>NC_044394.1:68921589-69559089 GCF_006542625.1 Nomascus leucogenys
GGGTTTCACCATGTTGGTCAGGGGACTGGTCTCAAACTCCTGACCTCAGGTGATCCACCCGCCTCAGCCTCCCAGAGTGCTGGGATTACAGGCATGAGCCACCGTGCCCAGCCAAACTATATTCTTAAACCCATTTTGTTCTGGCTTATTGCTGCTTACCAAATAACTCCAAGACTTAGTGTCTTAAAACAATCACTATTTTGTTATATATCCTGTAGGACAGGAATTCTTATCTCCCTGCAGATAGCAAAATCCAGAGATGGTCAAATCCCTGCTATAAAATGACATAGTATTTGCATATAACCTATGCACATCTTCCAGTACACTTTAAATCATCTCGAGATTATTTATAATATCAATGTAAAGGCTATGTAAATAATTGTTAAGCAGTATTGTTTAGGAAATAATGACAAGGAAAACAAAGTCTATACATGTTCAGTATAAATGCTTTTTTCCCAGGTATTTTCGATCCACAATTAATTGAATTCCCTGATGTAGAAACCCTGGATATGAGAAGCCAACTGTATATATACATATCCTAGTGGCTCTTTCTCTCTGGAGAACTCTAACATGCCTTCCAAAACATTTACAAAGCAAATATGATCCTGAAAACAAAACCTACTGTGAATATTGTTGCAAACTTCTAAATAAAATACTAGTAAATTTAATCAAAAAATTATATTAACATAACAAAACATGGCCAAATAAGGTTTATTCCAAGGATGCAATAAACTTTCAATACTAGGAAATCTGTTGTCATAATTCAGCATATTAACTGGTAAAGCAAGATATGCTCATCTTTATTTTTATTTATTTTGTATTTTTGAGGTGGAGTTTTGCTCTTGTTGCCCAGGCTGGAGTGCAGTGGCGCGATCTCAGCTCACCACAACCTCCACCTCCCGGTTCAAGCGATTCTCCTGTCTCAGCCTCCCAAGTAGCTGAGATTACAGGCGTGTGCCACCAAGACCGGCTAATTTTGTATTTTTAGTAGAGACAGGGTTTCTCCATGTTGGTCAGGCTGGTCTCGAACCCAGAACCTCAGGTGCTCCACCCCCCTTGGCCTCCCAAAGTGCTGCATTACAGGAGTGAGCCACTGCACCCGGTCAAAATATGCTCATCTCAGTATGAGGCTGTGATGGTTAATTTTATGGTCAACTTGAGTGGGCCCAGATTAAACGTTGTTTCTGAGTATATTTGTGAGGGTGTTTCTGGATGAGAATTGCATTTGAACTGGTGGGCCCAGTAGATTGCCCTCCCCAGTATTTATGCGGCCTCGTTGCTTGAACTGGGACATTTTTATCTTCTGCTGCCCCAAAACTGAGATTTATATCATCATTTCCTCTGGTTCTCAGGTCTCTGGACCCAGACTGAATTATAGCCCAGGCTTTCCTGGGTCTCCAGCTTGTAGAAAGCAGATTGTGGGACTCCTCAGCCTCCATAACTGCATGAGTCTACTCCTCATAATAAATTTATTCTTAGGCCAGGCGCGGTGGCTTACACCTGTAATCCCAGCACTTTGGGAGGCCAAGATGGGTAGATCAAGGTGGGAGGTCAGGGGTTTGAGACTAGCCTGGCCAACATGGTGAAAACCTGTCTCTACTAAAAACACAAAGAATTAGCTAGGCGTGGTGGCAGGCATCTGTAATCCCAGCTTCTCAGGAGGCTAAGGCAGGAGGATTACCTGAGCCCAGGAGCTGGAGGCTTCATTGAGCCATGACCATGTCATAGTACTTCAGCCTGGGCAACAGAGCAAGACCCTGTCTCAAAAAAAAGGAAGGAAGGAAGGAAGGAGGGTAGGAGGGAGGGGAGGGAGGGAGGGAGGGATTGATTCTAGTTATATAATTCTATGTATAAAATATGAAAATTTTAAAAAAATACAAGAAAGACATAAAGTTATATTCTTTTTGACAAAAAGAATTGTGTGTAATATAGAGATTATGTAAAGGCTATGAAAGAAGGTAAAAAGAAACTAGTAAATAGGAGAAAGAGATATAAAGAGAGTCACAGATGTAAAGATGTATTTTTGGTAACAAAGATTAAGAAGAAAAGAGAATAATTTTATATGAGAAATAATCTTACATGGTAAATTTTTGTCCTACAGTAAAACGACTGTTTATTTAAGAAAGAGGGAAATTTAGGACAAAACAAAAAGTTCAAGCATGTTGTAAATTGTCTGTGTAAATCATGATAAAGTTCATAAAAAGAAAAGTTATAACAAATTTTGTGTATGATTAACTTGGCTATAATTGAAAGGAAATAATTTATAATAGTCATGATAAATGTGCTTAACTGCACAAGCAGCCAAAGGGCACAGGAACCACTCTGATTATTCTGTATAGAATTCATTTCCTAGGCCGGACGCTGTAATCCCAGCACTTTGGGAGGCTGAGGTGGGAGGACCACGAGGTCAGGAGATCGAGACTGTCCTGGCCAACATGGTGAAACCCCGTTTCAACTAAAAATACAAAAATTAGCCAGGCGTGGTGGTGTGCGCTTGTAGTCCCAGCTACTCGGGAGACTGAGGCAGGAGAATCACTTGAACCTGGGAGGTGGAGGTTGTGGTAAGCCAAGATCGCACCACTGTACTCCAGGCAACAGAGTGAGACTCCATCTCAAAAAAAAAAAAAAAAAAAAAAAAAAAAAGCAGCTGGGTGTGGTGATGCACACCTGTAATCCCAGCTACTCAAGAGGCTGAGGCAGGGGAGTCACTTGAACCTGGGAGGCAGGAGTTGCAGTGTGCCAAGATCAAGCCATTGCACTCCAGGCCTGGGCAATAGAGTGAGACCCTGTCTAAAAAAAAAAATGAAAGAAATTCAATCTGGTCCTGCACCCCACTATTAAGTGTATCTACCATATCAGTGCTCCTACAGGGAAGGCTACTTCCCTGAACACAGAGAGTGGGTGAGAGTCTCAGGTCCTTGAGGAAACTGCAGGCTTCTGGCTCCTCCCAGTCCTGGGGAGTTTCCCAAACGTCTCTCCCTTTGTCTTGACACTTCCTCTCATTCTCTTCCCCTGGGGTCAACCCACATAATGCCGGTGCAGCCCATTCCTTCCTGGATTAGCCCACTAAAATGCTAAAACCTATCATAGTTTCCTTACCACCAACACTGCTCGTGAACAAACCTGTCACCAGGACCTGAACTGTACCAAGGGATGCTTTTCCCCACTATAATCTTCATCAACCTCTTAAATAAAATAAGCACTTATAATATCCTCATATAAACATGAATAAAGGCATCTCTGGAAAATGTTTCTGTTTTAATTAAGCTGTAAATGCTTCAACCTTACAAGGCATATAGAGTTTCAAGTCCCCAGACCACCCCCTCCTGACTGAAGCAGAAAAATAGAGTCTGGAGGCAGGGAACCTAAGGCCGATTCTCGCTGACTTTCTAGAACTAAATCAAAAGGAAAACCCCAACTTTCCACACCTAAGTAACAAAAGGACTGGAGGCTACTCCCTTTGCAAACCCCACCCACCTTTTCTGTGGGGCCGACGGAAAATTGAAAGTTCTCTGATTGGTTGCTTTCTGCAACCAGATATTTGCATAGGAGTGTAACTTTGTAACTCCACTTCAGCCTCTGATTGGTTGCTTTCCACAACCAATCAGACACTTACAAAGGTGCAAGTTACCTTTGTAACTTCACTTCAGCCTCTGATTGGTTAATTTCTGCAACCAATCAGACTGATAGTGGCCCATCTCAAAAAAAAAAAAAAAAAAAAAACACTTAGAGTGTACACCAAGTCGCCAACGGGAAACCTCTAGAGGGTATTTAAACCCCAGAAAATCCTATGCTTGGTCTGTTCACACCCTGTGGAGTGTACTCTCGTTTTCAATAAATCTTTGCTTTTGTTGCTTCATTCCTTCCTTGCTTTGTTTGTGCATTTTGTCCAATCCTTTGTTCAAACTGTCAAGAACCTGGACACCCTCCACCCATAACATAACCAGATTGCTGCCTTTGAGCCTCATCTTTTTTAGAAATTCTAGAGGCGCTACTGAGAATATGATGCATGTCCCTTCAGCCACTAGCTGTTCCCATCTCTTCTGGGAGATGTTCAGCGCTGGGTCCTCTCCATCTGCCCACAGGTTTAGGGAGCCGAGGGAGCCTTCCAGAGCCTCTAAGTCACCTCTCTAGGAGGCTGTCTGCCTGGCCCACACACAGGCAGGCCCCATTCTTGGCCTCCCCAAGCCAAGAGGGCACAGACTGATGATCCAGGGCAGGTCTAGGCAAGTGGGGCATGCAGGGATATTGTATTAAAGCTTAAGCATCATGAGAGGATCTGATGACTCAAGGAGCAATTTCTTGAGCCCATATTGTCCACCTGGGAAGAAATTGTGGCTGAAGAGTATTCAGGAGCAGCTATGGAGGAGAGAGGGACAGAAATGCACCTCAAGGTAGGCCTGTACTGGGTTCAGGAGGTCCCGGGGCTAGGCAGAGAAAGGCAAGCTTGAGACCCAACAGTGCCACCCACCGTGCATAAATCGGTTCCCTATTCATCAATTCGCTTATGAATACGGAGGTCCCGGAAAGGTGAAGGGTGCCTTCTGGTGGCCAGCTGTGGAGGTGGCCTCGGAGAAGAGTGACCCCAGTGACTTAAGTTGCAGTGAGCGCCGGCTGCGTGCCCAGCCGCGTTGCACAACTCCCGGGCCACCAGGGGGCGCCATTCTCACACATTCCAGAGCAAACGGTGCTCCTTGGAGATGAGCGGCGCGACGGTCCTGCAGCAGTTAGCCTGGGATGTACCCACAGCTCACCGGGGAGGCCGGGCCACACTTCAGCTGGATATTGAATGAGATGAAGACAGGAAGAAAGGGCCTTCCGGACAAAGGGCTTAAGCCCTGGATAAAGGGCGTGGAGGGGCGTGGCACGTTCAGTCTGGACACAGCATAAAGTGCATTGGAGAGAGGCGGGAGACAGGATGGAAAAGGAGGGTGGGAAGAGCTATGAAGGGTCCCCAGGGCCTTGCTAACGCGTTTGGACTTTATCCCGCGCCAGACATTTTAAAGGTGGTAAGTAGTTTACAAATGTGCGTTTTGAGGCCAGCACATTTTGTTGTTGTCGTTTGTTTGTTTTTCTTTGAGACGGAGTCTCACTCCCAGGCTGGAGTGCAATAATGTGATCTCAGCTCACTGCAACCTCCGCCTCCCAGGTTCAAGCGATTCCCCTGCCTCAACCTCCCGAATAGCTGGGGCTACAAGCGCCCACCACCACGCCTGGCTAATTTTTGTATTTTTAGAGGAGACGGGGTTCCACCACGTTGGCCAGGCTGGTCTCGATCTCCTGACTTCAGGTGATCCTCCCGCCAAGGCCTCCCAAAATCCTGGGATTACAGCCATCGCGCCGGGCCAGCAGCACAGTGTCTTAAGCAATTTTGGATGTGAATACCTTCAAGACGAACTTGCGCTCCCACAGACCCCACCACTCCTACAGTCTGTAATTACCCCCAGCCGCACCCATATGCGTAGCTTCCCTGGTCCAGAGGGACGTGCGTGTGTGACCCTGCAGGATAGTGGGGTGGCCTTGCATGGCATGGCTGCCAGTGCTAAGAGGGGTGTGCCGCCAGCCTCTGATCCCTCTCACCGGCGGACCCCCCATCATCATCACTATATGATGACCTGAGGCGTCCAGGCTCCCGAGGAAAGGCGGCCGCCCTGGTTCCTATAGGGGACGCCTAAACACAGAGTCCTAAACACATGCAGGGTTGGAGGGAGACTGACGAACTCAACTACCAGCCTGCAGTCGGCAGCCATCAGCGGATTGCAGGTACTCTGCGTGCGTGTGTCGGCTACAGTGCGGAAGACAAGAGGCCTTAGGAACTGGGAACGGGCGCCATCTGGTGGTCATCTCTGGAGTGACAGCAGAGAACTGGAACATATTTTACATTTTGTTCCGACTGCTCCATGACTTGACTGAAGCAGAAACAATTCGGAGAGTAATGTAGTATTAAATATCTAAGAGCCACACCAGGCCAGAAAGCAACAAAAAAGAAATGCTAAAAAGAAGTTCTTCAGAGAGGGATCCAAGAAGGAATAAGTGAAGGTAAAATGAAATCTTTTTTCTTATATTTAATTAATCTAATAGATAACTGATCAAAGTTCTAATAGCAACAATGTATTAGACAATTGTAGCATATGGATAAGTGAACTGAATAACCGCAATGTTATAAAGGACGGGAAGGAGGAATTGTGCAAGCATAAATGGTACCTGCACCACCTGTAACACTTGTGAAGTGCTGCAGCGTTATTTACAAGTGGAAGTAGCCAGACACAAAAGGGCAAATATTGTATGAGTCCATTTATATCGTTGCCTACAATAGCCCAAATTAGAGAGAGAGAAAGTAGCACAGAGTTTACAGAGACTAAGGCAAGGGAAAAATGGGGAGTTGTTATTTAATGGGTAGAGTTTGTGAGATGGTGAAAACATCTAGAGACAAACAGCAGTGTTTTTTTGTCTTGTTTTGTTTTTTGAGATGGAGTCTCGCCCTGTCGCCCAGGCTGGAGTGCAGTGGCGGATCTCGGCTCACTGCAACCTCCACCTCCCGGGTTCAAGCAATTATCCTGCCTCAGCCTCCCAAGTAGCTGGGACTACAGGCGCCCGCCACCACACTCTGCTAATTTTTGTATTTTTTAGTAGAGACGGGGTTTCACCATGTTAGCCAGGCTTGTCTCGAACTCCTGACTTTGTCATCCGCCCACCTCGGCCTCCCAAAGTGCTGGAATTACAGGCGTGAGCCACTGCGCCTGGTCCAGCAGCGATGTTTACACAACATTGTGAGTGTACATGATGCCACTGAATTATACACTTATTGTTAAAATTTGTCAGGCGTGGCTGGGTGTGGTGGGTCACACCTGTATTCCCAGCACTTTGGGAGGCCGAGGTGGGTGGATCACCTGAGGTCAGGAGTTCAAGACCAGACTGGCCAACATGGTGAAACCCCGTCTCTACTAAATATACAAAAGTTAGCTGGGCATGGTGGAGCATGCCTGTAATCACAGCTACTCAGGAGGCTGAGGCAGGGAGAATTGCTTGAACCCAGGAGGCAGAGGTTGCAGTAAGCCGAGATTGCACCACTGCACTCCAGGCATTCCAGCCTGGGCTACAGGGCAATACTAAAATAAAATAAATAAAATAAAATAAATAAAATAAAAAAATATAGTCCGGCGTGGTGGCTCATACCTATGATCCCAACTCTTTGGGAGACAAAGGTGGATCACTTGAGCCCAGGAGTTTCAGATAAGCCTGGGCAATATAGTGAGACCTCAGCTTTACAAAAACTTTAAAAAGTAGCCAGGTGTGGTGGTGTGCACCTGTAGTTGCAGCTACTCAGGAGGCTAAGGTGGGAGGATCCCTTCAGCCTGGGAGGCAGAGGTAACAGTGAGCCAAGATCATGCCATTGCACTCCAGCCTGGGCTACAGAGCAAGACCCTGTCAAAAAAAAAAAAAAAAAAAAAGGTTAAAATGACAAATTTTGGGGCGGGGCGCGGTAGCTCACACCTGTAATCCTAGCACTTTGGGAGGCCAAGGCGGGTGAATCACTTGAGGTCAGGAGCTCAGAACAACCTGGCCAACATAGTTGAAACCCCATCTCTACTAAAAATACAAAAATTAGCCGGGCATGGTGGACTGCACCTGTAGTCCCAGCTACTCGGGAGGCTGAGGCGGGAGAATCACTTGAACCCGGGAGGCAGAGGTTGCAGTGAGCTGAGATCACAGCACTGCACTCTCACCTGGGCAACAGCATTAAGACTTTATCTCAAAAAAAAAATTATAATAATAATAATAATAATAAATGACAAATTTTATGTTATGTATATTTTACCACAATAAAAAATGAAATAGGCCAGGAGAGGTGGCTCATGCCTATAATCCCAGCACTTTGGGAGGCCGAGGCGGGCGGATCACCTGAGGTTGGGAGTTCGAGACCAGCCTGACCAACATGGAGAAATCCCATCTCTACTAAAAATACAAAATTAGCCAGGTGTGGTGGTGCATGCCTGTAATCCCAGCTACTCAGGAAGGCTGAGGCAGGAGAATCGCTTGAACCTGGGAGGCAGAGGTTGCAGTGAGCCAAGATCACACCATTGTACTCCAGCCTAGGCAACAAAAGCGAAACTCCGTCTCAAAAAAAAAAAAAAAAGAAGGAAATAACACGTGGCCAGGCACTGTGGCTCATGCCTGTAATCCCAGAACTTTGGAAGGCTGAGGCGAGCGGATTACATGAGGTCAGAAGTTCAAGACCAGCCTGGCCAATATGGCAAAACCCCATCACTACTAAAAATATAAAAAATTAGACAGGCGTGGTGGTGCACACCTGTAGTCCCAGCTACTTGGGAGGCTGAGGCAGGAGAATCTCTTGAAGCTGGGAGGCGGAGGTTGCAGTGAGCCAAGATTGTGCCACTGTACTCCAGCCTGGGCAACAGAGCAAGAAAAAGAAAAAATGTGACATGAATAGAAAACAGTTACAAATATGGTAGATATTAATCTAACTATATCAATAGTCATTTTAAATCTGAACCATTTTTTAAATCTACTCTGATGGTGTGATCATCAGAGTGGATTTTAAAAAGAACCCCAATTAAATGGTGATTACAAGAAATCCACTTTAAATATGAAAACTCAGATTAATTAAAAATAAAAGAATGAAGTAAGATATATTATGCTAAAACTAATGCAAAAACAAAACTGGAATAGCTATATTAACTTTGGACAAAGCAGACTTCAAAACAAGGAAAATATCATGGATAAAGAGCGCAGTATGTAATGACAATGGAGTCAGTTTTCCAGAGGGATATAACAATTCTTAACCTATATATACCTAACAACAGAGCATCAAAATATGTGAAGCAAACACTGATGGAACTGCAATGAAAAATAGACAGATTCACCATTTTAGTTGGAGACTTCAGCGCCCTTGTATTGGTAATTGACCCACTCATGGGGCAGAAAATCAGTAAGGATATAGTTGAACTGAACAGCATCATCAATCAATTGGATCTAATTGACATTTATAGAATATTTCATCCAGCAACAGCAGAATACACATTCTACTCAAGCTCACATAAAATATTCACCAAGATAAACCATATTCAGGGCCACAAAACATGCCTCAACAAATTTAAAAGAATAGAAATAATACAAAATATGTTCTGAGACCACAGTGGAATTAAATTAAAAAACAGTAAGAGAAAGATAGCTGGAAAATCCCAAAATATATGGAGAATAAACAACATAATTTTAAATATTCCAAATAAATAGGTGAAAGTAGAGCTGTCAAGAGAAATGTTTACATATTTTGAACTAAATAAAAATGAAAATACAGGTCAGGCGCGGGGGCTCATGTCTATAATCCCAGAACTTTGGGAGGCCAAGGCGGATGAATCACTTGAGGTCACAAGTTGGAGACCAGCCTGGCCAATATGGTGAAACCCCATCTCTACTAAAAATACAAAAATTAGCTGGGTGTGATGATGGGCACCTGTAATCCCAGCTATTCGGGAGGCTGAGGCAGGAGAATCACTTAAACCCAGGAAGCAGAGGTTGCAGTGAGCTGAGATCGCACCACTGCTCTCCAGCCTGGGCAACAGAGTGAGACTCATCTCAAAAAAAAAAATAGAAACTACAACTCATCAACATTTGTAGGCTATAGTGAAAGCAGTGCTTAAGGGCACATTTATAGCATTACATATAAATGTAAAAGAAGAAAAATTAAAAATCGATAATCTGGCCGGGCGCAGTGGTTCACGCCTATAATCCCAGTACTTTGGGAGGCCCAGGCAGTTGGATCACGAGGTCAGGAGTTCTAGACCAGCCTGGCCAACATTGTGAAACCCCGTCTCTATTAAAAATACAAAAAATTAGCCGGGTGTGGTGGCAGGCACCTGTAATCCCAGCTACTCGGAAGGCTGAGGCAGGAGAATCACTTGAACCCAGGAAGCAGAGGTTGCAGTGATCCAAGATCATGCCATTACACTACAGCCTGGGCAACAGAGCAAGACTCCGTCTAAAAAAAAAAAAAATCAATAAATAACAACTTTCCATAAAAGAAAACACCAAGCCCAGAGAGTTTCAGTGGTGAAGTCTAACAAACATGTTTTTAATGATATCAATTCCCTCTCATCTTTTCCAGAAAATAGAAGCAGACACAGTACTTCTGTTTTGTGTTTTCTTACAGTCTATATTTGTCTGTTTCACATCCATTAGTCACAGGGCCAAACTAATGGCCAAAGTTGTTTAACACCTGTCCTGCAATCCAGAGTCCATACCCTGAACCACCCTTTGTATCTAATTCTCAGACATCAAGACAATATTTTCTTTTCCCTAAATCAACCCAGGGTCAGGTACCAGACAACTAGGGACAGCCTCTATGCCACAAAGCCCACTGGAATTCTTCTAACTGGCTAATCCTAAACTGTTTCCTTTGCCCTGCCTTGCCTTTCCCATGGAAAACACAACATAGGCTCTGGGCCGGGCTGTCCCCTGGCTCACTCTGCCTCTTGACCTACTTTGTTGCTTCCTCATATGGCCCTCTATTGCATGCCCCCTTCTCCTGGGAAACACAAATAATAAGTTCTTCTTTCAAAGACTGTTGTCTATGTGTCTGTCACCTTACCACACCTAATTAAGACAAATCCCAGGTGCACATTTTAGAGCAACTTCCTGACTCATTGAATGGGGCCAGCCTTACTCTAATACCAAAGCCAGATAAAGGCATTATAAGAAAGGAAAACTACAGATCAATATCTCTCATGAACATAGATGCAAAAATCCTCAACAAAACATTAGAAAATCAAATTCAACAATGTATAAAAAGAATTACACACCATGACTAAGTGGGATTTACTCCAGGTATGAAAGGCTGGTTCAACATTCAAATTAAATTAATGTAACTCATCACATCAACAGAATAAAAAAGAAAAATCATATGATCATATCAATTGATGCAGAAAAATGCATTTGACAAAACCCGACATTCATTCATGATAAATGAACACCCACTCTCAGCAAACTAGGAATAGTGGGAAACTTCCTCAAGTTGATAAAATCTACCAAAAAAACCACAGTTAACATCATACATAGTGGTAACAAACTACATGCTTTCCCCCTAAATTCAAGAGCAAGAAAGTTACATCCACTCTCACCACTCCTATTAAACATCACACTGAAAATCCTAACTTATGCAATAAAATAAGAGACAAAAAAAATTTTAAAGGCCAGGTGCAGTGGTTCATGCCTTTCATCCCAGCACTTTGGGAGGTCAAGGTGGGAGGATCTCTTGAGCTCAGGAGTTCAAAAACAGCCAGGGCAACACAGTGAGACCCTGTCTCTATGAAAACAGAAAAATGATCTGGGCATGGTGGTGTGCACCTGTAGTCCCAGCTACTTTGGAGGCTGATGTGGGAGGATCGCTTGAACCTGGGAAGCAGAGGTTGCAGTGAGATCAAGCCACTGCACTCCAGCCTGGGCAACAGAGCAAGACTGTGACTCAAAAAAAAAAAAAAGAAAAAAAAGAAAAGAAACATTAGCTGGGCATGATGGTGTGCACCTATAGTCCCAGCTACTGGAAAGGCAGAAATGGGAGGATTACTTGATGCCAGGAAGTCAAGGCTGCAGTGAGCCATGATCATGCCACTGCACTCCAGCCTGGGTGACAGAGCAAGACCCTGTCAAATAAATAAATAAATAAATAAGAAGTAGGGGGTACGTATAAGCATTGGGAAGGAAAAAAAAACCTGTCTTTCCTCACAGACGGCATTAATGTCTCTGTGCTCAAAAAATCAACAAGAACCTTCTAATGCTAATAAGCTTTATTAGCAAGGTTGCAGAATCTATTCGTCACAGGGCCAATATGCAACAGTCAATTGCTTTCGTATACACTAGCATGAACCATTGCAATTTGAAATTTATTTTTATTTTTTATTTATTTATTTTCTGAGACAGACTCTCACTCTGTCGCCCATGCTGGAGCACAGTAGCCCAATCTGTGCTCAATGCAACCTCCACCTCCTGGGTTCAAGCAATTCTCATACCTCAGCCTCCAAGTAGCTGGGACTACAGGTGTCCACCACCACACCCAGCCAATTTTTTGTATTTTTAGTAAAGATGGGGTTTCACCATGCTGGCCAGGCTGGTCTCGAACTCCTGACCTCAGGTGATCTGCCCACCCTGGCTTCCCAAAGTGCTGGGATTACAGGCATGAGCCACAGCACCTGGCCACAGTTTGAAATTTAAAACACAATACCATTTATATTAGCACCAAAATAGACGAAATAAATAAATATTTTGGAATAAACCTAATAAAAATAAAAGGAGAAATATTCCATGTTCACAAATGAGAAGTTTCAATATTATTAAGATGACAATTCTGCCCAACCTGATCTATAGATTCAAGGCCATCCCAATTAAAAAAAAAAAATGCTGGCAAGTTATTTTGTGGATATCTACAAACTGATTCTAAAGTTTATATGGAAGGGCAAAAGACCCAGAATAACCAACACAATATTGAAGAGAAAGAACAAAGTTAGAAGTCAGACACTATTCAATTTCAAGACTTAGTATAAAGCTACAATAATCAAGGCAGTATGGTATTTGCAAAAGAATAGACAAATAAATTAATGGAACAAAATACAGAGCCTTGAAATAGATACACACAAATACAGCCATCTGATCCTTGACAAGGGAGCAACGGCAATACATTGAGAAAAGATAGTCTTTTCAACAAAGAGTTGGGAACAATTAGATGTACATATGAAAAAAAAAAAAAAAAAAAAAATCTAGGTCAGGAGCGGAGGCTCACGCCTGTAATCCCAGCACTTTGGGAGGCTGAGGCAGGCAGATCACCTGAGGTCGGGTGTTCGAGACCAGCCTGACCAACATGGAGAAATCCCGTCTCTACTAAAAATGCAAAATTAGCCAGGTGTGGTGGCGCATGCCTGTAATACCAGCTACTCGGGAGGCTGAGGCAGGAGAATTGCTTGAACCCGGAAGGCAGAGGTTGCGGTGAACCAAAATCGCACCATTGTACTCCAGCCTGGGTGACAAGAGTGAAACTCCATCTCAATTAAAAAAAAAAAAAAAAAGGGAATCTAAACACAGGCCTTACACCTTTCACAAAAATTAACTCAAAATGGATCATAGACCTAAATGGAAAATGGAAAACTATGAAACTTCTAGAAGATAACAAGCTAGGTATAGTGGCTCACGCCTGTAATCCCAGCATTTTGGGAGGCCAATGCAGGCAGATTGCTTGAGCTCAGGAGTTCGAGACCAGCCTGGGCAAAACCCCATCTCTACAAAAAATACAAAACTTAGCCAGGTGTAGTGGCATGTGCCTGTAGTCCCAGCTACTCAAGAGGCTGAGGCAGGAGGATACCGTGACTCTGGGAGGTTGAAGCTGCTGTGAGCTAAGATCGTCCCACTGCACTCTAGCCTGGGCAACAGAGCATGACCCTGTCACAAAAAAGAAGAAAAAAAGTCAACTTTAATTTAAACTATGGACCTTAGCTAATAATAATGTGTTCATATTGGCTTATTAATTGTAATTAATGTACCACACTAATGCAAGATGTTAGTAATAGCAGAAACAGTGAGAGGAAAATATATGGGAACTTCCTTTACTATCTGTTCAATTTTTCTATAATTTTCTATAAATTCAATTTTCTATAAAGGTGGGCTGGGCATGGTGGCTCATGCCTGTAATCCCAGCACTTAGGGAGGTCAAGGCGGGCGGATCACCTGAGGTCAGGAGTTCAAGACCAGCCTGGCCAACATGGTGAAACTCTGTCTCTACTAAAAATACAAAAATTAGCTGGGCATGGTGGTGCACACCTGTAGTCTCAGCTACTCAGGAGGCTGAAGCAGGAGAATTGCTTGAACCTGGGAGGTGGAGGTTGCCGTGAGCCAAGATTGCACCACTGCACTCCAGCCTGGGCGACAGAGCGTGACTCCATCTCAAAAAAAATTAAAATAAAAATAAAGGTGTTCTAAAAGTAGTCTTTTTTTTTTTCTTTTTTAAAATATTATGCTTAGGCCGGGTGCAGTGGCTCACGCCTGTAATCCCAGCACTTTGGGAGGCCAAAGCAGGTGGACCACCTGAGGTTGGGAGTTCAAGACCATCCTTCCCAACATGGAGAAACCCTATCTCTACTAAAAATACAAAATTAGCCAGGCATTGTGGCGCATGCCTGTAATCCCAGCTACTTGGGAGGCTGAGGCAGGAGAATCACTTGAACCCAGGAGGCAGAGGTTGCAATGTGCCGAAATCACACCATTGCACTCCAGCCTGGGCGACAAGAGCGAAACTCCATCTATAAATAAATAAATAGTATCCTTAAACTGATGAATAATATTTTGATGTAAGTGTTTATATGTGTTTTTCCCTGGTATTTTCTGCTATCCCATGATCTTCCCTACCCAAGCAGTTATATCAAGAGTCCCCTCTTGACTCATGGATGGGTGATTACAGAGGATCAGAGATAAAAATGTCTGAGGCTTAACCAGAATTGGTGGTGCATTCCTGTAGTCCCAGCTACTCTGGAGGCTGAGGCGGGAAGATTGCACGAGCCCAGGAGTTTGAGACCAGCCTCATCAACACAGTGAGACTCCCATCTCAAAAAACAAAACAGGCCAGGTGGGGTGGCTCATGCTTGTAATCGCAGCACTCTGGGAGGCTAAGGCTGGTGGATCATTTGAGGCCAAGAGTTCGAGACCAGCTTGGCCAACGTGGTGAAACTCCATCTCTACTAAAAATACAAAAATTAGCTGGGTGTGATGGCACGCTACCTGCAATCCCAGCTACTCAGGAGACTGAGGCACAAGAATCACTTGAATCCAGGGGGTGGAGGTTGCAGTGAACCAAGATGACGCCACTGTGCTCCAGCATGGGCAACAGAGAAAGACTCTATCTTAAAAAAAAAAAAAAAAAAGTCTGGGCGTGGTGACTCATGCCTGTAATCCCAGCACTTTGGGAGGCTGAGGTGGGAGGATCACTTAAGCCCAGGAGTTCAAGACCAGCTTGGGCAACACAGGGAGATCCTGTCTCTATAAAAAATGAAAAAATTCACCGGCTGTAGTGGTATGCGCCTGTGGTCCCAGCTACTCGGGAGGCTGAAATGGGAGGATCGCCTGAACCCAGGAGGTAGAAGCTGCAGTGAGCTGTGGTCACGCCACTGCACTCTAGCCTGGGTAACAGAGTGAGACCCTGTCTCAAAAAACAAACAAAACGTCTGAGTCTTGACGTTGAGACTTCCAAAATCTAAAAATGATTTAGAATATATTCATTCAGACTGGGAAGTTTTCCTTTTGGGGAGGAAATAAAAAAGATGTCCTGGACTAGGCCGGGCATGGTGGCTGTAACCCCAGCACTTTGGGAAGCCAAGGTGGGTGGATCACGAGGTCAGGAGTTTGAGACCAGCCTGGCCAACATGGTGAAACCCCATCTCTACTAAAAATACAAAAATTAGCTGGATGCGGTGGCATGCGCCTGTAGTCCCAGCTACTCGGGAGTCTGAGGCAGGAGAATCGCTTGAACCTGGGAGGCGGAGGTTGCAGTGAGCCGAGATTAAGCCATTGCACTCCAGTCTGGGCAACAAAAACAAAACTCCATCTCAAAAAAAAAAAAACAGATGACCTTAATTTCAATGTGCAATGTCCAGTAGTCTTCCACGTTGTTTTCAACACAACCTCTTCAACTTGCATATAAAGGGAGGTTAGACAAGACACATCTGCCGGTCTAATCTCCATCTTGATCTGGAAAGGGTTTATGGTGGTTTACAAGTTTATAACAAGAAAGAAATTAAAACGGAGGCAAAAGGGCTGGGCGCAGTGGCTCACGCCTATAATCTCAGCACTTTGGGGGGGCTGAGGTGGGCAAATCACCTAAGGTCAGGAGTTCAAGACCAGCTTGGCCAACATGGTAAAACCCCATCTCTACAAAAATACAAAAATTAGCCCGGCGTGGTGGTGGGTGCCTGTATTCCTAGCTACTCGGGAGGCCAAGGCAGGAAAATCACTTGAACCTGGGAGGCAGAGGTTGCAGTGAGCCGAGATTGCACCATTGTACTCCAGCCTGGGCAACAGAGCAAGACTCAGTAAAAAAAATAAACTGAGGCAAAAGTAGAGAAAAAGTCAAGCCAGGAATAGGGATTAAAAATTCAGAGCTTAGGCTGGGTGCAGTGGCTCACGCTTGTAATCCCAGCACTTTGAGAGGCCCAGGTGGGTAGATCACGAGGTCAGGAGTTCAAGACCAGCCTGGCCAACATGGTGAAACCCCGTCTCTACTAAAAATACAAAAATTAGCTGGGTGCAGTGGCCTGTGCTTGTAGTCCCAGCCACTCAGGAGGCTGAGGTGGGAGAATCGCTTGAACGCAGGAGGAGGAGGCTGTGCAGTGAGCCAAGATCGTGCCACTGCACTCCAGCCTGGGTGACAGACTCCGTCTCAAAAAAAAAAAAAAAAAAAAAATTCAGAGTTTAGCCAGGCGCAGTGGCTCACGCCTGTAATCCCAGCACTTTGGGAGGCAGAGGCCGGTAGATCGCCTGAAGTCAGGAGTTCGAGACCAGCCTGGGCAACATAGTGTAACCCCATCTCTACTAAAAATACAAAAAATTAGCTGGGTGTGGTGGTGGGCCCCTGTAATCCCAGCTACTCGGAATGAGGCAGGAGAATCGCTTGAACCTGGGAGGCAGAGGTTGCAGTGAGCTGAGATTGCGCCATTGCACTCCAGCCTGGGCAACAAGAGCGAAACTCCATCTCAAAAAAAAAGAAAAAAAGAAAAGAAATTCAGAGCTTAAAGAACTCAATGCTTGCCAGAGCTGGGCCGTATATTTGACTCAGTTTCCTAGCAGCCTGTGTGAAAAGGGAAATCTGATTAGTTATGCAGTTTACAATATCTATGTGATAAAGGCAAACTCTTGGCTGGGCACGGTGACTCACACCTGTAATACCAGCACTTTGGGAGGTCCATGTGAGAGTTCAAGACCAGCTTGGGCAACATAGTAAGATCCCCACCTCTACAAAAAAATTTAAAAATTAGCAGGGTGTGGTGGCACACGCCAATGGTCAGCTACTCAGGAGGCTGAAGTGGGAGTGTGTCCGGAATTGGTGGGTTCTTGGTCTCACTGACTTCAAGAATGAAGCCACGGACCCTCACGGTGAGTGTTACACCTCTTAAGGTGGCGCGTCTGGAGTTGGTTATTTCTGATGTTCGGATGTGTTCGGAGTTTCTTCCTTCTGGTGGGTGCGTGGTCTCGCTGGCTCAGGAGTGAAGCCACGGACCCTCGCGGTGAGTGTTACAGTTCTTAAGGCGGCACGTCTGGAGTTGTTCGTTCCTCCCAGTGGGCTCGTGGGCTCGCTGGCTTCAGGAGTGAAGCTGCAGACCTTCGCGGTGTGAGTGTTACAGCTCATAGAAGCAGTGTGGACCCAAAGAGTGAGCAGTCGCAAGATTTATTGCAAAGAGCGAAAGAACAAAGCTTCCACAGTGTGGAAGGAGACTGCTGCTGGCTCGGGCAGCCTGCTTTTATTCTCTTATCTGGCCCCACCCACATCCTGCTGATTGGTAGAGTGGAGTGGTCTGTTTTGACAGGGCACTGATTGGTGCATTTACAATCCCTGAGCTAGACATAAAGGTTTTCCACGTCCCCATCAGATCAGTTAGATACAGAGTGTTGACACAAAGGTTCTCCAAGGCCCCACCAGAGCAGCTAGACACAGAGTGTTGATTGGTGCACTCACAAACCCTGAGCTAGATACAGGGTGCTGATTGGTGTGTCCACAAACCTCGAGCTAGATACAGAGTGCGGATCGGTGCCTCCACAATCCTTGAGCTAGACACAAAGGTTCTCTAAGGCCCCACCAGAGCAGCTAGATACAGAGTGTCAGTTGGTGCATTCACAAACCTCAAGCTAGACACACGGTGCTGATTGGTGTGCTTACAAACCTTGAGCTAGATACAGAGTGCCGATTGGTGCATTTACAATCCCTGAGCTAGACATAAAGGTTTTCCAAGGCCCCACCAGAGCAGCTAGATACAGTGTCGATTGGTGCACTCACAAACCTCGAGCTAGACACAGGGTGTTGATTGGTGTGTTTACAAACCCTGAGCTAGATACAGAGTGCTGATTGGTGCATCCACAATCCTTGAGCTAGACATAAAGGTTCTCCAAGGCCCCACCAGAATAGCTAGATGCAGAGTGTCAATTGGTGCATTCACAGACCCTGAGCTAGACACAGGGTGCTGATTGGTGTATTTACAATCCCTGAGCTAGACATAAAGGGTCTCCACATCTCCACCAGACTCAGGAGCCCAGCTGGCTTCGCCCAGTGGATCCTGCACCGGGGCTGCAGGTGGAGCTGCCTGCCAGTCCTGTGCCGCGCGCTCGCACTCCTCAGCCCTTGGGTGGTCGATGGGACTGGGCACCGTGGAGCAGGGGGTGGTGCTCATCGGGGAGGCTCGGGCCGCACAGAAGCCCATGGAGGGGATGGGAGGCTCAGGCATGGCGGGCTGCAGGTCCCAAGCCCTGCCCCATGGGAAGGCAGCTAAGGGCCGGTGAGAAATCGAGAACAGCGCCGGTGGGCTGGCACTGCTGGGGGACCCAGTACACCCTCCGCAGCCGCTGGCCCGGGTGCCAAGCCCCTCATTGCCCGGGGCTGGCAGGGCCGGCCAGCTGCTCTGAGTGCGGGGCCCGCCAAGCCCACGCCCACCCGGAACTCCAGCTGGCCCGCAAGCGCCGCGCGCAGCCCCAGTTCCTGCTGGCACCTCTCCCTCCACACCTCCCGGCAAGCCGAGGGAGCTGGCTCCCACCTTGGCCAGCCCAGAAAGGGGCTCCCACAGTGCAGCGGTGGGCTGAAGGGCTCCTCAAGTGCCACCAAAGTGGGAGCCCAGGCAGAGGAGGCGCTGAGAGCGAGCGAGGGCTGTGAGGACTGCCAGGATGCTGTCACCTCTCCGGAGGATGCCTTGAACCTGGGAGGTTGAGGCCGCATGAGCTGTGGTCACACCACTGCACTCCCTGGGAGACAGAATGAGACCCTGTCTCGAAGAAAAAAAAAGGCACACTCCTGAATCTAAAGAAGTACAACTCTTTTTTATATAAGACCAGAAAAAAAAAATAATAAAACTCTATCCTGAAGTTTCTTATAAAGATGACACATGTGTGATTTATTACTCATTTGAAAAGTGAAACCAGAGGAGAAACATCGTGAGGTAAGACTTTAACTGAACCCTTACGTGGTATAACAGACCTTATTTTTCATTTCATCAGGCTACATGCTAAGTTAGAAACAAGTTTCCACGCATGTTAGAGTACATTTATGCCAAAGTGTCAGAGTCCACACAGTTTTGTTTTGTTTTTTTTTTGAGATGGAGTTTCGCTCTTGTTGCCCAGGCTGCAGTGCAATGGCACAATCTCGGCTCACTGTAACCTCCTCCTCCCAGGTTCAAGCAATTCTTTTGCCTCAGCCTCCCGAGTAGGGATGCCCGCCACCACGCCCAGCTAATTTTTGCATTTTTAGTAGAGACGGGGTTTCACCATGTTGGCCAGCCGGTCTCAGGTGATCCGCCCACCTCAGCCTCCCAAAGTGCTGGGATTACAGGCATGAGCCACCGCACCCAGCTGTGTCCACACAGTTTTCTAGTTTGCTGAGATGCGGACCCACCAGCAGGTGTGCAGAGAAGGGATGTTCCTGGTAGAGCTCCTTAGGCCTCCCTCAGATCCATGGGAAGCACTGGAACTGTTCCTTTAGCTACACAGATACATGACCATGTTCATCCTCTGCAGTTATTTAGTTACCCCAATCTTTCAGTGAAGTCTCTGCTAGACAAATGGAGTTGTAAGGTGACCTTGGTGTGACGGCGGGGGTAGTGATTATGATGGTGGTGATGTGAAAGGGATGGTGGTGATGTGAAAGGGTGGTGGTAAAAGTGAAGGGGATGAGGGTGGTGGTGGGGGGTGGTTACTTAAGGCTGCAGTCTGCAGTCTACTGCCGTGGCTGCTGAGAACAGTCTCTATTTGTCTGCCATCAGTCTATCCAGATCCTTCTACCTGGGGAAAGATCTGGACTGGCCAAGCCTGGTCACATGGCAGCAACCAGGTTGCAACCAACAAAATTTCCTCTCTGGAGGGAAAATTAATCTAGATTTAGAAACTGCCAACAGCTGGGTTTCTCAAGCCACCTTGGCCTTGAACTTCCTCCAAGGGAGGTCATCAGCGAGGGTGTAAGAGGTACTTGGGAGCCTGCAGCTGGTGGAGCTGAGATGGGTGTGGAGACCCCGCCTTGGTGATGGCCTGCAGGTTTCAGTTTTAAGCACGTGGTTTAAAGGGGACTTTCCCCACCAGAGAAGGAAGAGCTGACAATTGGAACAGCCCCTGAGCTTAACAAACTTTGCCGAAAGCAGCTACAATTGTCAAGCAATAAAGACTGAGATGGTGGAGTGTCCACACAGCTGCCAGACGCTAGACCAAGACTGAAATCCAGAAACTTACCCTGACCAAACCGGGAGTTCGAGAAAGCACAAAGCCTTCTGTGGGAAGGAGAAAGGAAATGAAAGCTAATATTAGGCTAAGCAGCTGTTGATAACAGTAAAAGTTTATGCCAAGTCAATGTGAAGAAAGAAATGACCAAAGATGGGATTTCTGGTGGAGGAGATAAAGGATCATTGAGATGAAATGAGACCAGCATACCTTCCCTGAGATGCAAATTGCCCTCACCCCCCAGTCTCAGCTAGGGAGACTCGGGGAGGGAGCTCTTTAAAAAATCAGGCCAGGCACAGTGGCTCGCACCTGTAATCTCAGCACTTTGGGAGGCCAAGGTGGGCGGATCACTTGAAGTTAGGAGTTTGAGACCAGCCTGGCCAACATGGGGAAACCCTGTCTCTACTAAGAAAACAAAAATTAGCAGGGTGTGGTGGCGCATGCCTGTAATCCCAGCCTGTGCAACATGGTGAAACCCTGTCTCTACTAAAAATAGAAAAATTAGCCGGGCACCTATAATCCCAGCTACTCGGGAGGCTGAGGCATAAGAATCACTTGAGGCCGGGCGCGGTGGCTCAAGCCTGTAATCCCAGCACTTTGGGAGGCCGAGGTGGGCGGATCACAAGGTCAGGAGATCGAGACCATCCTGGCTAACACGGTGAAACCCCGTCTCTACTAAAAATACAAAAAAAATTAGCCGGGCGTGTTGGCGGGCGCCTGTAGTCCCAGCTACTTGGGAGGCTGAGGCAGGAGAATGGCGTGAACCCGGGAGGCGGAGCTTGCAGTGAGCCGAGATCGCGCCACCGCACTCCAGCCTGGGGGACAGAGAAAGACTCCGTCTCAAAAAAAAAAAAAAAAAAGAATCACTTGAACCCAGGAGGCGGAGGTTGCAATGAGCCGAGATCGCGCCACTATACTCCAGCCTAGGCAACAGAGCGAGACTCCATCTCAAAAAATAATAAATACATAAATAAATAAACAAAACATAATAAGCTCAAAATTCCAGTGGTAAAAAGAATACACAGTGGAGTTTCCCACTCTGGGACACCCAGTTCCCTTCCCCAGAGGATCTATTGGTTTCTTTTGTTTCCTTCCAGAGCTAGTTTATACACATACAAATTATATGAGTGTGTATACATATATATACTTTTTTCCTTTTTTTCCTACAAAAGGCAGCATATTATTAATATAACAGGGTTCAGATACATGCTTTTTCATGTATCAGGATATCTTGGAATGATCCAGATCAGTACCTAAAGAGGTTCCTCTTTTTTTTTTATAGTTGCATAGTATTTCTTTATGCAGTTGCACCATCATTGTTATTTATGTTGAGCACAGAGGTTACTTCCAGTCTTAGTTATTACCAACAGTGCTGCCATGCAACACCTTATACAAATGTAATTTCATACACATGCAAGGAAAGAAGCAGTCCTAGAACAGAAAATGGTGGCGAAATTTTGTTAGTTTTGCCAAATTGCCCTCCATAAAATTTACACCAACTTTACCCTCCCATTTGCAATACAGGGCAGTGCTCCAGGTGTGAATGGAGACGACTTCAAGCTCACTGTGCTGAGAAACTGCTTTTCAGAGGGTGTCTACAGAGCCCACAGGTGAGTGAGCCCCTGGAGGAAGGGGCAGCTCTCTCCTTCCAAAGCTTTTCCTTTATACCTTTCTCATCTGAAGTTATGAAATTCACCATGGTCATTTGTTTAGTCAGTCTCCCCACTCTGGCTGTGAACTTCTCAGGAGCTAAGATTTGGCCTTATTGGCTGGTGTGGTGGCTCACGCTGCAATCCCAGCACTTTAGAAGGCCAAGGTGGGTGGATTGCTTGGGCTCAGGAGTTGGAGACCAGCCTCGGCAACATGGCAAAACCCCATCTCTACAAAAAATATAAAAATTAGTCAGGTGTGGTGATTCATACCTGTAGTGCCAGCTACTTGGAAGGCTGAGGCAGAAGGATCACTTGAGCCCTGGAGGCCGGGGTTGCAGTGAGTCAAGATCATACCACTGCACTCCAGCCTGGGTGACAGAGGGAGACCCTGTCTCAAGAAAAACAAAAACAAAAGATTAGGCCTTACTCACCTTTACACCTTTAGTGTCTGGCCCAGAGCTCTTAGATGATCAATGAGGGTTTTATTAGATGAGTGAAAAAAATTAATAAATTGGGCCAGGCATGGTGGCTCACGCCAGTAATCCTAGCACTTTGGGAGGCCAAGTTGAGACAATCATCTAAAGTCAGGAGTTCAAGACCAGCCTGGCCAACATGGCAAAATCCCGTCATTACTAAAAATACAAAAATTAGCCAGGTGTGGTGGTGCGTGCCTGTAATCCTAGCTACTTGGGAGGCTGAGACAGAACAATTGCTGGAACCCGGGAGGCGGAGGTTGCAGTGAGCGGAGATCATGCCACTGCACTCCAGCCTGGGCCACAGATTGAGACTCCATCTCAAGAAAAAAAAAAATTTGCTGGGTTTGGTGGCTCAAGCCTGTAATCCCAGCACTTTGGGAGGCCGAGGCGGGTGGATCATGAGGTCAGGAGATCGAGACCATCCTGGCTAACACAGTGAAACCCTGTCTCTACTAAAAACACAAAAAAATTAGCCGGGCTTGGTGGCGGGTGCTTGTAGTCCCAGCTACTCGTGAGGCTGAGGCAGGAGAGTGGCGGGAACCCTGGAGGCGGAGCTTGCAGTGAGCCCGAGATCGCGCCACTGCACTCCAGCCTGGGCAACAGAGCGAGACTCCATCTCAAAAAAAAAAAAAAGAAAAGAAAAGAAAAGAAAAAAATTGATAAATTGGGCTTCTAGGTTCAATCTCAGGAAAACAACTGGAAACTATATACTATAAGGACTGAGGCTATAATCACCTTAAGAGATTTCATGACTCTGCAACTTCCCCATGTGTGGGGTTTTTGTCTTCTCACCTATAATTCCCTAGAGAGACTAGTAATTAAACATCTAAAACAAAAAGGGTCAGTGCCCTGTAAGCGTGTAGAGTATCCTGACTCAGCCAGCAGGTAGCTTCTGCTCACTGGACCCACACTGGCCACAAGGCCAGGACATAGCTTTTGTCTCAGAATCCTAGTCATAGCTCTGTAGTGCCATCTTTTTAGAAGTAGAAGTATTTCTTGAGGGCTACAATGTGCCAGACACTGGACTGGTGGTCTGAGCTCCATCTGCATGGGGGAGGGATTTCAGAGCATTGCCCCTTATAGTGAATACCTGTTGCTTGTTCCCCACCCCTCTTTCTCCAGCACAAGATCCTGCTGCAGGTTTCTGACCTCAGAGATCCATTCAGGGGCCAGCAAATGACCCTGCTGGCCCCATCAGAGTGACTCTCAGCACTGTTGCAGGCACCTGTGGATAAAAGGCTTGCCCTTTTTGGCTTGACTTGATCTGGAAAGGAATGAGTTGGAACTACTATTACCATTTTTTTTTTAGATGGAGTCTCGCTCTGTTGCCCAGGCTGGAGTGCAGTGGTGTAATCTCAGCTCAGCAACCTCTGCCTCCTGGGCTCAAGCAATTCTGGTGCCTCAGCCTCCTGAGTAGCTGGGATTACAGGCGTCCACCACCATGCCTGGCTAATTTTTGTATTTTTAGTAGGAGATGGGGCTTCACCACGTTGGCCAGCCTGGTCTTGAACTGCTGACCTCAAGTGATCAGCCTGCCTCGGCCTCCCAAAGCGCTGGGATTACAGGCGTGAGCCACTGCACCTGGCCTACTATCACCATTTTTTGCCACCACACAGAGAACCCCCCAAGAATAGAGCTGAGAAACAGGAAGTGAGACTGAATCATCAAGGAGTGAAATCAAGGGCCTTGCCACATTTACATCCCTAGATCTGGTCATGCCTAAAGTGAGGCTTTCAGTTACATATGAGAAAGAGCTCTAGAATATATTCTCTGTTCTCTCTGACTATGGAAGATCAGTCACATGACAAATTTTATTTCACAAAGCTGCTGGAGGCCTGAGCTATAGGTCTGTACACAGGTAAGAGGCCCCCCCATGAAGACTGAGAGGAAAGATCCCTAGATACATGGGTGAAACAAGGTCAATAAAAGGCATTCTGCCTCCACTGAGATACAACAGGTACATAAACACATGGGAGAGAATGGGAAATGGGTCAGTCAGAAGCCAAGCCAAGCTGGGGTTGTCGACTTGGTCCAGGAGTGAGAATGAATGTGCCAGTCACCCCCTGTTACCAGGAGACATGATAAATGATTGTTAAAGGCTGGGTGCGGTGGCTCACGCCTGTAATCCCAGCACTTTGGGAGGCCAAGGCGGGCAGATCACGAGGTCAGGAGATCGAGACCATCCTGGCTAACACAGTGAAACCCTGTCTCTACTAAAAATACAAAAAATTAGCCAGGAGTGGTGGCAGGCGCCTGTAGTCCCAGCTACTCGGGAGGCTGAGGCAGGAGAATGGCGTGAACCTGGGAGGTAGAGCTTGCAGTGAGCTGAGATTGGCGCCACTGCACTCCAGCCTGGGCGACAGAGTGAGACTCCGTCTCAAAAAAATAAATAAATAAATAAATAATAATAATAATTGTTGTTGTTTGTGTCACCAACACAGTAGACAACTGAAACAATCTTCTTTCCCATATCTGCCCCTCTTCTTTCTTTTTTTTCTTTTTCTGAGTCGGAGTTTCATTTTTGTTGCCCAGGCTGCAGTGCAATGACCTAATCTCAGCTCACCACAACCTCCCGGGTTCAAGCAATTCTAGTGCCTCAGCCTCCTGAGTAGCTGGGACTACAGGCATGCACCACAATGCCGGGCTAATTTTAGTAGAGACAGGGTTTCTCCATGTTGGCCAGGCTGGTCTCGAACTCCCAACCTCAGGTGATCCACCCGCCTCAGCCTCCCAAAGTGCTGGGATTACAGACGTGAGCCTCCGCGCCCGGCATCTGCTCCTCTTCTCATATCTCCCATGTTGGCTAATGGCACCAGCACCTCCTGTGGTAAATATGTATTCTGTCTTTGTCCTCAGTCTTGGCACACAGCTCCTATAACCCTTGGAATCCCTGGAATGATGTCTTTTGTGTGCTAATAGGGTGCCTGGTGGCCGGGGGTCCCTGACATCGCTTGAGGATGGGGGCTGGTCACCAGAGAGACCAAGGCATGACAGAATTGGAATTTTCAGCTCATCCCCCAACCTCCAGGAGGGAAAAGGGGCTGGCGATTGAGTCAATCAGCATTAGTCAATGATTTCATCAATTGTGCCTGTGTAATGAAACCTCCATAAAAACCCCTAAATGATGAGATTCAGGGAGCTTCCGGTTGGTGAACACACTGAAGTGCTAGGAGGGCGGTGTGCCCAGAGGAGACATAGAAGCCCTGCGTGCCCCTCCAATACCATGCCCTATGCTTCCACCTGGCTGTCTCTGACCATATGTCCTTGATCATGAAGTGGTAAGCCTAATGAAAGTGTTTCCGAGTTCTGTGAGCCATTCTGGCAAATTATTGAACATGAAGAGGAGGTGTGGGAACCTAGGACTTCTATAACTGGTTGGTCAGAAATACAGATGATAACCTGGTACCAGCAACCGACATCTGAAATCAGGGCAATCTTGCGGGATGGAGCCCTTTAACTGGTGGCATTGACAATAATTCTAGGTAGATAATGTCAGAATGGAATAGATTTGTTGGATACCCAATTGATATCTGGAGAGTTAAATAATTGGTCGGTATAAGAAAAAACTCACACATTTGGTGGCAGAAGTATTGTGAATAAAAACAGTTCAGAGCTCCCCTACTCCCAAACCAGAAAACCTGGAGTCACCTTCGATGCCACCCTCTCACCACCCACCCTCTGCACTATCCCTGCCAATCACTTGGCAAGTTATCCTGATTCCACCCCCAAATACCTCTCTCATCTCCCGTCTTCACTTTTCATTCATCATTTACTCATTCAATCACAGATATTTGCTCTTATCTTCTCTGCGCCAGGCTTTGTGATAGGCATTGGAGTCAGAAGAATGAATGAGACCTGGTAGGAAAATCACAATCTAGTGGTAAAACAAAAACCAGAACACAATCATAAAGCAATGGGATTCACACTCAGAAATGCATAGAGCTGCTGGGCGCGGTGGCTCATGCCTGTAATCCCAGCACTTTGGGAGGCCAAGGCAGGCAGATCATGAGGTCAGGGGTTCGAGACCAGTCTGACCAACATGGTGAAGCCCTGTCTCTACTAAAAATGCAAAATTAGCCAGGCGTGGTGGTACATGCCTGTAATCCCAGCTACTCAGGAGGCTAAGGCGGGAGAATCACTTGAACCTGGTAGGCAGAGATTGCAGCAAGCCGAGATCACGCTACTGCACTCCAGCTTGGACAACACAGCGAGACTGTCTCAAAAAAAAAAAAAAAGAAAAGAAATGCACAGAGCATCATAGAGTCCAGGGCAGGGGTCCCTGACCAAGCTCAGGAATGGTGGGGGATGGGATAGGGACATCAGTGGAGTTTTTTGGGGTTTTTTGTTTTGTTTTGTTTGAGACAGGGTCTTGCTCCGTCACCCAGGATGGAGTGCAGTGGTGTGATCATAGTTCACTGCAACCTTGAACTCCTGGGCTCAAGGGATCCCCCAGCCTCAGCCTCTTGAGTAGCTGGGATTACAGGCATGAGCCACCACACCCAGTCAATAGACTTTTCTTGATGGGGGTGACGCCCAAGCTTTAAGTTTGAAGACTAAAGGAGAGCTGGCACACCAAGAGTATAGGAGGGGAGGGGTGGGGAAGGGAGGGGCGGGGAGAGGGAGGGGTGGGGAGAGGGGAGGGGAGGGGGGAGGGGAGGGGAGGGGGAGGGGAGGGGGGAGGGAGGGGAGGGGAGGGGAGGGGAGAGGAGAGGAGAGAGGAGAGGAGAGAGGAGAGGACACAGCAGGCTAGTAGGGCAGCTTTGAGTATGGCTCAGAGGCGAGGCGAGCAAGGTCTGAATCACTTCTGCTCCAAGTCCAGGCCCACATTACTTCTTTTTTTTTTTTTTTGAGACGGAGTCTCGCTCTGTCGCCCAGGCTGGAGTGCAGTGGCGCAATCTCGGCTCACTGCAAGCTCCACCTTCCGGGTTCACGCCATTCTCTTGCCTCAGCCTCTCCGAATAGCTGGGACTACAGGCGCCCGCCACCACACCTGGCTAATTTTTTGTATTTTTAGTAGAGACGGGGTTTCATTGTGGTCTCGATCTCCTGACCTCGTGATCCGCCCGCCTCGGCCTCCCAAAGTGCTGGGATTACAAGCGTGAGCCACCGCGCCCGGCCCACATTACTTCTTATATGGACAAGAGGCCAGTAACTGCTCTACCCACACATTCTCCTCCCCTACCATCAGAAAAATCTCCCTAAAGCTCAAATTTGACTTCCTGTCTCCTCTGCTTGCTACCCTCTGCTGGTTCCCCTTTCTGATCTGTGGCGTCTCAGCTCCACCTCTGTTCATAAACTTCATATGGTGCCTTCAAAAGTATTTCCGTCTCTGGACCTTCATCCCTGCACTACTGTCTGCCTGGAATTTCCTGCCCTGCCTTGGTTGATGAAGTGGACTCCTATTCATACTTCAGAGTGACTCAGATGTGACTTGTTCCACAAAGTCCCCTCCCACTTGCACTCACCTCCATGGTGCACGTATTCCAGGGCCGTGAGCTTCACTTCTCTGCACATCTCCCTCCTGGTACAGCTGTGAGGGTGCAGACCTCCTCTGCTGGCACCAGGGCCTGGCCTGCAGTGGGCCTTCAGCAAATGCGGAATTAAGGCTCCCAGTAGGTGAAAATGCAGCTAATGACCAGGAAGCTAGAAGCTGTTGGAACATTTCTGAGACCCTTTAGACCTGGAAATAGCTCTATGTAAGAGGGTTGCTGATAGAGAAGGCTGGAAGTGAGGTCCCTCTGTCCCCAGCTTGCCTCAGACCCTGGTTCCAGATACAGCTGCATGTGTTTCCAACCAAGACTCTGACCTGGCTCCTCAACCAAACCTCCCCTGTGTCCATGGATCTGTCTGAACTCCCATTTATAACCGTAAGAGGCTGTGGGTTAGAGGCGTTGTGCTAATGATGGCTGTATGGTTATTATGATTGTGAAGTTATTATATTTTAGGTAGAATACAAGTTTATGTACATTACGATTAAGACTAGTAAAGCTCTTTGGTACTTTAAAAACAAATCCCAGTCAGGCGTGATGGCTCACGCCTGTAATCCTAGCTCTTTGGGAGTCCAAGGCAGGAGGACTGGTTGAGCCCAGTTCTCCAGGAGTTTGAGACCATCCTGGGCAACATAGTAGGACCCCATCTCTACAAAAAAATAGAAATCAAAAAATTAGCCAGACGTGGTGGCATGCACCTTTAGTCCCAGCTACTCGGGAGGCTGAGGCAGGAGGAAAGTAAGGAGGAAGTAAGACTTCCACAGGAGGTGGAACCTACAGTGAGCCATGATCTCACTACTGCACTCCAGCCTGGGCAACAGAGTGAGACCCTGTCTCAAAAAAACAAAACAAAACAAATCTCAATTCAATTACATTTAATTATTTCAAAAACCAAGCTGTCTCATTGTACAACATTCAAACAATAAAGTAAGAAAAAGTGCCTATGGGTCCCAAATTGGTGTGACTACTGTGTCCTGTCAGCCTATAGAAACACAAGTGTCTGTGTGTGTAACTCCTGGGCTCATGCGATCCTCTCACCTTGGCCTCCCAAAGTACTGGGGTTATAGGCATGAGCCACCATGCTCAGCCTATATATTCTTATTCTTTTTTTTTTTTTTTGACACAGAGTCTTGTTCTGTCACCCAGGCTGGAGTGCAATGGCCTGATCTCGGCTCACTGCAACCTCCACCTCCTGGGTTCAAGCGATTCTCCTGCCTCAGCCTTTCAAGTAGCTGAGATTACAGGCATGCGGCACCACACCAAGCTAATTTTGTATTTTTAGTAGAGACGGGGTTTCACGATGTTGGTCAGGCTGGTCTTGAACTCCTGACCTCAGGTGATCCACCCACCTCAGCCTCCCAAAGTGTTAGGATTACAGGTGTGAGCCACTATGCCCATATATATATATATATATATATATATATATATATAATTTGTTTTTTTTTTTTTTTTTGAGACAGAGTCTTGTTCTGTTGCCCAGGCTGGAGTGAAGTGGCACGATCTCGGCTCACTGCAACCTCCGCCTCCCAGGTTCAAGCGATTCTCCTGCCTCAGCCTCTCGAGTAGCTGGGATCACAGGCGCGCACCACCACGGCTGGCTAATTTTTTGGTATTTTTTAGTAGAGACAGGTTTTCACCACGTTGGTCAGGCTGGTCTCGAACCCCTGACCTCAAGTGATCCACCCGCTTCAGCCTCCCAAAGTGCTGGGATTACAGGCATGAGCCACCGCACCTGGCCTTATATTCTTTTTTTTTTTTTTTAACAAAAACAAGAAAACACCTGATGGGGTCAGGTGTGGTGGCTCACACCTGTAATCCCAGCACTTTGGGAGGCCGAGGTGGGCAGATCACTTGAGGTTAGGAGTTAGAGACCAGCCTGGCCAACATATAGTGAAACCCCATCTCTACTAAAAATGCAAAAATTAGCTGGGTGTGGTGGCGCACACCTGTAATCCCAGCTACTCAGGAGGCTGAGTCTGGAAAATCACTTGAACCCGGGAGGCGGAGGTTGCAGTGAGCTGAGATCACGCCATTGCACTCCAGCCTGGGCAACAAGAGCAAGACTCCGTCTCAACAAAACAAAACAAAACAAAAAAACAACTTGATGGATATCTTTGTCAGTACATATAATTCTATTTGGTTCTTTTTAATGGTCACATAGTAAGACTTATTATATTAGGGTCAGCAAAGTATGGCCTCTAGACCAAATATGGCCCAGCACCTAAATGAAGTTGTATGGGAACATAGCCATGCCTATTCCTTTCCATAGAGTCTCAGCCTGCTTTTGCACTATAGTAGCAGAATTGAAAGGTCGCATCAGAGACTCTGTGGCCTACAAAGCCCGGAGAGTTTACTATCTAGCTCGTTACAGAAAAAGTATGCCAACCTGTGCAATATATGGCTGTTTCATGCTTTATTTAGCCAGTCCCTATTAATAACATTTAAATTGTTTCCATTTGTTCAGCATTAACAAACAATATCAAAATTAACACTTTCATTTTCAACATTTACATCAGTTGGTTGGGCACCGGTGGCTCACGCCTGTAATCCCAGCACTTTGGGAAGCCAAGGCAGGCAGATCACAAGGTCAAGAGATCAAGACCATCCTGGCCAACGTTGTGAAACCCCGTCTGTACTAAAAATACAAAAATTAGCTGGCCCTGGTGGTGCATGCCTGTAGTCTAAGCTACTCGGGAGGCTGAGGCAGGAGAATCGCTTGAACCTGGGAGGCAGAGATTGCAATGAGCTGAGATCACGCCACTGCACTCCAGCCTGGGTGACAGTGCGAGACTCTGTCTCAAAAAAAAAAGAAAAAAAAATTTACATCAGTTGATGGCCACCATGGCTATCAGTGAGTGAGAACATTAGTAGGTGTGAACACAATGTATCCATACGGAAATATTTCCTTTAAGAGTGGACCCTCACATTAATAGACATTGTGGCTCCAGGGGCAACTTTGGAAATAGGAGCAATTGCCAAAGTTGCCAAGGCAAAGGGCTGTACAGAAAAATCTCATTTTCATAATAAAGAACCAGAACACTCACCAAAGAGCATCAAAGCAGACTTCAGGATCCAGGATGAGGTGAAAATTCAGGGATGCAGAACAGTGAAACATAGATACAAGCCGTGGATGGCCTACTGTCAGTGGTGGAGTGACACAAAGGAGCCCAAAAGTAAAGGGAAAGTTATCATTTTAAACATTAACTGGGCACAGTGGCACATGCCTGTAAGTAATCCCAGCTACTCGGGAAGCTGAGGCAGGAGGATTGTTTGAGTCCAGCAGTTCAAGGCTGCAGTGAGCCATGATCGTACCTCTGTGCTCTAGCCTGGGCAACAGAGTGAGACCTTGTCGAAAGAAAGAAAAGAAAGAAAGAGGCCGGACGCCGTAGCTCACGCCTGTAATCCCAGCAGTTTGTGAGGCTGAGGCAGGTGGATCGCCTGAGGTCAGGAGTTTGAGACCAGCCTGGCCAACATAGTGAAACCCTGTCTCTATTTAAAATACAGAAAATTAGCTAGTGGCAGGCACCTGTAATCCCAGCTACTCAGGAGGCTGAGGCAGGAGAATCGCTTGAACCCAGAAGGCAGAGCTTGCAGTGAGCCGAGATCGTGCCATTGCACTCCAGCCTAGGCAATAAGAGCAAAACTCCGTTTCAGAAAAGAAAAGAAAAGAGAGAGAAAGAGAGAGAGGAAGGAAGGGAGGAAGGGAGGGAGGCAGGAAGGAAGGAAGGGAGGCAGGGAGGAAAGGAGGGAGGGGGAAGGAAAGGGAAGGGAAAGAAAGGAAGGAAGGAAAGAAGGAAAGAAAGGAAGGAAGGAAAGAAGGAAAGAAAGAAAGAAAGGAAAGTAGCAATTACCAAGCATTTGCCAGGCACAAGTGCTTGATACTGTATAGGCAGGCATGGTATTCCAAATGTTTAATAAGGATTATGGCTCAGACATCAGCCAATCAGAACAGATCAAGAACTTTATGTTTTTCTTTCCTTCCTTCCTTCCTTCCTTTCTTCCTCCCTCCCTCCTTCCCTCCCTCCTTCTCTTTCTTTCTTCCTTTTTTCCTCCCTCCCTCCTTCCCTCCCTCCTTCTCTTTCTTTCTTCCTTTTTTTTTTTGAGACACAGACTTGCTCTTTTACACAGGCGGGAGTATAGTGGTGCAATCATGGCTCACTACAGCCTCGACCTCCCAGACTCAAGCGATTCTCCCACCTCGGCCTCCATAGTGCTGGGATTACAGACATGAGCCACTGTACTCAGCCAGATGCAGGACTTAACTAATTGATATCACTGAACCAATGTGAGCTGCTGAATATCACGCTGCCCATATTCAGTACTCAATTTAATCCCCACAGTCATATGCCACCTGACAGTCAAGAGAAGCAACTCTGAGGAAAAATATCAACCAACACAGTTTCCTTCTCCTCCAAGCATGTCTCAGGATATGTCCCCTCCACTCTAACCACTGATAGTAACTGAAGAAGCAATTGTCAGACCTCCTGTACAGTCTCAGACTGTACTAGAAAAGATGGATATATGTGTGTAAAGTTATATATTGCTATAGATATTTCTCCAGAGAAGATATACGAGTGGCCAATAAGCACAAGAAAAGATGCTCAACTGGGCGTGATGGCTCATGCCTATAATCCCAGCACTTTGGAGGCCGAGGAGGGCAGATCACCTGAGGTCAGGAGTTCAAGACCAGCGTGGCCAACATGGCAAAACCCTGTCTCTACTAAAAATACAAAAAAATTAGCCAGGCATGGTGGCAGGCACCTGTAATTCCATCTACTCGGGAGGCTGAGGCAAGAGAATCGCTTGAATTCAGGAGTTGGAAGTTGCAGTGACCTGAGACTGTGCCATTGCACTTCAGCCTGGGCAACAGAGCGAGACTCCATCTCAAAAAAGAAAAAAGAAAAGAAAAAGAAAGAAAGAAAAGAAAAGATGCTCAACATTATTAGTTATTAGAGAAGTGCAAATCAAAACCACGAAATACTACTCCACATCCACTAGAATGGATATAATAAAAAGAGGGACCATAACAAGTGTCAGTAAGGATGTGTGTAGAAATTGAATCCCTCATCCACTGAAGGTAGGAATGTAAAATAGTGCAGCTGCTGTGGAAAACAATTTGGCAATTTCTCAAAAAGTTAAACAGAGGTACCATATAACCCAGCAATTCCACTCCTAGGTATATACCCAAGAGAAATGAAAACAAGTGTCCACATAAAACTTGTACACAAATGTTCATAGCAGCACTATTCACAATAGCCCAAAGTAGAAACAACACAAATGCTCATCAACTGATGAATGGCTGAACACAATGTGGTATATCCATACAATAGGCTATATTATGCAGCCGTGAGATGTACTGAGACATGCTACAACATGGATGAACCTTGAGGACGTTGTACTAAGTGAAAGAACAGACACAAGGCCCAGCGCATTGGCTCATGCCTGTAATCCCAGCACTTTGGGAAGCCGAGGCGGGCAGATCACCTGAGGTCAGGAGTTCGAGACCAGCCTGGTCAACATGGTGAAACCCCGTCTCTATTTAAAAAAAGTACAAAAATTAGCCGGGCGTGGTGGTGTGCACCTGTTATCCCAGCTACTCGGGAGGGTGAAGCAGGAGAATTGTTTGAACCTGGGAGGCGGAGGTTGCAGTGAGCCAAGATCATACCACTGCACTCCAGCCTGGGTGACAGAGCGAGACTCTGTCTCAAAACAAAACAAAACAAAAAACAGAAACAAAAGGCCACATAGTATATATGATTCCATTTTTATGGAATGTCCAGAATAGGCACATCCATGGACAATGAAAGTAGATTCATGGCAGCCTGAGACTGAGGGTGGGAGAAAAGGGAAATGACTGCTAATGGGTATAGGCTGATGAAAATGTTCTAGAATTAGATAGTGGGGATGGTTACATAACTTTGTTAATATACTAAAAACCTTTAGAAGAGTGTGAATTTTATGGTATGTGAATAACGTTTCTTTAAAAACTACAGATTAGGCTGGGAACAGTGGCTCATGCCTGTAATCCCAGTACTTTGGGAGGCCAAGGCAGGAGGACTGCTTGAGCCCAGGAGTCTGAGACCAGCCTGAGTAACACAGCAAGATGTCATCTCTACAAAAAAAATTTTAAAATTAGCTGGATGTGCTGGCACTCGCCTGTAGTTCCAACTGCTCAGGAGGCTGAGGTGGGAGGATTGCTTGAGCCCAGGAGGTCAAGGCTGCAGTGAGCTGTGATTGAGCCACTTGCACTCCAGCCTGGGTGACAAAGTGAGACCGTCTTAAAAAAAAATGAAAAAATAATTTTTAAAACGTTACATATTATTAGCCAGGCATGGTGGCACATGCCTGTAATCCTAGCTACTTGGGAGGCCAAGGCAGGAGAATTGCTTGAACCCGGGAGGCGGAGAGCCAAGATCGTGCCACTGCACTCCAGCCTGGGCAACAAGAGCGAAACTCCGTCTCAAAAAAAAATTATATATTATTATGCCAATGAACCACATTCCTTGGTGATTTGCCTTAACTTTTTATCCCAAAGATCTCCCTGTATAAGAGAGAGTATGTGCTTCATTTTGGCACACCCTAATTATCAGTAATGCTTATATAGACTTACTCTGGGCCAGATACTACGCTAAGTGCTTTCCATGAGTGAATGAACTCTACTGGGTGGGATGAGCCACTATTTATACTTCTGGACCCGTGATCCCTGATGTCTGCCCATTCGAGTTCTGAGAGTTGGCCTCAGCATTAGGATGGTGGCAGCAGTGGTGCAGAGAGAGAGAGCACAGGAACTCGGGTTCAAAAAACTCAAGAAAACTCAGAACACTGATAGAAAATAGCCTGGGACAGTATCCAAAAACAGAAGAACAAGTTGAAGCTCAAAATCAGGAATTAGGTTGCAGACTGGGATTGGTAAAGCAATTGGAGTTGGGGGTGGGTTCCCAAAAAGGGACAATGTCAGCACCCCATGCTACAACACCGAATCCCAATAAAACATAGTAGATATAATCCAAGTCTACATCAAAAGTTCTTGGGAATGTACATGAAATCATACTGGGGCCAAGATATGTGGAGTGAGGAACAGATCTGGCCATGCAGTGCAGGGATGATGCCAGTGTTGATTTCTAAGCCTGTGTTTTCCCTGAGTTCTGATGGATCAGTGCCTAGGAGAACAAAGGCAGGATCAAGTGCTCCAGGTACTCAGAGTCAGAAATCCAATCTACAGGGCAAGCAATGAAGACAGCAAGACAGGACCACAAGATGAAAACTAAAGGCCAAGCCCAGGGATGGGTGATGATTTCCGAGAAAACATGTAAGCTCACTGACTGTCCTTGGCCACTGGCTCCTGGTGCCAGATTATAAAGCGAAGGTATGGGAAACAGCAACGTGAACTCAGGGATCAGCCCAGGACAAACAGAGCTGAGTCTGCTTTCAACCTGCCCCCTGGAATGAAGTGAGCTATGGACTACATAACAGGATGCGACGAGATGACAGGATAGCAGAAAGCTAAAGGCAAGCCTAGTAGACTCTATCCAAAGTGTCCATCCGGGTTGGACACGGTGGCTCATGCTTGCAATCCCAGCACTTCGGGAGGCCAAGGCAGGCAGATTGCTGGAGCCCAGGAATTCGAGATCAGCCTCGGCAACATAGTGAGACTTCGTCTCTACAAAAAAGAAAAAAATTGGGGCCAGGCGCAGTGGCTGACGCCTGTAATCCCAGCACTTTGGGAGGCCGAGGCGGGTGGATCACAAGGTCAGGAGTTCAAGACCAGCCTGGACAATATGGTGAAACCCCATCTCTACTAAAAATACAAAAATTAGCCAGGCATGGTGGCAGGCACCTGTAGTCCCAGCTACTCAGGAGGCTGAGGCAGAAGAATTGCTTGAACCCAGGAGGTGGAGGTTGCAGTGAGCCAAGATCGCGCCACTGCACTCCAGCCTAGGGGATACAGTGAGACTCCATCTCAAAAAAAAAAAAAAAAAAAGTAATCAGCTGGGTGTGGTGGTACATGCCTATAGTCCCAACTACTCCTGTGGCTGAGGTGGGAGGATTGTTTGAGCCCAGGAGTCTGGGGCTGCAGTGAGCCATGATCATGCCACTGCACTCCAGCCTGGGTGACAGAAAGAGACACCATTTCAAAACACACAAAACAAAAAAACAAAAAAGTTTAGCCGCAGTGGCTTTTTAGAGACACCACATCTAAAAAAACAAGAAAAGGAAGGGCGGGGCATGGTGGTTGATGCCTGTATCCTAGCACTTTGGGAGGCTGAGGCAGGAGGATCATTCTGAGGTCAGGAGTTCCAGACCAGCCTGGCCAACATGGTGAAACACTGTCTCTACTAAAAATACAAAAATTAGCTGGGTGTGGTGGCACGCATCTGTAATCCCAGCTACTCGGGAGGCTGAGGCATGAGAATTGCTTGAACCTGGGAGGCAGAGCTTGCGGTGAGCCGAGATTGGGCCACTGAACTCCAGCGTGGGCAACACAGCGAGACTCTGTCTCAAAAAAAAAAAAAGAAAGAAAAGAAAAGAAACAACTGGCCACAGAGTAGAGAAAGAACAGAATGGAAGAAAGACGAGAGGCTTGGGGACTAGTTAGGAGACAACTACAAGTTGAGAGTAAAGTGATAAAGGCCTAAAAATCAGAAGTTGACAAACTTTTTCTGTAGGGCCAGAAAGATATTGTGTAACTTTCCCAGGGTCACCCTGATGGTATGTGGTTGACAAACTTTTTCTGTGGTAAATATTTTAGTCTTTGCATGCCATAAGGTCTCTGTATCAATTTTTTAACTATGCTGTTGTAGCACAAAAGTAGCCATAGATAAGAAGTAACAGGCTGGGTGAGGTGGCTCACACCTGTAATCCCAGCACTTTGGGAGGCCAAGGCGAGTGGATCACCGGAGGTCAGAAGTTTGAGACCAGCCTGACCAACATAGAGAAACCCAGTCTACTAAAAATACAAAATTAGGGCTGGGCGCGTGGCTCACACCTGTAATCCCAGCACTTTGGGAGGCTGAGGTGGGCAGATCACCTGAGGTCAGGAGTTCGAGACCAGCCTGGACAATATGGTGAAGCCCCGTCTCTACTAAAAATACCACAATTAGCTGGACTTGGTGGCATGCCCCTGTAATCCCAGCTACTCAGTAGGCTGAGGCAGAAGAATTGCTTGAACCCAGGAGGCAGAGGTTGTGGTGAGCCGAGATCGTGCCATTGCACTCCAGCCTGGGCAACAAGAGCGAAACTCCATTTCAAAAAAAGAAAAAAAAAAAAAAAAGAAAAATTAGGTGGGCATGGTGGCGCATGCCTATAATCCCAGCTATTCAGGAGGCTGAGGCAGAAGAATTGCTTGAACTCGGGAGGTGGAGGTTGCAGTAAGCTGAGACGGCACCCCTGCAATCTAGCCTGGATGACAGAGACTCTGTTTAAAAAAAAAAAAAAAAAAGTAACAAATAGGCATGACTGTGTTCCCTGTATTCCAATAAAACTTTATTTACAAAAATGGTGGCAGGGGGCCAGATTTGGCCCATGGGCTGGTTTGCCTACCTCAGACCTAAAGTAATAATACAATAGTCAACATTTGTTGAGAACTATGACATACCAGGCACTTTATTACTGATTCTCACTGCAACCTTGAGGGGAAGTATTATTGGCTCCCTTCTAGAGATAAAGAAACTGAGGCTGAGAGTGTTGGGTAACTTTCCCAGGGTCACCCTGATGGTATGTGGCAAAGCTGAGATTCAACTCAGGTCTTACTCCAGAGTTCATGGTTAGTCTATGCCACCTGCCGGAGCAGTCAAGAGGAAGGGAGAGGGGAATATATGACTATCAGGTCTCAGTTCCCGGGAGAATTCACTCACTCACTCACTCACTCATTCATTCATTCATTCATTCATCCATTAAACAAATGCTATTTGCAAAGTACTTGGGATTCAAAGACAAATAAGATATGATTGCTGTCCTCCAGTAGCTTAGAGTCTAGACTTTTTTTTTTTTTTTTTGAGACAGGGTCTTGCTCTGTCATCCAGGCTGTCGTGCGGTGACGCAATCATGGCTCACTGCAGCCTCGACCTCCTGGGTTCAAGTGGTCCTCCCGCCTTAGCCTACCAAGTAGCTGCAACTACAGACATGCACCACCACACCAGGTTAATTTTTCTGTATTTTTTTTTGTAGAGATGGGGTTTCGCCATGTTGCCCAGGCTGGTCTCAAACTCCTGGCTCAAGTGATCCACCTGCCTTGGCTTCCCAAAGTGCTGGGATTGCAGGTGTGTGTCACCATGGCTGGCCAAGTCTAGCATTTAAACATTTAACTGAATGTAAGGGATGAGGAAGAGGGAATGTGATTTATTTCTTACTTATATTTTTATTTTTTGAGACGGAGTCTCGCTCTGTCGCCCAGGCTGGAGTGCAGTGGCGCGATCACGGCTCACTGCAAGCTCTGCCTCCTGGGTTCATGCCAATCTCCAGGCTCAGCCAGTAGCTGGGACTACAGGCGCTCACCACCCCGCCAGGCTAATTTTTGTTTGTTTGTTTTGTATTTTTAGTAGAGACGGGGTTTCACCATGTTAGCTGGGATGGTCTTGATCTCCTGACCTTGCAATACGCCTGTCTCGGCCTCCCAAAATGCTGGGATTACAGGCGTGAGCCACCGTGCCCGGCTGGGAATGTGATTTATTAACAAGATCGATGAATTGAAACATTGAAGTTGCTCTCATCCCTGCTTCCTTCCTTCCTCTAAGCATCCAGAGAGCCCTCTGATCCTTTGGGATCACAGACATGGGATATTTTTACTCTCCAGCATGAACACATAGGTGGATTTACTGTGAAACTACTGAAGCTTACACTTCAGGGTCCCTCGCTTCCTCAAACAGGGCTTCCAAGCCCTATATCTAATTTCGCACTTCTTTCTTAAGAGTTGCCTGTCCCAAATATATAAGCCTCAGGGCCCCAAACCTGGATCCAGCCTGAGTGAATGTTTTTTTAGAGCCAGGTCTGATAGAAGCCTGTTTTTAAGGAATCACCAGGAATGGAGGATGCTGGTTTTGGCCCTCAGGGTTTCTCTCAGAACTAAGAATTTGGGGGCTGTCCTCAGTCACAGGTGCAGCCTAAAGTCTGTTCCCACCATGTCCACTCTCCCCCATTTCCCATCACCTGCCCCTGCTGCGTCTTCCTTTAAAATACAGCCCTGGGCCCTAAGCTTTGTGCTGATTCAAGCTCTTTGGAATTCAAGACATCCAGGAATCCGACGCTCCAAGAATTTTCCCAACGACCTCTCAGTGGGCCATTCAGGCAGGAAAGGATACACACATTCCTAATGGGGCCAGGGGCTGTGACTGAGCCTGTGTGTGGCTGCAAACCTGCTGAACACAAGGTGCTGGCAGTTGGCAGGGCTTCCCAGGGTGGGGACTTCTTGCTGAGCTCATCAGCAGGCCCAGCTCTGTACCTATTTGTCCAGGGAAAAATCAACCCCTAGTGGAATTGTTTGTTTTATACTCTCTCACCCAAGTCATAAATGACTCACAACTAGAATGTTATTAACGTGAAACAGGAGGCCTACCTGGCAAAATAATTGGTTTTGGTCATTTGCTCAGAGTGCCAAGCAAATCCACAAAGCATATCAAATTACAGGTTAGAAACTTGATGAATAAACAAGAATAATACTGTGAGTTCTCAAGGGTACGTCCTGTACCTGTTTTGCCCACTGTCATATCTCTAACAAGACACAGTGAATACAGCCTCTGACACATTGGAGGTACTCTATAGAGTTACTGAATGATTAAAGAAAAGGGATGAGCTGTTCTTAGCGGAAACACCCATTTCTCCTAAGATGAATTCACATTCTTTTGGACCAGTTCTTTCTAAATTAACAGCACTAGCCAGTGGTATCAGAGCATCTTTACCTTTGGATATTACAACTCTATAAATTCTAATTTCTTCTTCTTCTTTTTTGAGACAGAGTTTTGCTTTTTCACCCAGGCTGGAATGAAGTGGTGCGATCTCAGCTCACTGCAACCTCCACCCCGCCGGGTTCAAGCGATTCTCCTGCCTCAGTCTCCTGAGTAGCTGGGATTATAGGCACCCGCCACCACGCTAATTTTTCTATTTTCAGTAGAGACTGCAAAGCCATGCTGGTCTCGACCTCCTGACCTCAGGTGATCCACCCACCTCAGCCTCCCAAAGAGCTAGGATTATAGGCGTGAGCCACCGCGCTCAGCTGAGATGCTATAATTTCTAATCTATGGCTTCCCTTTTTCTGGATTCCATGCAGTCCACACACAAGCATTCTATGACTCATTACCTCCTGAGCATCCAGCTTCTCAACTGTTACATTCCAGGGATCTTTTCCACAGTATGTTTTTAACTCCTTGATGGTTTTTGGGGAGACCTGGGTGACACACTTGAACAGACCTGCTCCAGGGACTTGCTTATCCACTTTGTGTACATCCCATTCCCTTCATTTTCAGGTGACTTCATTTTCTAACCTTCCTTAGAGCAACCAATCCCCCAAACACTGTCTCCTTCTTCAGAGAATCTTTCTATGTGGATTTGTGGTTTTTAAATTGGCATATGAGTTTTAGGCACAGTTGGACCAGGAAATGCCTTCATGAAGAATTCAGCAGCTTCTAGAGATAAAATGTGATAGGCCAAATTATGAGTCTGGGAATCAGGACACTTGGGTTCCACTTTTGTACACATCATTCATTCATTTCACAAATAAGCACCCAAAGCCCACTATGATAGCCAACTGCAGGGCTGTGCTACAAGTATGTAAACAAAGACACCTACTCCTGCCCAAGGGCAGCCCAGTGGGGGAAGTGAAAGGATTAAATTGCAATAGAGAATTGTAAAAGGAATTGGGAGCACTTGGTGAGGTGGTTCTACAACTTTATTGCACCATCAGGATCCCCACGGGTGTTCTTTCAAATGCCAATCTTTGAGCCCCATCCTTCAGAGATCCTGATCCGGTTGATCTAGGAATGCTCAGGGACACTGAATGGACTCAGAATAAACATTCTGAGCACCTTCCCTCCCTCCACTCCCCTCCCGGTGATTCCACTGGAGGTGGCCCCAACCCACACACTTTCCTTCAAGAAAAGGTTCACAAAGGCAGGGGTCTGGAGCTGATTTTTTTTTTTTTTTTTTTTTTCAAGAGACAAGGTGTTGCTCTGTCACCCAGGCTGGAGAGCAGTGGCGCGATCATAGCTCACTGCAGCCTTAACCTCCCGGGCTCAAGTGGTCCTCCCACCTCAGCTTCCCAAGTAGCTGGAACTACAGGCATGTGCCACCACATCCAGCCCTTACAGCACATCCAGCTCTTATAGCTAATTTTTAAAGAAGGAAGGAGTACAAACTTATGAGGCACAAAGGCAAAAAATGGCATGATTTTACCCTACACTCTAAGAAAATGAAGGCCATGAGACATGAATACCACAGCTTCCTGACCTACCCAAATGACACCTTTATTTCCACTGGCAACTTTTTTTTTTTTTTTTTTTTTTTTTTGGAGACAGAGTCTCACTCTGTCACTCAGGCTGGAGTGCAGTGGCGCGATCTTGGCTTACTGCAACCTCCGCCTCCCGGGTTCAAGCAATTCTCCTGCCTCAGGCTCCTGAGTAGCTGGGACTACAGGTGCGAGCCACCATGCCCAGCTAATTTTTGTATTTTTAGTAGAGATGGGGTTTCACCGTCTTGGCCAGGCTGGTCTTGAACTCCTGACCTCCTGATCTACGTGCCTTGGCCTCCCAAAGTGCTGGGATTACAGGTGTGAGCCACCGCGACTGGCCAATTTTTGTATTTTCTTAGTAGAGACAGGGTTTCACCATACTGGCCAGGCTGGTCTTGAACTCCTGACCTCATGATACACCTGCCTTGGGCTCCCAAAGTGCTGGGATTACAGGCATGCGCCACTGCACCCAGCCCATTGGCAACCTTTTCTATAGCACCAGCAGAGGAAGAGGCATCCTGCTCCCGGTGGAAGCTAAACTCATCTGGGCTCCTTCTCCTCTCCATCTCCCACCCTCGCCACCCCCATCTCCCTGCTCCACACACACACATACACCCTTCAGTTCTCTGCTGCCTCTCCTAGATCCTTCCCCTAAACCTCTAAACACACTAGACTCTCCTATTCCTAAAACCAAAAACACTTCCCTTCATTCTGGGGCCTCTACTTACCACCTTTCATTTCTTATTTATTTCTCTGACAAGCTTTTTTTTTTTTTTTTTTTTTTGAGACGGAGTCTCGCTCTGTTGAGTGCAGTGGCACGGTCTTGGCTCACTGCAACCTCCAGCTTCTGGGCTCAAGTGACCCTCCTGCCTCTGCCTCCCAAGTAGCTGGGATTACAGGAGTGTGCCATGACACCGGTTAATTTTTGTATTTTTAGTAGAGACAGGGTTTCACATGTTGGCCAGGCTGGTCTTCAACTCCTGACCTCAAGTGATCCACCTGCCTCAGCCTCCCAAAGTGCTGGGATTGCAGGTGTGAGCCACCACGGCCGGCCTCTGCCAAGCTTCTTTAAATACAAAAGAAAGAAAAAAGAAATAAAAGGGCTATGAACCCCGTGTATGTTCATTACAGAAAATTTCAAAACCAAACGGAAAAAAAGTCCTTCATACCTCATCATAAGCTCTCAAAACATGAATCAGAACTGCTTCAATTAATTTTGTCACCAGAATGTAAACACCTCCAGGATGGGGACATGGTTTTCTTTTTCATGACTGTGTCCTCAGTGGATCCAGAAGACTCAATAAATATGTATTTATTGGGGACTACTAGATGGAGGAGAGAGGGAGGGAGACAAGGGCTAAAAACCTACCTTCTGGGTACAATGCTTAGTACCTGAGTGACTTAATCATTCACACCCCAAACCTCAGCATCATGCTATATACCAGATAACAAACCTGGGTAACATAAAAATAACATAAATCATCCATATTATGCCCCCATAACCATATTGACTCTGATATCCATCCAATCTTTATGTGTTTTCTTTATTAAAAATAAAAAATGAGGACAGGTGCCATGGCTCACGCCTGTAATCCCAGCACTTCGGGAGGCTGAGCTGGGAGGATCATTTGATGCCAGGAATTTGAGACCAGCATGAGCAACATAGCAAGACCTCATCTCTAAAACAAAACAAAAAAATCTTAAAATTAGCTGGGCGTGGTGGTACATGCTTGTAGGCTCAGCTACTCAGGAGACTGAGGGTGGGAGGATCGCTTGAGCCTGGGAGGTCAAGGCTGCAGTGAGCCATGATCATGCCACTGTACTCCAGCCTGGGTGACAGAGTAAGACCCAGTCTCAAAAAAACAAAAACAATAATGACATCAGGCTGTACATTCATAATTTAGAAAAAAATGTTTTGTAACCTGTTTTTTTCACTAAAAACATATCATATTTCTAGTTCATTACCCATTTTTAGTTGCTGCTTTTGGTTTGGATAGACAATAATTCATAGGTTTTCAATTTTAAATATTAAAAAGAACACTGTGATAAACATCTTTGTGTCTAAAATCTTTGCTTGTATCAGTAATTACTTAAATAGGCTGAGTTGAGCTGGGATTGCTGTGGCAAAGAATGGGCAAAAATCTATGGCTCTTGAAACCTACCATAAAATCCCATTTGGAATGCTTGTAACAAGTCATATTCCTTTCTTGACATCCTCATTATCAAGTACTATTAAAAGTATTTTTCTGCCAATTTAAGAGGTGAAATGGTGTCTCCTTTTAATTTGGATTTATTTGATTCCTAGTGGTTGAGTTTGTTTCACATTCTTATTTCAGCTCATCTTCTAGAAGAAGTCATCTATAGCTACTGTCAGTTTCTAGGCTTCCAAGGACACCCTTCAGCCTACTGCAATGCACCTTCTGACCCTACTCCTCCACGGACAGATGACATCCATTTCTGAAATCCAGGGGCCACACTTCAATCTGTCTCATGAGGTATCTCTACTTGGTGGACACCAATGGTCTCCCTTCCTGAAGACTCTGCTTCTCTGACTTTTGTGAGCACAGCCTCTTCTGGTCACTCTTGTTCTCTGGCATAGACTTCTTCTTGCGGGGGGCGGTGGGGAAGGGCCTTCAGCATTATTGCTCAGGTCAGTACAAAGGACCACCTAAGGGAGTATGATTGTTAGTGAGGAGCCAAGATCACTTCACATCTCAAGAAGAGATGGTAGCAGCCTGGAATGGTTTGGTGGCCACAGGAATAAACAGAAAGGGATTGATTTGACAGATGTTTAATGGGTAAACATCACAGGATTTGACAATTGGCTATGGAAGACAAATGGGAGGAAAGAGTCTAGGATGACTCTGTTGCGTTTCATCTTGCGGAGGGGGGGTGACTTGACTAGGTTGGTGACTTTGCTCAATCCAATAGGGGATACAAAAAGAGCAAAGACATGAAAGAGAAGATGATGAAAGTGGTATCCCAGAAAATGAGAGGGTGACCAACAGCACCAAAAATCAGGCAATCAGATAAACCGGTTTCTAAGCTGAGGAAGGGGAGTGACAATTCTTTCAAGAAGATTGTCCACGGAGAGAAACAATAGGGTAATAACCAGAGGGAGTGCAGGGTTGAAGGGGTGTTTTTTTGGCTGAGGGCAACAGACCAGTAGAGGCTGAGCAGCTGAAAGTACGGGTGCCAAGTGGGTGGCTGAAGGAGTAAGATCCCATTGATGGGATGAAGTGGGATCGTAACAGTGGAAGGGTTAAACAGAAAGGATATCTCCATGCATGAGGCAGCAGGACGCAGATGTACACACTCCCTTGGAGGCTCACAGTGGGAAGTGAAAGTTCCTGCATTTTGAACTTTCCCCCCTCTGTGAATTAGAAGGTGAGGTTATCTATTAGGCATGTGGGTAAGCAGTTGGAACCAAGTGGTCAATGTTTATAGTAGAGGGTTCTGACCAAAGACAAAGATTGCTCAATGGCATTGAGGTCCAACCGCAGTTGAATGCCCTAGATTCATAACAGCCACAATCTGTACAGTTCTATCATTTTTAGTTGCTATATTCTACACCCCAAGCAGATATACATAGGGATAAACTGATTCAGGCAATTCAGGCTTGGAAGCTTGCAAAGCTGGTAGAGTTTGAAGATGAGGGGTTTAAGGAGCTGAGGGCATGAATGAGAAGTCTGAGTTGACCATAGGGCACCAGTTGGGTCAGGTAGAGAATGGGGTTAAAAAGGGAAAAAACAAAAGAAAATACCGGCTGGGCGTGGTGGCTCATGCCTGTAATCCCAGCACTTTGAGAGGCCGAGGTGGATGGATCACTTGAGGTGGGGAGTTCAAGACCAGCCTGGCCAACATGGTGAAACCCCGTCTCTACTAAAAATATAAAAATTAGCCGGGCGTGGTGGCGGGCGCCTGTATTCCCAGCTACTCGGAAGACTGAGGCAGGAGAATCACTTGAACCCAGGAGGCGGAGGCTGCAGTGAGCTGAGATCATGCCACTGTGCTCCAGCCTGGGCAACACAGCAAAACTCTGTCTCAGAAAAACAAACAAACAAAAACCATAACAGCAAGTGCAAACATCAAGGATTAGGCCAGGTGTGGCGGCTCGCACCTATTAATTCCAGCACTTTGGGAGGCTGAGGTGGAAGAATCACTTAAAGCCAGGAGTTCAAGACTAGCCTAGGCAACAAAGCGAGACCCTTGTCTCTGCAAAAACTAAGAAAATTAGCTGGGTGCAGTGGTGCACGCCTATAGTCCCAGCTACTCAGTGTCCACTGATAAAGATGATTGCTTGAGCCCAGGAGTTCAAGGTTGCAGTGAACCATGATCGCACCACTGCACTCCAGCCTGGGTGACACAGCAAGACACTGTATATTTAAAAAAAAAAAAAAAAGTTTAGTGGTAGAGAGTAAGAAAACTGAAAAATAGGAAGTTACAATAAGACAGATTATTAGAGTTTCAAGCATGGTCACAAGAGAGGAATGGGTGGTTGGAAGTGGAAGTGCACATAGATTTGAAAAAAATCAAGGCTTTGTATGGCCAATTGTTAAGGCCATGCTTGAAAACATTCAGGGTGGCAGAATTTGGGGTGAAGACTGCAAAGCAGAATTGAGGCCTCAGTGACTCCTGCATAGTGACTGTGAGACTGGTAGACAACAGAGAACTGGTGAAGTAACCAGATGGCATGGGCCTTCTGACCCTTTCCAGACTTCACGGAAGTGGCAGAAAACTGTAGTCAACATCAGGGCCTCAAATTGTGGCTCCACCAGTGACTAGCTACATGGCCTTGGGCAAGTCAATTTAACCTCTCTGTGCCTGACTTGCCTTATCAGTAACATGAAGACATAATAGTACCCTCAAGTAAAGTGCTTATAGTAAGGCCTGCCACATGTACCAGAGCACTAAATGTCAGCATCATTACCATTTCTCATCTGAACAATGAGGGGTTTGTTAACAGTGTCTAAGGCACAGATTCTTAAATTTTTTGGTCTCCGAATCCTTTTACATTCTTAAAAATTGTCGAAGACATCAAAGAACCTTTTTTTTTTTTTTTTTTTTTTTGAGACAGAATCTCGCTCTGTTGCCCAGATTGGAGTGCAGTCGTGCAATCTCGGCTCGCTGCAACCTCTGCCTTCCAGGATCAAGCAATTCTCCTGCCTGTCTCCTGAGTAGCGGGGATTACAGGTGTGCGCCACCACACCCAGCTAATTTATTTTTGTATATTTTCTAGAGATGGGGCTACACCATGTTGGTGAGGCTGGTCTTGAACTCCTGCACGTGATCCGCCCACCTCGGCCTCCCAAAGTGCTGGGATTACAGGCGTGAGCTACTGTGCCCAGCCCCTAAGAACTTTAAAAAAAATGTATTATATCTGTCAATATTTTTCATATTAGAAAACTGAGAAAATATTTTTAAAATATGTAGTTGGCTGGGCGTGGTGTCTCACGCCTGTAATCCTGGCACTCTGAGGAGCAAAGGTGGGTCAGGAGTTTGAGACCAGCCTGGCTAACACAGCAAAACCCCATCTCTACTAAAAATGCAAAAAACTTAGCCAGGCGTGGTGGTGGGGGCCTGTAATCTCAGCTACTTGGGAGGCTGAGGCAGAATTGCTTGAACCCAGGAGGCAGAGGTTACAGTGAGCCGAGATGGCGCCATTGTATTCCAGCCTGGGCGGCAGAATGACTGTCTCAAAAAAAAAAAAAAAAAAAAAGTCACTTAAAAACAGTAATAAACCCACTACCTAGTAACATAACACATTTTAAAGAAAAATAACTATATTTTTTCCCAAAAAATGTGGAAGTATGATATTATTTTACAGATCACTTTAATGTTTGGCTTAAATGAAGACAGCTGGATTCTCTTCTGCATTCAATCTGTTAGGATGTGCTGTTTGCTGAAAGCATGAAAATCCTAGCACCTCACCTCACCATTTGGGGACCTTGAACCACATTTTGAGAACCATTACTTTTTCTTTCAGCTCTACATCATTCACAGCCGGGCGCGGTGGCTCACGGCTATAATCCCAGGACTTTGGGAGGCTGAGGCGGGTGAATCACCTGAGGCCAGCAGTTTGAGACCAGCCTGGGCAACATGGTGAAACCCTATCTCTACTAAAAATACAAAAATTAGCCAGGTGTCATGGCACCCTCCTGTAGTGCCAGCTACTCAGGAGGCTGAGGCAGAAGAATCACTTGAACCTGGGAGGCGGAGGTTGCAGTGAGCCGAGATCGCACCACTGCACTCCAGCCTGTGCGACAGAGAGAGGCTCTGTCTCAAATAAATAAATAAATAAATAAATAAATAATTTGTTCATTCACTCACTCATTCAACACTACTGGATCCCAGAGACAGAGAACAATGTGGTCGCTGCCTTTGAGGAGTCTAGTTGAGAAAAAAGATGAAAACAAATTAAAAATTACAGCACGACATGAGTGAGCAGAGGAAGAAGTTAGGAAATTACTGGTGTGCCTAAGGGAGGCAGGGAAGGCTTACAGGAGTACAGGGAACCCAAATTTTGACTTTACTTTCCTATGCTCCACCTAAGCAGAAGGAAGAGTATGCACAAAGGCGCAGGGGCAGGAATTAATACAGTACAAGGAAGCCCAGGGTGCGCTGGCAGGAGGAAGAGTCTGTATGCTGGAAAAGCACGTTGGGCCTTAAAGTTACATTTTATCCTGTAAGCCCCAGGAGGCTGGCGTGATAAGAGCTTGCTTTTCTTTTTTTTGAGAGGGAGTTTCACTCTGTTGCCCAGGCCTGGACGCGATCTCGGCTCACTGCAAGCTCCGTCTCCAGGGTTCACGCCATTCTCCTGCCTCAGCCTCCCAAGTAGCTGGGACTACAGGTGCCCACCACCACGCCCGGCTAATTTTTTTTGTATTTTTAGTAGAGATGGGGTTTCACCATTTAGCCAGGATGGTCTCGATCTCTTGACCTCGTGATCCACCCATCTCGGCCTCCCAAAGTGCTGGGATTACAGGCGTGAGCCACCACACGCGGCCAAGAGCTTGCTTTCCTTATTTTAATTCAGGTTTACTAAAGTATAATTTACATAGAAGTAAAAACCACCCTTTGGCTGGGTGCGGTGGCTCACGCCTGTAATCCCAGCACTTTGGGAGGCTGAGGCGGGTTGATCACTTGGGGTCAGGAGTTCGAGACCAGCCTGGCCAACATGGTGAAACCCCGCCTCTACTTAAAACACAAAAAATTAGCTGGGCGTGGTGGTACGCACCTGTAATCCCAGCTACTTGGGAGGCTGAGGCAGGAGAATCGCTGAACCCGGGAGGAGGAGGTTGCAGTGAGCCAAGATCACGCCATTGCACTCCAGCCTGGGGGAAAAGAGCAAGACTTCGTCTGAAAAACAAAAAAAAAACACCCTTTTAGGTGTATAGTTCTATGAGTTTTGACAGATTCATAAAGTCATCCAGTAATGTAAATACCACAATCAAGATAGAGAACATTATCATCTCAAAAAGTGTGATCAGTCCACCCTTCCCCAGCTCCAGTTGCCAGCAACCATTGATCTAATTTCTGTCCCTATACTTTAACTTTTTACTCTGAAACAATCATATACCCATAAGTAGTTGCAAAGAGGGCCCAGGTACACTTTCTCCGATGGGAACATCTTACAAAGCTATGGAAAAATATCAAAAGCCAGGAAACTGACATTGGTACAATACTATCAAGCAGACTACAGACCTTATTCAGATTTCACCAGTGCTTACATCCATTAGCTTATTTGAAAAAACATAATTGGGCCATAATATGAAAGAAGGGTTAGCCTAGCAAAAACATGCATTAGTTACAGTTGTCCACAGAAGAAAGGAGAACTCAGGGGGGTGCAGAGAGAGGAAGGGACTGGAGGAAAACATTTCTGGAGTGGAACAGAAATCATTTGGTAGACAATTTGGTATAAGGATTTAAATTAATCCTTCTTGATCTTCTTTTCTTTTTTGAGACAGAGTGTCACACTGTCACTCAGACTAGGATGTGGTGGTACAATCACGGCTCACTGCAGCCTCGACCTCCTGGGCTCAAGCAATCCTCCCACCTCAGCCTCCTGAGTAGTTGGGACCAAAGGCAGATGCCACCACACCAAGCTAATTTTTTTTTTTTTTTTTGAGACGGAGTCTCACTCTGTCACCCAGGCTGGAATGCTCCCAGGTTCAAGCAATTCTCTGCCTCAGCTTCCCAAGTAGCTGGGATTACAGGCGCGTGCCACCACATCTGGCTAATTTTTGTCTTTTTAGTAGAGATGGGGTTTCACCATCTTGGCCAGGCTGATCTTGAACTCCTGACCTCGTGATCCACCCACCTCGGCCTCCCAAAGTGCTGGGATTACAGGTACGAACCACCGCTCCTGGCCGCTAATTTTTGTATTTTCTGTAGAGATGGGATTTTGCCCAGGCTGGAAATTAATCCTTTTTTTGGAAATGAAATTTCCCATATGGCAGGGCAGCAAGCAAAAGGTTGTTTTAAATTGAACAGCCTGACCGCTAATTGAATGAAGGTCATGAAAACCCCAAATAATGATATTTCTGCTTACACTTTTAAAGAGGGAAAAAAAATGGTTTAGTTACTCTCTCCTTACTCTTGCCTGACTGAAAACAATGAAGTAACTATCAAAAACAAAGTTATCTGTTTAGTTAGCTAACCCTTTGCAAAACCAAGCAAATGAAATCTCTATATTTACTCTTATTCCCTCCTGCAGTTCAGTACTGTTGTAGGCTTTCCTATCTGTTCCACCATTTTATCAGACTACAGCATTGATAATACCTTAATCTTTATACAATTTATTTACAGACATCACTTACCCATCAGGAGACAATGGGATCAGCGTTGTTATCCCCACTTTTACAGCCCAAGAAATGGAGGCTCCTGATACCCAGGATCACATATGCCAACACCGTAAAATGCCAGAAAGGCATCGACACAGGGTAAGCATTCAATAAACGTTAACTAGCTTTACTTAATACCCTTCTTTCTACTCCACCACACCCCATTTACGGCCAGGTTGGACCTCTTTCTACAAGAGAAATGGAATAAATTTGTGCAGGAGCTCCATACAGGCAATGAAAATATCTCTGGTGACAAAGTCCTCATTTAAACTCCAGTTTGTTTATCACTAGTTACTACCAAATACAGTCCCTTGGGAGTTCTGAGTGACCCAAAACCTACTTCCTGGACTTTAAGATTAGCTTTTAGTTTCTTTGAAATCAGGAAGTGTCTTAAAACCAGATTCAATGAAATACGGTAATAATCTTTTCACTGTGTCCTGTGCTAGGTATTTTATGTGCATTTTAGCACTTAACCTCCAAACCTCTTATTATTAAACCTCAGTTGTTACGTCCATTTTAAAGATAGAAAAGTCAGGGCACAGAGAGGTTAAGAGGTCACACAGCCAGCGAATGGTGGACAGTATAAGAGTAACCCCAAAGCAAGCAGTACCCTAGATTCCAATTTCAGTTGACTCAAGCCTGGTAACAGTTCAATTTTATGCAAAACCCACAACTTCAAATGGAAAAAGATAAATTAAAACAACCACAAAAACAAGACAAATGGAGGCTCAGCAGGCCTTGTAGCTCGTCCACGGTTAAACAGAGGATATCAGAGCCAAAATCCCATGGCGATCCGTCTTGACTTCAAAGCGCGATCTATTTCCACCAAACCACGCTACCACCGACACGTGGTAAGGGGCAGTACAAAGATGTGTTGAATTAATAATGCCTGAAAACGAAGTTGACAATAAGAAGGTAAAAATGGAAAACACAGATAAAATCGGGAAAACAGACCACTTTCAGGAAACAAAAAACTCCAAGTTTTCAAGGCAGGGCATTCACGGTGAGCCAAGGCGCTGGGATAAAGTTTGCGCGGGTATCGCCGGACTCCCGGGCTGCCCGGCGCGGAGTCTTTAACCGAGATGGTTCGCAAGGAGTCGGCCTCGGAGCCTGGCAGCCTCCTGGCTTCCCTCCCGACCGCCAGTAACGCGGCCGGGGAACACCGGCGAAGACCGGGGGCCAGTCGCCTTTCCCTTCTGGGCTGTTGGCTTAAAATACACACAAACACAAATCCCCAGGCGGTCCGCGGCCTCTCCGTGGGGCCGGAGCTCGCTGCCCGCGGCCGGCCCGGAAGCCATGCACCTGGGGACAGGAGCCTCTCCGAGTCGCAGCTCCCCGCCGAGAAGCACCCACCTCCCGCGGCCGGCCCAGCCCAAGGCCCTGGCCCCTATAGCCCGGCCTAGGCCCGCCCCAGGCGGGGCTAGGGGCGGCGTGGCGGGCCGGCGCCCCTCGGGCCGCGCGGGTGAGCAGCGGGAGCCGGCGCCGGGCATTTCCTCTTCCTCCCTACGCGCGGCGCGGCGGCGGCGGCGGCCAGGCCGAGGCTGGGCACCGGCGCCCGATCGCAGCCTGCTGGCTAGCGCGGGCAAGCGCCGCGCCGCGAGCCGCCGTCGCCGCACCGCCCCCGTCGCGACCGCCGGCCGCGGGGCCTCCGGGCGGCTGGGCCCGGCGAGGGCAGTGAGAGGCGGGGCTGGCGTGCGGGCGGCGGAAGGAGGCGGAGGAGGAGGAAGAGGAGGAGGAGGCGGCGGCCGGGAGCCCGGGGAGAGGGGCGGGGGGTGGGCCGGGGGAGGGGAGGAGCGGGATTTGCGGAGCGCCGCGCCGCTGCCCGGAGCCGGCAGGCCCGAGAGTGACCGGAGTCACGGCGGGCGCCGGCGGAGCCGCGGCGTCGGACCCGCCTCCTGGAGGAGCTCAGCCCCGACCAGGCCCGGCCCCATTCCCGCCCCGCGCCGCCTCCCCGCCGCCGCCGCCGCCGCCGCGGGAGCGCTCCCCTGCCCACCCCGCCCCCGCGGCCGAGCCCGGGAGTCGAGTGGGAGTCGGCCGGCCGGCGCGGGCAGCGCCGGGACCCCGCGGGGGACACTGCAGCCGGAGCCCGGGAGGGGCCGCGCCGCCACCGTCTGAACTAGGATGTCCCGACATGAAGGTGAGAGGAGCCCCCGCCCCCACCCGCACCGCCCGGGCCTCGGCCTACCCCGCCCGGGCCGGGCGCGGCGGAGGGCGGCCAGGAAGCGGCGGAGACTTTGGCCGAGCCCAAGCCGGGCCCGAGGCGCTGGACCCGGGAGCCAGCGAGCGAGGGCGGAGAGCCGCGGCGCTACTGCCGCCACGGCCGCGGCCCTTAGCTGGGCCTGGTGCTGGAGGCGGGGCGGCCCGGGCGGCCGGAGGGTTTGCACTGTCATGGGGCGGGGGGGGAGGGGAGGCGGCGGGGCCCGTTACCGGCGGGAGCTCGGCCCTCGGGACTGATACCGGACGCCGAGGCCCGCCCGGCCGGTTCAGGAGCCGCGGGCCCTAGCGCGGCCTAGCGCTCCCGCCGCCCCGGAAGAGCCCGGTGTGGTCGCAGAGCCGGGCCGCGGGCAGCAGCAGGAGGCAAAAGAGCCGGCCCGGGACCCGGCAGGCGCGTCCGGTCGCCGGGAGACGACGGCGAGTGTCCCCGCCTGCGGGCGACCGCGGGGCTGGCGGGAAGGCTCTGCGGCTAGGGGACGGGAAGCCCTCGCCGCCTGGAGCCCGCCCCGGCCTCGCGGCTAGGCCTCGGCGCGTCCCTGGGCTCGGGTAACCAAGTTCCCGGGGTGGATCCGACCCCGCTGCAGCAAGCAAACTCCCTGCTAAGTCACCCAGGCGGAGCAGGGCTCGCTCGCCGCGGCCCCGGTGCTCTCGCCGGCATGTGCTGCCTACCAGACCAGGTTTTGGAAAATGACGATGGTGAGGTCTGTTCATGGTCGGGGGTCGTTTTGGACCTTGTTGTGTGATTTGAAAACACGATTGGAGTACAGTTGCAAATAAGCAGCTCTAAGCGCAGTCCCAGGGCACAAAGAGACAAATGTTTAGGGTCTATGTATAGGCTTTGAGCTGGTAAGAAATAAGTTAACTTTAATTTACTGCCATATGGTTTAGAAAAGGAGGAGGGGGTTGTGTTTTCTTTGTTTCACTACTACAGGTGTTTGGATAAAAAGTGTTAAGAGTCTTGGCGAAAAGTTTGTCCTGCTAAGGTTAATAGAAGATTGTAGAAGTGGCTTGAAAGTTTGTGTACTCCTGATTTTAAAATCCTGTATAGGTGATGTAGGAGTGGAGAAAGTTTAGTGAGTCAGTTTAGTGTGTGCTTAGCACTATGGGAAGGATATTCTTTGGGAAATACAGACCTTAGAATTTCAAGACTGAAAAACTCAGATTGATTAAAATTGTATTTAGAACAAGTTTCAAAATTCGCATTACTAATTGCGACGTTGAAATTGACTCAACATTCTGTGTTCACCGATTCTGTATTTTAAAAGTTACAAAACTAATATGAAATATACTATATTTTCTTTGCAAAGCATTTACTGAGTACTTACTGTATTCAAGTAAGTGTTGGACATTTTGAAATAATGAGGTACCTAACCTCATTGAAAGGAACACAGAAGTAGGAAGCTATGCCTCTTTTCCCCACTTCGTCTGCTTAATGGAAATGTATCCTTATCTCTGTAATTTTAAGAACTTGTAATTAAAGTTACAATCAATTTTCAATTTTGGATATTATGGTTTATCTTAAACTGTAGTCCTGTGTACATTGACCACCTTCAAGACAAAACAAAAGCGAGCAATGGCTGCAGGCTCTCTTATTCTTAAAACTGAGAGAGTTAGTTACAGAATCACAGCCATGGAAGAGTGTTTCAGACCCATTTTCCTTGGTCTAAGAAAGCATACAGATAGTTCCAGACGAGCATTCTAATTGAAGTGTCCTGGGAAGAAAATTCCTTCACCCCCAGTGCTCTGTTAGAGTAATTAAAATCTCATATTTGGAACATTCTTGAAGGTAACATATATTCTGTAATTTAAGCCCATTTCCCTCCATTTGGTCCTGTGCAAAGGTGTGTGGTTATGAAACTTACATTACCTTTTAGTTACTTGAATATTGCTGAACCTCAGCACACTAGTAGCACACCTTTCCTAGTAAATTACGTTAATGTCAGAAAATAGAACATACCTAGTGAAAAACGAACATACCTAAATACATCTGTTGAAGACTTACAGTACAATATTCGACAAGTGATTATCTTTCAAGGGTCTAGTTTATGGCCTAAGACAGGAATAGCAGTCTCATGAATCACATTTAACTCATTAGATACATATTTTGTGGAATATTAATTCAGACTGTCCTTATTGTGATCAGTAAGACTTTGACCTATCAGTAAATACAGTGTTTGGCACCCTTGCTGTTAGTTCTTTTCTTACCTTTCCCTTTTTTGGGCCAACGAATCCCATTTCTTTCAGCATTTCCTTCTTTCTTTCCTTCTTTCCTTCTTTTTTTTTTTTTTGAGACAGAGTTTTGCTCTGTCGCCCAGGCTGGAGTGCAGTGGTGGGATCTCGGCTCACTGCAAGCTCTGCCCCCCGGGTTCACACCATTCTCCTGCCTCAGCCTCCCGAGTAGCTGGGACTACAGGCGCCCGCCACCGCGCCCGGCTAATTTTTTGTATTTTTAGTAGAGACGGGGTTTCACCGTGTTAGCCAGGATGGTCTCGATCTCCTGACCTCGTGATCCGCCCGCCTCGGCCTCCCAAAGTGCTGGGATTACAGGCGTGAGCCACCGTGCCCAGCCTCAGTGTTTCTTTAGTGGTGTAATTTTTGTGCTCTCAGTCATCTGTCCACCTCCAAATTCTCTGTAGTTCTCATTTCTTTCAGTAGTGTGACCCTGAACTGGATGTAATAGTCTGGTAAAAGGTTTGAACAAGACTGTCATGTTGTACTTGCTTGGTGCTTCCTTTTCAGGGCCTTGTGTGTGCAGGTAGTATGTTACTTTGTCTTTGTACCCGCTCTAATGAATTACACTAAATCCTATGATTTTATTAATGTAACTTTGGACGACACAGTCCTGAGCTGGACACCTGTCAAGCTTGGAGGCTCAACCTTGTGAAGCAGTGCCTCTGAGAAAGGCAGTGCAACCAGGAGCATAGAGAAATGCTCTAGTCCAGGGGTCAGCATGCTTCTTCTGTAAAGGGCCAGGTGGCAAACATTGCAGGCTTAGCAAGCTGTAATAGTACGAAAGCAGCTATAGACAACCTGTAATTGAAAGAGCATGGCTCTGTTCCAGTTAAAACTTTATTCGTGGACACTGACATTTTAATTTCATATATCTATATAGATATAGATCTATAGATATATGTATTTTTTTTTTGAGACACAGTCTTGCTCTGTTGCCCAGGCTAGAGTGCAGTGGCGTGATATTGGCTCACTGCATCCTGCACCTCCCGGGTTCAAATGATTCTCCTGCCTCAGCCTCCCGAGTAGCTGGGATTGCAGGCGTCCACCACTGCGCCCGGCTAATTTTTGTATTTTGTTTAGTAGAGATGGGGTTTCACCATGTTGGCCAGGGTGGTCTCAAACTCCTGACCTCGTGATCCACCTGCCTCGGCCTCCCAAAGTGCTGGGATTACAGGCGTAAGCCACCGCACCTGGCTGAATTTCATATAATTTTCATGTGTCATGAAATACGATTTGTCATTTGACACCCCCACCATTCAAAAATACAGATAACCATTCTTAACTTTCGGGCTATATAAAAGCTGGTGGCGGGCTGGGCGCGGTGGCTCAGGCCCGGTGGCTCATGCTGAGGCAGAGAATTGCTTGAACCCAGGAGGTGGAAGTTACAGTAAGCTGAGGTCGTGCCACTGCACTCCAGTCAGGGTGACAGAGTGAGAATCCGTCTCCAAAAAAAAAAAAAACAACTCTGCCCTAGACTGGCGCTTTAGAGAGTTGATAGAGCTTGAACTGTCAAGAGTCTAGAGGGGGGCCAGTCGGCTTGGTATTCCATCATTTTCTTTGGGTGATGGGAAATGAGTTCACGGACTGAACCAGCTCCTCCGTACCTCACTTTCCAGCAGCACCATGAGGAATGGAAATAATTGTTCCTCAGGAGTGGGCAACAGGCTCCCCACCCTCCAGACCCTTAGTGGAGAGATGGCAGTACTCTACATTTTTCCTGTTTGCCCATTAATACTTTTCCAGTGAGAATTGTAGGGCCACTTTTAACTCCCTTTGTGGTGTTCTTGTCGTGTTAACATTTTATAGACTTTAGCGCCCACTTTCTGTTCACCCTACCAACACTGTCTAGTTCACAGTGAACCCAATCATTTTTTATCTTGATGTATTTTTTAAAATGTCTCACTATCATACTTTCAAATACATTTAAAATGTAAGTATGTTATTCAGAGCTTAAAATCTACTTTTAAAGCTTTCCAAATAAAAAAAAGCAACTTATCAAATTGCTCACTGCTTATTAGCTAAAATGAAATTATGAATGTTCTTGCATAGATTAGAGCCTAATTGATTACCTGGATCTAGGTACATGTGTCGCCTTAAGTCATTCAACCTTTCAGTCACTACTATGTGTAAGGCAGTCTGCTAGGTTCCAAGGAATGTGGGGCTAAGTGAGTAAGATGCAGCTCCTTACCTTAAGTCTGGCGAGGAAGATGCATTTTTTACGTAGCTTCCACAGTGCAGTGTGAAACATGCCATAAGGAAGGGGTAAACACTGATGACAAAGTAATTGCCAACTTCTACTAATTTTGTCAAATTTCAGAGAGGTACTCTACTGTGATTCTAGCACTTTTTTCTTGAGTGCCTTCTTAACTCCTTTTTTTTTTTTTTTTGAGACAGAGTCTCGCTCTGTCGCCCAGGCTGGAATGCAGTGGTGTGATCTTGTCTCACTACATCCCCCGCCTCCCGGGTTCTAGTGATTCTCCTGCCTCAGCCTCCGGAGTAGCTGGGATTATAGGCGCCTGCCACTGCGACTGGCTAATTTTTCTATTTTTAGTGGAGACAGGTTTCACCATGTTGGCCAGGCTGGTCTTGAACTCCTGACCGCAAGTGATCCGCCCACCTTGGCCTCCTAAACTTCTGGGATTACCGGTATGAGCCACCGCGCCCGACACCTTCTTAGCTCTTTCTGGGCCACTTTTGATTTTGGGTAAAATTATTTGAGATTTCAGGCTGGTTGCAGTGATGTGCACGTGTAGTCCCAGCTACATGGGAGGCTGAAAGACCCTATTTCTTTAAAAAAAAAAAAAAAAATTGAGATTTCAAGTAGAGTCCTTATCTTTATCTGATTTATAATTTCTGTAGCTTTTTGAAGATTTTCACAGGTAAAAATGATAGTGGATAAATGAGCAGGTGGTCATATTGTGCTAGTCTCAGAAGTATCTGATACTATTTATTTTTAAAATGTAGAATACAAGACTACATAGGCCATTAATCTAGTTAGTCCGAACTTTTTTTTATTATTTTAATTGGCAAAAATTGTATGTATTTATCATGTAAAACATGATGTTTTGAAATATGTATACGTTGTAGAATGGCAGCTCCAACAGTTTGAAAGTTGTACCACTCTTTTCTTAGTAGTTTCTAATTTTCTGTCTCGCTCTCTTTTTTTTTTTTTTCTGAGACAGGGTCTCTCTCTGTTGCCCAGGCTAGAGTAGAGTACATTGGTGGGATCTTGGCTTACTGCAGCCTCCACCTCCCAGGCTCAAGTGATCCTCCCATTTCAGCCTCCCAGAGTGTTGGGATTACAGGTGTGAGCCATTGCTCCCAGCCTTAATTTTCTCTTCTCAAAAATGTTATCTGCCACTGAAGCACACATATAGACAGAAATAATTTGGTTTCGGGATTTGGGGACTGCAAAGCCAAGATTGGTAATTAGCATGTGATTTTAATGCGATGCCTTTTGCCTCCCTGTAGAAATGTAAATGGACTCCCACTGATAAGATCCTTACCATCAGGTCTTCTTACAACTTATTGTACTTTAACTATAACCTGTTAACAGATTATGACATTCTTAAGACTTTTTCAGTTTGTTTTTTTGTTTTTGAGACAGGGTCTCTGTCGCCCACGCTATGCACCAGCATAGCCCGCTGCAGCGTTGACCTCCCAGGCTCAAAGAATCCTCCCACTTCAGCCTCTGTAGCAGATCGGACCACAGGTGTGCGCCCCACACCCGACTATTTTTTTTTTTTTTTTGAGACAGAGTCTTGCTCTGTCCCCCAGGCTGGAGTGCAGTGGCGCGATCTCGGCTCACTGCAAGCTCCACCTCCTGGGTTCACGCCATTCTCCTGCCTCAGCCTCCCGAGTAGCTGGGACTACAGGCGCCCACCAACACGCCCGGCTAATTTTTTGTATTTTTAGAAGAGACGGGGTTTCACCGTGTTAGCCAGGCTGGTCTCAATCTCCTGACCTCGTGATCCGCCAGCCTCGGCCTCCCAAAGTGCTGGGATTACAGGCTTGACCCACCGCGCCCGGCCTCCGACTATTTTTTTTTCTTTTTTTGTAGAGACTGGATCTTCCAGTATTGCCTAGGCTGGTCTCAAACTCCTGGGCTCAAGTGATTCTCCCACCTCAGCTCTCAAGAGTGCTGGGATTATAGGTGTGAGCTGCCATGCCCAGCAACTTTTCCAGTTTCGATAAGTCGTAAATTATATTTACCTTGACTTTCAATAGAGAATATATAAGAATGTCAATTTATGGGAAAATGAATCACATTTTAATTTCTGGGGTCTTTGATTTCATAATTTCAAGTTCATTTTGAAGCTCATTTTCCCATATTTTTACATTCAAGTTCAAGTTAAAATGTAGTAAAACATAACTACATGTTCTTGTTTCAAATCGGGAACTTAATTTGGAAGAGATTCCTTTTAGTCTGAGGATTTTAAGACGTATTAGCAGCAATCTTTTTTGTTTTTCTTTCCTCGCTCTTGTTGCCCAGGCTGGGGTGCAATGACGCGATCTCAACTCACCACAACCTATGCCTCCCAGGTTCAAGTGATTCTCCTGCCTCAGCCTCTCCAGTAGCTAGGATTACAGGCATGCACCACCTCACCCAGCTAAGTTTGTATTTTTAGTAGATAGAGGGTTTCTCCATGTTGGTCAGGCTGGTCTTGAACTCCCGACCTCAGGTGAACCCACCTCGGCCTCCCAAACTGCTGGGATTACAGGCATGAGCCACCACACCCAGCCTTAGCAGCAATCTTGTAAGATGGTAACTTTTTCACAACAGCAGCTTATGAAACTTATGATGTGAAATAACTAAACAGATCCCTTCATATTAAGCTTTGCAACCTTTTTAAAAGAAATTCATGTATCATAACTTACTTTTCAAAACATCAACTTTATGACATCTATCATATATATTTGCCTAGGTTTTTTGTCTTTTGGTTTTTGGGTTTTTTGAGATAGCGTCTCACTCTGTCATCCAGGCTGGAGTGCAGTGGCATGATCTCTGCAACCTCCATCTCCCGGGTTCAATCAATTCTCCTGCCTCAGCTTCCCAAGTAGCTGCAATTACAGGTGTGTACCATCATGCCTGGCTAATTTTTATTTGTTTGTTTTTTGAGATGGAGTTTCACTCCTGTTGCCCAGGCTGGAGTGCAATGGCGCGATTTCAGCTCACCGCAACCTCCACTTCCGGGTTCAAGCGATTCTCCTGCCTCAGCCTCCCGAGTAGCTGGGATTACAGGCATGCGCCACCATGCCTGGCTCATTTTGTATTTTTATAGAGACAGAGTTTGTCCATGTTGGTCAGGCTGGTCTCGAACTCCTCACCTCAGGTGATCCGCCCTCCTCAGCCTCCCAAAGTACTAGGATACAGACGTGAGCCACCGCGCCTGGCTAATTTTTGTATTTTTAGTAGAGATGGGATTTCACCATATTGGCCAGGCTGGTCTCAAACTCCTGACCTCAAGTGATCCCCCCCTTCTGCCTCCCAAAGTGCTGGGATTACAGGTATGAGCCACCGCGCCTGGCCGTGTTTTTTTTGTTTTTAAATTAGAAGCTCCAGAAGTTTTTAGTGAAGGCTAAGGTGAGAAATAATGTTTTTTAAATCACTTTATGAGCTAGGCGCTGTGGCTCATGCCTGTAATCCCAGCACTTTGGGAGGCCAAGATGGGTGGATCATCTGAGGTCAGGATTTTGAGACCGGCCTGGCCAACATAGTGAAACCCTGTCTCTACTAAAAATACAAAAAAAATCTGGGCATGGTGGCAGGCACCTGTAATCGCAGCTACTCAGGAGGCTGAGGCAGGAGAATCTCCTGAACCCAGGAGGCGGAGGTTGCAGTGAGCCGAGATCGCGCATTGCACTCCAGCCTGGGCAACAAGAGCGAAACTCTGTCTTAAAAAAAACAAAAAAACAAAAAACACTTTATAAATATTGCTGTGGGGCTACTTTGATGAATATGGACTCCCTAAAGGAAGCACTCCCTAAACTGCATATTCATAAAAGTTAAAAGTAGAATGCTGTTCCTAATAAAAGTCTTTGTTTATAGAAGATTAATTTTTTATTAATTTTAGTGTTGTGCTAAGGACCATGATGTTTTTCATTTCCTTAAAAATATAAGGTTTTTTTTTTCAGTCTTTGAAGTTATTCATTAAAATTGAGAAAATAACCCATAAGCAGTATACAGATCAGAGCATCTTAAGATTTGGTAATTTTTTTTTGAGACCGAGTTTCACTATTGTTGCCCAGGCTGGAGTGCAATGGCATGCTGTCGGCTCACCGCAACCTCTGCCTCCCGGGTTCAAGTGTTTCTCCTGCCTCAGCCTCCCAAGTAGCTGGGATTACAGGCATGCGCCACCACGCCCAGCTAATTTTGTATTTTTCTTTTTTTTTTGTAGTAGAGATGGCGTTTCTCCATGTTGGTCAGGCTGGTCTTGAACTCCTGACCTCAGGTGATCCGCCCACCTCAGCCTTCCAAGTGCTGGGATTACAGGCGTGAGCCACTGCGCCCAGCCAGTTATTTTTACATATTAGCCATGCCTTGATTTATGTTAAAGATCTGGGATAAGGCAGACAGTTTCCTAAAGGAACATACTACCTAGATTACATGGGAAGGAAGTGAGGAGCCAGGAAAAGATAGGCTGTTCTTGGGTTGGTAAGGACCAGCAGCCAGGTGGGTGTTGGCAGAGGAAAGACACGCAAGGTGGGTGTGAAGCTTGGAAATGGATCTGTATGTAGCTTCAGGATGTTGGAAACAGAAAACCAGCTCTCATGCCTGATGGAATGTCTTGAGAGCTGGGTACCAGGAAGTGAAAACACTCTGCCCAATGAAATGAACAAGAGATGAATTGCCTTGTTAGGCACCTTCCACCGTCCCTCTCTGCTACATCCCTGATGGCCCTCTTGGTGTTTGTTAACCATGGTAACTGCCTGTAGAATTGTTTTTAGTTGTTGGCTCTCTGAGTTGTAGCAAAGTAGAATTACGAGTCCATCCAATTCATATACACAATTAGCCTCATCTCTTTTTTTTTTTGTCTTGAGGCAGGGTCTCACTCTGTCACCCAGACTGGAGTGCAGTGACATAAACAGGGCTTACTGCAGCCTCAACCTTTGGACTTAAGTGATCCTCCTGCCTCAGCCTCCCAAGTAGCTGGGACTACAGGCATGTGCCACCACGCCTGAAGAATTTTTAAAATTTTTGTAGAGATAGGGTCTCATTGTGTCATCCAGGCTGGTCTTGAACTGCTGGGCTCAAGTGATCCTCTTGCCTCGGCCTCACAAAGTGCTGGGATTATAGGTGTGAAGCACCACACCCGGCCTAGTCTCATCTCTTCTATGGCCACAGTGCCAGCCAGCAGTCCATCAAACTTTGCCAGTGGCCAGGGGGGTATTGGCAAAGAAGTATGGATGGATCCCTGTAAATTGATCACTGCTACTAGGAAAAAAAAAAAAACTGAAATCAGAAGAGTGGGTCAGTTGTATTACCTTCAGCTAGAAGAGACAGCAGAAGAATAAGTGGATGAAGCATCTTGATATCATGACTAATTAGGTTTGCACATTATTGTACCTCACTGCAGCCTTGACCTCCCAGCCTCAAGAGATTCTCCCACCTCAACCTCCTGAGTGGATAGGAACAGACGTGTGCCACCACACCTGGCTAACTTTTGTTTTGTTTTTTTGTTTGTTTGTTTAAGATAGAGTTTCGCTCTTGTTGCCCAGGCAGGAGTAAAATGGCGCGATCTCAGCTCACTGCAACCTCCACCTCCTGGGTTCAAGCAATTCTCCTGCCTCAGCCTCCCGAAGTAGCTGGGATTACAGGCACCTGCCACCATGCCCAGCTAATTTTTTTGTATTTCTAGTTTAGACGGGATTTCACAGTGTTGGCCAGGCTGGTCTTGAACTCCTAACCTCAGGTGATCCACCCACCTTGGCCTTCCAAAGTGTTGGGATTACCACGTCCGGCTGACTTTTGTATTTTTTATAGAGATGGAGTCACCCTATGTTGCCCAGGCAGGTCCTGAGCTCCTGGCCTCAAGCAATCCTACCTTGGTCTCCTACAGTGCTGGGATTACAGGAGTGAGTCCCTATTCCCAGCCAAAGTCTTAAATCTTAAATTTTACATTCAGCATATTTTAATTGAGATGCTAAATTTTCATTTAAAAAATGCCTCAGTTGAAAAACATATTCAAATTTATGCATTGAGGGTCTGCTAGGCTTTTGCTGACCACCCTATCTAAAGTAGCTCATACTCTGGCTAGCCATGGTGGCTCATGCTTGTAATCCCAGCACTTTGGGAGGCTGAGGAAGGAGGATTGTTTGAGCCCAGGAGTTTGAGACAAAGCTGGGCAACATGGTAAGACCCCATCTTCACAAAATAAGTAAATAAATAATAGAAGTTTCTTTGAAAAAATAAATAAATAAAGTAGCCCACACTCTATATGTATTTTTTGTAGGGATGGGGTCTTGCTGTGTTGCCCAGGCTGGTCTCAAACTCCTGAGCTCAAGCAATCTTCCCACCTCAGCCTCCCAAAGTGCTACGATTACAGATGTGAGCCATCACACTTGGCTGTGGATTTCCGCTTCAGTTTCTCTCCTGAGAACTTAGATTTTTCATTTCTTTTTCACCTTAAAATTATTTTTTAACATATACTGGTTTCATAACCCTTTTATTTATTTTTTTCTTTCTTTTATACTTAAAGAAGCTTAGCAGAGGCTGGGTGCAGTGGCTCACACCTGTAATCCCAACACTTTGGGAGGCTGAGGTGGGTGGCTCATCTGAGGTCAGGAGTTCGAGACCAGCTTGACCAACATGGAGAAACCCCGTCACTACTAAAAATACAAAATAAGCTGGGCGTGGTGGCGCATGCCTGTAATCCTAGCTACTCAGGAGGCTGAGGCAGGAGAATTGCTTGAACCCGGGAGGCGGAGGTTGTGGTGAGCCAAGATTACACCATTGCACTCCAGTCCGGCCTGGGCAGTGAGCAAAACTCTGTCTCAAAAAAAAAAAAAAAAGAAAGAAAGAAAGAAACTTCTATTATTTATTTATTTTGTGAAGTTGGGGCCTCACTATGTTGCCCAGGATGGCCTCGAACTCTTGGGCTCAATCCTCTTGCCTCAGCCTCCCAAAGTGTTGGGATTACAAGCATGAGCCACCATGGCCGGCCAGAGTATGGGCTACTTTAGATGGGGTGGTCAGGAAAAGCCTATCTGAAGATGGACATTTAAGGAAAAGCTGTAGTTAAATGAGAGAGATTTAAAGGAAAAAAAAATATGACTGAGGATACAGCAAGTGTAGAGGTCCTGAAATTGGAATGTTCTTGGAACAGCACAGAGGCCGTGTGGCTGGAGGGCAGTGATTGGGGTGGAAAAGGGTAGGAAGTGAAGTTGGCGTAGTTCGAGCCAGATCTTGCACACCCTTGTATTGTAGGCTGTGTTGAGGACTGTTGAACTGTGAATGCTTTGAGAAACACATTTTGGAAGCCCTGCTTCTATAGAAAGGTCTTTTTGACTAACTAAATGGCAGAGGGTGGAAAGTACATACTCAGTTTGTGTCCCAAACATCTCTAAGAACATTTCTTTACAAACTTTCCCTACATTTACCCTTCTTTTAAGCTTTGTCTTTCTTGACCCCTGTTACTCTGTTTAACTGATGTTTCCTGAAGAGTGTGGGGTTTGGTGGAAAGTGAATCTTCCTAGTTTGAACGTAAAACCCTTGGGCCTGGCTGGGCGCGGTGGCTCACGCCTCTAATCTCAGCACTTTGGTAGGCCCAGGCAGGTGGCTCACAAGGTCAGGAGTTTGAGACCAGCCTGGCCAACATGGTGAAACCCCGTCTCTACTAAAAATACGAAAATTAGCCGGGCGTGGCGATGGGTGCCTGTAATCCCAGCTACTGGGGAGACTGAGGCAGGAGAATCGCTTGAAACCAGAAGGCGGAGGTTACAGTGAGCCGAGATTGCGTCACTGCACTCCAGCCTGGGTGACAGAGCCAGACTCCATCTCAAAAAAAAAAAATACCCTTGGGCCTAGAAACTAGGTCATCTACATACATTAGCAGCTCTCAAACTTTTAAAAAAATATAACACTGAGAAATATATTTTATATTCTGATGCAGTAGTCACATACATATGTAATAAAGCAAGAGTAATGCAAAATAGTACTTATCACTACTTTGAAACATATACCTGTTTTCTATTCTGCTTCATTAAAAACCAAAATACTAGTTGTGATCTCCTAGATTGATTTCACCTTCTATTCATGGATTGTCACCTCCTATTGAAAAACACTGGCCTTGGATGTCTAACCTAAAACTTTGGGTCCTTATGTGCAAGGTATTATGATAGGTACTATGAGGCATATAGAAAACTCTTAGAATTTTTCCTCCTAAACTATGTGGTATGACTGAAGCAATAAGGTCTAAGTATTTAAAATAAAATAGCCCTCGTATGACTGGGGCAATTAAAAGTGTCAACTCATTTACTACAAGTTCGGTAGTGCTGGCAAGTAGAATGAGGTGTTATTTGGGTGTCAGAGAAGAGATTTCCTTAGGGTGGCATTTAAACTCAAGACTTGAAGAAGTACCGTATTTTTATAGGATGAGTTGGGGGAAGGGGATCTGCCAAGTGAGAGAATGTAGGAGGTAAAGTGCAGAACTAAGAAAACATGCAGCATGTTGGAGAGAGGTAGGTGGGACAACAGTGAGGAGACCAGAGTTTCTGGAACAGAAGACTCTGTATGTTAGTGGGAGTGAGGTATATTAGAAAGGTTGGGCCAGGTGCGGTGGCTCACACCTGTAATCCCAGCACTTTGGGAGGCCAAAGTGGGTGGATCATGAGGTCGGGAGTTCGAGACCAGCCTGGCCAAGATGGTGAAACCCTGCTCTACTAAAAAAAATAATAGTAATTACCCGGGCGTGGTGGTGGGCACCTGTAATCCCAGTTACTCGGGAGGCTGAGGCAGGAGACTTGCTTGAACCTGGGAGGCGGAGGTTGCAGTGAGCCGAGATTGCGCCACTGTACTCCAGCCTGGGTGACAGAGTGAGACTCCGTCTCAAACAAAAAAAAAAAAAAGAAAAAAGAAAGGTTGATTGACTTATTTAAGGTTCCAAGGGTGAAGTGGTGGGACAGGGACTTATTTGTTCGGACCTGGGTTCAATGCTAGTAGTCTGTTTTCTCATCTGTTAAAGAAGGACACTAATGCCTGTTTAGCTACTCTCTAAGGCCTTTGTCTAGATGAAGTGGCAGTGCATGTTAGAAGGTTTTCTAAATTAGATAAAGCACTGCATAAATGTAAGGTGATGGTATTTTTTATCGTAGTAGATAAGAAGTGGAGGTGGGAGCAAGGTAGATAAGTGAAGGATTTTGATTGCCACGTGAAGGTCAGTCTTGTTCTTTTCCCATACAGACTGTGGGATGGAGGAAGGAATAGTGCATTCAAAGTTTTAAGCAGAGAAAGGGAACAATGAAAATTGGTATCACTTAAGAAGATTGGTATGGTAGTATGTGAGAGAGAGATTGGTGCCTGTGCCTGTGGCAGGGAGACCTGTAGACCTTTTTGCTGGAATGAACTTGAGCTTGAAATAAAAAGGACGTGAATTAGTCAATGGTCGTAGGAATAGAAAGAAAAAAGATGCCTTAAGATAAAGGCTTATTGTTGAAATAGCAAATAATAAAGTATAAATTGCAGGACAGCCAGCCAGAGTGCCGGAAGAATTGCAGGTTCTTCTAGTAAATTGGGCAGCTAGGAGGGGAGAGACAGGAAAAAGAATCATTTTCAGCTTTTGATGTTTTGAATTTAAGGTGATGGTAGGCCACTAGATAGAAATCAGAAGTGGGAAATACTGTTCTGGGGTTCAGGGGAGAGAAATTGGGGCTAGATTTAAGAATTTCCTCGCCTTCTACATTGAAGCTTGGGGATAGGCTAGATTTCTAAGGATGAAAGCATAGAGAAGGGAGAATTAGGTTCATATTTAGAAGCAAGAAACAGAGGAGTCAGGGTCAGCCCAATCAGAGCTAAGAGGAGGACCCTGCTTGTGTATTGACTTGGAAGACATCTTTTATAGTATAATAGCACTTGTCATGTGAGTGTTGACTTACCTGTCTGTTTCCTTTAAAAATGTAGGCTTCTGCTGGGCTCAGTGGCTCACACCTGTAATCCCAGCACTTTGGGAGGCCGAGGCGGGCAGATCACCTGAGGTCGGGAGTTCAAGACCAGCCTGACCAACATGGAGAAACACCGTCTCCAAATAAAAATAAAAAATAAAAAATTAGCTAGGTGCAGTGGCGCATGCCTGTAATCCCAGCTACTCGGGAGGCTGAGGCAGGAGTATCGCTTGAACCTGGGAGGCAGAGGTTGCGGTGAGCCAAAATCGCGCCATTGCACTCCAGCCTGGGCAACAAGAATGAAACTCCATTAAAAAAAAAAAAAAAAAGTAGGCTTCTTGGGAATGGGGGTGGGAAGTAGAGTAGATGAAGAGGCAGCAAGGGGAGAAACTTAATATTAACCAAGCATCTGCTATATTAATATTTATTGAATGCTTACTATGTGCCAGGCACTGTTGTAAGCATTTCACATGTACCAACTCATTTAATTCTCTAAACAGTCCTATGAGATATGTATCATTATCTCAGTTTTGTAGATTAGGAAATTAATGCACTGAGAAGTTAAGTACCTTGCCCAAGATGGCACAGTGTTTGATAGAGCTGGAATTCAAACCTAGGTCTGGGTTCTTAACATTAAGCTCTGTACCAAGAACTTTTAGACTGGTTCCTACAGCAGAGACCTCAGTTTAAAGGCTTAAAATTTAAGATCAACCCAGCAAGGCATATGTTATTCCATTTTACAAATTAAGAAGTTGAGTTTCAGAGAGGTTAGGTTATTTGTCATGGGTCCCATAGGTAGTAAGAGAGAAAGCCAGGATTTTTAATCAAACTCTATCAGAGACCAAAGCCCATATTCATTCATATTTAGTTGAGAAGCCATCTGACTTTTTCTTTGGAGAACCACATAGCAAATGTGGCTTTGTAGGCCACATGGTCTTGATTGCAGTTACTCTACTCTGCTGTTGTAGTATGAAAGCAGCCATAAGACTTTGTATAAACAGATGAACGTGGCTATGATCTAGTAAATCTTTATGGTTACTGAAATTTGAATTTCATATAATTTTCAGGCACCACCAAATATTATTCTAAGTTCCCCCCACCCCATCATTTACAAATGCAAAAACCATTCTTAGCAGGTTGTACAAAACCAGATAGGGGACCAGATTTGTCCATGGGCCATAGTTTGCTGACCTCTGCTTTAATCAATTCTTCTAATAAATATGTATTGAAAACTTACTCTGTGGAGATGTGCTGGGCACTGGTGACAAAAAAGCAGAGGGAGTTTCCGTCCTATGAGACAGGTGATTATAATACAGTGTAGTAAGAACTGTAATAAATTTATATTTACCAGATGTAGTGGAAAAAACAGATACAGAGGCTCCATACTTTGATGGTAAATTTATAAAGGCATCTCAAAAAATAATGACAGCTGATGGATTGCCAGGCTTGTGGTATAGGGGGAAGGCAAAGATAGCATTGCTGAGGCAGAAAGGGAGGGACAAATGCCAGGAGATGAGCTTTGTCAAGAGGGTAGGATGATGAGGAGTGAGTTTTTAGGTAATTTTAAGCCAGAGAGTAACATCTGATTTTTGTGCTCTGAAAGACAGCACTTTAGAGGATGGATCTGCAGGGAGGAAGGTATAGGAGGGAGACAGTTTCGTTACCACAAGAAAAGATAATTGCTATAGTTGTAGAGGTGAATAAGAGTCATATCTGGTGATTGATTAAGCACGGGGATTGTGGAAGAATGAAAAGTCTAAGAAAACTTGGGTTTCTGGCTTGATTAATTGGGTGTTGCCATTCATCATGATGCATATAGAGGACAGAGAAGGCATGCTTTGAGGGGTGGGTGCAGGAAGCAGGGAAAAGAGAAGGGACTTTGGTTTTGGCATGTTAGGTTTGAGGTGCCTGAGGGACATCCAGGTAGAGATGTCCAGGGGGATTTGAACATGTGAACATGAGGACTAGGCTAAGAGGTGTCCATTGTTGTAGAGTGATTGCTCAGGGATGGTGAAAATACATGGATTGAGAAGATAAGGAAACTGAATTGAGCATTGAAGGAGCAGGAAACTAACTGAACAGCCTGGAGAATGGGAGGAACAGGTGAGAGTATTGGTGTTGAAACTTAAGAAGATGATTTTCCTGAAGAAGAATATGGTCAATAGCACTACACGAAGGTCAAGAAGATCAGGATGCCGTGTTCATTGGCTCGAGCCATTGGAATAGGGAAGTTGTGGAACTTAATGAGCAGTTTCAAAGGAGTGGGCTGGACCCAGATTGCAACATGTTAAATTCTGACTGAACATGAGAAATTGAGGACACTACCCAAAGGTTTGGCTGTGAAGGGAAGGAGAGATGACAACAGCTGGAGGTATCTCTAGCACCTAGTGCATATTTTGGCACATAATAGAGACTGGGAAAATTCATTCATTTTGCAAATACTGTGCCAGACACTGTTACTGAAGCTAGGAATAGAGTAATGAAAGATAAGAGGAACTTCTCACTCTGAAGCTTCCATTTTAGTGGAGACTGAGGGTTGGGGGATGGAGTAGAAATGAAACATAATTTTGGAAGGTGATAAATATTCTGAAGAAAACAAAGTAGAGTGAGAGAATAAGGATTGCATAACCTGGCCGGGTGCAGTGACTCACGCCTGTAATCTCAATACTTTGGGAGGCCGAGGTGGGAGGATTGCTTAAGCCCAGGAGTTTGAGACCAGCTTGGGCAATACAGGGAGACCCTGTCTCTATTTTAATTTAAAAAAACAAATTGCATAACCACGGAAGTCAGATGATTGGTGTGTGTGTTGCTGTTCTAGAAAGGATGGTCAGGGAAGACTTTTGAGGAGGTGACATTGGAAAAGAGACTTCATTAAGTATAAAAGTCCTGAGTTGGAACATGGTAGGTTGGTTGAGGCAACAGGGTGGTTGAAGCTGCTAGGCAAAGAAGAGGAGTAGAGAAGATGAGGTAGGGATAAGCTGGGCCCAGGTTATATGGGACATTTTAGGCCTTGGTGAGGAATTTGATTTTGATTCTTGCTCAAAACCCAGTGGAAGGTTTTGAGCAAGTTACTGACTTAACCACTTGTGTTTGAGATCATTCTAGCTGCAGGGTGGAGTGAGGCAAGAGTAGAAGGCAAGACTCCTAATTGGGAGGCTGCTTTAGTCAAAAGATGAAGGTGCCTTGAGCTAGGGTGAAGGCATGACAGTGATGAGTAGTGGTGGCCTGGCCCAGGTGTATCTTGAAGGTAGAGACAACGAGGACTTGCTGGTGTAATATAGTGGAAAGGAGGAATCAAGGATGACAGCTCAGTCATCTCTGTGAAAGCAAGTGGTAGAGAAGAGGGCCATTTACTGACATGGGGAAGGCAGGAGGGAGAAGCATTTTGGAGATGGAGGTCAGGAGTTCTGTTTCAGGCGTAAATTAGGGATGTCTATTAGATGTTCAAGTGGAGATGTTGTATAGGCCATTGGGATGACCCAACTGTAGTTAATTTGGTTGAATGAATATGAATAAATACATGCTCAGCAGCAATATCATTAGAAATCTTGAAGTCAGGAGTTGATGTGATTATGTTGCCTTTCTCTCTAGTTTAAACTTTTTATCAGGTAGATATCATTTTGGTGGCCTGTGAACTTTGTCTTTTTTCCCACAGTTGCAGGAGAGAGGTAGAAAGCCCGATGTGTCTTCTGTGCCAGTGCTACAGTGAGACAGGTCCAGGCCTGGAGATCACACTGTGGGAAATAGGCCAGTTTGGCAGCTAAATAATGAATTAGTTTATTTTAGTCCATTTCTTTCCAATATAATCAAGAGGAAGATAGAATAATAGACCTTTTGGTCCAGAAGGAAATCAGCCACAACAGCCTCCTCCCCAGCCCCCTTTCATAATACCTCCAACTGTGGTCTAGAAGAAAGATTGAACCATACTACTTGAGATCATATTACAAGTTAATGACAAAGTCAGGACTAGAATCCAGATCCCTGACTCATATTTCAACCCATTTTCTACTGTGTATGCTGCTGGTATGAGAGACCCAAAACTGCAGGCTCAGAGAAAATTTATTAGTTCATCAATACCCCGAGGCCACACTTCTGCAATGGATGAAATTTTCCTGTTTACTCTTAAGTTTTTCCGAGATAATGAGTAGTGAAGTTAGGAATGGAACTTTGGAGCCAGACTGCCTGAGTTCAAACCCCAGCCTGGTCACTTACTGTGACCTTGGGTAAGTATCTCTCTCTGCATCATTTTATGAAATAGGTTTAATGTTTAGTAACCTCAGAGAATGGTTGTTACTGGATGGTTTTATATATAAAATGTTTGGAGTAGTGCCTAGCATATGGTAAGCAATCATCATTTTAGCTCTTTTGCTTTTTTTGAGATGGAGTCTCACTCTGTCGCCCAGGCTGGAGTACAGTGGCACGATCTCGGCTCACTGCAACTTCTGCCTGCCGGGTTCAAGTGATTCTCCTGCCTCAGCCTCCCAAGTAGCTGGGACTACAGATGCACGCCACCACACCCAGCTAATTTTTGTATTTTTAGTAGAGATGGGGTTTCGCCATGTTGGCCAGGCCGGTCTCAAACTCCTGACCTCAGATGAGCTTCCGCACCCGGCCCATTTTAGCTGTTAGTAACCATCTTCATTTTCTTCTTGGATACAGAAAAATAGCTGTCTACCATCCTTATAAATACTTTGCATACAGTTTTAAAGATTTTATTTATATGTGTGTGTGTGTGTGTGTTTTTTTTTTCCTGGAGATGGAGTCTCGCTCTGTTGCCCAGGCTGGAGTGCAGCGGTGCCATCTTGGCTCACTGCAAGCTCCGCCTCCTGGGTTCATGCCATTATGCCTCAGCCTCCCAAGTAGCTGGGACTACAGGCGCCCACCACCATGCCTGGCTGATATTTTGTATTTTTAGTAGAGAACGGGGTTTCACCATGTTAGCCAGAATGGTCTCGATCTCCTGACCTTGTGATCTGCCCACCTCTGCCCCCCAAAGTGCTGAGATTACAGGCGTGAGCCACTGCGCCCGGCCTTATTTATGTTTTTAAATTGACAAATTGTATATATTGTACATACTTATTATGTATAACGTTTTGAAATATGTATACATTGAGGAATGGCTAAATCGAGCTAACATAAGTAACACCTCACATATTCTTTGTGGTGACTTTGGATGTAATTTGAGTGCTAACAACATACAATGTACATTTCCTTATATAAGATGTGGTCTGTGCCCTCAAGGAATCTTTATTTTAATGGGAAAGAAAGTGTAAAAATGCAAGATACACTGCAAGGCTTACCTGTTTAAAATTATAGGACAGTAAGAACTACAAATAGTCTCTTCCTTGCCGTAGTCTGTGAATTAAGAATGTGTTCAGATGAAAGCCAGGGGACTGAGGAGGAGTTCAAGCAAGCTTTGTGAAGAGACTTGCCTGGATAGAGTAGAAGCAGATAGACATTCCAGGACAGTGAGTGTGTAGGACAGCAGCTAGGGCAGGAAAACACAAGGGAGAATTTGTGAACAGTGAAAAGAACAGTTTTACTAAGGAAAAGCCCAAGAAAGATAGTGATTAGGATCCACTGGGGGTGTACAAGACCAGGCATACCAAACTTAGGGCTTTTTTGACTGGGCTTCTAAGTTGGTATATCAGAGCATCACCATAGACCGTATCTTTCAGCTGGGCTCAGTGTGTAATCCCAGCACTTTGGGAGGTCGAGGCAGGCAGGTGCCTTGAGCCCAGGTATTCGAGACTAGCCTGAACAACATGACAAAACCCCATCTCTACAAAAATATTAGCCAGGCATGGTGGCACGTGCCTGTAGTCCCAGCTACTTGGGAGACTGAGATGAAAGGATCGCCTGAGCCCGGGAGGTTGAGGCTGTGGTGAGCCATGATTGTGCCACTGCACTCCAGCCCAGGCAATAGAGTGAGACCCTGTGTCAAAAAAAAAAAAAAAAAAAAAAAAAAAAAACAGAAACAGGAAAAAAAAACCAAACAAAAAAACCAAAAACAGTATCTTTGCTTCATTAGGGAGTATCAGACAAGACTGTCATTGTCCTCATGACATAATAGATGTGTTGGATGATAATATAAGAGGAGCTCATCACAACTGAGTAGCTCACAGAGTGTTGATCCACAGATAGTGTCAACCTGCAATACAGAGAAGATCACCAAGGTGATAATCACTTTTTTCTGTTGGGAGATAATTTGTTTTGTGTGGACCGAGATTAACACATAGTTGATGTACTCCCTTAATCTATTACCCAGCTTCACATCAACCTTTTATCATTTTTTTGTCGATTCTCTACCCCCTTTATTTATTTATTTATTTATTTATTTTTGAGATGCAATTTTACTCTTGTGCCCCAGGCTGGAGTGCAGTGGTGCAATCTCGGCTCACTGCAACCTCCACCTCCTGGGTTCAAGTGATTCTGCTGCCTTAGCCTCCCAAGTAGCTGGGATTACAGGCATGCGCTACCATGCCTGGCTATTTTTTTGTATTTTTAGTAGAGACAGGGTTTCATTATGTTAGCCAGGCTGGTCTCAAACTCCTGACCTCAAGTGATCCGCCCACCTTGGCCTCCCAAAGTGCTGGGATTACAGGCGTGAGCCACCACGCCCAGCCAACAACACTTCTTTAATATTTAATACTCAGTTCATGTTCAGTTTTCTCATTTGTCAAGTATGTCTTTTTAGTTTGTTAAAATCAGGATCCAGATAAGATCCACATGTTACATTTGGTTGATAGGTCCTTTAAAATGTCTATTTATAGTAGCCCTCCTCTTGAAAATACTGTTTATTTGTTTAAAAAAACTGGATTATTCCTTTGATAGTATTTCCCATATTTGGGATTGCATTTTAATGATATTTTAATATGTTATTTTCATCGCCTATATTTCTTTTAAGTGGTACTCAGTTCTAGAGCCTTTTTCGAAATTTAAATTTTATTAATTTTTTTTTTTTTTTTTGAGATGGAGTCTTTGCTCTGTTGCCCGTGCTGGAGTGTAGTGGTGCGATCTCGGCTCACTACAACCTCCACCTCCTGGGTTCAAGCAATTCTCCTGCCTCAGCCTTCCGAGTAGCTGGGATTACAGGTGCCCACCACCAAGTCCAGCTAATTTTTGTATTTTTAGTGGAAACGGGGTTTCACCATGTTGGTCAGGCTTGTCTCGAACTCCTGACCTCGTGTTCCACCCACCTTGGCCTCCCAAAGTGCTGGGATTACAGGCGTGAGCCAACCGCGCCTGGCCAATTTTATTATTTTGTTTTTCTTGGTATGATAGATGTGTTCAGAGTTTCAGGGTATCAGTTCTAGAGTCTTGATTCAGGTTTTCATCTTTGGTGAGAATATTTCGTAGGTGCCGAATATGTTTTTATAAAAATAATGAGTATTATACTTCTTATTACATCACACTGACAGGCTTACAATGTGGGTTCAGTGGGTTCAGATGTCAGGCTGTTCCTTTATTGTCTGTCACTGATGTGAGCTGCTTGGATCTATCTATCCTTTGTTAGTGATTGCAAGAGGTTAACTTTCCAACTTTATCATTTTTATTTCTGTGTTTATTCATTAGAATTCTTTTATAAAGAACTCTTGGCTGAGCACGATGGCTCATGCCTGTAATCCCAACACTGGGAGGCCAAGTTGGAAAGATCACTTGAGGCCAGGAGTTCAAGACAAGCGTGGGCAATACAGTGAGACCCTGTGTCTTTAAAAAATCCATTTTTAAAAAGAACTCTTATTCACATACTTTAAATAAAATGCTTAAATGTAAAGGAAAAATGAAAACAATATATGATAAAATAATATGCCTTTCAAGATACAGATGCTTAGGAAGTTATTTAAAGAAGTAATGAAGAAGTCAGATACTCTATGAATGTGATGGCTTCAAATGCAAGTCCATAACAGACATGTTTTATTGAAGTTCAGATACCACCAGCAGTATTGCCGTCAGTGTTGTTTCTGTTTGAACAGCTCATGTCAAGTTCCAAACAATTCTATTACTGGTGATTTCAGTGTGTATGTTACAATCGTGCAAAAGTACTTAGTACCTATATAAAAAATTGATTTAGCTTCTACACTCAAGTAATTATAAACAGGTTTTTCTTTTGGGACATTTGACAGTTATGTGAAAGGTGAGTCTTCATTGTGTAGTATTGTCTGTTACACTGCAGGTGTCTAGAATCGCTGATAGTGTTCTCGCTCTAAAGTAATGTCACCCAACCACTGGTAAATTGACGATAATAAGACAGGAAATCAAGTAACCAATATAAATAAGCAAACATTTGAAAATAGGAGCTAACAATCAAAAATCATCTCTCTTTTTGCTGATAATACTTTATACCTAAATAACCTAAGAGATTCTTTTTGAGACAGAGTCTCTCTCTGTCGCCCAGGCTGGAGTGCAGTGATGCAATCCCGGCTCACTGGAACCTCCGCCTCCTGGGTTCAAGCGATTGTCCTGCCTCAGCCTCCTGAGTAGCTGGGATTACAGATATGCACCACTATGCTCGGCCAATTTTTGTATTTTTAGTAGAGACAGGGTTTCACCATGTTGGCCAGGCTTGTCTCAAACTCCTGACCTCAGGTGATCCACCCACCTCGGCCTCCCAAACTGCTGGGATTACAGGAGTTAGCCACCATGCCTGGCCTAACCTAAAAGTCTCTTTAAAAATTATTAGAATTGGCCGGGCGTGGTGGCTCACGCTTGTAATCCCAGCACTTTGGGAGGCCGAGGCGGGTGGATCACGAGGTCAGGAGATCGAGACCATGGTGAAACCCCATCTCTAATAAAAATACAAAAAATTAGCTGGGCGTGGTGGCGGGCGCCTGTAGTCCCAGCTACTTGGAGAGGCTGAGGCAGGAGAATGGCGTGAATCCGGGAGGCGGAGCTTGCAGTGAGCCGAGATTGCGCCACTGCACTCCAGCCTGGGCGACAGAGCGAGACTCCGTCTCAAAAAAAAAAAAAAAAAAAATTATTAGAATTAATGAGATAATTTAATAAGTAGCTGGGTATGTATAGTGATTATTTGCTTAATGACAGGGATACGTGCTGAGAAATGCATCGTTAGGTGATTTTGTCATTGTGTGAACATCATAGATGTACTTACAGAAACTAGATGGTATAACCTACTATACATCTGGGCTATGTATGTTGGCCAGGCTAGGCTATTGCTCCTAGACTACAAACCTGTACAGTATGTTACTGTACTGAATACTGTAGGTAATTATAACAATAATAACTGTGTATCTAAACATAGAAAAGATACAATAAAAATGTATGATCTTATGAGACTGCCATGGCTATGCAGTCTATTGTTGATTTAAGTGTTGTGCCTGACTATACCTAGCGTGACAACTACTTAGTCATAGAACAGGTTTGCAACTTAGTTTCACTGAAAATTTTTTTTGTGGTGCTCACTTTTTTTTTACCTCATAAAATTGCTTGTTTCTTCCTGATTGTTGTAGGTCTTGAGGATATTAAACCTTTTTAATCATAGGTTTTTTTTCCATTTTCATTTGGCTTATATGTAGTGTCTTGGTTCCCCAAAAGATACTCATTTTTATTATAGACATATCCTCTGCCTTTCCTTTTTGCTTTCTGGATTTCATCATATCTAAAAAGGCAATTACCATGCCCATGATTCTTTTGTTTGCTTTTAAAACCGAAAAGGTGAAAAAGCAATTGAGTGGGGACTTGAAGAAGGCATATATTTCTTACCCGTCACTCCCCATGGTCTCCTCTTAAGAGGAAGGCATCATATTAGGAAATGGATCACAGAGTAAGACACAGATCTCAGGAAGGAAGGAGACCTTTCTGAAGGAGGCAAGGAGTGTGTGAGGTACCTTGTAGAATTGTTGAGTGGTGTCTGTTCAGTTATTGTGCCTCATCTATAAGTGTTGAAAGGCCTTGGGGTTGAGGGAGCACTTAGCAGTGCCTTGCATACTAATTTGATGTTGACTTACAGCAAAAAATAGATTTTCTTTTTTTCTTTTCTTTTTTTTTCTTTTTTTTTTGAGATGGAGTCTCACTTTGTCACCCAGGGTGGAGTGCAGTGGTGCAATCCTGGCTACTGCAACCTCCGCCTCCTGGGTTCAAGCGTTCTCATGCCTCGGCCTCCTGAGTAGCTGGGATTACAAAACCCAGCTATTGTTTTTTGTATTTTTAGTAGAGACAGGGTTTCTCCATGTTGGCCAGGCTGGTCTTGAACTCCTGACCTCAAGTGATCTGCCCGCCTTGGCCTCCCAAAATGCTGGGATTACAGGCGTGAGCCCCCGTGTCTACCCAAAAAGTACATTTTATTTATTTATTTATTTATTTATTTATTTATTTATTTATGAGATGGAGTTTCGCTCTTGTTGCCCAAGCTGGAGTGCAGTGGTGTGATTTTGGCTCACTGCAACCTCTGCCTCCCAGGTTCAAGTGCTTCTCCTGCCTCAGCCTCCTGAGTAGCAGGGATTACAGGTGTGCACCACCACACCCAGCTGATTTTTTGTATTTTTAGTAGAAACAGGGTTTCACCATGTTAACCAGGCTGGTCTCAAACTCCTGACCTCAGGTGATCTGCCCGCTTTGGCCTCCCAAAGTGCTGGGATTATAGGCATGAGCCACCGTGCCCAGCCAAAAATACATATTTATAGCACCCAGAAAACACACACATAATGGAAACAAACACTTTATAAAATAATACCTGATTTGCAGTATAGTCTGATAATTTCTAATTCTTTTCTGTTTTTAAGAAGTTCTGGCTAAGATCCACTAAATTAGTAATTCTCAACCCTGTCAGAGCCAATGCCTTATTTATTTATTTATTTATTTATTTACTTACTTACTTACTTATTTGAGACAGAGTCTCGCTCTGTCATCCAGGCTGGAGTGCAGTGATATGCGATCCTGGCTCACTGCAACCTCTGCCTCTTGGGTTCAAGCTGTTTTCCTGCCTTAGCCTCCCAAGTAGCTGGGATTACAGGCATGTACCACCCCGCCCAGTTAGTTTTTGTTTGTTTGTTTGTTTGTTTTTTGTATTTTTAGTAGAGATGGGGTTTCACCATGTTGGCCAGGCTGGTCTTGAACTCTTGACCTCAAGTGATCTACCTGACTCGGACTCCTAAAGTGCTGGGATTGCAGCTATGACCCACTGTGCCTGACCTCTTATTTATCTATCTATCTATTCATCCATCCATCCACCCATCCATCCACCCACCCATCCACCCACCCACCATCCATCCATCCATCCATCCATCCATCCATCCATCCATCCATCCATCCATCCAAGATGGAGTCTTGCTCTGTCGCCCAGGCTGGAGTAATCCCAAAGTGCTGGGATTACAGGCATGAGCCACTGCGCCTGGCCTCTTATTTATTTATTTATTTATGTATCTGAGATGGAGTCTTTTTCTGTCGCCCAGGCTGGAGTGCAGTGGCATGATCTCTGCTCACTGCCACCTCAGCCTCCTGGGTTGAAGCAATTCTTCTGCCTCAGCCTCCCCAGTAGCTGGGATTACAGGTGCCCACCAACACACCCGGCTAATTTTTGTATTTTTTTAGTAGAGACACGGTTTCGCCATGTTGGCCAGGCTGGTCTTGAACTCCTGAATTCGTGAGCTGCCTGCCTCGCCTCTCAAAGTGTTGGGATTACAGGTGTGAGCCACCACACCCGGCCTCATTTATTTTTTATAACAAATAATTTAATGCCTGTTGATTATCCTGAAATAAGGTTAATAGGTGAGTCTTTAACTACATTAGAATCTGACGTTACAGTGAAGTAACTGAGTACCTGTACCTACTTACAATAAATAAGTTGGACTTAAAAGAAATAAGATCAGAAGAACTTTCATTTTCCTATACTATTTATAGGTTGGGTAGATACCAGAATGAAAACTGTTAGAATGAGTAAAAGCAGAATTATTTGCATGTAAGAGAAAGGGGGAAATAATTTTGTTTGATGTAGGGATAACATAAGACAAATTACATACTTTCCACATGGAAAAATAAAAATAGTATCATGTAGTCACCAGTGAGTTTGACCTAATTATAGTGTCAAAATAATTCCCAGTTAGAGGCCCTGACATGAGACAAGGAAGTGAGGAAATCTCACAGAAAACCTGATGGCATTTGCATTCAGCCCCTAGTACTTAAATGTCCCCTGGAGAAAATATTCCTTGATAGGCAATGAGGAATAAAGGATAGATTAGAAAAAGAAACAGTAATAGATGTGTGGTAGACTTCAGGGGACATTAAAAAAAAAGAAAATAACTTCAAAATAAATAAGTTCAATATTTAATTTTTGGAACATAGCTTTCTACCTATTGTGTCACAAAAAATTAAATATAACTAAGACGATATTGATGTGAAATATGAATATATTTTTATATATATATATATATTTTTTTTTTTTTTTTTTCTTTGAGATGGAGTCTCGCTCTGTCGCCCAGGCTGGAGTGCAGTGGCACAATCTCGGCTCACTGCAAGCTCTGCTTCCCAGGTTCACGCCATTCTCCTCCCTCAGCCTCCCGAGTAGCTGGGACTACAGGTGCCCGCCACCACGCCCGGCTAATTTCTTAGTGTTTTTAGTAGAGATGGGGTTTCACCGTGTTAGCCAGGATGGTCTCGATCTCCTGACCTCAGGATCTGCCCATCTCAACCTCCCAAAGTGCTGGGATTACAGCTATAAGCCACCACGCCCGGCTATGAAATATATTTTTTAATGTCAATAAAATCTAGCAAGAACCCTGTGTTTCATAAGTCCCTTGTAATTTAATAATGTTTGGAAATAAATCTCTTCAGTCTCTATTTCATATTTGGAAGTTATAGCTCCAAAAGCAGTCTGATCAGGTACAATGTACTGGAAAGTCAGCTGCAAACAGCTTTGTCATCCAATTTTCTGGAATGTTAAACAGTCTTTGGTAAAGTCCTAAATGAAGCAAAACAATATTAATTTGTGGAATAGTGACATACTAGAAAATAAGTGTTTACTAAAACTGTGAATAATATTTTGTGTTAAGGTAAAAAATTGAATTAGGTATTATGCTTAGATAATTTTACTTTTTTTTTTTTTTTAAGAGTCAGGGTCTTGCTTTGTTGCCCAAGCTGGAGTGTAGTGGCATGATCATAGCTCACTGCAGCTTTGCACTCCTGGGCTCAAGCAATCCTCCCACCTCAGCATCCCGAGTAGCTAGGGCTACAGACAAGTGCCGCCATGCCCAGCTAAAGTTTTGGGTTTGTTTTGTTTTGTTTTGTGGGTTTTCTTTTTTTTTCTTTTTTTTTGTAGGGATGGGGTCTCACTGTTGCCCAGGCCGGTCTTAAACTCCTGGTCTCAAGTGATCTTCCTGCTCTGCTTCCCAAAGTGCTGGGATTACAGGTGTGAGCCACTACTCCCAGCCTTACATAATTTTATTTTATTTAATTCGTTCATTAATTTTTTCATTTTTTTGAGACAGGGTCTCTCTGTCACCCAGGCTGGAGTGCAGTGGCGTGATCTTGGCTCACTGAAACCTCTGCCTCCCGGGTTCAAGTGATTCTCCCACCTCAACCTCCTGAGTAGCTGTGACTACAGGTGTATACCACCATGACCAGCTAATTTTTGTATTTTTTGGTAGAGACAGGGTCTCACCATGTTGGCCAGGCTGGTCTCGAACTCCTGACCTCAAGTGAGCTGCCTGCCCTAGCCTCCCAAAGTGCAGGATTACAGGTGTGAGCCACCGCACCCAGCCCCCAGCCTTACATAATTTTAAAGTTTTGGGTTTTTAGTTTCCTTCTTGAATGTCTGGTAGGAGGTTTAGAAAATCTTGTTGGGATGCTGAACAATTCTTTATTGCATTTTCTGTGCATTGCAAAACGCCTAGCATCTTTGGCACTTTTCCTCAATAAATGCCAGTAGAGCCCCTAATCATTGTGATGACCAAAAAATAGCCCCCATACAGTTCCAGAATGTCCTGTGTGGGTGATACCTCCCAGTTGAGAGCGACAGTGACTAAATTTATTTTACTGAGTTACAACCTGTAGTTTGAAAAACACATGATCACATGTTGCCTGGCAACATAGATACATTCTGAGATCCATTGTTACACAATTTCATAATCGTGTGAGTATCATAGAGTGTACTAACACAAACCTAGATGGTACAGCCTACTATACACCTAGGCTATATGGATAGCTTATTGTTTATCTGAGCTAGAAACCTGCATAGTATGTTGCTGTACTCAATACTGTAGGCAGTTATAACACAATGGTATTTGTGGTTCTAAACATATCTAAACATAAAAAAGGTATCAGTAAGAATAGCATATAATAAACTTGTGGGACCACCATCATATATGCAGTCCTTCATTGACCTAACCATGGTAGGCTTTGGCATCCTCCTCAAAACAGGTAGAAGAAGGGCCGGGCGCGGTGGCTTAAGCCTGTAATCCCAGCACTTTGGGAGGCCGAGGCGGGCGGATCACGAGGTCAGGAGATCGAGACCATCCTGGCTAACACGGTGAAACCCCGTCTCTACTAAAAATACAAAAAATTAGCCGGGCGTGTTGGCGGGCGCCTGTAGTCCCAGCTACTCGGGAGGCTGAGCCAAGAGAATGGCGTGAACCCGGGAGGCGGAGCTTGCAGTGAGCCGAGATCGCGCCACTGCACTCCAGCCTGGGGGACAGAGCAAGACTCCGTTTCAAAAAAAAAAAAAAAACAGGTAGAAGAATTGATTGTATTAATAACATTATTGCAAATACAAAATCGTTACTTTCCTAGTATTGATGGATCTACTTCAGTTAGCTTTGTTCTTTACATTCTGGTTTTCAGTGTCCAGTATAAATATTAATGGCCCTACTAAACTCATTTAACCTCCAGTTTAGATGGTACCAGTGTCCTATGAAATATGCAGAAACCCTTTCAAAAGCATGTTTCAGTTTGTCTTTTAATCTCTGACCATAATGCATTCATTGACAGAGCATTCACTGTACCATCAGAGAATCATCCGTTGAACCACCTGCCTCCTTGTTAGCTTACTTTTTAAAAATAAACTTTTATTTTGGGATAATTTTTGATTTACAGAAAAGTTGCAAAGGTAGTATAGAGACTTCCCATATATTCCTTACCTGGTATTTCCTAATGTTAATAGTTTGCATTACCTTGGTACATTTGTCAAAACTAAGAAACCAACACTGGTACATTATTACTAATAAAGCTCCTGACTTTATTGGGGTGTTACTGTTTTGTTTTTTTTTTTTTTCACTAATACCCTTTTCTGTGCGGGATCCAGGATACCGGGTTGCGTTTAGTGTCTCCTGGTTTTGACCTTAGTAGCTACAGAGAACTGAGTGTACTGCTTCTTTGTGATAGCTCTGTATGGAGCTGTGGCATCCCCTCAGTGTTGCCTGTTCCCAGCTCTTTTGCTAAACAGCCCATTTTGTCCTTTAGTAATTTCTCTTGGTGTAGTTTCTAGATACTTTGCCATTCTGTCTATATACTATATATACTAACTATATAACTATATATACTACTGTACTTGTTTCCCATTTTAAAACAAGACACACAGAACTGAATGTAGTTCTTCACATATGGTCTGGCAAGAGTAAAATGTTGTAGATATATCACAGTTATGAATCTTATATGGCTATTAATGCAACCTAAGCTTGCTTGTTTATTTGCTGGCATTTTAGCAACTGCATGTCATCTTGGGCTAATATTGAAGCTAAGGTTTTGCTTAATTAATCCAGGATTTCTTATCGCATGAATTGTTTTATCCAAAGGCAAAACTTTGTACACAGTCCTTTTAAAATTCATCTTGTTGGCCAGGCACGGTGGCTCACGCCTGTAATCCCAGCACTTTGGGAGGCTGAGGTGGGCAGATCACGAGGTCAGGAGATTGAGACCATCCTGGCTAACACAGCGAAACCCTGTCTCTACTAAAAAAAAAAAAAATTAGCCGGGCATGGTGGTGGGCGCCTGTAGTCCCAGCTACTCGGGAGGCTGAGGCAGGAGAATGGTGCAAACCCAGGAGGCAGAGCTTGGCAGTGAGCGGAGATCGCACCACTGCACTCCAGCCTGGGCGACAGAGCAAGACTCCATCTCAAAAAAAAAAAAAAAAAAGCAAAACTTTGGGTTGGGAGGACTACAGTATATTCTTACCTGTGGGTGGTGCCTAAGCTAGAACTCTTGCAGAGTGTGAGAACAACTGAATTTTTTGGAGGGAGGCAGGTGGGCACAGGGTCTATCTTAACTGAGAATGAAGCCAGTTGTGATTCATAGGACTGTTCGCTTACCTTTTATATTACCGGTCATGCCTCAATCTTCTATCTTGAGATTTTCATGAGTCTTGCTTGAACTAGGCCTTTTTATGAATGGCATTGAAAATTTTGGAGAACTGTAGGCCTATTTATTTATTTTTGAGATGGAGTTTCACCCTTGTCGCCCAGGCTGGAGTGCAATGGCACAATCTCAGCTCACTGCAACCTCTGCCTCCTGGGTTCAAGTGATTCTCCTGCCTCAGTCTCTCGAGTAGCTGGAATACAGTTCACTCCAACCTCCGCCTCCCGGGTTCAAGCGATTATCCTGCCTCAGCCTCCCAAGTGGCTGGGATTACAGGCACCTGCCACCGCGCCCAGCTAATTTCTGTATTTTTGGTAGAGACAGGGTTTCACCATGTTGGCCAGGCTGGTCTTGAACTCCTGACCTTACATGATCCACCCACCTCGGCCTCCCAGAGTGCTGGGATTACAGGCATGAGCCGCTGTGCCTGGCCTAAATTTTTATTTTTAGTTGACACATGATAATTATACGTATTTCTAGGGTACATGGTGATATTTTGCTTTTTCATTTTTTATTTTATTTTTTTTTGAGACAGAGTCTCACACTGTCGCCCAGGCTGGAGTGCAGTGGCGCGATCTCAGCTCACTGCAAGCTCTGCCTATAGGGTTCATGCCATTCTCCTGCCTCAGCCTCCCGAGTAGCTGGGACTACAGGTGCCCACCACCACGCCCGGCTAATTTTTTGTATTTTTAGTAGAGACGAGGTTTCACCATGTTAGCCAGGATGGTCTCGAACTCCTGACCTCAGATGATCCACCTGCCTCGGCCTCCCAAAGTGCTGGGATTACAGGAATGAGCCACTGTGCCCAGCCTAATTTTTTTTATTTTTAGTTGACACATGATTATTATACATATTTCTAGGGTACATGGTGATACTTTGCTTTTTTATTTTTTTATTTTTATTTTTTACTAAAGTAGAGATGAGATCTCACTATGTTTCCCAGGATGGTCTCAAACCCTGGCCTTAAATGGTCCTCCCATCTTGGCCTCACGAAGTGCTGGAATTACAGGCATAAGCCACCACACCCAGCCCATAGTGATATTTCAGTAAATACATATAGTGTGTAATGACCAGATCTGGGTAATTAGCGTATCTGTCACCTCAAACATTTATCACTCATTTGTGTTAAGAGCATTCAGAATCCTCTCTTCCAGCTATTTGAAAATATACAATAAATTATTGTTAACTAGGCATACTTCTTTTATTTACCAAGCGTGTATTTGAATGACATACTTCCTCTTCAGTAATGCCTGGTCCCATATCAGTTCCTATTTTTCTATTTTTTTTTTCCTCTCCTACTGGTCTTTTTCTTAATGTTTAGGAGCCCATTGTTAGATATTTGTTACCGATGTTTCTCCCTACTTGTTGTCATTTGAGTTTGTTTATGGAACCTTTTGCCAGTATTAAAGTGTTATACTTATTTGTGATCAAATTTACAGTGTGCTCCACCCTCCCCTATTTATAGTTTCACTTTCCTTATATTGCTTAGAAAGGCCTTACCCACTAAATATTCTCATTTTCTTTTAAGAAGTTTATGTCTTTTTAAAAAATCTAAATAATATTTGCCATTTTAAAGACACATGGCCAGCCAGTTCTTTTCTTTGAGAATGGAATTTTTATGTATGTGTGTGAAATGTGTCATAACATTTAGAAGAGTGTACAAAACTATGTATCCAGTAAAAAGAGAATAAAACAAACGTCCACATATCCACTACTCATATTAAGAAATAGAACATCTTGGCCAGGCGCAGTAGCTCATGCCTGTAATCCCAGCACTTAGGGAGGCCGAGGCAGGTGGATCATCTGAGGTTGGGAGTTTGAGACCAGGCTGACCAACATGGAGAAACCCCATCTCTGCTAAAAATACAAAATTAGCCGGGCACATGCCTGTAATCCCAGCCACTCAGGAAGGCTGAGGCAGGAGAATTCGCTTGGACCCGGGAGCCAGAGGTTGCAGTGAGTCGAGATCGCACCACTGCACTCCAGCCTGGGCAACGAGCGAAACTCAGTCTCAAAAAAAAAAAAGAAAGAAAAGAAATAGAATATCTCATCCACATGTCCATAACCACTAACTGGATCTTTGTTTTGATAATCCTCTTCCCTTTCTCTGCAGGTTTACTCCCAATATATCCATTTCTATCTGAGCCACATATTGTTTAGTTATGAAACATGGAATAGCAAGCCCAGGCCTCACCACATGAGGAAAGAGCAGTTTGTACTATTAGGTGGAAGTACAGAGTCTGCCTTCAGCTTCCCTGAGTTTCCAAGAGTCTGGAGAAATCATTGGGCAAGGTCACAAATGCACCTTGGAAACTCAGGACCCAACATATGTGGAGCGTTTAGGGGGATTATTGTGTGGACCAGCTTGGTTTTCCAGCACAGGAGTAGTCAGAGGACTGCCCTTCACTTGGCCCACCTCCAGCTCCCAGGAACAGGTCAGAGTGGGACACTCTCATGGGGTGAAATGAGATCAGCTGAACCTTTTTCCTTAAGGGGAGATCAGGAACTTCCACATCACTTGGGCAAGACTAGCCAAGTCCAGATAAGATATGGGGACTGGGCCCCAGGTACTATTGTGTCCTCAGGTTACAAAGAAAATGTACAATATTGTATGAATGTGTAATTAATTCTTGTTTAGGTGCTAGTTGTGTTTTTCTTGTTGTTGTTGTTGTTGTTTTTGAGACAGTCTCTTGTCGCCCAGGCTGGAGTGCAATGGCGTGATCTCACTGCAACCTCCACCTCCTGGGTTCAAGTGCTTCTCCTGCCTCAGCCTCCCAAGTAGCTGGGATTACAGGCACTGCCACCATGCCTGGCTAAATTTTTTGTATTTTTAGTAGAGACGGGGTTTCACCATGTTGACCAGGCTGGCTTTGAACTCCCGACCTCAAGTGATCTACCCATCTCGGCCTCCCAAAGTGCTGGGATTACAGGCATGAGCCACCGTGCCCAGCTGTTAGTTGTGTTCTATAAAGTTTACATGAACACCAAATTAGCAATTACTGAACCTCTGTTCCTAGAGGAAATTCAGGGTGAGGTTCCTCTGAGCCTCTGGTTATAACATTTTTATTTTTTTATTTTATTTATTTATTTATTTATTTTGAGACGGAGTCTCGCTTTTTCACCCAGGCTGGAGTGCAGTGGCGCGATCTCGGCTCACTGCAAGCTCCACCTCCTGGGTTCACGCCATTTTCCTGCCTCAGCCTCTCCAAGTAGCTGGGACTACAGGTGCCCGCCACCACACCTGGCTAATTTTTTTTTGTATTTTTAGTAGAGACGGGGTTTCACCGTGGTCTCGATCTCCTGACCTCGTGATCCGCCTGCCTTGGACACCCAAAGTGCTGGGATTACAAGCGTGAGCCACCGCGCCCGGCCCATTTTTATCGATGGATCAATACATAACCTTGTTTTATGTGTATTTCTGCTAAAAATATATCATATTATATGTATTGCATGATATATATTATATATCATATACATTTTTATATATGATATGTATCATATAATATATATGTTATATGTCATTATATAGTATATGATATATAAGAGATATATGATATAGGAGGTCTTACTATATCGCCCTGGTTGGCCTCAAACTCTTGGGCCCTAGCAATCTTCCCACCTTGGCCTCCCAAAGTACTGAGATTATAAGTGTGAGCCACCATGCCCAGCCTTGATGTGTACTTTTGTATGTATATGTTACGGTTTGGCTCTGTATCCCCACCCAAATCTCATCTCAAATTGTAATCCTCATATGTCAGTGGGAGGTGATTGAATCATGGGGGCAGACTTCCCCCTTGCTGTTCTCGAGATAGTAAGTTCTCATGAGATCTGGTTGTTTGAAAGTGTGTGGCACTTACCCCTTCGTGCTCTCTCTCTCTCCTGCTCCACCATTGTGAAGTAGGTGTCTGCTTCCCCTTCACCTTCTGCCATGATTGTAAGTTTCCTGAGGCCTCCCAGTCATGCGTCCTGTTAAACCTGCCGAACTGTGAGTCAAAGCTCTCTTCTTCATAAATTACCCAGTCTCAGATAGTTCTTTATAGTAGTGTGAAAATGGACTAATACAGGAAATTGGTGCCAAGAAAGTGGGGCATTGCTGTACAGATGCCCTTTCAGTGAGGCAGTGCTGTACAGGGGCCCTTTCAGCCTGGCAATTCCTATTCTCTGTTCTGGAAAGTTTTCTTGAATTACTCCGTTAGTTATTTCCTCCCTTCCATTTTTCTTACTTTGAGGATACTGAAGCTTCTAGAGTAGGGTTCCAGTTTTCTTCCATGTTCTAATTTCTGTCTCTTTCTCTTTTCCCCCCTCTTCTTTCCTTTTTTTTGTTTCTGGAAATGATATACTTACTTAATACCTCTGTTTTCAATAAAATATGTGCTTTATTCCGTTTTCAATGATGCCTTGAGTTCCTAGGGGGTCAGAGACCCTCTTTAATGAATAAACTTCTATTTTCCACTTGAAGTGCAGCGTAATGTTGAAGAAGCAACTTAGAAATTTAACTGCTTCTTAAAGACCTTTTATCCATCTTCTATCCTTCAGCAGTTCTTCACCCTAACTAGGGTTCCAGCAATGTTGCTGCCAGTCCCAGACGTTTTGTTGAATTTGCTTTGTAAATTGGATTGTTTCTTACCTTTCTCCTTTGCCCATACTGGGATTCAGCTCTTTCCAGTCTCCTAATTCAGTTACCTAATTCTGCTTTTCAGCATCCAAAATTGTATTCCTGTTGTTTCTTTTATTCTCTTTATCCTTTTGAAATTGTCTTTTATTTCAATTTCATTACAAAATTTTAAGATTTTCAGAAAGCAACAAAATGAGATCTTATCTTAAGACCATTCTAGGCCGGGCGTGGTGGCTCACCCCTATAATCCCAGCACTTTGGGAGGCTGAGGTGGGATCACTTTAGGCCAGGAGTTCAAGACCAGCCTGGGCAACGTAGTGAAACCCCGTCTCTACTAAAAATACAAAAATTAGCTGGGTGTAATGGTGCACACCTGTAACCCCAGCTACTTGGGTGGCTGAGGCATGAGAATTGCTTGAACCAGAGCATCAGAGGCCGCAGTGAGCCTAGATCACCTCACTGTACTCCGGCGTGGGTGACCGAATGAGACTGTCTTCAATAAAAAAGACTGTTCTAGACCTTATTTTCACAAAATTATGGCTCAGTCTCTCAAATGCTATTGTCCAGTGCACCACTGTCCAATGCAGTAGCCACCAGCCACATGAACACTTGAAATGTGGCCAGTGCAATTGAGGAACTTGATTTTTAGTTTAATTTTAGTAGATTACATTTAAATAGTGACATGTGCCTAATGGCTACCATATTGGACAGCATACTTCTAGTACCAGTGAAGTAAGGAGTTGGAATGTAATTTCTAGTCAGTCTATCTACCACAAGGAAGATTTTTTTTCTGTTTCCTTCTTCTGATTTATTTATTCCTTGTATCAGTATGGAGTCGTGGATTCCTGTGTTATTCAGTGAGTTATAATCTATTACTTTTTTTTTTTTTTTTTTTGAGACGGAGTCTCACTCTGTCATCAAGCTGGAATGCAGTGGCATAATCTCAGCTCACTGCAACCTCCACCTCCCGGGTTCAAGTGGTTCTTCTTCCTCAGCCTCCTGAGTAGCTGGGACTACAGGCATGCGCCACCATGTCCAGCTAATTTTTGTATTTTTAGTAGAGATGGGGTTTCACCATGTTGGCCATGATGGTCTCGATCTCTTGACCTTGTGATCTGCCCGCCTCACCTCCCAAAGTGCTTGGATTACAGGCGTGAGCCACTGTGCCCGGCCAGTCTATTACTTTTATTATTTATCTTGATGCTCAAATTGTCCCAGGTTTAGCTGGTGAAACCCCTTTAAGGTTTCTTCTGTGTACTTTTGATATGTCCCCATCATTCTTCATCAGTCATTTCTAGATTATTCATTTTAGAACTGGATATATTACAGGCTCATGTATTTGCCTTGCCTAGCCCATAGAATCCTTCATTTCTGTGAGGAGCCCTGGTTCCTCTTAGTGGAGGATGCTGTTCAGACTTACTTGGTGCTTGCTTGGTGTACTTACTGTATCACTGCTTCTAGGCCCTGTCACCTGACAAGGCATTTTAATTACTAATGGCTATTATTGGACAGTACAGATGTAAAACCATCATTGCAAAAAAGGAAAAACTTGAGTTCCTAGAATTAAGGAGTTCAAAGGCCCACCTGCACATCTCCACACAGTTGGTATTTGGCCTTCTGAGCAGGATGCAACTAGCTGGTGATGAGAGTGTCCAAAGACGCTAGTGTTGGAGCTCTGGATGGAAGAAGACCTGCTGCTAGAAAGATGCTGACCTCTTCCCATTTTTTTCTGTCCCTCTGAAGCCTCCCATTGGCAGAGTGTAAATCAGAAGCAAGCTGCTAAGGGATTCTGAATAAATGAGTTGGCAGATCCTAGACCATGGTTTCTCAGCCTTGGCATCGTAGACATTTTGGGCCAGGGGGCTATCCTGTGCTTTGTAGGATGTTTAGTAACATTCTTAGCCTCCACGAAATTGATGCCATTAGCCCTCCTTGTCCCGCTAATAGTTAGAACTGAGAGTGTCTCCATACATTGCTAAGTGACCCCTAGGGGGCAACATGGCCCCTGGTTGAGACCCATTTCCTAGACCCAGCAGAGGGGGCTTGGAGCTGAGAAACGGTAGTAATAACTAACCATCGACCTACTTTACTTCAAGTGTTCTTGAAAAGTAGAGGAAAGGCAAAGGGATTATGTTTATGGGCCTGTGATGGTCCTGTAATGTAGAGAGATGATGCTTTTTCTTTTTCTTTTTCATTGACGAGGAAAGCAAAGATCAGGTAAGCAATCTCTTTATAGTCAGGCAAGAGTTAAATCCTGATAAAGTTGATATGTGTTTACATGCTCTTAAAGTGTGTTGTTGAATTTTCTGGGTTGGAGTTATTGCCATACTATTTTTACATGAGTGAACTGTTTTTTGTGTGTTGCATTTCAGTCATTTTTGATGCGTTGTTAATAAATATTAAAGCCAGTGTTTAAAAACTTTTAAATTTTGTATAACTGTACTGTATTTGTATACCTTGGTTTGAGATTCACGTCAAACTGTATAAGCACTAAGGCCGGGTGCGGTGGCTCACGCTTGTAATCCCAGCACTTTGGGAGGCCGAGGCGGGCGGATCATGAGGTCAGGAGATCGAGACCACGATGAAACCCCGTCTCTACTAAAATTACAAAAAATTAGCCGGGCGTGGTGGCGGGCGCCTGTAGTCCCAGCTACTCGGAGAGGCTGAGGCAGGAGAATGGCGTGAACCCGGGAGGCGGAGCTTGCAGTGAGCCGAGATTGCGCCACTGCACTCCAGCCTGGGCGACAGAGCGAGACTCCGTCTCAAAAAAAAAAAAAAACAAACAAACTGTATAAGCACTATCCATTTTCCTCATTTTATCTTTATGCTTAGTCTCTTCCTTCTTTCTTTTCCATATTACCGTGTCACTCTCAGTGATACAAAGACATCCTCTCTCAGAGAAAGTCTCCCAAAGATCAGTTCATCCTAACCAACTGTTTACTGTACCTTTCAGCTTGCATGTCTCATCACCTCAAACCAAACATGTCTAAAATCAGACTTGCATGCCTCCTAAACCAGACATAAACCACACCTCTTTTCCCCCAGTGCTAGAGTATTCTCTGTACTTTGTATTAATTATTCCTACTCCTATCCAGAGCTTTATGTTTGTTGTAGGTCCCTTTATTTTAAAATCCGTGAAGAAACTGGAGCAGACATAAATGTAATTTAACAGTTGACGGCAGGATTTTGGAGGACTTGCTAACATTTTAAGTTGGTTAGCCTACAAAACAGGGGAAAGTGACTTAGTTCATGTTTGTGGTGAGTTTTTGAGACTGGATTTAGAATAACTGCTCTATATGTGGAGAACATTAGCACAAAGGGACCTGAAGTTATATTTCAGTGTCTTAGAGAGGATTTCAGGAACTGCTTGGTATGAAGAGTTGTGTCAGGGTGAGTCTGTTGTACTTCCCCAACTAGAACAAGTCATCTTTCATCATTTTCATGTTTGGCTTTGTTTCTATAGATCTATCCCTTAGTCTTCATACTGTTTCAAATGCTTATTTACTTATCCTTATTCCCCATTTAGGCTCTAAGCACTAAGTGGGTACTGCAAGTGCTCAAAAATTTTGATCTAGAAACAGTAATGTTAAGTCAATGAGAAATGGTCTTAAAATATAGATCCAGGGCAGATCTTTTCCCACCTCAATACAATGAGCTGTCATGTGCCTTACTTGACTGGGAATCTATCACAAATACATGTGCAGACATTTCTAGTTTAGATAACATTAAAAAAAACATTTAGCAAACAGTATGTATTCTGCTCCCTCTTTATACATCTTGTGGTACATTAAGGATTTCCAGTTTTCCTTTCCCTCAAACAGTTGCAGAAAGTCAGTATAAGTGTGTTTAGGCCAGGCACAGTGGCTCATGCTTGTAATCCCAGCACTTTGGGAGGCCGAGGTGGGCAGATCACGAGGCTGGTAGTTCGAGACCAGCCTGGCCAGCATGGTGAAACCCCGTCTCTACTAAAAGTACAAAAATTAGCCAGGCATGGTGGCACGCACTTGTAATTCCAGCTACTCGGGAGGCTGAGGTAGGAGAATCACTTGACCGCGGGAGGCAGAAGTGGCAGTGAGCCGAGATTGCACCACTGTACTCCAGCCTGGGCGATAAGAGCGAGACTCTGTCTCAAAAAAAAAAAAAAAGAATGTTTAAACAGTAGAACAAAAAATCCCAGGCAGGGGTGGGGGAAGGGAGACATTAAATGTTTACCCCTTTTCATTGTTTGAAATGACATTATTCTCTTAACATGTAGTGTGTCTTTTCAGTCTAGAGGTCACCTGTTGCTGTGCATATATTATTAACCGAGTGTATGATGGGAAGGCTTTCTAAACAGCTCTTAGGCCCTGTTTTCAGTGCTCAGTGGTACACAGTCTTTGCATTGCCTGTAAGTTGTGCCTGTAATTTTCAAAAAGTTGAGAAAACACTACTCTAGAGTAAGAACTTAAAATAGTGACTTCAAATAGAGCTTTGTTTGGTGATAAACCTCTGAAAATAAATATCTATAAGCACCTGCCTCAAGAGTAATTCCTCAATCTCAGGATTTCGTTCCAGAGAAGTTATGTAATTAGTAGAATCTTCTTAAAAAATAAGAAGTCAAGGGAAAAACAATAAACAAGGCGTTAAATATATATCTCCATATCATAATAAATAAAGTTCTGAAGGCATCTACTTCTGGGGAAAAAAGGATGATTATCAAAAGATAGGCTTCAGTAGGCAACCCTTTATCTTAATCACTGGTTTGCCACATAATGGCTCTTTGCCTTTGGAGCAAATTACTTAGTGCCTGTGTGCCTCAGTTTATCCATCTGTAAAAGAATCAACAGTTCAGTGACTAAGTCTATAGCAGATTAAAAATCATCACCTTCCTTTAAAAGGGCTCTTCTTTTTTGGGAAAGTTGGAGCCTAAACCAAGCTCTCTGCCTTGCTGCCACAGACCTGTCTGCAGAATTTTCAAAACAGAGCAGTTTCTATCTAGTGTGCGTTGTTTAAAGCAACTAAACTGAATTGCACATGTATATGGAAATACTGGTGTGTGTGTGTGTGTGTGTGTGTGTGTGTGTGTGTGTGTGTTTAAATAGAGATGAGGTCTCGCTATGTTACCCAGGCTGGTCTCAAACTCCTGGGCTCAAGCAGTCCTCCCACCTCAGCCTCCCAAAGTGTTGAGATTACAGACATGAGCTACCTCACCTGGCCTTATTTTTGGATTTTACATTTAAAATTTTTTATCACAAAACCATGGCTGATGGGATTCATTTCTTCAAAACCTGTTTCCCACTAACCACCCTATTACATGTTAAAACTTGCAACCTAGTTCTCCTGGGCTATTGTTGCCACCTGGTGGCTTACTCCTAGAGGTATTTGGTCCAGCATTTTTATCTACTTAATTTTTTTTCTCCTGTAGAAAACAAGTACTTGTTCAGGGCCTTCTTTTCCCCCACTCTACTTTCATAATTCAGTAATTCTTCTGTCAAGAAGTCTGTTATACCCAGGAGGCGGAGGTTGCAGTGAGCCGAGATCCCACCGCTGCACTCCAGCCTGGGCGACAGAGTGAGACTCCATCTCAAAAAAAAAAAAAAAAAAGTCTGTTATAGACACATTAATCCCCTCCCCCTTTCCCTTCTCTCTTTTTGAGCTCTTATCTAATTAGTCTAGGAAAACGTCCCCTTCTTTTCATTTACTTAATTCATTCAACAGATATTATTGAATTCCCACATTGTCCCAGGCACTCTTTATCCACCTCCTCTTCCTTCATTTTATGAGTCAGAAAACAGCTCTAATCATGGCCGAGTATAATAGTAGATTGAGTAATATAGAAGCTTCTCTATTTCCAGATAAGAGGCTCTGAAAGGCTGTTCCTAAGCTCACTCATGAGCAAGTCCATTGTTGCTAAGTTTCTGTTTTCAGAACAGGGATGCATTTCTACGAACAAATGAAAGAGTGTAGATCAGTTCTTTAAAATGAGGCAAACCAATCAGTTATTCCAAAGTGGACCATGTTCCTCTATACTGAAAACTTTTAGAAATGAATTAAACTTCCCTCTTTCACAAAATTCATAAAGAACTCTTTAAATACAGTATTTCACCCATTTTTCTATTCACTTTGTTGGGCAGATTTGAACCAGCTTTAAATCATCTGTAGCCACAAAAGAAGTTTTATCACACTTTCCACCTACCTCATGACTTTGTGAAGATTGACAAAGTAATATATGTAAGTCATTAGGTACATAATTAAAAGTGAAGGAACTTGCTATTAAACCACTAGAGGGAACTCTATGTGGCAAGAATTTTTATTCACTGCTGTGTCCTCAGCAAATATTTTTGTTCACTGCTGTATCTTGGCATATAATAGATAATAAATAATGAAAGGATGGGTGGATGCTCCTTGTTGTTACATACCACAGAACTCACAGAATTCCACCTGGAAAAAAAAGTAGAAAAGCCGATTTCCAGTACAGAAAGGGTTGTTTTAAATGTTTTAAATGCTGAATGAATGTATCAGTTTCAAGTAAGACTACTGCGTGAAGACTACACATATTGCAAAACCTACTTACTAAGCTTCCCGGTTCTCTTTCTTCTGGATCTTGCTCCTGGATCATGCTCTCCCCCTTTTTCATTTCTTTTTCTCTGCTGTGGAATCTCTTTAGCCATAGGTTTTCTCTTGAAGAGCATGTTTGTATGGGTCTCGATACCCTATTTCTCTCTCCTCTTGAGTCTGTCCCTTAAACACAGGGCATAGGTTTTTAAAAATATGCATATATAGAGTTATGTATATTTAATAGATCTTTTTATTCTCTTCCTATTTCTAAAAATAACTAAAGAAAGCTCTCCAAAAAAAAACCAAAAATCAAAACAGACAAACCCTAGAGTTTCTTTTTATTTTGGCAAGGGATGGTTTATATTTCCTCTGTGATTCTTAAGTAGAAGATGAAAAAGCTCTCCACTCCTGATCTAGGCTCCCATTTTATGAAGCATTATAAACTTTGTCTTAGATTTCCTTTCTCCAGCAGTTTCACATCTGGAGGTATCCTTTGACCATTTTCTTTAAGCAAAATAATTCTGGTTACTTCTGCTTTTCACTGAGTTACTTATACTATAGTTCATCTTTTTTTTTTTTTTTTTTTTTTGAGACAGAGTCTCGCTCTTTCACCCAGGCTGGTGCACATTGGCACAATTTTGGCTCACTGCAACCTCCACCTCCTGGGTTCAAGTGATTCTGCCTCAGCCTCCCAAGTAACTGGGATTACAGGCACCTGCCGCCACACCCAGCTAATTTTTGCATCTTTAGTAGAGACGAGGTTTCACAATGTTGGCCAGGCTGGTCTCGAACCCCTGACCTTAGGTGATCCTCCCATCTCAGGCGTGAGCCACTGTGCCCAACCTAGTTCCTTTTTTACTTGCTTTTGTGTTCATCTAAGATCCTCTTCTAAGGGTTGCACAATTTTTCAACTGCTTAAATGCAGAGTCTCTTCTTGGAGATTGTCTGTCATTTAATAGTATTGTTCTCTGTGCAGTTTTCATTATCAAAATCATATAGCCTATATGATACACACCCTTTTTAAAAAAAGTCACACTTGGAGAGATGCAAGGGCCTTGAAGAGATGATACACAGACATTTCACAGAAGTAGAAAAGAGGCCCTCCCTCCCTCCACCCCCCCAATCACATGATAGCTAGAAGTCAAAATCGGCTGTCAATGGCAAGTGCTATGTAATCCCAGGCCTTCAAATTCCAAATGAGGTCGACTTCCTGTTGTATTCTTTTTTCTCTGTGTTTCTTGAAGGTAACTTGCCCTTTGTTGACCTTTTCTTTCCCATCAACTCTCTATTCCCTAGCTAAAAACTAATTTTATTAAAAAGTAAAAGGTATACCAACCTGAGATTTCCTCCTTTAAAAAGCTGTAAACGAATATTAAAAACCTCTTTTATTTTTATTTTTTTAATAAGAAAGAAAAGACTACGTATTATTTCAGTGGCTTTTTAAAAATGTGTTCCCACTAGAGGGCATCCTTTTCTCCTTAAAATTTTAGTTCATAGCTTTCATTTGTTTTACAGAACTGCTAAATACAAGATATATGCTGAGAATATGAATGTGTTCAGATATAACTTTTTCAGATAGGTGGTTGTCAGATATACACCATTTTTTTCATTTAGGTTTTACCTGTGACAGCGTTAAAAAAAGAGGTTAAACTGTATTTCCTAGCATTTTCATTTATCTTGCTAGGTGAACTTGATTGGATGGAGGATTACAAATATAACACCGTAACCTTATGATGTAGCTTGTTCAAGTTACCATTTTACAAGCTAGTGATTTCTCAACTTCTTTATGACACAGTATGACTAAGCTAGATTTTTTTTTTTTTTTTTTTTTGAGACGGAATCCCGCTCTGTCACCAGGCTGGAGTACAGTGGCGTGATCTCGGCTCACTGCAACCTCTGCCTCCCGGGTTCAAGCGATTATCTTTCCACAGCCTCCCAAGTACATGGGATTACAGGTGCACCAGGCCCGGCTAATTTTTGTGTATTTAGTAGAGATGGGGTTTCGCCGTGTTGGCCAGGTTGGTCTCGAACTCCTGACCTCAGGTGATCTGCCCGCCTCGGCCTCCCAAAGCCCTGGGATTACAGGCATGAGCCACTGCGCCCAGCCATCACTAAGCTAGATTATTCAGTGATGGGTTGCACATGTTATTATTTGGTTAACTCAGTTTTTGCAGAATATATGTAGTATAAGGTAAATGAAACCTAAATATTTTTTAATGTAATGGATGTCAGTGCTATCTAGACAACTAGTGGTTATTCAGCTTTGCCTCTCAAGGCATTATTTTACAATATTTGAACTCTTGTTTCTATTATAATACTTTTCAGAACTTTGATTTTTTTTTTTTTTTTGAGACAGAGTCTCGCTCTGTCGCCCAGGCTGGAGTGCAATGGTGTGATCTTGACCTATTGCAACCTCCACCTCCTGGCTAATTTTTGTATTTTTAGTAAAGATGGGGTTTCACCATGTTGACCAGGCTGGTCTTGAACTCCTGACCTCAGGAGATCCGCCCACCTCGGCCTCCCAAAGTGCTGGGATTACAGGCGTGAGCCACAGCGCCCAGCCAGAACTGTGATTTTTTAATATCTTAAATACAGTGTACTGATATCTCATCAGAAGCAACTTCATTCTTCCTGTGAAGGAATTGATAGTTTTACATATGCCATGTATCTGTTCTGTTTCAGATTTCTCTGACTTCCTGATACCAGGTAGAATCACTATTGTTAACCAAGGGACCGCAGCAAAGAGCTAGCTTATTTCTTCCCATAGGAACTTTAGATTACTGTAGTTGACAGTAGCGGAGGAGGTTTTGTTAGTCTGTGTCATAAAATGACACAAATTCTGACACATATACTTAGGAGGGCCTCTGTATTGAGTGAGAGTCATTCTAAAGGGGACAATGGGCTACTATTGAGAAACTGAAAAAGCCTATGCTTCTGTACTTTTATTTAGAGACTTAGGTGGTATGGAATGTTCTATAAAATTAAATATTAACTTCAAGTTTATGACAACAGAAGGAATTAAAGGACAGCTTTCGTAAACAAAACAATGAGAAAGGATGATAGCAGGCTATATGGAAAAACTGTATATTGTAAAACATTTTTACTTCCCTCGACTTCTTATTCATAGTATGCTAATCACCAAAAAATCCTCTGTAGCATGCCTGCCACGTAGATTATTATTAATAAAGTGAATCTTACGTTGTAAGAAACCCTGCTGTAAACTTACCTGTTTGACTTAAATATATATATGTGTGTGTATATATGTGTGTGTGTATATATATACATATATATGTGTGTATATATACATGTATGTGTATATATACATATGTGTGTATATACACGTATGTATATATACGTATATATGTGTGTATATATATACATATGTATATATGTATCTGTATTTGAAATACCTTGAATCATAAAAGGCCTTTTGGTGTTTGAGAAGCTAAAAAGTATATATTACAAAAATGATTTTATCAAAAATAGTAAATTTAAAAAAACAAACCTTGTTTCCTTTTTAAAGGGCTTACAGTTACGCAACTCTAGCTGGGTTTAAGTGAAGCCTGAGGCTACCACCCCCTATCCCTTGTGTGAACCATTTAGGTAGCTTTGAATTAAATCACAAGAGTAGAGCGAGCAAGGGATAAGTATCAGCATCTTTTTACTGAAAGATAAGAGTGTTTATCAGTATCACTATGCACAGGTGCCTTAAGCTTTGTTCATGTATCCTTGCCAGTAGGCATCCCCACCTCAGAAAGAAAAGGCAGGCCTACAGAATAATGTCAGGCTACACACCAAAAGATTCAGAGCTGGGTTTACCTTCCTGGCACCTAAATTCACACTACAGTTGTTTGTCAACATTATTATACTATCATATTAAACTTTGATTTGTGAACCTAAATAGATATCATAGGTATCTCCCCCCATTCATTATTTTCAGTGTTATGCTTAAAGCATCGTCATGCATAGAAGCTATTTTGTTTTTTTGTTTTTATTTGAGATAGGGTCTCACTCTGGCACCCAGGCTGGAGTGCAGTGGCACAATCTCCGCTCACTGCAGCCTCAACTTCCTAGGCTCAAGTGATCGTCCCACCTCAGCCTGAGTAGTAGGGACTACAGGTGCTCACCACCACACCTGGCTAATTTTTCTAATTATTATTATTATACTTTAAGTTTTAGGGTACATGTGCACAACGTGCAGGTTTGTTACATATGTATACATGTGCCATGTTGGTGTGCTGCACCCATTAACTCGTCATTTAGCATTAGGTATATCTCCTAATGCTATCCTTCCCCACTCCCCCGACCCCACAACAGTCCCCGGTGTGTGATGTTCTCCTTCCTGTGTCCATGTGTTCTCATTGTTCAATTCCCACCTATGAGTGAGAACATGTGGTGTTTGGTTTTTTGTCCTTGTGATAGTTTGCTCAGAATGATGGTTTCCAGCTTCATCCATGTCCCTACAAAGGACATAAACTCATCATTTTTTATGGCTGCATAGTATTCCATGGTGTATATGTGCCACATTTTCTTAATCCAGTCTATCATTGTTGGACACTTGGGTTGGTTCCAAGACTTTGCTATTGTGAATAGTGCCGCAATAAACATACATGTGCATGTGTCTGTATAGCAGCATGATTTATAATTCTTTGGGTATATACCCAGTAATGGGATGGCTGGGTCAAATGGTATTTCTAGTTCTAGATCCCTGAGGAATCGCCACACTGACTTCCACAATGGTTGAACTAGTTTACAGTCCCACCAACAGTGTAAAAGTGTTCCTATTTCTCCACATCTTCTCCACACCTGTTGTTTCCTGACTTTTTAATAATCGCCATTCTAACTGGTGTGAGATGGTATCTCATTGTGGTTTTGATTTGCATTTATTTCTCTCATGGCCAGTGATGATGAGCATTTTTTCATGTGTTTTTTGGCTGCATAAATGTCTTCTTTTGAGAAATGTCTGTTCATATCCTTTGCCCACCTTTTGATGGGGTTGTTTGTTTTTTTCTTGTAAATTTGTTGGAGTTCATTGTAGATTCTGGATATTAGCCCTTTGTCAGATGAGTAAGTTGCAAAAATTTTCTCCCATTCTGTAGGTTGCCTGTTCACTCTGATGGTGGTTTCTTTTGCTGTGCAGAAGCTCTTTAGTTTAATTAGATCCCATTTGTCAATTTTGGCTTTTGCTGCCATTGCTTTTGGTGTTTTAGACATGAAATCCTTGCTCATGCCTATGTCCTGAATGGTAATGCCTAGGTTTTCTTCTAGGGTTTTTATGGTTTTAGGTCTAACATGTAAGTCTTTAATCCATCTTGAATTAATTTTTGTGTAAGGTGTAAGGAAGTTATCCAGTTTCAGCTTTCTACATATGGCTAGCCAGTTTTCCCAGCACCATTTATTAAATAGGGAATCCTTTCCCCATTTCTTGTTTTTGTCAGGTTTGTCAAAGATCAGATGGTTGTAGATATATGGCATTATTTCTGAGGGCTCTGTTCTGTTCCATTGATCTATATCTCTGTTTTGGTACCAGTACCATGCTGTTTTGGTTACTGTAGCCTTGTAGTATAGTTTGCAGATGTTACTGCATCTGAATGAGATAATATTACCACTTTAAAATTTAGGACTTTCATGTCTTTTTTTTCTCATTTGATTCTCATATCAAACTTCATAGATGAAGAAAGATTGAGCAGAGAACATTGATTTGTCTAAGTGCTTGTTGTTAATGGTTTAAGTAATGGTTTAAGTAATAACAGGGAATCCCATGTTTTTTTGTTTTTTGTTTTTTGTTTTTTGAGAAGAAATCTCACTCTTGTCGCCCAGGCTGGAGTGCAATGGTGCAATCACAGCTCACTGCAACCTCCGCCTCCCAGGTTCAAGCAATTCTCCTGCCTCAGCCTCCCGACTAGCTGGGATTACAGGTGCCTGCCACCACACCCGGCTAATTTTTGTATTTTTAGTAGAGATGGGGTTTCACCATGTTGGTCAGGCTGGTCTCGAACTCCTGACCTCAGGTGATCCACCCGCCTCAACCTCCCAAAGTGCTGGGATTACCGGTATGAGCCACCATGCCCGGCCTGTTTTTTTTGTTGTTGTTGTTTGTTTTAATAAAAACATATTCATTCAACAAACATTAAGAATCTACAACCTAGGCCGGTCTCAGTGGCTCATGCCTGTAATCCCAGTGCTTTGGGAGGCTGACACAGGCAGATTGCTTGAGTCCAGGAGTTCGAGACCAGCCTGGGCAACTTGGCGAAGTCCCATCTCTACAAAAAAAAATACAAAAATTATGCTGGCATGGTGGCACACACCGGTAGTCCCAGCTACTCAGGAGGCTGAGGTAGAAGGATTGCTTAAACCCAGGAGGTCGAGGCTGTAGTGAGCCGAGATTGTGCAACTGCACTCCAGCCAGGGTGACAGCGAGACCTTGTCTCAAAAATAATCTACAATCTGCCAAAAGTATGTTGGTTTTCCAGTTTTCCACCTTGAACTGACAGCCCAAAGGTGGTTGTAAACAATTCCAGCTTTGCTTTCTATTTTTGTTTTTGTTTTTTGTTTGTTTGGAAGGAAGGGACTTTTAAAAATAAAATATTGGTTGGATATATGAGAATTTTCATAAAATAAATGCAAAAGAGAAGAATGGTACTACAGATCCTCTTGGCCAGATGTAAAAATGTTACATTTCAAGATCCCTAAAAGCTTCACATACTCATCTCCTCATCCCCTTAACCCCCAGAGGGAGCCACTGACCAAAATTTTATCATTCCCTCATTTTCCTTTTATAGTTTTACTACATCTTTGATTTCCTAAACTAGATACTGGTTTTCAGCTTTATACTGTATGTATTCTTTGAGATTTCCTTTCACTCATCTGAGGCAGATGTTCTTCCCTGTTGCTGTGATTCATTCTTTTTCCAGTTCATTCTGTGCATATTGAACTGTTGAGCCTTTGAATCTGAATAGCCTTTTTTTTGAGATGGAGTCTCCCACTTTCGCCCAGGCCGGAGTGCAGTGGTGCCATCTCGGCTCACTGCAAGCTCCACCTCCCAGGTTCACGCCATTCTCCTGCCTCAGCCTCCTGAGTAGCTGGGACTACAGGTGCCCGCCACCACGCCCGGCTAATTTTTTTTTGTATTTTTAGTAGAGACGGGGTTTCACCGTGTTAGCCAGGATGGTCTCAATCTCCTGACCTCGTGATCCTCCTGCCTCAGCCTCCCAAAGTGCTGGGATTACACACGTGAGCCACTGCGCCCGGCCCCTGAATAGCCTTTTTAAAATTCAGTTACAAAAACTGCCGTCAACATTCTTCCACATTCCCTAGGTGCACACAGACAAAAGATTCCCCCCGGGAATGTATTTAAGAGTGAAATTACGGTATCATAGGAGGTATATGTGTTTAACTTGACTAAAATATGAACAAGTTTTTGAAAGTGGTTGTGCTGATGTACACTTCTACCAGCAGGGTATAAGCACTTCTGCTGCCCTTTATCTTCACTAACACTTGATATCATGAAACTTGTAGTTTCTTACCAGTTTGGTAAATGTAAAATGCTAGCTCATGGATGTTAATCATGCACTTCTTTGATGACTGATGAGATTGAACATCTTTTCTTATGTTTACTGGCCATTTATGTTTGTTATTCTGTGAGTGCCCTTTGACAGGTTTCTCCATTTTTCTATTGAAAATTTCTATTCATCATTTACTTACTGATATGTAAGAGTTCATAATGCATTCTGAATACCAAACTTTTGTCTGTCATGTATGTCGTACGTATCGCCAGTTTCTGAACCTTGTATTTTCAATCAGTGTAGGCTGTTAAAAGATGAAGAAAAAGGCCGAGCGTGGTGGCTCATGCCTGTTGTAATCCCAGCACTTTGGGAGGCCCAGGCAGGCGGATCACCTGAGGTCAGGAGTTCGAGACCAGCCTGGCCAACGTGGTGAAACCCCCGTCTCTACTAAAAATACAAAAACTAGCTGGACCTGGTGCCGGGCGCCTATAATCCTAGCTACTGGGGAGGCTGAGGCAGGAGAATTGCTTGAACCCGGGAGGCAGAAGTTGCAGCCTGCCGAGATCTCGCCATTGCATTCCAGCCCAGGCGACAGAGCGAGACTCAAAAAACAAAAAACAAAACAAAAAGAAAAAGTCTTCACATAGTTGGACTTACCTCTTACTTTTTCATTTGGAGTGTGTGTGTGTGTGTGTGTTTGAAAGAGAAAATTAAGAAATCGTTTTCTACTTTAGGCTCATAAAAATATTCTGTATTGTCTTTTAGAGATATTTTTCATTGTTCTTTTGAATCTGTCTTTAAACCATGTGGAATTGATTTTTTGTGTATATAGGATATGGGGAAGAGATCTAATTCTGTTTTCCCCACGTGCAGATAATCAGCTGTTCAGCACCATTTATTGTCCATTCCCTTCTTTCCTCAGTGCTCTTTAGTGACCTTGCTGTGGTAAAACAGATTTCAACCTCTGCTTCTGGGCTTTCCATTCTATTCCATAGGCCAGTTTGTCTCTATGCTGGTACCATTCCATCTTATTATAGTTATTATAGCTTTCTTATTTGTTACTGTGTTACTTATTATTTATTAGTATAGCTCTTGATATATATAACAAGTCCCTCTATCTCGTTTTTCTTGGGAGCATCTTGACTGTCCTTGGCCCTTTTTGTAACTTGCATCAACATTTGAGTCAGCTTACCATGTCCCACAAAAAAATTCTTTTTAAATTTTGGTTATTAATTGTATTGAATCCACAAATCAGTTGACATTTTATTATGAACCTTCCAGTCCACGAAGTTGGTATTTGTATTTTTTAAAGTCCTTTAGTGCCTTTGAATACATTTTTACTAATTTGCTTCGTAAAGGGCTGCCTATCTTTGGTTAGATTTATTCAGAGGCACTTTTTAAAAATGCTGTTGCGAATGGCATATTTTTTTTTATTGCGGTAAAATATACATAGCATAAAATTTATTTTAACCCCTTTTAGGTGTACAATTCAGTAGCATTAAGTATATTCACATTCTTGGAACCATCACCACTGTCCATCTCCAGAATTCTTCCATTATCCCAAACTTGAAAACTCTCTACCCACTAAACTGTAACTCCCCGTTCTCCCTTTCCTCCAGCTTCTGGTTACCACTGTTCTACTTTCCTTCTCTTTGAATTTGACACATCTAGATGGAACCATAAATGACATTTTTTTGGTTTTTTGAGATGGAGTCCCGCTCTATCACCCAGGCTGGAGTGCAGTGGCGCAGTCTCAGCTCACTGCAACCTCTGCCTCCTGGGTTCAAGTGATTCTCTTGCCTCAGCCACCCAAGTAGCTGAGATTACGGGCACACACCACCATGCCTGACTGATTTTTTTGTAATAAATGACATATTTTTAATAATATGTTTTTCTGTCTGTTTTGCAGTGAATAAATACAATCAGTACTTTATATAAGAGGTCTCTATCTAACAGCTTTGCTTACTTCTTCTAATAACTTAGCTGTATTTGAGTTTTCAGCATAAACAAGCATATCACATGTGAATAAAACTATGAAACCCACCTACTGAATTTGAAATTTTAAGATTTTTTTTTTTTTTATTTTTAAGACAGAGTCTTGCTCTGTTGCCCAGGCTGGAGTGCCATGGCACGATCTTGGCTCACTGCAACCTCCGCCTCCCGAGTTCAAGCCATTCTTCTGCCTCAGCCTCCCAAGTAGCTGGGATTACAGGCTCCCACCACCACGCCCGGCTAATTTTTGTATTTTTAGTAGAGATGGGGTTTCACCGTGTTGGCCAGGGTGGTCTCGAACTCCTGACCTTAGGTGATCCGCCCACCTCAGTCTCCCAAAGTGCTGAGATTACAGGTGTGAGCCACTGCGCCTGGCATATTTTAACTTTTTTTTTTTTTTTTTTAAACAAATAGAGATGAGATGTCTCTGTGTTGCCTCGACTGGTCTTGAGCTCCTGGCCTCAAGCAGCCCTCTTGTCTCAGCCTCCCAAAGTGTTGGGATTACAGATGTGAGCTATGGCACCCAGCTGTGTTCAAGCTTCTTTTGCTTTATTTATTTATTTATTTATTTTTATTTTTTCCAGACAGGATCTTGTTCTGTTCCCAAGCTGGAGTGCAGTAGTGTGATCATGGCTCACTGCAGCTTCGAGCTCCTGGGCTCAAGCATTCCTCCCACCTCAACTTTCCAAGTAGCTAGGGCTACAGACACAGGCCACAATGCCCAGTTAATTTTTAAATTTTTTTGTATACAGGATCTCTCTATGTTGCCCAGGCTGGTCTTGAACTCCTGGTCTCAAGCCATCCCCCTGCCTCGCCTTGCCAAAGTGCTTGGGATTACAGGTGTTAGCCACCACATCCAGTTATTTCTTTTAACAAGTTAAGAATTATTTGATATCCAATTCTGATGTGAACTCATGACTGATTCTGCTGCTCCTGCTAGTTCTTTCTGATGGTGCTTTGTTTTTTTGTGTGTATTTTATGGTTTAAATTATGAACTTATTCCTTGGTTGTTTATATATGCCAGATGCTTGGTGTCAATTCTAATTTAAGACCACTTAAAATTCTTGACCCAAGGTCTTTGGAACCATTTGATAGAATTTGGGCTATAAACCCATGAGGACTGGTTTGTGGTTATGGCTTTTTGTTGTTATTTTGTGCCCCCAGGGCAGGGGGCTTTCAGTAGGGCAATTTTTGTAATCCCCTAGGGAGGATTTGTAGCCCACCCATGCATTGAGAGTATATTAAGTTCTTGGTTTTTTGAGGAATCTTCTGTTAATTATCCCACCTTCACTAGGCCTTTGTCCAGTAATGCTGTGGAACTTAAGCTTAGATTTTTACCTGCTTGGGCAAATACCTTCATGGTGAAAAACCTTCTTTAGTGCTTCCAGTCACCAGTTCCTCTTCATCTTGGTTTTTACCTTCTTGCTGGCTTATCAAGGCTTTTTTTTTTTCCCCAAGACAAAGCCTCACTCTGTTGCCCAGGCTGGAGTGCAGTGGCGCGATCTCAGCTCACTGCAACCCCACCTCCTGGGTTTAAGCAATTCTCATGCCTCAGCCTCCTAAGTAGTTGGGATTACAGGCGCCAGCCACCATGCCCAGCTAATTTTTGCATTTTTAGTAGAGATGGGGTTTCAACGTGTTGACCAGGCTGGTCTTGGACTTCTGACCTCAAGTGATCCGCCCGCCTCAGCACCCCCCAAAATGCTCAGATTACAGGCGTGAGCCACCGCGCCCGGCCTGTATCAGTCATTTTAAATTATTTTCATCTAGAGTATAAATCAGAGTAATGAATCCAGCACATTGCTAAAAATTCCCATATCATTTTACTAAGTCATTTCTAGTCATTTTGGAAAGGATATACGGGGTTAAATGAGCACCTGAAACATTCATAAAAATGAAATCAAGAGTGGCAACTAAACTGGTAACTAAAGATATTTTTTTTTTTATAGGTGTCAGCTGTGATGCATGTTTAAAAGGAAATTTTCGAGGTCGCAGATATAAGTGTTTAATTTGCTACGATTACGATCTTTGTGCATCTTGTTATGAAAGTGGTGCAACAACAACAAGGCATACAACTGACCACCCAATGCAGTGCATATTAACAAGGGTAGATTTTGGTAAGTAATTAAAAATTTAATGAATTACGTCATTTAGAATTTTATGTGCGTTGTAGATTTTGGTAAGTAATTAAAAATTTAATGAATTACGTCATTTAGAATTTTATGTACGTTGAAGAAGTAAAGGCAAAATGTTCTAAAACTCCCCAGCAGCATACCATGAGGCCCCAAATTCATTAAACATGAAATAAATCTTACTTTTTTTTTTTTTTTTTTTTTTTGAGAGATAGAGTCTCACTCTGTCGCCCAGGCTGGAGTGCAATGGTGCGATCTTGGCTCACTGCAACCTCCACCTCCCTGGTTCAAGCAATTCCCCTGCCTCAGCCACCCGAGTAGCTGGGATTACAGGTGCACACCACCATGCCTGGCTAATTTTTTTGTATTTTTAGTAGAGACAGGGTTTCACCACATTGGCCAGACTGGTCTAGAACTCCTGACCTCAGGCAGTCCGCCTGACTCAACCTCCCAAAGTGCTGGGATTACAGGTGTGAGCCACTGTGCCTGGCTTTTTTTTTTTTTTTTTTTTTTTTTTTGAGAAGGAGTCTTGCCCTGTCACCTAGGCTGGAGTGCAATGGTGCAATCTCAGCTCACTGCACCTTCCACCCCCCAGGTTCAAGCGATTCTCCTGCCTCAGCCTCCTGAGGAGCTGGAATTACAGGCGTGCACCACCATGCCCGGCTGATTGTTTGTATCTTTAGTAGAGATAGGGTTTCATTCACCATGTTAGCCAGGCTGGTCTCGAACTCCAAACCGAATGATCCACCTGCCTCGGCCTCCAAAGTGCTGGGATTACAGGCGTAAGCCACCGCACTCAGCCTTCCTTTTACATACTAAGTACTTGTGTCTGTTCATCTTAATCATAGTTTACTTGTTAAAAAAAGCCATTCAGAAATATACACAACTGACAAGGTAGGAAATAGAAGAGTGCTTCAGTAAAGAAGAAATATGCTCTGTCTTTTGTTCTTGCTATTAACACACAAATAATAGCTTTTTTAAAATTTTTTTTTTATTTATTTTTTAAAGACAGAGTCTCACTCTGTCACCCACGCTGGAATGCAGTGGCCATCTCTCAGCTCACTGCAACATCTGTCTCCTGGGTTCAAGCAATTCTCGTGCCTCAGCCTCTTGAGTACCTGAGAGCACAGGTGTGTGCCACCGTGCCCAGCTAATTTTTTTGTGTTTTTAGTAGAGATGAAGTTTCACCATGTTGGCCAGGCTGGTCTTGAACTCCTGACCTCAAGTTATCCACGTGCCTTGGCCTCCCAAAGTGCTGGGATTACAGACGTGAGCCACCATGCCCAGCAGTAATAGCTTTTGTAGTGACCAGAAAACAGATTGTTGGCTGGGTGTGGTGGCTCACGCCTGTAATCCCAGCACTTTGGGAGGCTTAGATGGTCAGTCAGATCACTTGAGCCCAGGAGTTTGAGACAAGCCTGGGCAACATGGCAAAAACCTCGTCTCTGCATCCACCCCCAAAAAATACAATAAATTAGCTGGATGTGGTGGCGCATGTACGTCTGTAGTCCTAGCTACTTGGGAGGCTGAGATGGGAGGATCACTTGAGCCCAGGAGGTCGAGGCTGCAGTGAACCCTGATTGTGCCACTACATTCCAGCCTGGGCAACAAAGCAAGATGCTATCTCAGAAAAAAAAAAAAAAAAAAAAAAAAAACCAGATTGTTTCTACAGTTGATTAGAAGACATTGTAAGAAAATATATAAATGTTTCATGCTATAATTTTTTTTTTTTTTTTTTTTGAGACAGAGTTTCACTCTTGTCGCCTAGGCTGGAGTGCAATGGCGCCATCTCAGCTCACTGCAACCTCCACCTCCTGGGTTCAAGCGATTCTCCTGCCTCAGCCTCCTGAATAGCTGGGATTACGGGTGCCCGCCACCATGCCCAGAAAATTTTTGTATTTTTAGTAGAGACAAGGTTTTACCGTGTTGGCCAGGCCGGTCCTGAACTCCTAATCTCAGGTGATCCACTTGTAGGCTTCCCAGAGTGCTGAGATTACAGACATGAGCCACTGCGCCTGGCTTCGCGCTATAATTTCTTACCTAGCCCACGCTTTTTGTCCTTTTTATTTCAGCCAACCTAGTAGGTGTAAAGTAGTATCTCAGGTGGTTTTGGTTTATCTTTCTCTGAAATATAAATTATGTTGAGCATCTTTTCTTGTGCTTATGGGCCATTTGTATATCTACTTTGAAGAAATACCTAGATCCCATTTTTTAATTGGATAATATGTCTTTGTTATTGAATTGTAATAGTTTTTTATTCCGTATATAAGTTTTTTTATCTGATAGATGATTTGTAAAAATTTTCTCCCGTTCTGTGGGTTGTGTTTTCACTTTCTTGGTGGTGTGCTTTGAAGCACAAAAGTTCTAATTCTGATAATGTCCCGTTTATGTATTTTTTCATTTGTTGTGCATTTGGTGCTGTATCTAGAAAATCACTGCCTAATTCAAAGTCACAAAGATTTAAACCTGTGTTCTTCTAAGAGGTTTATAGTTTTAGCTCTTACATTTAGATATTTGACCCACTTAGAATTAATTTTTATATATGGAATGAGGTAAAGGGCCAACTTCATTCTTTTGCATGTGAATATTCACTTGTCCCAATATCTTTTGTTGGAAAGACTATTCTTTACCCAATGCATTGTCTTGGCACTCTTGTTAGAAATAGGTTGACTATAAATGAGGGTTTATTTCTAGACTATCAATCTATTCCACTGATCTATATGCCTGGTGTTTTTGTTTGTTTTTTGACACAGAGTCTCACTCTGTCATCCAGGCTGGAGTGCAGTGGTGTGATCTTGGCTCACTGCAGTCTCCGCTTCCCAGGCTCAAGCAATCCTCCACCCTCAGCCTTCCAAGTAATTGGGATCACAGGTGGAAGCCACCTTGCCTAGCTGATTTTTGAATTTTTTGTGGAGATGGGGTTTTGCCACGTTGCCCAGGCTGGTATCAAACTCCTGAGCTCAAAGTGATCTGCCTGCCTTCGCCTCCCAAAGTGCTGGGATTGCAGGCGTGAGCCACCATGCCAAGCCTACATGTCTGTCTTTATGCCAGTACTACACTGTCTTGATTTCTGTAGCTTCATAGTAAGCTTTGAAATCAAGAAGAGTGAGTCTTCCAACTTTGTTCTTTTTCAAGATTATTTTGGGTATTCTGTGTCCCTTTCATTTCTGTATTTTAGATTCAGCTTGTCAGTTTCTGCAAAGAAGCCAACTAGGATTTTGAATGGAATTATGTCGAATCTGTAGATTAGTTTGGAGAGTATTGTCATCTTAATAATATTAAATCTGTTGATCCATGAACATGGGATATGTTTCCATTTATGTAGGTCTTTAATTTCTTTCGACAAAGTTTTGTAGTTATCACAGTATAAGTTTTGCACTTCCATTGAATTTATTCCTAAGAATAGATGGTCCCCAGTTTATGATGGTTCAGCTTATGATTTTTTTATCTTATAGTGGTGCAAAAGCAATATATATTGAGTAGAAACAGAACTTTTAAGTACATACAACCATGCTGTTTTTCATTTTCAGTGCGGTCTTCAATAAATTACATAAAATAGGCTTTGTTTTAGGTGATTTTGCCCAACTGTAGGCTTACATAAGTGTTCTGAGCACATTTAATGTAGACTAGGCTAAGCTATGATGTCTGGTAGGTTAGGTGTATTAAATGCATTTTCAACTTAAAATAAGTTTATCAAGTTTATTAGGATATAACCCCATTGTAAGTCAAGGAGCATCTGTATTCTTTTTACTGTCTTAAATGGAATTTTTATCTTATTTATTTATCTATTTATTTTGAAATGGGTTCTCACTGTGTCGCCTAGGCTGGAGTGCAGTCGTGCCATCATGGCTCATTGCAGCCTCAATCTCAGGCTCAAGTGATCTTCCCATCTCAGCCTTCCGAGTAGCTGGGACCACATGCACATGCCACCACAGCTGACTGAATTTTTAATTTTTTGTAGAGGTGAAGTCTTGTTACGTTGTAAAGGCTTGTCTCAAACTCGTGGGCTCAAGTGGTCCTCGCCTCCACCTCCAAAAGCATTGGGATTATAGGCATGAGCCACCGTGCTTGGCTGTTTTTTAAATTTTATTTTTGAATTGTTCATTGCAACCATATAGACAAACAATTGATTTTTTTCATATAGATCTTGTATCCTACAGTGTTACTGAACTTGTTTATTCGTTCCAAGAGGGTTTTGTTTGTTTGTTTGTTTTCTTTGAGACGGAGTCTCCCTCTGTTGCCCAGGCTGGAGTGCAGTGGTGCAATCTCGGCTCACTGCAACTTCCGCCTCCTGGGTTCAAGCAATTCTCCTGCCTCAGCCTCCCAAGTAGCTGAGATCACAGGCATGCACCACGATGCCTGGCTAATTTTTGTATTTTTATTTTTATTTTATTTTGAGACAGAGTTTCGCTCTTGTCACCCAGGCTGGAGTGCAATGGCGCGATCTCGGCTCACTGCAACATCTGCCTCTAGGTTCAAGTGATTCTCCTGCCTCAGCCTCCTGAGTAGCTGAGACTACAGGCCCAGCAAATTTTTGTATTTTTAGTAGAGACGGGGTTTCACCATGTTGGCCAGGCTGGTCTCGAGCTCCTGACCTCAGATGATCCGCCCGCCTTGGTCTCCCAAAGTGCTCGGATTACAGATGCGAGCCACCACACCCAGCCTAATTTTTGTATTTTTAGTAGAGATGGGGTTTTCCTAGTTGGCCAGGCTGGTCTCGAACTCCTGACCTCAAATGATTCACCCGCTTCGCCCTCCCAAAGTGCTAGGATTATAGGCATGGGCCACCGCTCCCAGCGCCAAGGGTTTTTTAGTGGATTCCTTAAGACTTTCTGTACACAATGTCATGTCATCTGCAAATAAAAATCATTTTACTTCTTCCTGTCTGGATGCCTTTCATTTACTCTGGATAGATCTTCCAGTAAAATACTAAATATAAGTGGCAAGAGTAGACACACTTTTCTTGTTCTGATCTTAGGGGAAAGCATCCAGTCTTTCACCAGTAAATGATGTTTGCTGAGTTTTTGGTAGATGCCCTTTATCAGATGAGGAATTTCTATTCCTTTTAATATATTTATCCCCAGCTACTCCTGACAAGTCTTGTGCACCTAATAAATGGTCAATATATACATAATATGTAAAACTTTTATGATCATTTAAATCTCCCTAAAAATGAATATGAACAAATCTATCATGTAATGAACACTTTATTCCATTTTCTTTTCTCACAAAAGCTCTGTTAAATTTGGTGTTTGTTTTATGCTAAATAATTAAATAATTCTTTGTAGTGGCATAACATACTGAATATACTTTCATTTTATTTTATGTTTCTGTCTCTCTGTTTTCTCTTAGTATAAGAAAATCCTTGAAATTAGATAATTTCTAAGGGAAAGGGGTCTATTTAGCTCACAATTCTGGAGGCTAAAGGGGCCAAGATTGTTCAGCTGCATCTGGTCGACTTCGGGTGAGGGCCTCAGCTGTGTCATACATGGCAGAGAAGCAGATGGGGAAGTGGGCATGCATAAAGAGACCAAACAGTTGTACTTACAACATACTTACAGACAGCCTCACTTTAAAACAACTTACTCTCAAGGGAACTAATTCAGTCCTGTGAGAGCGAGAATTCACTCCTGAGAAAGGCATTAATACCTCTTAACAACCCTATCACCTCTTAAAGACGTCACCTCCCAACACCACCACATTGGAGATGAAGCCACAGCATGAGCTTTGGTGGGGATAAACCATATTCAAACCATAGCAATTACCTAATGGAACAAAAAGACTTATTCCTTCAGATATACTTATGAGGTAAACAAATTATTCCCACAGACTCTAACTGGTTAGTTTTCCAGTAACCCAGTTGGGCAAAATATTTTGTGACAGGCCAGGCATAGTGGCTTATGCCTGTAGTCCCAGCACTTTGGGAGGCCGAGGTGGGAGGATCACTTGAGCCTAGGAGTTCAAAACCAGCCTAGGCAACATGGTGGGACCCCATCTCTACAAAAAAAAAATTTTTTTTAAATTAGCCAGACGTGATGGCGCACACCTGTAGTTCAGTCATGTTGGAGGCTGAGGCAGGAGGATCATTTGAGCCCAGATACTGAGTCTGCAGTGAGCTGTGATCATGCCACTGTGCTACAGCCTGAGTGACAGAGTAAGACCTTGTCTCAAAAAATTTTTTTTAATATTGTTGGTAGTATCTTCAGTTAGCATTTACAAAAAATGGATGTTCAGGGTCCTTCCTGCTCTAAGAGCAGCAGCATGTTCTATAAACAACTAGCTACATCTGGGAGTTCTCATATTGATAATGGTTGTCTGTTCTTTCCCTTTGAGCACATTTGTCCTTGTTACGTGGTAGACCCTGCTGATTTTTTCTGTCGATATCAGTGTTGCCACAGTATATACAGATAAGGAAAAAATAAATTACAATAAAATTAGAGCCAGATGTGAAATGACCAATGTTTCAAATAAATGAAGGAGGATGGAGTTGTTTGCTTCATTCTCTCTTAAGGCTATATATATAGTAGCTATCTGGGGAAGGAATTTTGGAGGAATAACATGAAGTCCTCATGGGAATAAGGATATTACAAATGTAAACAGGTACCTAAGCACTCCTTGACCACGTGAGGTTGTTGAATATTTTAGGCACATTTTCCTTTGAACTGCAGTGGCACGATCTCAGCTCACTGCAACCTCTGCCTTCCAAGTTCAAGCGATTCTCTTGGCTCACCCTCCGGAGCAGCTGAGATTACAGGCATCCGCCACCATGCCTGGCTACTTTTTGTATTTTTAGTAGACACGAGGTTTTACCATGTTGGCCAGGCTGGTCGCGAACTCCTGACCTCAAGTGATCCACCCGCCTTGTCCTCCCAACGTGCTGGGATTACAGGCGTAAACCACTGCTCCTGGCCCACACTTTCTTTTTTACATTATTGTATCATATGATTACATTTTTATATGTTTAAAAACTAATATTCCTCAATGCAATTCTACCTTATTTTTCAGATTTATACTATGGTGGGGAAGCTTTCTCTGTAGAGCAGCCACAGTCTTTTACTTGTCCCTATTGTGGAAAAATGGGCTATACGGAGACATCTCTTCAAGAACATGTTACTTCTGAACATGCAGAAACATCAACAGAAGTGGTAAGTGAAGCAGCAGCCTTATGACTAAAATGATGTTGTAAAGTATATTATTTCTAACATTAATAAAGCTAGGTCACTGTCATCTGCTTCCTGCTCAGTGTAATGATACCATTTGCATAGTTATTAAAATCATCTTTTAACAGCAAATTTTGTACATCATGGGAGGCTGCATTTTTGCAAAATAATACCTCTTATTGTCCACACTGAGTTTCTTAACCTGTAGCTAAAACCACAGCATGGAGTCTTGACCAAATTCAGGAGCCCTTTATTCAATGCATTGTGAAAGGTTAAAAGGATGGCAACCTGCAGTGCATCTCTTGTTACAGTATCCTTGCTATCTGCTTAACTTTTCTTCCACAAGGAACTTCACAAGGAAATTTAAAAACCTTTGGTAGTATCATAATAATCCATTGTCACATCTCATTGTAGCATATCGCTGATCTTACCTGGTTTTCATCAGATCACATCTCTTGCTTCCTAGGTCAAGCTCTGGGGTCCCTAGAAGTTCTTCCTATCCTGATCTTTCCAGTGGCTAAAGGCCATGGACCCAGAATAATACACAAAGAAAGTCTTACCTTGAAAGCTTGTTGGATTTTTTACTTGACATCTGAGTCAGCATGCATCCACCTTCAAGAATGATAAAGTACACCTAAGAGTCTCTCCCCCACCTCTTTACCATTGATAATAATAGGTAAAGTGAAGGCTTTATATGGAACTATAGATACTGAATTGGGAGAATTTTGGCACAGTAATTGCATATTGCATCAACTAATAAGCCCCTAAATGTACTCAAAACAAATTAATTGAACCCAGAGAAATAAAGTAGCATGCTCAAGGACATACAGCTTAGTAAGGGGCAGGGGTAGGGGCAGGTGTTTGGACTCAGCTAGAGTCCCTCTGGGTTCCACAGTCTCTACTTAACTCTGCTACAGCTATGTATATAATATAGGGTTACTTTTATTCCCACTGACACTGCTAGTTTGATGCTTGAAGTTGTTATAACATGTATAGTTCAAACAGTAGGTAAATTTATTTTTTATAGACATTAAGCCAAATTTTACTGTCTTAACAGCTCAGAAATGCTCTGATCTTGCACCTAGGAGAGCCTCAGAGTACTGTTCTCACATTTTGTTACTATTCTTAGTTTGTTCTTTTTATTCTGTAAAGTGACTTTGCTTCCTTTTGGTACAGTCCCGCATACCAGTATGTAGAATCCTGACTCAGTTGCATCTCCATGCTGGTTGTGGAAAACTTGTAATCATTTTTCTTTGATTTAATTTCTGTTAAGTTTGGGTCCTTTACCTAAATACAGTAAGACAAACATGGAGTTCTTATTGTAAATTAGGCATCCTTAAAATCATTATCAGGCTGTGCACAGTGACTCATACCTGTAATCCCAACACTGGGAGGCTGAGGCAGGAGCATTGCTTGAGCCCAGAAGTTTGAGATTGGCCTGGGCAACAAAGTGGGGCCTTGTCTCCACAAAATTTAAAAATTAGCTGGATGTGGTGGCACATACCTGTGGTCCCAGCTACTTGGGAGGTTGAGGTGGGAGAATTGCTTGAGCTCAGGAGGTTGAGGCTGCAGTGAGCCATGATTGTGCCACTGCATTGTACTGCAGCCTGGGTGACAGAACAAGACCCTGTCTCCAAAAAAAAAAATGTATTATTATATATAATATATAAATATCATTATATTATTGATAATAAATATATAATATATTAATAATGATATATAACAATAATATATATTATTATTATATGTTGTTATTATTATCCGCCATTAGTCCCTAGTATAGTATTTTCATCACCCCTCAGGGGCAAGACAACTACCCAGTTTTCCATAACCTTGCCTCTGGTTGGTTTGTGCCACGCCCGCTGCCCCCAAAAGTAAATACTCAAAATTTGTTGTTTACACTCTGGCATACCTGATACACAGTTTGAAAATTAAATACCCACCACCTACAAATGCTACCATGGTGTGTTTCTTGTGAGTTGTGTTTATGCCTTCATTAAGTTTCCAGGCTTTTGGTACATAGCCCAAGGCAGTTGTCACTCTATTTTCATATTGGTTTTTGTGGAATATTTTAAGGATTTATCTTTCCTCATTAGCCCTTAATCTTTGCATGAGTACTATATCTACATCTGTTCCCACCCATACACCCAGCCGTTTCAAAGTGAAAAATGGCGAGCAGATAAGAATCTTTAATATAAAAGTACAGGATTTCTTCAGGTCACATGGGTCAAGTCCTAGAGGCAGGGCTGGCATTCAGCAGGTACAGCCAAGTGTAGCATGCTGACTAGTGTCCATTCTGAAGGATTGGTGCCTATGCCATACCAGTTGTTAAGTGTTTTGAATGCCTGTCCGTACATATGTGAAACATATTATCAGCTCCAGTGTGCTACAGTTATATGTAAATGTCCAGGTGATATTACTGTGTGTCCCCTCTCACCCCTCAATGTTTTGCATTTTTGAATTAGGGAATTCAAGAGTGATTTACATCATTTTGGTTTGGGGGATTATATCTACACAACAGCTTGCTATATCTCCTTTTCTATTCTTCTTAACATGTTCCTTTCTAAATGCTCTGTTTGCTATCTTGCTTTGCCCCACGTTACCTGCATGTGTCCTCTAGACCTAGGTTCCCCAACCCCTGGGCCACGGACGGGACCAGACTAGTACCCGTCCATGACCTGTTTGGAACCGAGCCACAGAGCAGAAGGTGAGCAGTGGGCCAGCAGGCATTACCGCCTGAACTCCACTTCCTGTCAGATCAGCAACATCATTAGATTCTCACAGGAGCACAAGCCCTTTCGTGAACTGCTTTCTGATTTCTTTGGAATTATTTTTCAGTATAGCTAAATTATATTAATACTATTTCAAGTTCTGTGAATTCTCAAGATGTCATCATACACGTAAATTTTTGTACAAGAACCATGTTTAAAAGTAAAACATAATTGCGTTTTAGGACTTTCTAAATTACTTGTAAATGCTGCTCTTTAGAAGCCAGTGACAAATCTAACTTCAGCATTATGATGGGAGAATGGAATCGAGAGGGAAAATAATTTAATATGAAGTAATTCACAATTATAAGTTAATTTCACTTATAATTGAACACTTACTATAACTGTTCACTGCAGCAACAGAAAATTAGACTGTAATCTAGTTGAACAGTGTGCTCACTCAACTCTTGAAAGGACCTTTATTTATATTGGCAAAATGGATGGCCAAGGTGCAGGTAGCTACCAGCTAGACGGTTCTACAAGGCCCAAAAGGAGTTTCTTGACCATGTAGCATAGATCATCCACTAGTCCTTTATGTGTATTCTCAAAGCAAAACTTGAATTTCAGTCTTGTATTCATTATATCTGCAGATTTTGTAGGATAAACTAATACTTTTAATTGGGCAGGAAGTTGTCATTGGCCCTGGTAGTTAGCTCAATAGAATGTCTTCTTTTTTTCTTTCTTTCTTTTTTTTTTGTATAAGTACGAAAGTATAACACATGTCAACAGGTTTTGTGTGTTGGCTTTAAATTTAGATGGCTCTTTTTGGGTCATTACTCTTCTATGGAAAAAGAGTGTTTTAAACCCCATTCCCCCCGTAGTATTGCAGGTGATCAGAAAATCCCTTGGCATAATAAGCCTGGGTGTTTCTGTAGCTGAGTTCTAAGAGCCGCTTAAAAGCAGAGACATGAATTGTACCCCAGTTTGAAGAAATAATGAAAAATACCAATTAAAAAAAATATTTTGGTAGAGACTGTGTCTCACTGTGTGGCCCAGGCTGGTCTCAAACTCTTGTCTGCAAGTGATCTCCCTGTCTCATTCTCCCAAAGTGTTGGGGTTACAGGCATAAGCCACTGTGCCCTGCCCCAATTTTGGCCCCAGTTTTTAAAAAGAGATGAAATTCATCTGAACTTTAATGTTGGCAGGAACTACGCTCATTTCTTGATAATGTTTTAACCTAAAGTGTTAAGTTAGTTCTGATTTGGTACTCAGTAAATGCTTAATGGATTAGTCCATGGTAACAAAATTATATAATATAATGAATTTAGCCAGTCACAACTTTAACTTTACCAACTTATCTGGATTTCATAGCATAGATCCTTGAACTAGAAATAGGAATGTGGTTATAAAGAATAGTTTTAAAGCTGTGCATAGTACCCAGAGAGAATGCTGTCTGATGTGGTTGTATTAGTTCAAGAGAGAGGCTAGAGGAAATCCAAACTTGCTTTAGAATGGTTGATAATTGTATGGGGAAGAATATGTGGAGCTGTTGTTTTTTAAAAAAAAAAAAAATCACTCATGCTGACTTTAGGTGCTTTCATAGAGGAAAAGTTCTGTACATTCAGCAGTGACTCGGTGTTTATATGTGGAGTAATGACTTAAGAAGGTATGTTTTAAAGACATTGGCAAGAAACTGTGCTATAATGTGCCCTAACTGGTTGCTGGCTGGCAGTCATGCGCTGGAACCACGTGGAAAAATGGAGACTCTGTACATCCTTGGGATGGGACCTCATCTCATTTGGTAAAGGCTTCCAAAGGGGCTACAGATAAAAAGCAAGATTGATGGTGACCCTCAGTGGCAAGGTGAAGGAGAAGAGGAAACTCGAGCAATAGCAGAGATGACACTGAGAATAGCAAGGACATTTGTGAATACAATTTTTTTTTTTTTTTTTTGGAGACAGAGTTTTTGCTCTTGTTGCCCAGGCTATAGTGCAATGGCGTGATCTTGGCTCACTGCAACCTCCGCCTCCCAAGTTCAAGCAATTCTCCTGCCTCAGCCTCCCGGGTAGCTGGGATTACAGGCATGCGCCACCACGCCTGGCTAATTTTTTTTTTTATTTTTAGTAGAGACGGGGTTTCTCCATGTTGGTCAGGCTGGTCTCGAACTCCCGACCTCAGGTGATCTGCCCACCTCAGCCTCCCAAAGTGCTGGGATTACAGGCGTGAGCCACCACACCCGGCTGTGAATACAAATTTTTTGGTTATGTTAGGTAACAATAACATTTGGTGCTTAATATAACAGAGTAAATACAGTTTTTCAGTATCATTGTATATTTAAGCTATGTTTGCCAAACTTACACAGTTTGTTAATAATCAACCAGGACCTTCGTCAAAATAGATTGTTAAATTCCTCTGTTTCCAGGACTAGGAAACTGTATTTTTAACAATTGCTCCAGATGATTTATATTCTTTTTTTTTTTTTTTTTTTTTGAGACCGAGTCTCACTCTGTCACCCAGGCTGGAATCCAGTGGCTCCATCTCGGCTCACTGCAACCTCCACCTCCGTGGTTCAAGCAATTCCCCTGACTCAGCCTCCTGAGTAGCTGGGATTATAGGTGCACGCCACCATGCCCAGCTAATTTTTTGTATTTTTAGTAGAGATGGGGTTTCACCATGTTGGCCAGACTGGTCTCAAACTCCTAACCTCAGGCAATCCACCTGCGTCGGCCTCCCAAAGTGCTGGGATTATAGTCGTGAGTCACCGTGCCCGGCCCAGATGGTTTATATTCTTAGCCAAATTAAAGAAATACTGACTTAAGCCAGTTAAGTAAATCTTAATTGACAAGTTATTTAATTTTAAGCTTGTGTGTTATATGGAATTTTCCTGTACAAATAATAGATATTACTCTATCATGTGGCAGTGGAAGTATGATAAGTATTAATGTTGACAAGCTGTCATAATTTTAGGGTCAGTACCCTAAAATTACCCTTTGTGTCGAGTTTTCCTGTCTTGTAAGAGATATTAGGCACCATGATGTGGAAATAAAGACACACTCAAAACTAAGCAGTATTTGTGCCCATGAGTGACACAGTAGCTTGCTTTGTCTCTCCTCCCGCTCCCCATCACCTCTTTCCCATTTCTCCTGCCCCGCTTTGCTCTCCTTTTTCTTTCTTCCTCTTGTTCCCTTCATTTCCTCTCAGAAAACACAGTCTTGAGAACAAGCGTTTTTGTCTTAAAGCGTGAGTTAGCTTGCTAAATATAAAATGTAAAACCGAAAAGATGACCAGGCCTCTGTGATCCCATCATCTGAGCTTAGTTTTCCTTTCCAAGTCCTCATCCGAGTTAACTTTATGTGACCCAAGTGTGGCAGCATCTTCCACTTGGTTCTAAATGTAGCCTCTTGATTTTCTTTTTTCTTTTTTTTTGAGATGGAGTCTGTCGCTCAGGCTGGAATGCAGTGGTGCGATCTTGGATCACTGCAACCTCCACCTCCTGGGTTTAAGTGATTCTCCTGCGTCAGCCTCTTGAGTAGCTGGGATTACAGGCATGTGCCACCACGCCCAGTTCATTTTTGTATTTTTTAGTAGAGATGGGGTTTCACCATGTTGGTCAGGCTGGTCTCGAACTCCTGACCTCGTGATTCACCCACCTCAGCCTCCCAAAGTGCTGGGATTACAGGCGTGAGCCACCGTGCCTGGACTAGCCTCTTGATTTTCTGTGCCAACTGTCAACCTGTGTGATCCTCCCACCACAGTAATTTCTTATCCTCAGTAATTCTTTATCCCTAGTAGTTATGGAAGTTTGGTTGGCTGATTGGTTGGTTTTATATTATTTCTCTATGAATGAAGCAGTTCTGAATACCTTCATCCTGACATCTTAGCAGAGTTACTCCAATGAAATAAAAAAGATTTTGAGTATAGAACCAAAGTCAGTACATGATAAGGAAGGATCTTGACTTTCTTTTTATTTTGCATGCTCGTCTCAAAGGTGCTTTTCTACTTGTTAAATTATCTATCTTACTAGGACATTCTTAGTACTTTGATGTCTCTGCTTCCCATTCTGTTTTCCTTCTAGGAATCTATATCCTTGTGGAGACTTTTCTCATCTACCAACATTTTTATGTCCCCTCAAGTATTGAAGCCTCTGCAGCTATCTTTGGATAGCTCAAGTTGTTTATAGATTTTACCCGAAGGCCAATCTAAAGGAAAGTATCTTAGAAGAAAGATGCCTTTCCCTTTTGGTGGTTACTTTCTCTTTAAATAAAAATGCTATACAGCCTTATAATGTAATAAAACTATAACCCAGCACTTGTTAACGTTTTCAGAATGATGAGTCTCTAAGGTGGCTTGTGTTATTTTTAAATAACTGGAACTTGTTTTCTGTTTCTCCAAACATTGCTGGTCTTTTTTTTTTTTTTTTTTTTTTTTTTTTTTTTTTTTTTTTTTTTTTTTAAAGCAAGTCTGGCCGGAGTTTAAAACCAAAGAGAAATCACACTGTCCTGCATCTGTCAAAGAGTTTACAGTTTAGCTAGGTAAGACCAGAAGCACATGAAAAGTAAAATATGTATATCAGACATAACCAGGTAATGTCAGAGTACAGGAATGGTACAGATAGAAAAGTTAAATTCCTAGTAAAGAGAGAGAGTGGATAATCTGTAAATTTGTGACACATACAGCTACTTTTCTGACAGAGGAAAGAATCTTACCACCTTCCTGGCATCTTCTAAGAAAGGCATAGGCAGGTCTATCTACTTCTTTTTCTCATTTGCCTCCTCACATTCCATTGTGACCTCTCTGGTTCTTTTGCACACTGTATGCTTAACTATTATTTCTCATGAACATATTTGGGTTTTCCTGAGGATATTTCTCAGAGTCCTGAGTCACATAATCAGGACAGCTGATTAGGCATAAGAGAGACCGATACCAAAACAGAGTTGAACTCTCAGGGGACTTCTGCTTTCTAGTTGTTAGAAGATGGAAAGTTATATTTGGGCTCCAGGAACCAGAGCAGTTTGTTTTCCCTCCATACCCCAGGATTGTCCTTCCAAGTCTCACCTTTTCCATCTCCCCTCATCTCCAGCGCTACCACCTACTCCCACTGTGCTGTCAGCAGACAATAAGGCCGACCAATTGCCTAGATTTTGCCTAAGTGAAAGAATTTTGGCACATGTACTGGCAAGATGAATCACATATCCTGTCTTTAACCTTCTTATTTATGGATAAAGACACAAGTCTACAACTTGAACTGTGCACTTCCTGGGGCTCCCTTTGGTCATGCTCCTTGCTTCAGACCTTTCTTCTTGTCCCTGTTCTTTAAGATTGAAGTTGTTCATACTTCAAGGCTTGGCTACCATTGTTAGAACATTATCTGCCCATTTGAATTTCGGAAGAGTAAGGGCCTTTCCTCTTTAAAAAGTTCCTCATTCTTTCTAGCCTTCCCCTCTCCTTCCCTCTGTTTCACCAATTCTGTTAACTATAGAAACCACCTTCCCAACCTGTCACCCGCTCCCCAAACTGTGACTGTGTACACACCATCTTATTCCTACTTTCTCCTATCTCTTGCCAAAAGGCCCATGGAAAGTTGTTCTTCTACTCCTTGAGCCTGACCTGGTTACAAGCTTCTGGCCTACCACCCATTTCTTCGGGAAATAAGGTTAAAAAATGGGCTTCCATACCATATTGCCTTTGGAAGTCACATTCATAAATTTATAGACCACATTTGCATATTATCAGTAATCATAATCTGTCTTACATTCAACATATCTGTTGAATGTTGGCACAGTTGCCTTTTATCAGACCTCTGCTGTCTTATTTGGGAATTGGCTCTCAAGTATAGCTCACTTTGGAGAAGTGTGCCATAGGCTTGTATCTGTCTTTACCGTTCAAGACTGGACTTAAATGTAAATGTGCACTAAATAGCACATTTTAAAATTTTTTTAATGGTAACTATTTTGCTAGACCATACAAATGAATCAGGCAGGCTGTTAGAAGGCCCTGCCAGAGATCAAGTTTGGTGTGCCTGAAGCTGTTGTGTTTGACCCTGAGGGACCTTGTGTGAACAGTTCTTGCTTAGGCTTCTATTGCTTTTCACTAATTCAGGATCTGCTGTGTTTTTTATTGGTTAAAACTTGATAATAGTAAAACTTACAGCAAAATACTCATCCAGAAAGATGTCTTATTGACGTTCATTTATTAAGTTGCTTTCTTTACTTCTATTTCAGATTTGTCCAATATGTGCAGCGTTACCTGGAGGCGATCCTAATCATGTCACGGATGACTTTGCAGCTCATCTTACACTTGAACACAGAGCCCCTAGAGATTTAATATCCTTTTAAGAGATGACAAGGAAAAGAGTTGTTTGTAATGTTTGTCATTTTGATTTTTTGTTTTGGAGACAGGATCTCGCTGTGTGGACCTGGCTGGTCTCAAACTCCTGAGCTCAAGTGATCCTCCTGCTTCAGCCTCTTGAGTAGCTGGGACTATAGGCACACACGTGCCACTGCATCCAGCTTGTCATTTTGATTATTTTAAGGATAATATACCCCAAAAGAGGAAAAGTAATCTCCAAATTATTTTTACTTATTTGAACTTTTCCTAAAAGTGACTCAGTGTTGAGATGCAATTTATTTCTCTTTTTATATACTATCACTGTTGTATGAACCATTTTCATTAAGTGGAAGTTGACTTGTGCTTCATCTTTAGTTCATTACAATTAGATTTTTTTAAGGCAGTTTGACCAAATTGCGTCTTCCAGGATGGCGTTTTCATACAAAAGCGGAAAATGTTAATCCAAATTAAAATTTAATTAGTTAAATATGAAGAGGCATTATTTGCTTTCCCTCTCTGTTCCTCTGCTGCCTTACCCTGTTGTGGGTGTGGTGTGGTGAGATGGTGGGGACAGGTGTGCATCTTGGTGTTCCTTTCCTTTTTGGGGTCCCCTTCTCCAGAGAGAGCCATTTCCTGCCCAGTTCCTGAGTAGGATAGCATAAGGTCAGCTCTAGCTTTAAATTTCCTTTCCTGCTTTTCTTTTTTTTTTTTTGAGTCAGAGTCTCACTCTGTCAGCCAGGCTGGAGTGCAATGGCGCTATCTTCAGCTCATTGCAACCTCCGCCTCCTGGGTTCAAGCAATTCTCCTGCCTCAGCCTCCCAAGTAGCTAAGATTACAGGTGCCCGCCACCATGCCCAGCTAATTTTTGTATTTTTAGTAGAGATGGCGTTTCACCATATTGGCTAGGCTGGTCTCTTGGCCATGCTGGTCTCGAACTCCTGACCGCCTGCCTCAGCCTCCCAAAGTGCTGGGATTACAGGCATGAGCCACTGCGCCCGGCCAATTTTTGTATTTTTTTAGTAGAGGTGGGGTTTCACAATGTTGGCCAGTCTGGTCTCGAACTCCTGACCTCAGGTGATCTGCCCGCCTCGGCTTCCCAAAGTGCTGGGATTCAGGCGTGAGCCATCACGCCCAGCCTCCTGCTTTTATTTCTGCATTCCCTTCCTTATCTCTCAACAGTTTCTGGCAGTGTTCCCTGAGGTAACTGGCCTACCAGAGCGATTAATTTTGTGGACTCAATGCTTCTGGTTTCAGGTTATGAATTGTTCCTCTAAAACTATCACCAGCTGGGTACAGCTGGGTACAGTGGCTCATGCCTATACTCCCAGCACTTTGAAAGGCCAAGGTGGGAGGATCACTTGAGCCTAGAAGTTCGAAACCAACCTGGACAACATAGGAAGACCCTGTCTCTACCAAAATAAAGAGCTGAGCTGGTAGCACACACCTGTGGTCCCAGCTACTCAAGAGGCTGAGGTAGGAGGATCGCTTGAGCCCATGAGCTCAAGGCTGCAGTAAGCTATGATTGCACCACTGCACTCCAGCCTGGCAACAAAGTGAGACCCTGTCTCAAAATACATACATATATAAAATCATAATATAAAATTATTGAATATATAAATATGATCATATCACTTTCTCTAGAACCCAAACCATCCTCATGAATATGATGGAACAGTGCATGTACTGTGACACCTGAAGGCCTCTTGGAGCTACCCATCTGGTCCTTAAATAACTCCAGAACCATCAGCTGAAAAACTGAGAAGCCAGCAAAAAAATTAATCTGCATTATAAAGCTGGTCTGTTTGGTGCTTTAAAGGAAAAATCTCTTCTATATGATCTGGCCTCCCCCACCTCTCATTTGCCTTTGTGGAAACGTAAGGTTGTCTTCATGAGTTTGACAGCTATTTGTGACTCAGGACCTTTTTCAGTTTGACTCACACTCAGCTGTGTAAGATGGTTGGGGCTGCTGGGAATTTGACTTCATGATAAATGTCATGTTAATCTGTCTGTGTGTCTTACACAAGAAATGCAAATCTGTTTTCTGCTTAGCAGCAGCATTGGAAAGAGGCTTGAAGACAGATTAAAACTAATAATCCAAAAGGAATCTTTGATCTGCTGAATATAAATTCAGTGTTGTTCCTTTTTCATTATAGGTGGTATTTGAGATTTCATGAGCTATATAGAGAAACTTTCTTACCTCACCCACCCAATACACACACACACTCACATGTTGCCTTACATTTGAGTGTCTTTTTAGGATTAATAGCCCTCATAGATAAGAGTTGGGACATTTGCACTTTAAGTTAAATGCACTGTTTTTAAATGCTTACAATTCAGGAAATCTTTATATCTGTCTAGCAAGGACTCAAGTGATTTTTTTTTTTCTTTCTGTGAAATACTTTCGTTTTTTTCTTAACTTTTGGGTTATGATGAATCGAGTGGTGTTCGACATGTACGTAGAATGTTTCACCCTGGCCGGGGATTAGGAGGTCCTCGTGCTCGTAGATCAAACATGCACTTTACTAGCAGTTCTACTGGTGGACTTTCTTCTTCTCAGAGTTCATATTCTCCAAGCAATAGGGAAGCCATGGATCCTATAGCTGGTAAGTTAGTTTCACATTAATAAGGGAAATGGCAGGGGAAGGAGGAGCTCCTTTTAAAACTTTTTGTGATGCCAGGTGTGGTGGCTCACACCTTTAATCCCAGCACTCTGGGAGGCTGGAGCGGGTGGATCACTTGAGGCCAGGAATTCAAGACCAGCCTGGCCAACATGGCGAAACTTCATCTCTACTAAAAATACAAAAGTTAGCCAGATGTGGTGGTGGGTGCCTGTAATCACAGCTACTCAGGAGGCTGAGGCATGAGAATCGCTTGAGCCTGGGAGGTGGAGGTTCTAGGGAGCCGAGATCGCACCACTGCACTCCAGCCTGGGTGATGGAGTGAGACCTTGTCTCAAAAAAAAAAAAAAAAAAAAAAAACTTTTTGTGAGATTTGTGTTCTTAGTCACCTCTCTGATCATAAGCCATGTTCTTTCACAAAATTCCCAAATGTGTTAAAAGTGTAAAATGTGTTAAAAGCAGACACTTAACATAAAGTAATACATACACTTCTGGCATTGTTTAAGTCCAGTAGTCCCCCCCCATATGTGGTTTTGCTTTCCCGTGTTTCAGTTACCCACAACCAACTACAGTCAAAAAATAGGTGAATACAGGACAATAAGATACTTAGAGAGAGACCACATCACATAACTTTCATAGTATATTTTTAGATTTACTGTATTTTGTTGTGAATCTCGTACTGTGCCTAATTTATAAATTAAACTTTAGCACAACAGATAAGTATGTGTAGGAAAAACATAGTATACATAGGTTCTGTATTATCCAAATGCTCATTTCAGCCATTCACTGGGGGTCTTGGAACTTATCTCCTGCAGGTAAAGGGAGACTACTGTTCTTAGAGACATAAGATGATAAGAAATGGTTTTATGTTGTATTTGTGGCCTCTATTGAAGCCCAAGGAAATCATAAAAGATTTCAGCTTGAATACCTCCAACATTTCATGGTTAAATCTCCATAAGTACACATAAAAAAAAGTCCAAAGCACATTTGAAATTAGGTTTTATAAGGTATAGCTAACATTTTTAAGAACATGTTATGTGTAAAATTCTGTCACAGATTTATGCCTATCTCAGATGTTGTGCAGGGCGCCTCATGGCTTCCAGGTACACATTCCACCACATGGCATATTTCAGAACTGTTATCTATAGCTAATTGACAAGACTAAAGAATTAAGCTCTTCTCATGGAAGAAAGGAAAGTAGGACTTAATGTCCTGACCTTGATTTGAGAACTGTATTGTTATAGAACATACTGAAAGGTACATGTTTAATAGCTTGGGAAGAATCTTAAAAAAAAAAAAAAAAGAAAACAGTTTTTGAACCTGGCCATGTCACTGAGTCTAGTACATGACAAACCTGGGAAGTTCGTAGCAGAACACAGGGTCACAATAAAATACAAGAAATCACTGTAGCCTGGCAATCTGCAAGACACACCAAGCAGATAAGTGGTAAGACTGTGGGAAGTGTGCACACATTTAAAGCAATAATTCTGAAATGTGTCCATGTGGTGAAGTGTGCACCTACCTGGAAGCCATGAGTACCCTGCAGAACACCTAAAACACTGATAAGTGTAAATCTGTAATAGAAACTGAGAACATCAGAGCTAAATGACAACTTAGGAACACAAAGGAGGAGGCAGCAGACACTGGAGGCGGGTGGGAAGAGAGAGAGGAGCAGAAAGATAACTGTTGGGTACTGGGCTTAATTGGGTACTGGGTAATGTAATAATATGTACGACAAACCCCCGTGACAGGTGTTTAACTGTGTAAAGGACCTTCACATGTACCCCCAAACCTGAAATAACAATTTAAAAAAGAGGCCGGGCGCGGTGGCTCACGCTTGTAATCCCAGCACTTTGGGAAGCCGAGGCGGGCGGATCACGAGGTCAGGAGATCGAGACCACGGTGAAACCCCGTCTCTACTAAAAATACAAAAAATTAGCCGGGCGTGGTGGCGGGCGCCTGTAGTCCCAGCTACTCGGAGAGGCTGAGGCAGGAGAATGGCGTGAACCCGGGAGGCGGAGCTTGCAGTGAGCCGAGATCGCGCCACTGCACTCCAGCCTGGGCGACAGAGCGAGACTCTGTCTCAAAAAAAAAAAAAAAACAACAAAAACCTAAGAACAATTTTATACCTATCATGTTATTTAAAAGTTAGATATACCATATAAAATTTTAATTCCAAATGTGCTTTGGACATTTGGGTGTGCAACAACAAAAACAAGCCTAATAAATTGAGTTTGGGGGATTTAAAAAATATTTCTTCATCCAAAGGGAATATTTACCTGCTATTTTGGTGGCAGACACTAAAAATTAAAGTAGTTTCTGGAGCAAAATTCAAAGTTGAGAAATTTTCTTCATTTGATTTTTTTTCTGTCAGTGAGTTAGTTTATTTTAGTGATAGACTGTATATTCCATGAAAGAGTGGTATAAGAGTGCTATTAAAAGCCTGGAATAAAGCACCAGTGAGCAAGAAAACAGAAACTGTTAATGAGTTTTAATTATAAAGAGTTTTTGCTGGCCTGAAAGTGTCTGCAAGGCAGTCATCGATTCCCTATAAGCGAGGTAGACCCTCCACTTGGAAGAAGGCATTTCACTGTACCTTACTTAGATGAGGATGCAGGGACAGAGGTTTACACCTCTCTTAATGAGTATAGCCTTATGGACACAAGACAGTCGATTATAACAGGCCACTAAGTAGGCTGTACAGTCAGATGCAGCAGGTTCTCAGGAGCCACTCAGCCTTGCTGAGCACTGCTAGTGGTATCTACTGCAGTGGTACTCTGAAACAGCAGTACCAGAAGGTACTAGAGGGAGAAGGCAGAGGCAGAGAGTGTGTAAGGGCCACCATCAGAAATGATCCAGGCCTCTTGGACTGAATCCTAATAATTCATTCAGTCATTCAGTAAATGTTTAAATTCCTGCTATATCAGGCCCTGTTCTGAGAGCTGGGAATATAGTCAACAGTAGACCTCATCCCTGCTTCCATGGAACACATATTGAGAGAGCTTATATTATAATTGGGCCCACAGATAAACCAGTTCATTAAATACTAAGAGAAAGCTTAACTAAATTAGTCTGTTATGCAAATAATTTTAAAGACAATTTAAGTTTTACTTCAAACATAATTCAGTCTGGGTTAATATTCATATGCATTTGCATTCTCTGTACACAGTAACTCCTGCCTCCAGGAGGCATTCTAGAATGTATTCAGCTCTTAACTGAAACTGTATGCTGTGGTGGTTACCTACCTGTTCACAATGCTTTGGATGTTGTTCCAGTAAAAGAGTGATCTGTAGCGTTTTGTTTTCCTCAGTATTAAGCCGACATTAATTGTCTTCATTTCCATTGGCAGAGCTTTTATCTCAGTTATCAGGAGTGAGACGTTCTGCAGGAGGACAGCTTAATTCCTCTGGCCCTTCCGCTTCTCAGTTACAACAACTGCAGATGCAGCTGCAGCTAGAACGGCAGCATGCTCAGGCAGCACGGCAACAACTGGAGACCGCACGCAACGCAACCCGGCGTACTAACACAAGCAGTGTCACCACTACAATCACACAATCCACAGCAACAACCAACATAGCTAATACAGAAAGCAGTCAGCAGACTCTCCAGAATTCCCAGTTTCTTTTAACAAGGTAGCTCATTTGTTAATAGAATTTTCTTTGGGAAGTAATGTTTTATTGCCACTACAGTCTGGAATTATCTTTTCTCTTTTGTGCATATATATTTCTTTAAAATTTTGTGTTTGATTAAAACTCACAGATCTCTGATTAAAACTGCATATTCAGTATTTCCGCAAGAATGTGAAACATAGTAGTTATTTTAGATAAATTAAGAATACTGGGCCAGACCCAGTGGCTCACACCTGTAATCCCAGCACTTTGGGAGGCCAAGGCAAGCAGATCGCCAGAGCCCAGGAGTTCCAAACCACCCTGGGTAACGTGGTGAAATCTTACCTCTACAAAAATGAGCCAGGCGTGATGGTGCGCTCCTATAGTCCCCACTACTTAGGAGGCTAAGGCGGGAGGATCGCTTGAGCCCTGGAGACAGAGGTTTCAGTAGCCAAGATTGCACCACGCACTCCAGCCTTGGTGACAGAGTGAGACCCTGTCTCTAAAATAAAATAACTGGTCTTCTTGTTCTCAACGTATATATCATCATATAATATGAATTGTTTTGCCATAGTACCCATAAAACTTAAACACTGTATCATTATATATATATGGTTCATATTAGGTGCATTTATCATAATTAACATTGCTTGTTATTGCCAGTTTTAATCTGCTTTGAAATATTAAAAATATAAGAAGGATTCCATAATACAGTGGCAGTTTTCTCCTGTGAATTTCTAAAAAAGCTAGATTTAAATTTTTATGGTTGGCACACAAAAGTAACTGTTAAAAAAAATGGCTTCCTATGGTATAAATAATATTTAGTAAAACAGTAAACTCCTCTACTGAATGGAGTTCTTGTTTGCTTCTGAAACTGTTAGCAACTGCATGTATTTGTCTGCTGAAACTTCACAGGCATTTTATGTGACTTTTAGGAATATAAAGAATTTTTAAAAAGAGCAATGATGAGTGGAGACTTAGCCTCAACAGATAATGAACCTGGACTAATTTGGGCTTTTAAGGGAGCAGAGAGGAATATAAAGCAAGAACTGTAAAATGAAGAATAAAGTTTGTGTAATACATCATTCTCTCCAAAATGCAGTGTGTATGACAATTCATTGGGATGTTAGAAGAAAATATTATAATTTCTACTTATATTTCTTTTATCTCATGCTCTAATACAGTGGTGCATGTATATAGTTATAAATAACATATTGTGGGTGCAGAATAAAAAATGCTTGAAAATCCCTAGGCTAGAGCCCCAGCTTTGCCACTTACAAGTTTTGGACCTTAGGCAAGTCATTTCACTCCTCCAAACCTCAATTTTATCATCAGTATCCCAGAAGTTTTGCCTCTAGAGAGAGAATTATTTTGAGGATTAAATGGAATACTGGAATGTGTATGGTCTGGCTCAGTGTCTGGCCTATAGTAAAGGCCCAATTAATGGTACTCGTTATCAGCATTTGCTATGAAACCAAGAAAAACATTTTAAATGGGTAATTTACCTTTGAATTATCTCTGCAAGGTCAGTAACTATGCCTGGTTATTATCAGATAATGCTGCTTTAATGTAAGAAAACCACAGAGCCACAGATGGAGCTACCTGTTGCCATGTAGCCTTCCCCATAGAGACTGACCAGCAGCAGGTCTGTAACATACTAGATCTAAGTCCCTACCTCAAAAAGGAGATCTACTAGCATGCATTTCTACTGAGAGTTCACAGAACTGTGGGTGGAATGTCTTGCCAGTGCCCTTTGGAAAAGACATCTTCCTACCCACCCTTGCCCTATCTTTTTTTTTTTTTTTTTTTTTTAAGACCCAAACTACTCAACTTGATCTGTAATTTTTTTCTGTGCATTTATTCCACACCCAACTCTCAGAGCATGGTATAAGTGACCTCAGAGTGCTCTCTGTGGATTCTGGTTGTAGCTTCTTTTTTTTTTTGAGACAGAGTCTCGCTCTGTCGCCCAGGCTAGAGTGCAGTGGCGCAATCTCGGCTCACTGCAAGCTCCGCCTCCCAGGTTCACGCCATTCTCCTGCCTCAGCCTCTCCAAGTAGCTGGGACTACAGGCGCCCGCCACCATGCCCGGCTAATTTTTTTTTTTTTTTTTTTTTTGTATTTTTAGTAGAGACGGGGTTTCACCGTGGTCTCGATCTCCTGACCTCGTGATCCGCCCGCCTCGGCCTCCCAAAGTGCTGGGATTACAAGCGTGAGCCACCGCGCCTGGCCTGGTTGTAGCTTCTTGAAATCCCCCTTCTGTCATCTGATACTGTACATTGTATGGTACCATGCAGTTTGCAAACCACTTTCCACATCTTTTATTGTATTATATTCATATGATTTATTTAAGGCAATATTTCCCCAGAAGTACTCTCTTAACTTCATATATTCTAAGGAATATATGTAATTACTTATTTTCTTCCACCCCCAATTAATAAGGCTGGAGAAAGCAAAGTAAGAAAAATAGAGATCATTTACTGTTGGGCTTCTCAGAACTTCAAATATATTAACATGCATTGTGAATTTTCAAGGCAAGGAGAACGGCTGCAGTGTATGCAGGGGAGATCCTGCTCTCTGGTCACACAGCTCTTATGTGATATATATAGGGCCCAAGCCTTATTTTTGGTCTTTTCTTTGACCAGGGGCAGTTCCTATTCATGTTGCCCTGGAACTGATGGTAAGGTCACAGTTTCTTTGGAGTCCAAGATAGTTGACCTTTTAGAAAGTGATTGTTGGAGTGTGTAAGTCAGATCGGTCTTTTTTTGAGACAGAATGTCGCTCTTGTTGCCCAAGCTGGAGTGCAATGGCACGATCTCAGCTCACTGCAACCTCCGCCTCCCAGGTTTAAGGGATTCTCCTACCTCAGCCTCCCGAGTAGCTGGGATTACAGGCACGCACCCCCACACCCGGCTAATTTTTTGTATTTTTAGTAGAAATGGGGTTTCACCACATTAGCCAGGCTGGTCTCAAACTCCTCACCTTAGGTGATCCGCCCGCCTCATTCTCCCAAAGTGCTGGGATTGCAGGCATGAGCCACCGTGCCAGGCCAGATCTAATCTTTTGACAATGAGACCAGCTCATTTTGCTAACCCCAACTTGAAGATCCTCACAAGCCTTGCAGTTTCATTTATATCCTAAATTTTATATTTCATCAGGAAATCTGTCTAGTCTCTGTGCAGATGAGCCAGGTTTCCCAGCATAGCCCAGATCTCATAAGTACGTGCATCAGGGGAGCAAGTCAGGCAGGTAGACCTTGTGTCTGCCCTGCTACACTGTAGGTCCTTGGTAGAAGAAATGTAGGAGGTTGTATGTATGTGTTTTCTTGCCCTCTCTAGCTTCTGCATATACCAGGAAGAATTAAATAGAGTAATAGAAAAAGTCAGAGGAAATTTTAGGATGTTTTTCAATTGAATATTCTGTTCACTGCAGATTTTGTTTTTTGTGTTTCATTTTCCTCTTTTTATTTACCTCCAGATGAAATTCTGGTTAGATACTTTCCCAAGCATCTAATCTGTAAGAAATCCTGTTTTCCTTAGAAAATTTTCACCTAGCTTTCTCTGGAGTGGAAAAAGTCTAAATGTATTTTTTTTCTCATTGAGTCTAATTAAAGCATAGATTTGCACCTCCAGGTAACAGTATTGCAACAAGTGTGGGGAATTTGTCTCAACACGATTAAGGATAAATTAGAGCCAGGTATTCCAGCAATGTCTCATTCTGAATTTTGCCACCTGTAAAACTTCCACAGTGGAGAGCACTGTAGAAATTGGCCATGCCATTGTTCATTGACTTTTTAACAATAAGGTCTTTTCTTTTTAACTTACACAGGTTGAATGATCCTAAAATGTCTGAAACGGAGCGCCAGTCCATGGAAAGCGAGCGTGCAGACCGCAGCCTGTTTGTCCAAGAGCTCCTTCTGTCCACTTTAGTGCGTGAAGAGAGCTCATCCTCAGACGAGGATGATCGGGGGGAGATGGCAGATTTTGGTGCTATGGGCTGTGTAGATATTATGCCTTTAGATGTTGCTTTAGAAAACCTAAATTTAAAAGAGAGTAATAAAGGAAATGAGCCTCCACCACCTCCTCTTTGATGACATCCCAATTCGCAGACAATGTCCTCTGTGCTGTATTTGCCAATGAAAGTGGACAACAACTATCTTGGGTTTGTTTGGTGATTGTAATTTCAGGTCTGTCACTCTTGTTACATTGTGTACATTCAAAAGGAAGAGAGAAAATATATATGATAATCATTTCCACTTAACTAATTTTTACTTCTAGCAGGTAAATGTAGGTAGCAGTGCAGGGGTGATCTCTGCTTCCTGTACCTTGACATGCAAAAGGCTCTCCTAATACTCCACATTCAAACTGAAGAGGAAAATTGAAATCTCTAATGAAGCTGCTGTGTGTATTTATGAATATTAATGAATAAAAACTGCTTGGATGGTTTACCTTAACTACTGCATGAGGTTTTTTGCAGCGTGCATGAGTTTTAGTGACCTTGTTATTTAAAAAGTTAAATACAAGGAGTAAAACTTAAAAATACAAAGCCCAAAGCTTTCCCAAACATTATTCAATGGTTACACGACGAAGTAGCTTTTGAATAATGTCTGCCTGAATCACCTTTCTTTGTGTGCCTCCTATGCACAAAGCCAGCTCTGCAGTGGAATCTGGGGATTATAGCCGGGTGTGGCACTCCGCCCTGTGTGACTGTCCTGTCGCCCTGTTAGTCATCTTGCCTGTGTGGAGCTCAGCCTGTCTCTTTAACTCATCTGTAGAAGACACACCAGTAAAGCTACTGTTGGAATCTGCTGCAGGGGCCTTTGTGTGCCCTAAAAACAAATCCTGTTCATGTTTGTTTAAAGTTTTTACTTTTTGTGGTTGTTTAAAATTTTTTCAATTGTTAAATATGTTTTATTCAGGTGTAGATGAATTTCATTTATTGACTGTTCAACAGAGTTAACCTGAATTATGTTGTCTTTGTTTTTAAAAATCTCACATTCTCAATCATATTTTGCATTATTTATGTATTTGCTTTGTAGTTTGCTGAGACAGATCAGTATTGGGGAGCTTTGAGGACTTGCCTTCCCAGATTTGTCAATATATTACAACCAAATTCTTAATGCTAATTTTAGCACCTTTTATTTATTGGGTTTTTTCTGGCATAAAAAGTAAAGCCTTTTAATTGAATCATGCCACCTATATGCCTATATTATTAATCCAATGTGTAAAAAAAAATGTACAGCTTTTTTTGGGTTTGTTTTGGGGTTTGGAAGGGCCGGGTTATTTTTTATTTCCTGTTTCAGTTTTTGTGCATAGACTTTCACAATAGCTCCAAGGCAGGGACAGCGGGTTTGGGGGTTGGGAGGGCAGTTTTTGGAATGTAAATTTAGGACTTTTAAAAAGGTGCGCACAGCTTCTGATAAATTTATAACTAGACTTAACCTAATCATGTCTCGTTCCAGTTCTCTTTTCTCTGAGCCCTTTTCAAAGTCTCCTCTCTTTCTCCTGTCATCCTTTTCCTTTCCTGTCCGTGTATCTCCGTTTCTTCAACATGACAAGCATACAGACTTGAACACCCCTCCGGTGTTCTTCCGAGAACTGTGAAGTCCATGTTCATCCAAATGTAACCAAAAAAGAAGTCACCCTACACGTCTGAAAAACTGTTGCTTCTCCTCTGAAACTTCAAACTCCAACGATTTCCAAATACAATAGCTTTGTTTTCTTTAGTTTCTGTAATGGAAAATGTTTAAAGGAAAACTTTACACCAGGCTTCTGGTTACACTAGAAGTCAAGCCCATTAGGGATTTTCATTTTTTTTCAATTGGTTGTTGAGAAGTTTCAAAAATCAGTTTTCAAGCTGTGGTCTTTCAAACACATCTGCACATAAGTCACACATTTCAATAAAGCATTTTCAAGACTGTTGACCACTTGAATTTCTTTGGTGTTGGTGGATTAACCTAACCATTACTCAGAGATTTTATATCTCTAATCTAGTATTTTTTTCTTCTTATGCTAAACGTGGGAGATCCTGGTTTTGTGTGAATGCATTATTTTGGATGTGAGAAATAAATGCCAATTATGTACTTTCCCTTTTCTGCACAAATTCTGGGAAAATGTAAAAGCCTTCATTTTTTAACATGGTTTTAGGGAACAGCTGTAAGTCCATTCAGAGCAGTTTAATTTAGATGATCACTTTAACACTTCAGAAGACCTAAGGAGTCATAAGATTCCATCTCATGTAGAATACTGTATATTATAATTATTTTTTACCAGATATTTTACAAATACCTCACCTCATCCTGTATGTAATCAATAATGTATTATTTTAGGGTAGAATGACACAGAATATCAATATAAAAATATATTCAAGCCCTTGAAATTCTTGTGTCCTTTTTCTTTAGTTTCTGAATGAAAATCTTATTACTGGATGTACTATTGAATAAAAATTAATTGCAAAGACTTTGATGAACAGGAGACAAAATCAAAATATACCACTGTTTATTTTGGCAGCACCTTCAAATTTCTAAGGACCAGATCCTAAACTTTGAGAATTTTTTGTTTCATTGAGTTTTGAGTGTCTAGGATATAAGTTTATAAATGTTATACAATGCTTGTCTTTACTTCCTGTTTAGAAATCATTTAAATCTTTCCCCTCAAGGTGCTCTGGAAAAAGTTTAATTTCAGCTCTGAACAAATAGAAATAACTGTGCTTCGTTGTATGGCTGCAGTCATAAGACAGAATTTCTGTGGTTGGCTACCATGAAATCTTTGTATTTATATTGCATTGTTTTGTTTAAAAAAAAAATTCACAGAAGTAGAACCTAGGTTTGCTACCAATAAAATAGTGGATTCTTATAATTAGGCTCAGGTAAAGTAAGAGAAAACTTCTCTCCCTGTGGCCCCCAAAGAAAAGTAGGATAGCAGATTACAGTATTTACTCCATGGATGTTGGGGTAAGCACACATGTCAATAGTTCATAGCTCTAGTTAAGGACAAATAAAGCGGGGTGGGGGGTAGGTGGAGAATATTAGAGAGGTTAGGGTAGCAGGTGGCTGGAGAAAAGGATCTTTTGAATGGGATTCCTGTAACAGTGTTCAGTACCAATATGAAGTCTACTGTAAGGGGGGTCTGATATGGCTTACTGATACAGGCATGTGTAAAAAACTAAGTGTGATGAAGGAATGGGTGCTAAAAGCTCTTAACAGTTTCATAGAGAAGTCCTGCAGCAGTGTTTATATGACATGCCTGTTGTTTCTTAATTTGCATGCACAGTTTAAGGGGCACATGCAATATTGGTTTCATGTGCAGTAAAAATTAAAACACGGCTGAGCGTGGTGGCTCACGCCTGTAATCCCAGCACTTTGGGAGGCCGAGGCGGGTGGATCACGAGGTCAGGAGTTTGAGACCAGCTTGGCCAACATAGTGAAACCCCATCTCTACTAAAAAATACAAAAAATTAGCTGGGCATGGTAGCGGGCACCTGTAATCCCAGCTACTCGGGAGGCTGAGGCAGGAGAATCGCTTGAACCTGGGAGGCGGAGGTTGCAGTGAGCTGAGATCACGCCGCCATTGCACTTCTGCCCGGGCGACGGTGGGAGCCTCCGTCTCAAAAAAAAAGAAAATTAAAACACTAGGTACGAAATTCTCCCAGAATTATATGCGAAAGTTGGTGTTCATGCTGGAAAAAGGTAGCGGTTATCTGTGCTCTTTCTAAAGCTCAACTAGACACTAAAACAGTTCTCTCCTTGAGACCAGAAATGGGATGGGGGTGGGCAGGGGGAAGGGGGAAGGGAAGAGGCTGGGGAGGAGCCTCTCGTCTCGTCTCATTTCAGCCTCAACAGTAATTGAAGCCCTATGTCTGGCCTGGAGTGGGTAGAGGTTAGGGTTAGAGTGCAGGATGGAGCAGCAGTCTGCAGACTTTCAGGTTGTGACAATGTCATGAAATTCTGTGCTATTAAACGTGGCTATGTCTGAGTCGGTGATTACGGTATTCCAAAGCCAAATTCAAGTGACTTTTTCTGAATAGTATAAAAATCTAATTCCCTGTGCTAATCGGCTTCAACCATGCTTACACAACGTTTGTTTCTAATTAGTACTCTTGCCTCTTGGTTTCTGTAGTTTTTCAACCCATTTCTGTCAGTGTTCTATAAATGCATACATTCATTATTTAAGGAACCCTGCAGCAGACCTCGAATAAGATGTGACTTGATGTTTGTTGCCACTTCCTCAACTTGGTTAGCAAATTCAAGTTTTGAAAGACGATTCATCTCAGAGAAGTTGATCCTGAACCTCCACATCACATTTTAGTTGGTTGCTATTAGGTGGGTAATACCTAACATGGGTTCCTCAAATCACAAAGGAGAATGCTCTCAAGTCCTCACGTTAACTTTAGTAAGTCGGTTAACTTTACAGCAACTAAAGAGATCAATTAAAAAGAATCCTTAAGTCTGACCGTCCCAGGTAACTTTACTTGCTGTACAGATAGTGCACAGATATGGATGAGGGCTGCACATGGCTGATTTGAAAACCCATGTCGGGGGCCGGGCGTGGTGGCTCAGGCCTGTAATCCCAGCACTTTGGGAGGCCGAGGCGGGTGGATCACGAGGTCAGTTCAGGACCAGCCTGGCCAGGATAGTGAAACCCCACCTCTACTAAAAATACGAAAATTAGCTGGGCTTGGTGGCGGATGCCTGTAATCCCAGCTACTCAGGAGGCTGAGGCAGAGAATTGTTTGAACCCGGGAGGCGAAGGTTGCAGTGAGCCGAGATTGTGCCACTGCACTCCAGCCTGGGCGACACAGTGAGACTCTCAAAAAAAAAAAAGGAAAACACATGTGGGCCGCATGTGCACAGCCTGGGGCTGCTTTCCACAGGCCTAGATAATGATGTTTCTCTTCAAGGAGGCCTTTACTAACCACAGGGAACCTAGCATCTGGCTGTGTCCTTGGCAGACAGTGCATGTAGCCTGTAGAATGTTGGCTCCTCTGTCTATAGAAACCATCAGTTCGCTGCTCTCTCATTCATACATACTTTTTGAGTTCCCAGTAGGTACGAAGCTTTGTCTAAGCATTATTTACCAACTGCGATTTTCACAGACTTCCCCTGTAAGAATTTTCTAAAAGAGCCTTTTTCCCTTACACAATTGAAATGTTTTCAAAGGTCACCAAGCCTGTTGCCTTTGGTCAGTCACGTGACCAATCAGATCTGGTGAGTGAGCTCCTCCCTTAAATCTACCAAATTAGACTGAGAGCTTTGGAATCTGCCTCACACATAAGAGACCCATATTCATTTAATAATGAAGCCAGCCCAGAAGCATCCTCTTCTGTAAGCTGAATGGAGTCCCAGCTCTCTCTCCTTGTAGATGTTCTGACCACACCCTGTATATAAGGTTTTCTTGAGGTAGATGCAGCGATATTCCTGGGGTAAGATTCTGTAATACTCCTGTATTGGCAAGTGGACTGGACCAACAGACACAGGCCTCAGCCACTGTCGCTAGGGAGCAAAGGAGAGTTCATGGATTCTTACACCCTAGTCATGAAAGCTATTCTGGCCAGCCTTGAATCCATTTAATTTTGCCCATGAGAACCTCTCACGACAATTAACAAGACACTAGTTTCCCCATAAAAGTCCATTTTTAAATATACAGTATGCTAATTAGCAGTGTCTGTTGAATTGCCCTATCGGATAGCAGCCACCATGTGTGCTGACCACTCAGGATTCAGACTTACCTTGGAAAATATCACACTGATGATACAGTACTTTAGAGTAAATTGCATATTGTAGCAGGCTCCCAGACTAATTTGTACTGAACCCTTGATATAGATTATCTTTTATAACATCACCACCTGTCATGAAGCTTATCTGTTTTCTGATTTGAATAAACTTTGTGTTGTGCACCTCACTTTCCATTGCATTCACTGAGATAGCCGAGTGTGACTTCAGTGTTGTGTCATCTTAAGATGTAAGTAATGTTCAACACAGACTTGGTCATCTGTGGCACTGGTGTTTCAGCATTTCTATAGTTTTTGTTTTGTTTTGTTTTTTGAGATGGAGTTTTGCTCTTGTTGCCCAGGCTGGAGTGCAGTGGCATGATCTCAGCTCACTGCAACCTCTGCCTCCTGGGTTCAAATGATTCTCCTGCCTCAGCCTCCCAAGTAGCTGGGATTACAGGTGCTTGCCACCACGCCCAGCTACTTTTTTGTATTTTTATTATTTTGTATTTGTATTTTTAGTAGAGATGGGGTTTCACCTTGTTGGTCAGGCTGGTCTCAAACTTCAACCTCAGGTGATCCACCTGCCTCGGCCTCCTAAAGTGCTGGGATTACAAGCGTGAGCCACCACACCTGGCCTCATTTCTATAGTTTTAAATCCCCTGTGAAATACCATTTCTCCTATTGTCCCTGTCTGCGTACTCTCCTGTTTCCGTGTGTGTGTGTGTGTGTGTGTGTGTGGTGTGTGTGTGTGTGTTAATGCTTCCAGTGACATCTGCAGTTTCAGTTCCATTTGCCTACAGAATTTTCAGGACCACCCAGTTTACCACTGTTGTTGGTGTCTGAGCCTGAGGGGTGAACAGGTGGCCTCTCTCCTCAGTCCAGAAAAGGACTTTGGAATACTGATTCTACTTACAGCTTCACAAGGCAAGACTAGAAAGAAGGACTTGAGAAGGAGCCCCCTGAACTTCAGCATGAACATAAGCCCCACCCACTCAGGACCAGAAGGGACAAGACTTGCTCCTTATCCATTTTCTTTTCCCGCTTCAGAGTTCCTGTTGGCTTTTGGTGGTGGTTTTTCCCCATTTTGAACACTCAACTGCCTCTAGCCAATGGCAGGGTTTTTTTTTGTTTTGTTTGTTTGTTTGTTTTTGTTTTTTTGAGACGGAGTCTCACTCTGTCGCCCATGCTGGAGTGCAGTGGCCCGATCTCGGCTCACTGCAACCTCCGCCTTCCGGATTCAAGCGATTCTCCTGCCTCAGCTTCCTGAGTAGCTGGGACTACTGGACCGCGCCACCACATCCAGCAAATTTTTTATTTTTTGTAGAGACAAGGTTTCACCATGTTGGCCAGGCTGGTCTCGTACTCCTCACCTCAGGTGATCCGCCCACCTCAGCCTCCCAAAGTGCTGGGATTACAGGAGTGAGCGACCGCGCCTGGCCAAGCCAATGGCAGGTTTAAAAGCAAGTGGTGAAAATTACATTTTAGTATCTACCTGAACAAATGCCTTTCACTTTAGCCTAGGGCTCTAGGGTTGTCCCCCAAGTCACTGTGTTCTGAGGAGGATGGTGGATTGTACCTTCTTTTGTTTTGTTTTGTTTTTGTTTTTTAGCGTCTCACTCTGTCTCCCAGGCTGGAGTGCAGTGGCGCAATCTCGGCTCACTGCAGCCTAGACCTCCTGAACTCAAGCTATCCTCCCACCTCAGCCTCCCCAGTAACTGGGAGCTACAGGCACATGCTGCCATGCCCAGCTAATTTTTGTATTTTTTGTAGAGATGGGGTTTCACCATGTTGCCCAGCCTGGTCTTGAGTTCCTGGGCTCAAGCGCTTTGCCCACTTTGGCCTCCCAAAGCGCTGGGATTACAGGCGTGAGCCACCATGCCTGGCCGGATATTTTTAAGAACACTTTTGGCATATTTTGATAAAACTTTTAATCTTTTCATAGTATTTTCCAAGTGTTCACCATTCTATGGTTATAAAGCCCCAAACAAGTCCACCTAACAAAACCAAAACCCACCATGTCCGCTCGCAGGCGCGTGGTCCTGGGCAACACATTCTTTTCCCACAGCTGTCTTTCAAACTGCCTTCAGCTCCGGTAGAGTCTGGCTGCTAAGGATTGGGGTGGGTTGGTTGATTACTTCACTAATCCTAAAATGTAAAGGTTGCAACAAATAGCACTTTTCACATCTTATACCGTTGTAAGGCACACATTTCAGACATTGTTACAAGACATTTCAAGTAGACAGCATTTGATGAAGTGTTTGTAAGATAGCTTTTAGATGCTTATAAATTCTGTAGCCAGCCATAACATGTTGGTTGGGAGAAAGAATGGAATTAAGTTTGTAAAAAGAAGTGGCTGGAAAAATTACAACGAATGATGAGAATGGATGTGAATCTTCTGTATTAGAAATTAGGGTTCAGCTAATAATCTTGGGGTTCTCTCTCTTACCTCAAAAGTACCCAGATCATGCTTGGACTAGGAGGTAAGTCGTGGGTAATAATTGGTAGGTCAATCTGGGGAGGTAAAATTTGCAGAATTTCCTGGATTACTGACATTGCCTGCGCTGTGAAAGAAAAAGGGAAAATGGTGGTGTTGCTTGATCAGATATTAGAACTTGAAATTCACAGTGGGGATAAGGAGATGCACATTTTTGTGTCAAGGGCAGTGGATGGGGCTCAAAATCAAGCTGGGTTGGAGGTGAAGTTAGGGAAAACCTGGAGAATGGAACTCTGGAATTAAAGCTTAGAATTGGAAAGGTCTAATTGCTCTCTGGGTGCAGGAGTTCCCATGGAAACATTCCTGACAAGTAAATATCCACCCAGAACAGGGAGAAGATAAAGTGCTGTGGTTACAAGCACAAACGTGAGTTTCAGTCTTGGCCCTACCACTTACTAGCTGTGTGATCTTGGCCAAGTTAATTAACTTTAATTAAACAGTGTGCCTATTGTCTCATTGTTAAATGTAGCTAATCATAATTTAAATAATGTGCTAATACAGTGCCTAGTGTGAAGTAACCATAAAAAAATGGCAGGTGCCTCAGAAGGCAACCAACGTAACAGGGACCCAAAGGTGGCCAATAGAAAGAGTGGAATTTGGACCGGGCGCAGTGGCTCACAGCTGTAATCCCAGCACTTTGGGAGGCCAGAGGCGGGCAGATCACTTGAGGACAGGAGTTCAAGACCAGCCTGGCCAACATGGTGAAACCCCGTCTACTAAAAGTACAAAAAATTAGTCAGGTGTGTTGGTGGGCGCCTGTAACCCCAGCTACTCGGGAGGCTGAGGCATGAGAATCACTTGAGGAAGGCAGAGGTTGCAGGGAGCCAAGATGGCACTACTGCACTCTGGCCTGGGCGACACAGTGAGACTCTGTCAAAAAATAAATAAACAAATAAGGAAAGAAAGAGTGGGATTTGCTTGGGAGCAAAGGAAAGACAGAGCCAGATAACGTCTACGCAAACACAGCACGTTGATTTAATTAGTCCCATCCTGCTTCAAACACTTCTAAGTCATTCTGGCAAAACTCCATGAGGGTCAGTGACCTAGTAAAAATCGTGGAAGCTCAAGTTTCTTGACCTGAGGAGTTCAAGAGCTGGGGAAGGACGGGATCACCCTAGGTCAGGAGACCATAGGTATCAAAGAATAAACGTCAACTGAGGCTTTACTATGGATCCCGCCACCTCTTCATTTACTCAGTCAATTTCTTGGGCATCTACTAAGTGCCTGGCACTGTTCTAGGCACTTGGGGTTCTCCAGTGAATAAAGCAAAGAGGTCCCCAGCTCACTAAATAGCACAGCTTCCCAGTTGCTCAGTCCAAAACCTGTTGAAATCATTTTCTACTTTTTCTCGCACCTCACATCCATTTCGTCAACAGATCCCGCTGTCTCTATTTCCACACTTTTCCAGAAACTGCCCCCTTCCCACCATCTCCACTGCTGCCGCTGGCCCAGGCCTCTGTCATATCCCCACAGGGTCATTGCTGTAGCTTCCAAGTGGCATCCCTGCCCCTGCCCTTCCATGTCCCAGCACAGCAGCTGGGTGATCCTGTCAGAACCCACACCTCCAATCCCTCCGCCGCTCCTGCCTCTCAGAGGAAAGGCAGAGTCCTCACCACGGCCCCTGGCTCCCACAGGCTATGGCTCTAGTTCCTTTTCGGGGTTCATCCCCTGCAACCCTATTGCCTCCCCCAAGCCTCGCTGACCACCTTGCTGTCCCTCGGGCATGACACAGCTCTGGGACTTTTGCCTTTGCAGTCCCCTCTTCTCGGAAGATTCATATTTCCTTGCCTCCTTCTCTTTGTCAGTGAGGCCTTCTCTGACTACCCAACCAAAAACAGGGATCCCAGGCCCATCCGGCACACCCTAGCCCCACCTCCAGGGTTCAAGGGATTCTCCTGCCTCAGCCTCCCAAGTAGCTGGAATTACAGGCGGCCACCACCACACCCAACTAATTTTTGTATTTTTAGTAGAGAAGGGGTTTCACCATGTTTGCCAAGCTGGTCTCGAACTCCTGACCTCAGGTGATCCACCCACCTCGGCTTCTCAAAGTGCCGGGATTACAGGTGTAAGACACTGCACCTGGCCTGTTTCTCTATAACTCTTATCACCATCTAACATCCTCCCTACCCCATATACACATTATGTGCGCACACACACACATACCCCTACATACACACACACACAAATGCCAGCTTCCTGAGGGCAGGGCTGTCCATTAGTCACCCTTGTATCTCCACGTCTATAAGGCATGGCACACGGTAAGTGCTCCATAAATATTTATGGGATAAAAGAATGAATGGTGTGGGCCAGGCTCTGTTAAGAGTGTTTTTTATTATTTCAAAAGTGCATACCAATATAAGATACTCAGTCCCTGTGGAAAACAGTTTGGCAGTTCCTCAAAACATTAAACACAGAATTACCACGTGACCCAGCAATTCCACTCCCAGGTATATCCAAGAGAATTGAAAACATATGTTCACACAAAACCTCCTACATTAATGCTCAGAACAGCATCATTCATAATAGCTGAAAAGTGGGAACAACCCAAATGTCCATTCACTGATGAAAGGATAAACAAAACATGATCTACACAATGGACTATTATGCGGCCATAAAAAAGAATGACATACTGACACATGCTGCAACTTGGATGGACTTTGCAAACATGGTAAGTGAAAAAAACCAGTCGCAAAACGCCACAGAGTATATGATTCCATTTAAATGAAATTCCCAGAGCAGGCAAATCCATGGACACAGAAAGTGGATTAGTGGTTGCCAGGGGCTGGGCAAGGAGAGAGTGGGGAGTGGCAGCTCATGTGCACTGGGTTTCTTTCTGGAGTGTTGAAGAGGTTCTAGAATTAGATAATGGCGACGGTTGCATAACTGTGAATATATGAGAAGCCACTAATTTGTACACTTTGAAATGGTTAAAATGGTGAGTTTTATGTAAAGCTTATCTAAAAAAAAAAAAACAGTCAAACATACCTGCGGTAGGTATTCTTAACATCCCCATTTTAATGATGATGAAAGTGTGTGTCAGGGACCAGCTCTGCCAGGTGCCCAGCAACCCTGCACATCTCCACCAGGCTCGACGGCAACCTAACCTGCGTCTTGGTGGAACACCCTGCAACTCCTCACGGAGCAAGGGGCATTAAGTGGCCCTGTGCATCGCTGCCGTGAGCGGTCTCACCTGCCTCCCCACCCTTTTGGAACTGCTGCAAGGCCATTTCTCATCAATCTCCCTAGCTTCTGTTGAGCATAGCGCTTTCCTCCTCTCTCCCCACTCCCACAAGATACACCTGCAGGTGCCTGCTAAGTCTGTAGAGTGCTGGGTTGCAGTTGAGAGCTGGCTGCTGCACAGCAGGGCAACCCACTGTCCATGCCATCTGGTGTCCCAACCCTCCAGCCTGGTGTCCTCCTGTGGGACAAGGGACACAAGGAGCGACACGCCATGCTGATTTTGCTTTTGCTGTCTGCATACATAACAACCTATCCGAATCCACGTGGCTCGATGTCTCCCTACAGACAAATCTATGGAAGTGTGGCTGGCCAGCCCCACAGCTGCAGGGGTAATCTCTGCGGCCCCGTTAGCCCCTGCTGCTTTGGGAATGCTTGATGCTGAGATGAAATAAATGTTCCCGGGGCCCACCACTGCTGGAGGCAGGATCCCATCCCAGCTGGCCTGACTCAAGTCAGACACAGTAAAATCCATCTGGCATGTTATCTGATATGACAGTAAATTAAAATGAAGACAGTCCTAGAAAAGATAAGATTTGTTCTAAAGTTTTTCTTTCTGATCTCTTCAAAATTTCTGCCTTATCTTTACTACAACAATTCAGAGAAGTCAAGGAACTCCAAAGCCTCTCTTGGGGGCATTTTAGACAGTTATCTTCAGGGAAATATGGGGCTAGGACACGTAAAGTCACTCAATGACTTTTAGAAACATTAGCCTGGGACCACATATACATTTCTTCAGGATCAGAAACTAAACTGGCAGTCTTTACACTATAGTTAAACATTGTCTCCAAAATTGCCACTGCAGTTTCCAAAGATTGAAAGCCCTCACCCATTATTGGCATTTGAGTCATGGCACCTCACCTAGGCCTTCTTCAACCACAAACCTGATCTTCCAGCTGCCTCTTCTGTCCTCAAGACAGAAGCTCACCTAATTCCTTGGAACAAGAGGCAGTAGATCCTGAGAAGTTTCTGCTTGTGTTTGTCGGCACGGGGATGGCTTCAGCAGTGGTGGGGGTGTAAGCAGGGGCAGGGCTGCCCCTTTAGTCAGTGAGACTGGTGATCAGCCACAGTGAATTGGCTCCATATCCATGAAGAGGCAAGGAGGCTCTGCTCTAGTGACCCAGGGCCAAGCCTGGGAAGCTCCAGATCTGGGACAAGCTCCAGATCAGGCCCAGGCTAGCCGTGTGAGGCTGGAGCAGCTGCTTAACTCTGAGCCTGCCCCTCCTGCTGCACAAGTCCCTGCTGGCTGTGTGGATGAGCAGAAATAATGTCCATGAAGGCATCGCAAGGTCTCAAATGGAAGGCTCCAACAACTGGTCCAGTGAAAAAAAGGTTTAGGGAAAATACACACTTCCATGACCCCAACTGTAGAGAAATCTTTCTGTCCTTCTAGCTTTAAAAGCAGCAGAGCACTGTCTGGTGAGGAACTTTTCCTCCTGAACAGTCTCAAAATCGAAGCTCTGAGCACACTGAGCCAGGCCTTCCCTCATCTCTTCCTCTTCTGCACATTTGCTCAACTGTGGTCTGAGTCAAGCCAGCAAGATCCAAGCTAGTCTAGCAAAGCATTTTCCAAGCAGCCTTGGAAAGGCGTTGGCCGCGTAATGGACACTGATTCCTAATATTTGCAGTTGGCTTTGCAGAGCTCTCATTACAGCAAAGGTGTGAGGGTGTCTGTTGCTACCCCCTTTTGAGACAGAGGCACTGAGCACTACAGCAGCACAGCTAATGGACCCTTCGTTCGATCCAGGAGTTTAGACGGATTGTTTTATTTAATCATTTCCATTAACCTGCTACCATTATCCCATTTTGGAAAGAACACAACGGAGGCCCAGGAGGGGTAAGGATTCTGTCCTGTACTCCGAGGTCAGCAAGGCTCTGTGTTTCCCAGCACCGTGAGGGTCTTTACAGTTTGGGACCAAACAACGGTGAAGTTCAGGACGTGGCCACGTGAGGGCGGTGGACTAACATGAAACAGAAAAGCAACCCCTTGCCCAAACGCCGGACACCTCCCAAAGGTCCTTGTTAACATCTATTTGATTTCTATTTATTTTCCAGGCAGCTGTGGGAATTGGGTAAAAGTGTGGTGTCTGGGGCCAGACTGCCCGGGGTCGATGCTGCCTCCATCATTTACCGACTGCGTGATCTCAGGAAAATTAGTTACCCTTCCTGTTTACCCTCCCTGAGCTTGCTTCGACCTCTGTAAAGTGGCCCAGTTAGCAACCGGCAGGCCAAGACTCCAGAGCTACGGAGGACAAGTGGCAGCGCGTAACTGCTGGCGCGTGAGCAGCACGGTGGGAGTGGCGCCAACGGTCAGTTCAGAAGACACTTCTGGAGATGGTTAATAGAACTTGGTATAAACAAAAGGCGAAATAGTTGCATTAGCCAACAGAGTGCTATTCACATTGAACCATCAAAAGAAATCAAGGATGGGTGATGATGAAGCTGAGGACAGTTGCTCCAATAAAAAGTCACTCTCCCTTGCCCAGTTTCTACACTGAGTCAGTTTTTGAACCTAGAACCCACTGATTGAAGCAGCGCCTGCAACTCCAACAGGAAGAAGCCTGTGACACGTGGCAATTGAACATGTAATGACTCCTTCAGGCCTTCCCTCAAAGGGACCTAAGACTATTTACTTGGGTAATTGAGCACTGGGAAAAAAAAATGCTAAACATCTTGAGGACAATTAGACACAGACTTATAGTAGATATGAATAAGCTTAGATCCCAAGTGGAATCATGGCCCCTGTTAGAATTAGGCACATACAGGCTGGGCACAGTGGCGCATACCTGTAATCTCAACACTTTGGGAGGTTAAGAGGGGAGGATCACTTGAGGCCAGGAGTTGGAGACCAGCCCGGGCAATATAGGAAGAAACTATCTCTACAAAAAATTTTAAAATTAGCCAGGTGTGGTGGTGCATGCCCGTAGCTCCAGCTACTCAAGAGGCGAGGCGGGAAGACCACTTAAACCCAGGAGTTCAAGGCTGCAGTGACCTATGATCATGCCAGGGCACTCCAGCCCAGCCTGGGCCACAGAGCAAGAAGCTGTCTCTTAAAAAAAAAAAACAAAAAACGGAATAGAAGCATATAACGACTAGGTATAAATGGAGTTCTGGCTAAACTTCAGCTCAGAATAGGTCCATTGAGCAGTGGGCATTTCCTCAGTTCCCAAATGTATATGAAATAGAGACCCTTGGTAGTTGGCCTCATCTCAACAGTTCTTTTCATTATAGCAGTTTGAATGGGTGTGTAGTGGTTCTCAATGTGGATTAAATTTGCTTTTCCAAATTGACTATAGTGAGCATCTTTCATGTGCTTATAGTTATTTGCGTATCTTCTTTGGTGAAATGTCTATTTTGTACATATTTTAATTGGGTTGGTAGTTTACCTTGTTACTGAATCGATTTCTTTTTTTTCCCCTTGAGACAAGGTCTCGCTCTGTTGCCCAGACTGGAGTGCAGTGGCGCGAACTCAGCTCACTGCAGCCTTGACATCCCGGCCTCAAGATATCCTTCCACCTCGTCCTCCCAAGTAGATGGGACTATAGGCACACACCACTGTCTCGCTCTGTCGCCCAGGCTGGAGTGCAGTGGGGTGATCTCAGCTCACTGCAACCTCCCTCTCCCAGGTTCAAGCGATTCTCATACCTCAGCCTCCTGAATAGCTGGGACTACAGGCACGCACCACTAAGCCTGGCTAATTTTTTGTGTATTTTTAGTAGAGACAGGGTTTCACCATGTTTGACAGGCTGGTCTTGAACTCCTAAAGCCCCCATAATAGCGAATATGGCTCCTATTAATAAGACGTAGTGGAAGTGGGCTACGACATAGTATCTGTCATATAACACAATGTCTAATGATGAGTTGGCAAGTACAATGCCGGTTAGGCCTCCTACCATAAAAAGGAAAATAAATCCTAGGGCTCAAAGCATTTCGGGGGATCATTTGGTATTGCTGCCATGAAGCGTAGCAAGTCAGCTAAAAACTTTGATGCCTCAAATTATCCACCCGCCTCGGCCTCCCAAAGTGCTGGGATTACAGGCATGAGCCACCATGCTTGGCCTGATTTTGTTCATTTTTTGTACAAACAAGGTCTCACTATGTTGCCCAGGCTGGTCTCAAACTCCTGGACTCAGGTGATCCTGCTGCCTCTGACTCCTGAAGTACTAGGATTACAGGCATGAGCCACTGTGACCAGTCAGGGGTGAATTCTTTATATACTCTGGATACAAGTCCTTATCACATATATAATGTGCAAATAATTTTTCCCAGTCTGTGGCTTAGCTTTTCATTTTCTTTCTTTTTTTTCTTTTTCTTTTTTTTTTTTTTTTTTAGATGGAGTCTCTCTCTGTTGCCCAGGCTGGAGTGCAGTGGCAAGATCTCAACTCACTGCAACCTCTGCTTCCTGGGTTTAAGCAATTCTGCCTCAGCCTCCTGAGTAGTTGGGACTACAGGCACGTGCCACCACACCCAGCTAATTTTTTGTATTTTTACTAAAGAAGGGGTTTTCACCGTGTTAGCCAGGATGGTCTCAATCTCCTGATCTCGTGATCCGCCCGCCTCGGCCTCCCAAAATGCTGGGATTACAGGCGTGAGCCACCGCTCCCAGTCTCTCTTTAAACAGGGTCTTGTTCTGTCGCCCAGGCTGGAGTGCAGTGGTGGAATTTCAGCTCACTGCAACCTCTGCCTCCTGGGTTCAAGCGATTCTCATGCCTCAACTTCCCAAGTAGCTGGGACTACATGTATGTGCCACCACATCCAGCTAATTTTTGTATTTTTAGTAGAGACAAGGTTTCACTGTGTTGGCCAGGCTGGTCTCGAACTCCTGACCTCAAGTGATCCACCCGCCTCAGCCTCCCAAAGTGCTGGGATTACAGGCATGAGCCACCGCACCCAGCACTTTTCATTTTCTTAATGGCATCTTTCACAGAGAAGAAGTTTTTAATTTTAATGAAACTCAATTTTTCTTTTATGGATCATGCTTTTGGTGTCATGTCTAAGAATTATCTGCCTAACACCAGGTCATGATGTTTTTTCCTGTTTTCTTCTAAAAGTTTTATAATTTTATTTTATACATTTACATCTATAATCAAGTTTATTTTACCACCAAATTCTATCACATCATCCAAGAACTACACAATTATATTTTTATTGAGTTTAAATTCACATAATATAAAGGTAACCATTTTATTTTTTATTTTTATTTTTTTGAGACAGAGTTTCACTCCTGTTGTCCAGGCTGGAGTACAGTGGCATGATCTCGGCTCACTGCAACCTCTGCCTCCCAGGTTCAAGCGATTCTCCTGCCTCAGCCTCCCGAGTAGATGGGACTACAAGGCATGCACCACTACGCCCGGCTAATTTTTTGTATTTTTAGTAGAGACTGAGTTTCACCATGTTGACCAGGCTGGTCTTGAACTTCTGGCCTCAGGTGATCCACCCACCTCGGCCTCTCAAAGTGCTGGGATTACAGGCATGAGCCATGAGCCCCCGTGCCTGGCCAAGTTAACCATTTTAATAAGTGGACAATTCAGTGGCATTTAGTGCATTTACAATGTTGAGCAACCACCACCTCTATTTCTAAAACATTTTCATCACTCCAGAAAACCCTGTACCCATTCAGTGATTACTCTCCATTCTCTCTTCCCCACAACCCCTGACAACCGCCAATCTGGTTTGTTTCTATATATTTACCTATTCTGGACATTGCATACAAATGGAATCATACAATATGTGACCCTCTGTTCTTTTACTTAGCATGTTCTCAAGGTTCATCCATGTGTACCGTGTACCAGTACTTCATTCCTTTTTCCTGCTGAATATCCCAGTGCATGTGTGTCCCACAATTTGTTTCTCCATTCATCCACTGAGGGACATTTGGGTGGTTTTTACCTTTAGGCTGTTGTGAATAACACTGCTAGGAACACATGCATACAAATATTTGTTTGAATAATTGTATTTTCAATATACAATATACAAATGTTTTCAATTCTTTCGGGTAAATGTCCAGGAACGGAATGGCTGGGTCAAATGATCATTCTATGTTTAACTTTATGAGGATCTGCCAAACTGCTTTCCACAGTGGCTGCACCATTTTACATTAATCCCAGCAATATGTAGGGATTCCAGTTTAGGTTTTTAAATCAGAAAAACTTTCCATCAACACTTGCTATTTTCTGGTGTTTAAAAATTACTGTCGTACTAGTAAATATGCAGTGGTATCTCACTGTGGTTTTTGGTTTGCATTTTCCTAATGACTAATGATGTTGAACATCTTTCCATGTGCTTATTGGCCATTTGTATCACTTCTTTGGAGAAATGCCTCTCCAAGTCCTTTTGCTCATTTTTGAATTGGGTTGTTTGTCTTTTTGCTTTTGAGTTCTAAGAGTTCTTTATGATTTGCAAACATTTTCGACCATTCTGCAAGTTGTCTTTTTACTTTCCTCATAATGTCTTTTGATGCACAGAAACTCACAGTTTTCATAGTTTAATTTATCTATTTTTTCTTTTGTTGCTCATGCTTTTGTTGTCACATTTGAAAATCCACTGGCAAATCCAAGGTCATGAGACTTCCCACATGTTTACTTCTAAGAGTTTTATAGTGTTATCCCTTCTAGTCAGGTTGTTGATCCATTTTGAGTTAATTTTTAAATTTGTAAAAATATATATTTTTTATTTTTATTTTTGTCTCTCTCCGGCTCCCAGGCTGAAGTGCAGTGGCAAAATCTCGGCTCACTGAAACCTCTGCCTCCCGGGTTCAAGCAATCCTCCAACCTCAGCCTCCCAAGTAGCTGAGACCACAGGCTTGTGCCACCATGCCTGGCTAATTTTTATATTTTTTGTGGAGATGGGGTTTCACCATGTTGCCCAGGCTGATCTCGGGAGCTCAAGCAATCTGCCCACCTCAGCCTCCCAAAGTGCTGGGATTACAGGCATGAGCCACCGCACCCAGCCCAATTTTTAAATTTTTTAATTTGTGTGGGTACAATAGTAGGTATATATATTTATGGGGTACATGAGATGTTTTGATACAGGCATGCAATACATAATAATCACATCATGGAAAATGGGGTATCTATCCCCTCAAGTACTTGAGTTAATTTTTGTATATTGTATGAGACAAGAATGAAAAAACTCATTCTTTTGTAGGTGGATTTGTTGAGCAACATTTGTTAAAGAGACAGTCTTTCTTCAGTTGAATGGTCTTGTTACCTATGTTAAAAATCAATTGACCCTAAGTGAATGGGTTTATTCCTGGAGTCTCAATTTTATTCCATTTTTCTACATGTTTATCCCGGTGGCAGTACTACACTGTTTCGATTACCGTAGCTTTTTTTTTTTTTGGAGACAGAGTCTGGCTCTGTCGCCCAGGCTGGAGTGCAGTGGCATGATCTCGGCTCACTGTAACCTCTGCCTCCCAGCTTCAAGCAATTCTCCTGCCTCAGCCTCCTGAGTAGCTGGGATTACAGGTGTGCGCCACCAAGCCTGGCTAATTTTTATATTTTTAGTAGAGACAGGGTTTCACCGTGTTGGCCAGGCTGGTCTTGAACTCCTGACCTCATGATGCCCCTGCCTCGGCCTCTCAAAGTGCTGGGATTACAGGCGTGAGCCACCGTGCCTGACCGATTACTGTAGCTCTATAGTCTTTAAATCAGAAAATATGAGTCCCCCAACTTTGTTCTTCATTTTCAGTATTGTTCTGGCTACTCAATATTTCTAAAAATTTCATATGAATTTGAGAATTGGCTTTCCCATTTCTGCAAAAAAAAAAAAAAGGCAGATTTTTAATAGAGATTGCAGTGAATCTCTAGATAGCTTTGGGTAGTACTACCATCTTAAGGGTAAGTCTTCCAATTTATGAACATGGGATGTCTTTCCATTTATGTAGGTCTTCCTTAAGGTCTTTCAGCAATGGTTTATGGTTTGCAATATACAAGTCTTTCACTTCCTTGGTTAAATTTATTCCTAGATATTTTATTCTTTTAGATGCTACTGTAAATTGAATTATCCATAATAGCATATAGAAACACAACTCATTTTCATGTGTTGATTTTGCACCCGCAAGTTGCTAAAATTGTTTATTAGCAATAGTAGTTTTTGTGACTTATTTGGGATTTTCCAAATATAGGATCATGTCATCTGCAAATACAGATAGTTTTACTTCTTCCTTTTTCAATTTGGATGGTTTTTATTACCTTTTCTTCCCCAATTGCCTGGCTAGAACTTCTAGTACAGTATTGAATAGTCGTGGTGAAAATGGACATCATGTCTTGTTCTTGATCTTAGGGGAAAGCTTTCAGCCTTTCACCATTGACTATGATGTTAGCTGTGGGTTTCTCAGAAATGCCATTCATTAGATTGAGAAATTCCCTTCTATCCCTAGTTTTCTGAGTGTTAAAGGCGCTTGGATTTTGTGAAATGCTTTTTTGCAACATTGATCATGATCTGATGATTTTCTTCCTTTGCTCTGTTAATGTGGTATATTACACTGATTGATTTTTTTTTTTATGTTGAACCACCCTTTCATTCCTGGGATAAATCTGACTTGGCCATGGTGTTTTAATATGCTCGTGGATTCAGTTTACTAGTATTTTGTTGAGGATTTCTGCACCTATGTTCATAAGGGCCACCCTCTATATTGTTCTTGTCTTGTGGTGTCCTTCACTTGCTTTGGTATCAGGATAACACTGACCTCATAAGATGAATTAAAAAGTGTTCCCCATTCTAAATTTTGGAAGAGTTTGAGAGGTACTGGCATTAGTTTTTCTGTATTTGCAGAATTCACCAGTGAAGTTATCTGGCCCTGGACTTTTCTTTGTTTGGAAGTTTTTGATTATTAATTCAATCCCTTTAATTATTATAGGTCTGTTCAGACGTTTTATGTCTTCTGAGTAAGTGTGGTATGGTAGTTTGTGTTTTTCAAAGAATTTGCCCATTTTACCAAGGTTATCTAACTTATTGGTGTACAATTATTCATAGTATTCTCTTATAATTCTTTTTAGTTTTGTAAAGTCAGTAGTAATACCCACACTTTTGTTCCTGATTTTAGTTATTTGCATACTCTATCTCTTTTCTTTGTCGGTGTAGCTAAAGATTTGCCAGTTTTGTTGATCTTTTAAAGAACCAATCTTGGTTTTAGTGATTCTCTCTATTGTTTTTCCATTCTCGATTTCATTTATTTCTATTTTTTATTATTTATTTCTTACGCTAGCATTGGGTTTAGTTTGCTCTTCTTTTTCTAAGTTCCTTGAAAAGTTGGGCTAGGTTAATAATTTGAGATCTTTCTTCCTTTTTAATGAGGTCATTAACTATTATAAATTTCCCTCAAAACACTGCATTTGATAAGTTTTGATGTATTGTTTATATATATATATATTGGAGACAGAGTCTCACTCTGTTACCCAGGCTGGAGTGTAGTGACAAGATCTTGACTCACTGCAAACTCCCTCTCCCAGGCTCAAGCAGTCCTCCTACTTCAGCCTCCTCAGTAGCTGGGTGTACAGGCACATGCCACCATGCCTGGCTAATTTTTTGTATTTTTGGTAGAGACGGGGTTTCACTATGTTGCCTAGGCTGGTCTTGCATTCCTGAGCTCAAGCAATCAACCACCTCGGCCTCCCAAAGTGCTGGGATTACAGGTGTGAGCCACTACCCCCAGCCTGTTTTTATATTTTTCATTCATCTCTAAGTATTTTTAAATTTTCTTTGTGATTTCTTCTTTTTTTTTCTGGGCACCCCCCGAACCAGAACAGGTTCATAAGCAACGCCCAAGTGATTTCTTCTTAAACAACCATTGGTTAAGAGTAAGTTTAATTTCCACATATTTGTGACTTTTTCAGTTTTCTTTCTGTGATTCATTCTTACTTTTATTCCATTGTATTCAGAAAAGATATATTGTACGATAATTCAATCTTTTAAAATTTATTAATGCTTCTTTTGTGGCCTAACAGATGGTCTGTCCTGGAGAATGATCTATATGCACTTGAGAAAAATGTGTATATGCATACACATATGTTTCTATACATAACATAAAATTGACCATTTTAACCATTTTATTTATTTATTTTTATTTTTTGAGACGGAGTTTCACTCTTGTTGCCCAGGCTGGAGTGCAGTGGCACAATCTTGGCTCACTGCAACCTCCGCTTCCCGAGTTCAAGCGATTCTCCTATCTCAGCCTCCCAAGTAGTGGAGATTATAGGGGTGCACCACCACACCCAGCTAATGTTTTGTATTTAGTAGAGATGGGGTTTCACTGTGTTGGTCAGGCTGGTCTCAATCTCCCGACCTCATGTGATCCACCCGCCTTGGCCCCTCAAAGTGCTGGGATTACAGGCGTGAACCACTGTGCCCAACCATTTTAACCATTTTTAAGTGTACAATTTAGTGGCATTACAATGTTATCCAACCATCACTATCCATTTCCAGAACTTTTTCATCATCTCAAACAGAAACTCCGTACCCATTAAAAAATAACTCCCTGTTATCCCCTCCCCTCAGCCCCTGGTAACTTGTATTATACTTTCTGTCTTTATGAATTTGCTTTTTAGTGGTACCCCAAGCTATGCCCTGGTCCTTCCTGGGGAGGGGGACAGGGCCATTCCACACAGACAGAACAGCCCGCCGCAGCACTGTTGTGAGCACCAGGTGCGAACCAGGCTTGTGGAACCTGTTATCTCTGGTCCCATTTCAGGCTTACGGTTTAAGTTGTGATCAAAGAAGACAGAAAATAGAATTTTGGAGTAGAGAACTTCTTGGGGAATTAGTGTCAGGAGAATATAGCTGCCATCATCGCCAGGCTCACCTCACGCCTCCTGTCATTTTATGATCTGGCCTGCAACCCCTCACCTATAGTCAAGGCTCTTATTCTAGGACCCATCTCCCAAGACAGACCTTGTTAATAACAGTCAAGAAGGCTTTTCAGCATTTTCTTTATTTATTTGTTTGTTTATTACAGACAGGGTCTCACTATATTGCCCAGGCTGGTCTCAAACTCCTGGTCTCAAGCAATTCCCCCACCTGGCCTCCCAAAATGCTGGGTTTACAGGCATGAGTCACCACATCCAGCCCCAGCATTCATGTTTAAGATTTATCATGCCAGGCAATGTACTAAACGCTTTGCAGGCACCACAGCAATATCTCATGGGATCTTCCTGACAAGTCTTTGAGGAAGGCATTATCATCGCATCCTATAGATAAAGAGACTAAAGGTCAGAGAGGTTGATCACTGCCCCAGGACACTTGTTAAACAGACGCTCCTTTTGGAAACCATCTCTAGAACAGCCCTGATGCTCAGGCAGAAAGCATCACAAGGAAGTACTCTATCTAGCTAGCTGTCTTCTCTCTCTTGGCTGTCTTGTTCCCAAGCTCTGGCCCTCATGTGACCCCAGCCCTGCCTCTTCTTCCATGAGGAAGACCCCTTACCATTACACATCCCCTTTCGCTGCCCCTGGCTCTGCCCGCAGTCCCCTTCCCTGGTCATACCAGAAAGCAGTCTTTGCAGCCTGAGCCCAGCCTGATTCTTCACTAGTGACAACTGAATCCTTAAGAATCTTCAAGTTTGTCTCTGTCCCGAGAGAAGCAGGGCAGGGCTGAGAAAGGATGATGACAGAGATTGGGTCCTTGGGAGGGAACTGCAGACTTCACCAGCAGGGAGAGGACTTTGCACCCAGAGAAGGGAGCCTGGGACTTGGTCTTAGATCATGGCCCATGGCAAGGGGTCAGCACAGCTGGTGGAGCTACAGGCCTGTGTGGTGCTGTTGGAGGACCAGGCAGCCTGCAGTCAGGGTCCCAGGGCCTTAAGGTGGCCCAGGGAAGGATTCAGTAACACTGGGAAGTCAGATGGGAGGGCAGCTGGGGTGTGCGTGGCCTGTCCACAGGCTCTGCTGGTCCTCAGGATGGAGTGGAGCTTACAGGCAGAGGACACAGGTGGCTGAAAGTGCACAGGACCTGCCCAGGACCCTCGGAGTTGGGCAGTGTCCTGGGCCAATAGCTTGGAGTAGGAACTGAAACCAGCACAAATTCTCACATCTGGACCCTGTGGTCAGAAATGTGTAGGAAGAGACGGAGGCAGGGGCTGAGATGGGAGCCTCTGGAGCTTACGACTCACTGGTTTCCTTTCTCAGGCAGCTGAGTTTTAAATTTGATTCAACAAATATTTATTTAAGATTTACTGTGTATCGGCCGGGCGCGGTGGCTCATGCCTATAATCCCAGCACTTTGGGAGGCTGAGGCGGGCAGATCACGAGGGCAGGAGACCAGCCTGGCCAACATGGTGAAACCCTGTCTCTACTAAAAATACAAAAATTAGCCAAGCATGGTGGCACACGCCTGTAATCCCAGCACTTTGGGAGGCCAAGGCAGGTGGATCATGAGGCCAAGGGTTCGAGACAATCCTGGCCAACATGGTGAAACCCTGTCTCTACTAAAACTACAAAAATTAGCCCGGCGTGGTGGCATGCGCCTGTAGTCCCAGCTACTCGGGAGGCTGAGGCAGGAGAATTGCTTGAACCCAGGAGGTGGAGGTTGCAGTGAGCCAAGATCGAGCCACTGCACTCCAGCCTAGTGGCAGAGCAAGACTCTGTCTAAAAAAAAAAAAATTGACTCTGGTGATGGTTGCACATTTCTGTGAATATACTAAAAACCACTGAACTTTATACTTTCAAGCAGTGGAATTGTACAGTATGTGAATTAAATCCTGATAAAGCTGTTTAAAATTTTTATGAAAAGGAAAGAAATAGATTAATTTCAATAAAGGTTAAACTAAGCTTAATATTTTTCAAGAAAGTTTGGTTAAAAAGTCATTTTTAGTTTTCAGTGGGGATGAAACATGCACTATATATCACAGTTGATCAACATCTTGTGTAGTAGAAATTTGTAATAAGGCTTTGGATTTTTTTGGATAAAGTAAAATAAAGAAGACATTTTTAAAATGAAAAGGTTTCTTTACCTATACTATCGATTTGCATGGGAGTTGACATCCTTTGTGGATTGGAGGGACCACACAAAAAGTGTGTGCTAATAAGTTCAGCAAAATGCACAACTCACAGGGAAAAAAAAAATTTCTCGACCAGGTGCGGTGGCTCACGTCTGTAATCCTAGCATTTTGGGAGGCCAAGGTGAGCGGATCACCTGAGGTCGGGAGTTCAAGACCAGCCTGACCAACAAGGAGAAACGCCGTCTCTACTAAAAATACAAAATTAGCTGGGCGTGGTGGCGCATGCCGGTAATCCCAGCTACTCGGGAGGCTGAGGCAGAATCACTTGAATCAGGGAGGTGGAGGTTGCGGTGAGCCAAGATTGTGCTACTGCACTCCAGGCTGGGAGACAGAGCAAAACTCCATCTCAAAAAAAAAAAAATTCTCTACTCAAAATGGCATTACTGATTTATTATTGAATGATTGTATCTACATCTTATTAATCATGCTAATGTACCATGAGCCGTAGGTATCATTTTTATGCAGGGGTTCTCTGAGACCTAAAAATCATTTCAAGAGTTGTTCTAAGCAGTACGGTGGCTCATGCTTGTAATCCCAGCACTTTGGGAGGCCGAAGTGGGAGGATCACTTGAGCCCAAGCGTTTGAGACCAGCCTATGCAGTTTAGTGAGACCTCATCTCTACAAAAAATACAAAAATTAGCTGGGCATGGTGGTGCATGCCTGCAGTCCCATCTACTAAAGAGGCTGAGGTGGGAGGATTTCTGAAGTCCAGGAGGTCCAGGCTGCAGTGAGTTCAACTGTGGTGCCACATTGAACTCCAGCCTGGGTGGCAGAGTGAGTCCCTGTCTAAGAAAAAAAAAAAAAGGAGTTCCCCTAGAGTGAAAAGATTGGGAAAGACTACTGTATAGGCAACCATTTCTGCTTTCATTATTTATGAAAATATGATTTTAATATATAATTTATATATTCATATTTCCACACTTTTCTTACCCAAAGAATGGCACACTATGCACTGTTCTGCCCCTTGCTTTTTTCCATTTAGCCATATTTTCTGGAATCCATGGAGGTAGATAGGGGGTCTTCTCATTGCTTTTTACATCTGTATAGGACTCCACTGTATAGATGCGACATTCAACCAGTCCCCAAACACCATTTTTGTTATTTCCAGTCTTTTATTGACACAAATAGTGCCGCAATGAATTGTCTTGTTTGTATGCCATTTATTGGTTTTGCTGGCGTGTCTTGGGATAGATTCCTAGAAGTAGGATTACTAAATCAAACCGTAAATGCATATTCTGTTTCATCAGACATTGCCAAGTTGCCTTCCACAAAGATTATATCATCCTGCATTCCATAAGCAATGTATAACAGAAACTGACTCCCTATATCTCATCATCAGAGTATGTTGTCAAACTTTTGGAGTTTTGCCAATCTGATGGGGGAGAAATATTATCTCAGGGTGATTTTACTTTGCACTTCCGGCCAGGCGCAGTGGCTCGTGCCTGTAATCCCGGCACCTTGGGAGGCCGAAGCAGGCGGATCACTTGAAGTCGGGAGTTGGAGACCAGCCTGGCCAACATGGTGAAACCCCGTCTCTACTGAAAATACAAAAATAAAATAAAATAAAATAATAAAATAAAATAAAATTAGCCGGGCATGGTGGCAGGCGCCTGTAATCCCAGCTACTTGGGAGGTTGAGGCAGGTGAATCACTTGAACCCGGGAGGCAGAGGTTGCAGTGAGCTGAGATCATGCCACTTCTCTCCAGCCTGGGTGACAGAGCCAGACTCCCTCTCAAAAAAAAAAAAATTGCACTTTCCTCATTATGTAAAAGGCTGACCATCTTTGCTATTTGCCTTTCTTTTAGAGACAGGATCTCTACTGTCACCTAGGCTGGAGTGCAGTGGAGTGATTATAGCTCACTGCAACCTGGACCTTCTGGGCTCAAGCAATCCTCCAATCTCAGCCTCCCAAGTAGCTGGTACTACAGGCATGTGCCACTGCATCTGGCTAATTTTTTCATTTTTATTTTTTGTAGAGAGTGGGTCTCACTATGTTGCCCAGGCTGATCTTGAACTCCTGGCCTCAAGCTGTCCTCCCATCTCAGCCCTCTCAAAGGACTGAGATTACATGAATGAGCCACTGATCCCGGCCTCTTTTTTTTTTTACTATCTATGTTCATATATTTCGCCCTTTCTCCTTCCTCATGATTCTAAAAATCATGAATTCTTTGTAAGTTAGGAGTATTAGTGTGTTATGACTTGTCAATACCTTTTGACAGTTTGTTAATTTAAATATTTTAGATCTTCCTCTCTCTTCTTCTCTCTCATGTTTGCAGATAATATTTACATTTATATAGTAACAGTTATCAGTCTTTTCTCTATAGCTTCTGATTTTAAAGTTATAAATGTTTTCCCACTCCCAGTTTAAAAAGACACATTCAGTTTTTCTTCTAGTATTTGTGTTTTCATTTTTCATGTTTTCTCTTACCCATTTGCCATTTATTCTGGTATATGACAAGAATGAAGCTGATGTTATATTTTTCCATATAGGTACACAGTTGCAGTTGTCTCAATACCGTTTATTTAAAAGTTTGGCTCTTCCCCACTGCTCTGAGGTGCATCCTTTCATTGATCTGTCTATTCATGTATCAACACTATACTCTTTTAATTACAGAAACTTTATAACATTTTAATGTCCTGGAGGGCTAGCCTCCCTATGTATCTCTTTCTTAAAGAATTCTTGCTTGTTTATTCTTTTTTTTTTTTTTTTTTTTTGGACACAGGGTCTCGCTTTGTCACCCAGGCTGGAGTACAGCGGCATGATCTTGACTCACCACAACCACTGCCTCCCAGGTTCAAACAGTCCTCCCACTTCAGCCTCCCAAGTAGCTGGGACTACAGGCATGTGCCACCCTGCCCAGCTAATTTTTGTATTTTTTTAGAGATGGGGTCTCACTGTGTTGCCCAGGCTAGTGTTTATTCTTTTTTAAAAAATCTTTATATAAAAAACTTGTAAGACTACAAAATTATCAATTTCCACTGGGATTATGATAATATATCATTTAATTTAGGGAGAACTGACATCTTTATGACAGAATCTTCCTATCCAAGAACACGGTGTGTCTTTCCATTTGTTTAAGTCCACTTTTGTGTCTTCCGTGTGTTTCATAGTTTTTACTCATATAGGTTTAGCACATTTCTTTTGGTCTACATCAAATATTTTACTTGATTGTTGCTATTTTAAGTGGATCTTCTCTCTCATCTCTCATTATATTTCCTGTTCTTTTTATTTTTTATTTTTCTTTTGAGACACAGTTTCACTCTGTCGCCCAGGCTGGAGTGCAGTGGCGTGATCTCGGCTCACTGCAACCCCCACCTCCTGCGTTCAAGCGATTCTTGTGCCTCAGCCTCCCAAGTAGCTGGGATTACAGGCGCCTGCCACCACAGCCAGCTAATTTTGTATTTTTAGTAGAGATGGGGTTTCACCATGTTGGCCAGGCAGGTCTCCAACTCCTGACCTCAAGTGATCCGCCCACCTCGGCCTCCCAAAGTGCTGGGATTACAGGCATGAGTCACTCACAGCACCAGGCCTTCTCTCATTATATTTCCCAACTACTTACTGTTCGTATATATGCAGATGATTTCTACATGTTGATTTTATTTATTTATTTATTTATTTATTTTTAGATGGAGTTTTGCTCTTATTGCCAGACTGAAGTGCAATGGCATGATCTCGGCTCACTGCAAGCTCCGCCTCCCGGGTTCAAGCAATTCTCCTGCTTCAGCCTCCCGAGTAGCTGGGATTACAGGCATGCACCACCACCCTTGGCTAATTTTGTATTTTAAGTAGAGACAGGGTTTCTCCATATTGGTCAGGTTGGTCTCAAACTCTCGACCTCAGGTGATCTGCCTGCCTCGGCCTCCCAAAGTGCTGGGATTACAGGCGAGGGCCACCACGCCCGGCCTCTTTCTTTTCAATTATTGTGTTTCTTGTCTGATATGATTTCCCTTGTATAATTTGTTTTAGCTAATACTTCCAACATTATGTTCAATCATGGAGGAGATAGTAGACATTATTCCTCACTTCAGCATTTTTCTTGAGACAGAGTCTTACTTTGTCGCCAGGCTGTAGTGCAGTGGCACGATCTTGGCTCCCTGCAGCCTCTGCCTCCTGGGTTCAAGCAAAATCTCCTTCCTCAGCCTCCTGAGCAGCTGGGACTACAGGCACATGCCACCACGCTGAGCTTATTTTTATATTTTTATTAGAGACAGTTTCACCATGTTGGCCAGGCTGGTCTTGAACTCCTGACGTCAGGTGATCTGCCCACCTCAGCCTCCCAAAGTACTGGGATTACAGGTGTGAGCCATCGCGCCCAGCCAGCATTTTTAAATTAAGATAAGAGGCTAACTCTTAAGGAGTTTTATATAGATAAAATCAGGTTTGAATTGTGTCATGTGCCTTTCCACATTATTGTTGAGTTCCCCTGAAAACAGAGGAAGAATTGTCTGCATATTGTTTATGTGGGAAGGTAAGCCCGGAGAACAAGCGTGTGAAATAAGAAGGAATGAAACAGGGAAAGCCAATGCAAGATGCACTGACCAATTAGCTGGCTACAGGTAACCAGTGCTTGATTCTGTGGAGCCATCTGAGGAGCCTTATGAAATGTGCTTCAGAACTGTTTGCCAGGTAATGAAAAGCTAGCTTTGATCAAGATACCTCACACATAAGGGTTGACCATATATGAATGCTGAGAGGGTTTCTGCTGGTATCAATGGCACTGTGTCAGAGAAGCCTTGGGGCAGGAAATAAGCATTCATTATCTTACAGCTTCTGTGGGTCAGGAACGCAGGAATGTCTTAGCTTGATGATTCTGGCTCAGGATTTCTTTTTTTTTTTTGAGACGGAGTCTTGCTCTGTCCCCCAGGCTGGAGTGCAGTGGCGCAATCTCGGCTCACTGCAAGCTCCACCTCCCGGGTTCACGCCATTCTCCTGCCTCAGCCTCCCGAGTAGCTGGGACTACAGGGGCCCGCCAACACGCCCGGCTAATTTTTTGTATTTTTGGTAGAGACGGGGTTTCACCGTGTTAGCCAGGATGGTCTCGATCTCCTGACCTCGTGCTCCGCCCACCTCGGCCTCCCAAAGTGCTGGGATTACAGGCTTGAGCCACCGCGCCCGGCCTCTGGCTCAGGATTTCTAATGTGGTTGCAGTTAGGACATCTACAGGTCCTGCAGTTATCTGAAGGCTTAATTGGGGCTAGAGAATTCACTTCCAACTGACTCATTCGTATGCTTGTTGGCAGGGAGCCTCAGTTCCTCATCAGGCGGACCTCTCCATTGGTTGTTGGAGTGTCCTCAGAGCCAGTGATCTACAAGGGGGGGGCAATTAGACTCCACCTCTTGAAGGGAGGAACATCAAAGAATTTGTGGACATATTTTAAATCCAGCAAACTGTCATAATATAGTCCAAATAGATCTTGACTATCTGAACATCCTGAAGAATATCACATTGGTTCATTTTGTCAATAACATGATGTTTATCAGACCAATGAGTAAGAAGTGGCAAGTAAATTGAAGCCTTGGTAAGGTACACATTTTCCAAAGAATGAGCAATAAATGATAAATCTTAGGAAGATTCTGGGTCCTACCACATCAGTGACGTGTTTAGGGATCCACTGAGATGGAAGCATAATACTTGTTAGCCTCTTTGGGTTCTGGAGATGGTATGTTTTATACTGGGGAAAACTACTCTGACTCATTTACTGAATCACATGGAAGGCTGACAACTTTGAGTGGTGTCCAGAGTAAGGAAAGGCTCTACAGCTGGTTCATGCTGTATTACAAGCAACCCTGCCACTTAGGCCAGGTGACCCAGGAGACTTTGTGATATTAGAGCTTTCTGGGGTATAAAAACATCTGTAGGAATGGATGGAAAACCCCAGACAGCTATATGCCACTCAATAAATAGTTCCTGGCATACTCCTGGGTCATGGTAGAGATGAATCAGCTGACTATGAGACATCAAGTGGCCTGTGGTTAGAGCTGCCCATCCTGAGCTGGTTTCTATCAGACCCATCAAGTCATAATGTTGAGCGGGTCCAGCAGCAGTCCATTATAAAACTGCAGTAGCATATCAGGATTGGGTATCAAGTAGAGCCAGAGGCTAAAAGTAAGCCACTAGCCACATGTCATCCTGTCACCCAGTACTGTTGCATGGATGCCTTTCACTGGATTCCATTTACATCCACGTAGAAGGTATTATGACCAACTGATGGAGGAAGCAAAGGCCAAGCTTGATTCTTGGACGCACTAGCTTGATTTGTGGATATAAACCAAAAGCATATTGGTGATACAGTGCTGTCTCACTCAGGTGGCCCTGAAAGCATGTTGAGATGAAATCCTCCCATGGTAAGAGCTTTGGGAAGTATATCTGGTCTTCTACTTTATGTGGAAAGAGAAGTAGCCCAAGATGAAAATATACACAGATGTGAAGGCAGTGGCAAATGACTTAATTGAACAAGGACCTGAAAGGAACAAGATTGGAATACTGGGGACAATATTGGAAAGAAGCATGTAAATCAAGAGTCTGCAAACTTTTTCTATAAAGGGTCAGAGTAACTATTTCAGACTCAAGGGCCATATGGTTTCTGTTGCAACTGCACAGCTCTGCTGTTGTAGTATAAAAGCAGCCATATTCAACACATAAACAAGTGACATGGCTGTGTTCCCATAAAACTTTATTCATAAAACAGGCAGTGGGTGAATTTTCCCTGTGAGTTTTAGTCGCCAACCCTTGGTATAGATGGACCCAAGGAACTGGGCAAAAAAAATGTGAATGTCTTTTTCTGCATTTCATTGACCACATGACAGCATCCACAAACAGAAGACTGACTGGACAACCAAATAGACAGGATGACTCAACTGGTTGATGTTAGCTACCCTCTGTTATCACTCACCCAAGTTCTGGCCAGATCACCTCATGAATGGGGTAGTCATATGGCAAGGTTGGAGGCTATTAATGGCACAAAAGTATGAGTTCCTACTTACTAAAGCTGGTATAACTACTTTTGCCATGCAATGCCCAACCTGCCAGCAGCAGAGGCCAATGCTGAGTCCCCAGCACGGTATCATTCTTTGAGGAGACCAACCACCCGCTTTCTGCCAAGATGATTACTAGGCCCCATCTGCTCTAGAAGGAGCATTGCTTCATCTTGACTGGAATTAACACATGTTCTAGATATAGTCTTACCTTTTCTCCCTGCAGGGCCTTGGACAACACTCTGAGAACTCACAGAGTGATCTACCAGTATGGAATTCTGCATAGCATTGCCTCTGACCAAGAAACCCAACTTACAGCAAGAGAGTGTTTCAATGGCCACATGACAATGGGATCCACCAGTACCATCATATACCACATCACTCAGAAGCTTCTGGACTCCATAAAGTGAGGGAATAGCCTTTGGAAACTGTAGACAAGATACCAGGTTAGAAATGATACTCGACCGGGCACGGTGGCTTAGGCTGGGCACAGTGGCTTATGCCTGTAATCCCAGCACATTGGGAGGCCAAAGCAGCTGGATCACAAGGTCAGGAGTTCGAGACCAGCCTGGCCAATATGGTGAAACCTCATCTCTACTAAAAATAGAAAAATCAGCCGGGCGTGGTGGCAGGCACCTGTAGTCCCAGCTACTCAGGAGGCTGGGCAGGAGAATCGCTTGAACCCGGGAGGTGGAGGTTGCAGTGAGCCGAGATCGTGCCACTGCACTCCAGCTTGGGCGACAGAGCAAGACTCCATCTCAAAAAAAAGAAAAAAGAAATGATACTCAACAAGAATAGGACATCATCTTCCAGGATGCAATATACACCCTAAATCAATGACTATTACACAATATTGTGTCCCCAGGAGACATAGTACATGAGTTTGGAAACCAAAGAATGTCAATAGAAATGGCCCCACTTACCATCAATCCCACTGGCTCTCTGGGGAAATTTGTGCTTCCCATCCCCTCAATTTTGAGGCCTAGAGATCCTGGTTCCCAGGTGGGGAATGCTTCCACCAGGAGACATGGTAAGAGTCTCCTATAGCTATTGCCTAGTCACTTTGGGATCCTTGTGCCAAGAGACATCAAGAAAGGAAAGTAGTAACCATACTGTCACAGGTAATTAATTGATCCTTATCATCAGAAGAAGATAGGGTTGCTGTTACTCAATAGGGATAGGCAAGAATGTATTTTGCATCCAAGTGGTTTACTGAGAAATTTCTTGGTACTCCCTGCCCAATATTTATGGTAAATGGACAAGGACAGCAGCCACAGTCTAAGAAGGGCATGATGACCATGGCTTTAGGCCACTCAATAATGAGGGTCTGGGCCACCCATCAGATAAGCCATCTGGACCAGCAAAGGTGCTAGCTGAGGATGAAAGAAATCTAGACTCCTAGACTACAGTATGTATTAGAGGAAGGAGACTGTGGCTCAAGACCAGCTGAAGCAATAAGGGCGATAGTTTGTCCCAATAACCTTCTTCTCAAAGTTTTTCCAGGAAAGAAAATTATTCAGAATCCTGGAGCTGTTCCCAGAATTGAATGCACAAAGTAAGCAGATCCAAGTGGTGCAAGGGATAAGCTGTAGTGGATGCTGTGGTATACCACACAGAATTCCCCCTTTAGGACTGAGCTACTCATTTCTTCAGCTGCCAGGAGTATTTTCTGCCAATGGCTCACAGCCGAATCCTTCTCTAGAAATTGCTCTGGGCAAAAGAGAGCTGCCTTGCCCAAGGTTTTGCCCTACTCTGGCGGCAGTCCATATCCAACAACTAATCAATATAGGGATACAAAGGTCTGGCCCCCTTGCCTCAATGTGGGGCAAATCTAAAGGAATATTCCAGCACTAAAGCTCCCTGTGAGATCCATTAAGTCCTCTCTTGCAATTGTTGTGAATTCAACTTTTGTATCTGCCCAATCCTGACACACACACACCCCACAATGTTGAAGGAAAAAGTCTCCCCTATGAGCTCATCTCCAGAAAGCAGCGCTGCTCACTGCTTGGTGGATATTGCTTCAGATTTTTTTCCTATATAGCCAGTACATCTTTCATAATTTGGAGAAATAATAATAAATTAACAATATTTTAAAGACCAAAAGATGATAAGAAATGGGATTAGAAAATATCAGAATTTGTTCGTTTTAGGGCTCTCAGCAGTAAAAGCTAACTCGCTTTATCAAAATTCTCTGTGTGTGTGTGTGTGTGTGTGTGTGTGTGTGTGTAGAGCATGTCCCACTTTAAGATACTAAAAAACTTTTTAAGCTATGATTAGAGAAAAGTACTTGGGCGTCCTCTCCTCTTTCAAATCAGTGAGAAAAAGAACATAAAGCATGAGAACAATAAAAATAACACAAAATGGCTACAGGCCAGACTGTCCATAATAAACTGAGAAAGGAAAAGTGACTTGTTGGAGGAAAATACTAAATAATAAGACATATTTATAAATTGCCATCTTCTCTTTCTATACAGATCATGTTGAGATGTCCCCTGTTGGGCCACAAATGTCCTTAGCAGCTGATTTGTCTGTATAATCAGGACCAGACAAGACATTTCATGGTTCTGTTTTCCGGTTTCATAGATGAGAAAACCAAGGCTTCAGAATACTAAGCTGACTTGTCCAGAGTCACATAGTAATGATGAGAGCCCAGATGCAAACTCAAATCCTCACGGCTTTCAGTTTGCCATGTTCTTCATGCTGGCAACAACAGGAAAGACAGGTTGATTGCACAATCCATTTTTAAAATCCAAAGAATGCTTAATAACCATTTATTGAGGTGATTCAGTGCAATTTTTGGTAGATGGGGAAATCTTTCAACTCATGGAATAAGTAGGCTGTGCACTCTTGTTCAAATCTTCACCTACCCATAAAATGATTTAATTCCATATCTGCAAAAAGACACAATGATGTAACTAAAAAAATTCATTTTGTCCATAGCAGATTTGTCATGAACAGGCGTGCAGTAATATGAAAACGCTTAAAATATACACATTATATTAAACTGGTCTTGCATGCCAGGAACATTTTGAGCCACCTGGAAGGAATATTTATTTCTTTAGAAATGATTACCCTCCAAAAAAAAAAAAACTGCAATTAGGAAAAAATTTCTCCAGGTAATTAACGCTCTGTGAAAGAAATCTAGAACAAAAAAGTAAATAGCTTTGGACTTTGCAGTCAAGATAAGAACAAAACAAATCCTCACCCCCTCTCCACCCCCTCAGCTTCCATTCCTGGTGTATCAGAACAACCACCAGTGATTGCTGCAAGAAATTATCCCAGATTAGAACAAAAACCATTTGTTATGCCTTATACTTTATTTGCCAGTTTGCAGATGATGCTAAAATATGTTGGTCAAATCGACAAAAAGAAATGCAGACTTCTACATATATTCTATTTACTAGAAAATAGCACTAGCTTTAAAATTAGCAGCACAAAATTGGACTTGGGAGCAGTTTACAAATTGGCATTCCACTATGTTCATGCTCTACCAAATCTTTGTGTGACTTTTACGTATTGCTAGAGTAGCATGAAGAAAATAATGAAGAATGTTTGAAAAAAGGGGAAAAATCACCCACTTCATCCGCGACATGAACACATTTTCATTTTCCTTAAAGACCTTGTCCATATGTGTAATGTAATGATCTAGTACCTATAGTTTTCCATTGTGCTATTTATGCTTAGCATTGTCTGTGTTGCTACATAGTTCTCTTCAACCTCTATTAAATGTAAAGTAGGTGACAGAATCTTAGAGTTATGTGTGTATGCACACACATATTTATTAATTTCTAATTTGATTACAGTTTACAAACTCAGAACAGGAATATTATTGCATTGACTCACTTCTCAAATATCATGGCAGCAAAAATTCAGCTGTTGAAGAACTTGATGTCACTGAGCATTTAATCAACCTTTCAAAAAACATGATTGCAGCAAGACTTTGAGGTGAAAAGTCCAGACTTTATAAACCGTTCCATTTTTATGCTTTTGTCTTTTGAGCATTTTTGTCATCGCTTTACCTTGATTTCCTAATAAAAGATATTTTAAGGAAATTCCCATCTGGTCTCAACTGAAGAAAGAAGTACAGGAAGTTGCCCTCTTCCAGGCTATGAAAGTCAGGGAGATCCATAGGCCCAAGAGGTCAGGCGTAAAGGCTAGCTGGGCCAGCAGGGGTGGAGATAGTGATATCTCCCGGGGTCTGCAGTTGCACAGGTGGGAGCAGAGAAGGTAAGAATGAGGGGCAGCTGGTGCTATCCAGGACATTGCATGGCTCTCTCTGTTTTACCTCCCTGAGAGACTGCAAATTCCCCAGGGCATAAACCATATCCTGGGCAAACTTACCACTAGGTCAGTAGCTGCTGAATTCATGAACAGATAGGTTAATGAACTTATGTCTTGGAGAAAGTTTTGAGGCGTTATAGAAGAGTGGAAATCTGCTGGGTGCTGTGGCTCAAGCCTATAATCCCAGCACTTTGGGAGGCCAAGGCGGGCAGACCACAAGGTCAGGAGTTCGAGACCAGCCTGACCAACATGGTGAAACCCTGTCTCTACTAAAAATACAAAAATTAGCCAGGCGTGGTGGCGCTCGCCTGTAATTTCCAGCTATTCAGGAGGCTGAGGCAGGAGAATCGCTTGAACCCAGGAGGCAAAGGTTGCAGTGAGCCGAGATCGTGCCACTGCACTCCAGCCCAGGTGACAGAGCGAGACTCTGTCTCAAAAAAAAAAAAGAAGAGTGGAAATAATAATAATGGCCACAAAGTTGTTAGTTTATTTATGCAACAAGTATTTATTGAGCATCTACTATTTGTCAGGCATTAATTATGTTGACTACCTTTTCATATGCTTCTTGGTTATCTGGATATACTTTTTGATGAAGTATCCAGTCAAGTATCTTGTCTATTTTCTTCTTGGGTTGTCTGTTTTTTTCCTTATGGGTTTGTGTAAGTTCTTCATATATTCCGAATGAGTCTCTGGTCAGATATGCGTAAAGCAAATATTTTCATCTTGTCTGTGGCTTGCCATTTTACTCTAATAATGATGTTATTTAAGAAATCAAAATTCTCTACTTTGGGAGGCTGAGGAGGGTGGATCACGAGGTCGGGACATCAAGACCATCCTAGCTAACACGGTGAAACCCCGTCTCTAATAAAAAAAAAAAAAATGCAAAAAATTAGCCAGGTGGGGTGGCACGCGCCTGTAATCCCAGCTACTCAGGAGGCCAAGGCAGGAGAATCTCTTGAACCCGGGAGGCAGAGGTTACAGTGAGCTGAGATTGCGCCACTGCACTCCAGCCTGGGTGATAGAGCAAGATTCCAACTCAAAAAAAAAAAGAAAAAGAAAAAGAAAAGAAAAAAGAAATCAAAACTCTTAACTTTTTTTTTTTTTTTTGAGGCAGGGTTTCAGTCACAGCTCACTGCACCCTCAACCTCCTGGGCTCAAGCGATCCTCTCACTTCAGCCTCCTGAGTAGCTGGGACTGCAGGCACACACCACCATACCCAGCTAATTTTGTATCTTTAGTAGAAATGGGGTCTTGCCATATTGGCCAGGCCTGTCTTGAATTCCTGGGCTCAAGTGATCTGCCTGCCTCAGCCTTCCAAAGTGCTGGGATTACAGGCAGGTGTGAACCACCACGCCTGGCTCAAAAGTCTTAAGTTAAATATAGTCCAGTTTTCACTTTACCTTTATAGTTAGTACTTGTGAGTCCTATTGAAGAAATCTTTGCTCACATCGAGGTTATGAAGATATTCTCCATATTGTGTCCTAGGAGCTTTGTTGTTTTACTTTAAGTGTAGATCTACAACCCATTTGAATTGTATTTTTGTGTATGCCTTGAATTAGAGATCAAGGTTTTTCTCTCCATATGGATGGTTGCTAATCCCATCCTTTCTCTCTTTCACTGACATGACAACTTTATCATAAACCAGGTATCATGTAAGTGTGGATCTGTGTCGAAATTTTTCCATTAGTCTAATTGTCTAGACTAGCACCAAGAAGAGGCATTGTACATTTCTAACAAGTCTTAAAATCTTTTAGTGCAGGCTGGGTGCAGTGGCTCATGCTTGTAATGCCAGCACTTTGGGAGACCGAGGTGGGTGGATCGCTAGAGGTCAGGAGTTTGAGACCAGCCTGACCAACATGGTGAAACCCTGTCTCTACTAAAAATACAAAAACTAGCCAGGTATGGTGGCGGACACCTGTAGTCCCAGCTACTGGGGAGGTTGAGGCAGGAGAATCAGCTGAACCCGGGAGGCGGAGGTTGCAGTGAGCTGAGATTGCATCACTGCACTCCAGCCTGGGTGACAGATTAAGACTGTCAAAAAAAAAAAAAAAAAAAAAAAAAAAAAAATCTGTTAGTGTTTAAGTGTTTAGGTTTTGTTCTTCAAAGTCATCTATGCTATTTTTAGCCTTCTACATGCCATATTGTTTTAAAACGTAGGTTTTATTGTTATTCAGGTTTGGTGAAACTGACAGATTAAGGAACAACTCCATTGAAAAGATAATTTGTTATTCACAGTACCCAGGAAGAAGGGGCATGCCACATCACACAGGGCCGCGTGGGGAAGCACCATGGCCAGTTAGGAGGCAGAAATGAGGAGAAGGCACGGGTAGGGGCCTTTTCTGTGGTTTTCACAGGTAGTATGGGAGAGGCAGTTACAGGCTAAGAAGGATGGGCGCTGGCTAGTTTGAATAAATTCAATAGGCTCCAGGGAGCAGGAGTGGTCCTGAGCTGTCTGGTACCTGGCCCTGGGGTGATTAGGGAAGGGGAATATTGAGGAGTAAGAGCCCTGTGAGAGCGCAACAAAGGAGGAGGTTGGAGGATATGGGATCTGGATTGGTTGTTTTGCATCTGAAAGGCTCCCTCACAGGAAAGCCATTTGCTATTTCTAGGAATTAGCTAGCCCTGAGAGGGGCAGTCTCTCCCAGGTCAGCAAGGCCTCCAGGATCTAAAAGATTAATAAAACACAGAAAATAAAAAACATGATTAATACACATATCTATTGTAGAATCAGCTTGTCAATTTATACACACAAACACACACACACACACACTCACACACACACATGGTTTTTTAATTGGGTTTATATTGAATCTATTCATCAATTTGAGTAGAATTAACATTTTTATAATATTAAATATTCCAGTTGATGAAAACAGAATATTCCTACCTTTTCTTTCTGTTGAAGTCATCTTTAATTCCCATGAGTAATATTTTTAGTTTTCTATGTAGATGACTTGCATATCTTTTGTTGAACTTATTTCTGAGATTTGGTAAATTTTGATGCTATCTAAATGATATCGTTTATTTGATTTTCTCATTGTTGATTGCTAGTATGTAGAAATACAATTGATATTTGTTATATTGATCTATAGAGAGATTTTGCTAAATTCACTTAATTCTAACAGTTTATGAATTCTTTTACATTTTCCTACATACAATTCATATTGTCTGAAAATAATGAGTTTTATTTCTTTCCTTCCAACTGATGTAATATATCTTTTCATTCTTTTGAGACAGAGTTTCGCTCTTGTCACCCAGGCTGGAGTGCAATGGTGAAATCTCTGCTCACTGCAACTTCCTCCTCCCGAGTTCAAGCGATTCTCTCGCCTCAGCCTCCCGAGTAGCTGGGATTACAGGTGCATGCCACCACGCCCCACTAATTTTTGTATTTTTAGTAGAGATGGGGTTTCGTCATGTTAGCCAGGCTGAACTCCTGACCTCAGGTGATCCTCCCCCATTGGCCTCCCAAAGTGCTGGGATTACAATCGTGAGCCACTGCACCCAGCCTCTTTTTTATTATTATTATTTTTTATTTTTTTATTTTTTGAGATGGAGTCGCTCCGTTGCCCAGGCTGGAGTGCAGTGGTGCAATCTTAGCTAACTACAACCTCCGGCTCCCGGGTTCGAGCAATTCTCCTGCCTCAGCCTCCCGAGCAGCTAGGATTACAGGTGTGCACCACCACACCTGGCTAATTTTTGTATTTTTAGTAGAAATGGGGTTTCTCCATGTTGGTCAGGCTGGTCTCGAACTCCTGACCTCAAGTTATCGCCCATCTCACCCTCCCAAAGTGCTAGGATTACAGGTGCAAGCCACCACTCCCTGCCCTTTTTCATTATTTTGCTTGCCTTGTTATATTGTCTAAGATCTCCTATCGTAAATCTGAATAGAAGTGATGTTAGCAAGCATCCTTTTCTTATTCGCGATCTGAAAGGGAAAGTTTTCAATATTTCATCAAGCATGATATTTACTGTATTTTTTTATTGACAACCTTTACCTTATTACAGAAATTCCTGATATTTCTAGTTTGCCAAGAGCTTTTATTTTTAAAAAACTATATATAGATACTGAATTATATAAAAAATAGTATCTATTGAAGTGATCATATGGTTTTTCTCCTTTATTCTGTAATTGTGGTAAATTATATTGATTGAATTTTTGAATGATAAATGAATTGTCAGTCTTGGAATAAATCCAATTTATCATGACTTACTATTCTTTTTATTTATATTTAAAATTTTTATTTAATTAATTTATTTAGAGCTGGGATCTCCCTATGTCACCCAAGCTGGCCTTGAACACCTGGCCTCAAGCCTTGACCTTCTGAGTAACTGGGATTACAGGCCTGAGACACTGCACTCAGCTCTATTCATTTTTTATATATAGCTGAATCCAGTATAATAATATATTATTTTGGCCGGGCACAGTGCCTCATGCCTATGATCTCAGCACTTTGAGGGGCCGAGGCAATCAGATCACTTTAGGCCAGGAGTTCAAGACCAGCCTGGCCAACATGGTGAAAACCTGTCTCTACTAAATACAAAAAAATTAGCTGAATGTGGTGGCACACGCCTGTAATCCCAGCTACTTGGGTGGCTGAGGCATGAGAATGGCTTGAACCTGGGAGGCGGGGGTTGCAGTGAGCTGAGATGGCACCACTGCACTCCAGCCCGGGTGACAGAGTGAGTCTCTGTCTCAAAAAAATTTTTTTTTTCTTTTGGATGTTTGCATATATCGTAATAAGAAAGATTGGCTTGTAATTTTCTTATAATATATTTTTTAGTTGTAGTATCAAGATTATGCTGAATTTATAAAATGAGTATTTCTGCCTTTTCTGTTGTCTGGAAGAGTTTATATAAAATTGTGTATTAGTATCCCTAGGCTGTTGTAACAAAGTACCGCAAATTGGGCTGCTTAAAACAACAGAAATATATTCCCTCATAGTTGTGGAGGTTGGAAGTCCAAAATCAAGGAGCAGTAGTGTTGGTTCCTTCTGTGAAGGCTCTGAGGGAGAATCTGCTCCATGCCTCTCTTGTGGCTTCTGGTGAACCCAATCCTCAGTGTTTCTTGGCTCACAGATACATGGCCTCCATCTTCACCTGGCATTCTGTCCGTCTTCGCATGGTCGTCTTCTTATAAGGACTCAAGTCATATTGGTTTAGGCGCTCCAGCATGACCTCATTTTAATGAATAGCATCTGCAGTGCCCTATTTCCAAATGTACTCACATTTGGAATTCTGAGATACTTGGGGTTAAGACTTCAACATATCCATTTTTGGAAGGTACACAATTCAACCCATAACAAATTGTGTTATTTGTTTCTTTGAAAGTTTAGAAGAATTAATCGACGAAGCCATCTGGGTGTACAATTATATTGTAGGAAAATTTTAAATTATGGATTTCTTTTTTTTTTTTTTTTTCCAAACAGCGTCTCTCTTGCCTAGGCTGGAGTACGGTGGCACAATCACAGCTCACTGAAGCCTCAGCCACCTAGGCTCAAGTGATGCTCCCCCCTCAGCCCCCAACAAGTAGCTGGGACTACAGGTGCTCACCAACACATCTGGCTAATTTTTAAATTTTCTGTAGAGGTGGGGTCTCCCAATCTGCACAGACTGCTTCCAAACTTCTGGCCTCAAGCAGTCCTCCCACCTCAGCCTCTCAAACTCTTAGGAATACAGGTGTAAGCCACGGCACCCTGCTACATTCCACTTATTTAACAATAATAGACCTATTCAGATTTTTCAGTTCTTATGTGAATTGAGGTCAAGTTTTTTAAGGAATTTGTTCATTCATATAAATTTTCAAATTTATTAGCATAGTTGTTCATAATATCCTTTTACTACTTAAGTATTGATATATTTTGTGTTTTATGGTCCCCTTTCATTATGGTACTATACCTTTTCTCTTTAAAAATATATTTTATTTTTAAATAAATAAAATGGAATTTATTTGCATAATTTCCAAAATTGTAGGGATATTCAAATTTCTTCTTTTCTTTTAAAATTGCTTTTTAGCTTATCTTCATTGTGGTCAAAAAACATACTCTGCATGGCAATTCTTTGAAATTTGCATGTGCACTTAATAAGTATATATACAGGCAGTGGCTCATATCTGTAATCTCAGCACTTTGGGAGGCCGAGGTGGGCAGATCACTTGAGGCCTGGAGTTCCAGACCAGCCTGACTAACATGGCCAAACCCCGTCTCTACTAAAAAAATGTATATATACAAAAATTAGCTGGGCGTGGTGGCACGTGCCTGTAATCCCAGCTACTCGGGAGGCTGAGGCAGGAGAATCGCTTTAACCCAGGAAACGGAGGTTGTAGTGAGCCGAGATCGTGCCACTGCACTCCTGCCTGGGCAACAGAGAGTCTGTCTCAAAAAATAAAACTAAATTAAATTTAAAAATAAGGCTGGGTGCGATGGCTCACGCCTGTAATCCCAGCACTTTGGGAGGCCGAGTCGGACAGATCATGAGGTCAGGAGATTGAGACCATCCTGGCCAACACAATGAAACCCTGTCTCTACTAAAAATACAAAAATTAGCTGGGTGTGGTGGCATGGGCCCATAGTCCCAGCTACTTGGGAGGCTGAGGCAGGGGAATCACTTGAACCTAGGAGGTGGAGATTGCAGTGAGCCAAGATCATGCCACTGCACTCCAGACTGGCGACAGAGTGAGACACCATCTCAAAAAATAAAAAATATATATATTTTTATTTTTAAATAAATAAAATGGAATATATTTGCATAATTTCCAGATTTTGGGGATATTCAAATTTCCTATTTTCTTTTAAAATTGCTTTTTTTTTTTTTTTTTTTTTGAGATGGAGTCTTCGCTCTGTCTCCCAGGCTGGAGTGCAGTGGCATGATCTTGGCTCACTGCAAGCTCCACCTCCCGGGTTCACGCCATTCTCCTGCCTCAGTCTCCCGAGTAGCTGGGACTACAGGTGCCTGCCACCACTCCAGGCTAATTTTTTGTATTTTTTAGTAGAGACAGGGTTTCACCATGTTAGGCCAGGATGGTCTTGATCTCCTGACCTCGTGATCCACCCGCCTCGGCCTCCCAAAGTGCGGGGATTACAGGCGTGAGCCACCATGCCCGGACTTAAAATTGTTTTTTAGCTTATTGCCACTGTGGTCAAAAAACATACTCTGCATGGCCATTCTTTGAAATTTGCACGTGCACTTAAAAAGCATACAGAGGTCGGGCGCAGTGGTTCACGCCTGTAATCCCAGCACTTTGGGAGGCTGAGGCGAGCGGATCATTTGAGGCCAGGAGTTCGAGACCAGCCTGGCAAACATGGTGAAACCTTGCCTCTACTAAAAATACAAATATTAGCTGGGTGTGGTGGCACGCACCTGTAATCCCAGCTACTCGGGAGGCTGAGGAATTGCTTGAATCAGGGCGGCAGAGGTTGCAGTGAGCTGAGATCACACCACTGCACTCCAGCCTGGGTGACAGAGTGAGACTCCATCTCAATTAAAAAAAAAAAGGATATGGATTCTGCAGTTGTCGTTGCAATGTTTTCTATATATGTCAAGTTTGTTAGTTGCATTGTTCAAGTCTTTTATATTTTCGTTGATTTTTTGTGGCTTGTTTGGTCAGTTACAGAAAGAGGTATATTAAAATTGCCAGCTATGATTTTAGTTTTATCTATTTCTCCTTTCCGTTCTGTTTTTACGTATGTTTTTGAAACTATGTTATTAGGTAAATGAAAATTTTGAGTTATTTTATCTTCCCCTTTTATCATGATGAAATGTCCCACTTATCTCTACTAATATTTTTGTTTTAAAGCCTACTTCATCTAATATTAATTTAGATAAATCAGCTTTCTTCCTCCATGCTGCCCCTGGAGTCTTACTCGGTTGCCCAGGCTGAAATCTGGAATGCAATGGTGGAATCTTGCTGCCTACTGGTTTCAAGCGATTCTCCTGCCTCAGCCTCCCGAGTAGCTGGGATTACAGGCATGTACTACCATGCCCACCTAATTTTAATTTTTTTAGTAGAGATGAGGTTTCGCCATCTTGGCTAGGCTGGTCTTGAACTCCTGGCCTCAAATGATCCACCTGCCTCAGCCTCCTAAAGTGCTGGGATTACAGGCATGAGCCACTGCACTCGGCCTAATCAGCTTTCTTTATTTTATTTTATTTTTTTATTTTTATTTTTATTTTTTGAGATGCCGTCTCACTCTGTCGCCAGGCTGGAGTGCAGTGGCACGATCTTGGCTCACTGCAACCTTTGCCTCCTGAGTTCAAGTGATTCTCCTGCCCCAGCCTCCCGAGTATCTGGGACTACAGGCACATGCCAACACACCCAGTTAATTTTTGTATTTTTAGTAGAGACAGGGTTTCACCATATTGGCCAGGATGGTCTCAATCTCTTGACCTCGTGATCTGCCCACCTTAGCCTCCCAAAGTCCTAGGATTACAGGCATGAGCCACCGCACCCGGCTAATCAGCTTTCTTTAGGTTAGCATTTTTATGTTTATCCTTCTCCCTCTTTTTATTTTCAACCTGATTTGTCATCACCTCAAGGGTATAGCTTTTGTAAGCAGCAGATAGCTGCTTTTTAAAAATATACTCTAAAAATCTTGTCTTTAAACTTGGAGTGTTTAGATCATATACATTTAAAATAATTACTGAAATTTTGACTTTATCATTTTAATATTTTTTTGTTCCATTTGTTCTTTAGTTTTTGTCTCCTTTCTCCTTTCTTGCTCATTAGTTTGTTAGTAATATTCTTTTTTTTTTTTTTTGAGACGAAGCCTCCCTCTGTCACCCAGGCTGGAATGCAATGGCACAATCTCGGCTCACTGCAACCTCTGCCTTCTGGGTTCAAGCAATTCTCCTGCTCCAGCCTTCCCAGTAGCTGAGATTACAGGTGTGTGCCACCATGCCCAGTTAATTTTTGTATTTTTAGTAGATACGGGGTTTTGACATGTTGGCCAGGCTGGTCTTGAACTCCTGACCTCAAGTGATCCCCCCTCCTCAGCCTTCCAAAGTGCTGGGATTACAGGCATGGGCCACCATGCCTGGCCTACTAGAGTGTACTTTAAATTCCTACTTTCACCACTTCTCAGACAACCTTAGTTTGGTTCAATGCCATATCCCCCCTCTGTCTTTTGTGCTATTGTTGTCATGTATTTTATTTTATTTTATTTATTTTTGAGATGGAGTCTCACTCTGTCACCCAGGCTGGAGTGCAGTGGCACAATCTCAGCTCACTGCAACCTCCACCTTCTGGGTTCAAGCAGTTATCCTGCCTCAGCCTACTGAGTAGCTCAGATTGCAAGGGTGCGCCACCACATCTGGCTAATTGTTGTATTTTTAGTAGAGATAAGATTTTGCCATGTTGGCCAGGCTGGTCTTAAACTCCTGACCTCAGGTGATCTGCCTGCCTCAGCCTCCCAAAGTGCTGGGATTACAGGTGAGCCACTGCACCCAATCCCCATTGACTATTGATGTTATTTTCAATGTCCTAAACTCTTTTAGCAACGGTGAAAGGCAAGTTTATTTTCTCTGGACATATTTCTGTGGCTACTGCTCTTGAGTACAATTTAATTAAGTCACCATCAGTTAATAGCTCTCCTTGCTTTCCTAACAAATGAGCCTCTAGGACACTTACTTTGTGAAGAAATTTTGCTGTGATTAGATATTCCGATTTCAATTTTTTTTTTAGATGGAGTTTCGCTCTTGTTGCCTAGGGTGGAGTGCAATGGCGTGATCTCGGCTCACTGCAACCTCCGCCTCCTGGGTTCAAGCGATTCTCCTGCCTCAGCCTCCCTGGTCGCTGGGATTACAGGTGCCCGCCACCACGCCCAGCTAATTTTTTTGTATTTTTAGCAGAGACAGGGTTTCACTACGTTGGCCGGGCTGGTCTCGAACTCCTGACCTCAGGCAATTCACCTGCCTCAGCCTCCCAAAGTGCTGGGATTACAGGCGTGAGCCACCGCGCCCCGCTTGATTTCAATTTTTAAATTTTTCTGATCATTCTTTTCCTCTCAGTTGGGAAAATTGTTGATGAGTGCTTACTCTCGTGATGTTGACTATGTTCTCTTAGCATAACTGCTGTTGTTGCATACTAAACACAATGCTTTGTCACCTAATTTGCTAATAAAATAATCCATACTTCACCGTGCCTTAAAAGCACAAAATTCATAGTCTACTGATATGGTTTGGCTCTGTGTCTCCATCCAAATCTCATGTTGAATTGTAATCCCCATGAGTTGAAGGAGGGGCCTCATGGAGGTGACTGAATCACGGGGCAGGGGGACCTTCCTTCTTGCTGTTCTCATGGTAGAGTTCTTGCGAGATCTGGTTGTTTGAAAATGTGTAGCACTTCCTCTCTGTCTCTCTCCTGCCACCAGGTGAAGAAGGCGCTTGCTTCCCCTTCACGTTGTGCCATGATTGTAAGTTTCCTGAGGCTTTCCAGTCATGCTTCCTGTTAAGCCTGTGGAACTGTGAGTCAATTAAACCTCTTTTCTTCATAAATTACCCAGTCTCAGGTAGTACTTTATAGTAGTGTGGAAATGGATGAATACATCTACTTTTCTTTTTTTGTTTTGACATAATGGATATGCCCTGGTAATAAAAATTTAAAATAAATGTCACAGTACAGAGATATGCATGGCACTGAAAACACTGTATCACTGTGATTTGTGGTGTACTGAGCAGCAGTATGAAGTGATAAGAGCATATACTGTCCCTGTTGCAACTACAGTCAGGCACCATATAACAAAGTTTTGGTCAATGAGGGATCGCATACATGGTAGGGTCCCATAAAATTGTAATACTATATTTTTACTGTGCCTTTTCTATCTTTACATATGTTTGGATACACAAATACTTGCCAATGTATTACAGTTACCTGCAGTATTCAGTACAGTAACATGATGAACAGGTTTGTAACCTAGGAGAAACAGGCTATACCATATACTCTAGGTGTGTAGTAGGCTATACCACCTAGGTTTGTGTATACTCCATATGTTCACAGAGCAATGAAATTGCCTATTTCTCAGAATGTATCCCTATCATTAAGCAATACATGTCCTAAACTCCATCATTGTTGTGTGAAAGCAGCCATTGGCAATGTATAGGCTAAGGAGTATGGCTATGTTCCAATAAAACTTTATCAGCACTGATATTTGAATTTCATATAATTTTCCTGTGTCATAAATATTATCCTTTTTTTTATTTTTATTTTTTGGGACAAAGTTTCGCTCTTGTTGCCCATGCTGGAGCGCAATGGCACGATCTCGGCTCACTGCAACCTCTGCCTCCTGGGTTACAGGCATCCGCTACCACGCCCGGCTTATTTTATTTTATTTTATTTTATCTTATTTATTTATTTATTTATTTATTTATTTTGAGACGGAGTCTCGCTCTGTCGCCCAGGCTGGAGTGCAGTGGCGTGATCTCAGCTCACTGCAAGCTCTGCCTCCTGGGTTCACGCCATTCTCCTGCCTCAGCCTCCTGAGTAGCAGGGACTACAGGTGCCCGCCACCACACCCAGCTAATTTTTTGTATTTTTAGTAGAGACGGGGTTTCACCGTGTTGACCAGGATGGTCTTGAATTTCTGACCTCAGGTGATCCACCTGCCTCGGCCTCCCAAAATGCTGGGATTGCAGCCGTGAGCCACTGCGCCTGGCCCTTATGATCTTTTTCAACCACTTAAAAATGTAAAAAAAGCGGTCAGGCGACGTGGCTCACACCTGTAAAACCAGCACTTGGGCGGATCACCCGAGGTCAGGAATTTGAGACCAGCCTGGCCAACATGGAGAAACCCCGTCTCTACTAAAAATACAAAATTAGCCAGGCGTGGTGGTGCATGCCTATATTCCCAGCTACTCAGGGGGCTGAAGCAGGAAAATCGCTTGAACTCGGGAGGTGGAGGTTGTGGTGAGCCGAGATGGCACCATTGCACTCCAGCCTGGGCAACAAGAGTGAAACTCCGTCTCAAAAAAAAAAAAAAAAAAAAAAAAAAAGTAAAAAAAAAAGTCTTAGCTGAGACCATTCAAAAACAGGCAGCAAGCTGTAGTATGCTGCTCTAGATGATTGTTTTTGGTTTGGCCTCTATGCCTGGTGCTGCAAATCACCAAATTATCTGAGGGGATGAAACAGCAGTGAATATAAACTCGCTTGAATGAATTTCCATTCTGGTGTTTTGATTCCTCATGTTCTGGCTGACTTGGTTGACAGTGATGCCTTCAACTCAGCTGGGTTTTGTTGTTTTATTTTGGTATTTTATCCAGAGTTTATGGTTAGTTGTTCTTGATAAAGGAGTCAATCTGACATCAATACCCCATTAGAATGGGAAGTGGAAGTCTACATGTTAATTTTAATTTGCTACTTTTGCTTACCATTATGAGCCTCCTTCTATATTGACAAACATATTTCCATAATGTCATAACATTCCATTAGATGAATGCACCATGATTTAACTTCATAATTCCCTATAGGGGACATTGAGATTGTTTCTAGATTTTTTCACTGTGATGAACACACTTCTACAGATTTATTTGTGTACCTAGTTGTTTCCTTCAGATAAAATCCTAGAAGTACGTGGATAAGTCAAAGGGTTCACACTTTTAAAGGTATTTCACAGGTATTGCCAAACTTCTCTTTAGAACTGTTACACAATGGCCCAGCATCTATGTGCTTCTTAGTATAGGGGCCAATGCTGGGTGTTACCATTCTTTTCTTCCTTTGCCAATCTGACAGATGAAAACTGGTTATCTCAATGCCGTTTCCATTTGCATTTCTGGTTTATAGGTGTGGCAGGCTGATAATGTCTCACTCCCAAAGCTACATCTATGATCTAATCCCTGGAAACTGTGAATGTTTAAGGAAAAGAGGTCTTTGCAGATATGAAGTTAAGGATTTTGACATGGGCAGGTTATCCAGGTGGTCCTTAAATGCCATCACAAGTTTTTTTTTTTTTTTTTTTTTTTGAGATGGAGTCTCACTCTGTCGCCAAGGCCGGAGTGCAGTGGTGCGATCTCAGCTCACTGCAACCTCCGCCCTCCGAATTCAAGCGATTCTCCTGCCTCAGCCTCCCGAGTAGCGGGGATTACAGGCACCTGCCACCGTGCCTGGCCACTTTTTGTATTTTTAGTAGAGACAGGGTTTCACCATGTTGGCCAGGCTGGCCTTGAACTCCTGACCTTGTGATCCACCTGCCTTGGGCTCCCAAAGTGCTGGGATTACAGGCGTGAGCCACCGTGCCCGACCACAAGTATGGTTTCTTACAAGAAGGGGGCAGAGGAAAATTTGTCACAGACAAAAAAAGAAGGCAATGTGATTACAGACGCAAGGGTGGGAGTGATGTGGTCACAAGCCCCCAGAAGCTGCAAGAGACAAGGGTAGATTCTTTTCAGAGCCTCCAGAGGGAGCATGGCCCCGTCAACACCTCGATTTCTACTCAGTGAAACCGACAGTGGACTTCTGTCTTCCACAACTATGAGGATAAACTTCTGTTGTTTTAAGCCACCAAGTTTTTCGTGATTTGTGACAGTAGCAGCACGAAACTAGTACAATAGGTTTTTCATATATTTATGGACCATAAACATGAAAAATCGTCTGACTTTTAAATTTTATAAAAATAAAATAACACAATAATACAAAGAGTATGATTCTATGTATGTAAATCAGAGTATCTGTAAGTAAGTTTACATATGTTCATAACTGCCTAGGAAAGTGTCTGGAAGGATATATACCAAACTAGTAACAGTGGTTAACCAGAGGCAGTTAACTGAAAGTGGTTAATTAGAAGGGTCCTATGTCCTGGGGGGGAAAGAGGAACTTTCACTTGTTACTCGATACTGCTCAAGATACATCTGTTATTTGAAAACACTTTATGAGACTGTACTCGTGTATCATGTAAAAAATTAGAAAAGGCATATCTGCTTGTTGTAAAGTTCATAGAAAGCAGAAAACTATCTCCTTTCACTTATCCTTTCCCAGAAAGTCATTGATAATAATTTGTATCTTCTCAGATATTTTTCTACGCAGAAATAAATGTGTATAATTTTTTTAAAACAAAAATAAAATAGTGAGTGTCATATATAGTGTTTCATTTAAAGATGTTCCTCCAAAATCAATCTAGGTCCATGTGCCTGTGTGTGTGTGTGTGTGTGTCTGTGTGTGTGTGTGTATATGGGTGGGGGGAGGGGCAGGGACCCTGCATAGAACTGGCCAGCTGCATGGACTGTCACTGTAAAGAAAGATGAAGAATGCATGTCACCAAGCTCTCTGATGCTTTGAACCTAGCACGTGTGGCTTTGCCCATATGTGCGGGCACCTCTGTAGAAACTCTTCTGCCAGTTGGGCTGAAAATAGTTTTACATAGTTCCATACTGCCTTCCAAGCTGTTTTCTAAGTTTATGCTCTAATAGTTCCCCACGGTGGATAACACAAGATATTATTCATTTTCCTCAAACTTTCCCGCACAGGTTGGAGAGAAACGACATCTTAATGTTATTGTAACAGGCATTTCTTTATTTAAAAAAAAAATTTTTTTTTTTTTTGGAGATGAGGTCTTGCTATGTTGCCCAGGCTGGTCTCAAACTCCCGAGCTCCAGCGATCCTCCTGCCTCGGCCTCGGGAGTAGATGGAACGCCAGGCGCGGGCCGTGGCGCTCGCATCACAGGCATTACTTAGGTATGAGGCTGGTTGAGCATTTTTCTCGTGTTCATTGGCTACTCACGCAGCTTTGTGAATGGCTTCGGAGATCACTGGACAGGCAATTTTCCCTCGCAATGAACCAAATCCAAATTCTTTTTGAACCCAAGATCGCGATTTTTCGATTTAGGACCTAGTCCCAAACAATGAAGAAAAGGTGATCTTCCAGATTTCAGCAGGGAAATCTGTATACCTGGACAAGGTTGAAAACCCAGGCCGGGGGTCGCGTTGGAACCCCACAGGAAAAAGGCGCGGAAAGCCGCCGGACATTTTCCGGGGTTCCATAGATGTCCCCAGTGTCCTAGTCCGTGCATCAGCTCGCGCGCTCGGAGGGACTCTAGGCAGGGGGAGGGCCCCGCGGCCAGTCTGTGCGTCCGAGGCTTTCCCGCAGGGGGCAGTGCCGCCCGCCAGCGCGCCGATACGGTGGGAGGGGGTGTGAACCTGCGCGGAGTTCTGGAGGTTCTTTGGGAGAAAGTTAGGGGATGCGGAGGGGTGGGGGTAAGACTTCCAGGACTCGAGGGAGGCCGTGGGGAGGGCCGCCGAGGGTGCAGTGTGGGGCGCAGGAGGGGGTTGGGGGCGGTGCACGTTGCAGGGAGACGCAGCCCCCGGAAGGTGCGAGTGTGAACGTGTGAGTGTGAGTGCGTGTGTATGTGTATGTGTGTGTGCGCGCGCACCGCAGCTCTCCGGGTTCCGCGAGGCGCGCGGGTGTCAGCTTGCAGCCGGGGCTCCTCCCTCCGGCCCCCCTGCCCAGCCCCGCGGTCCCTCCTCCCTCCCTCCCCGCTCGCCCCTCCCCGGCGGGCCAGGGGCTGGGACGCCCCGGCGGAGCAGGCGGCGGCCGTGGCGAGTTGGGGAGCCCTAGGCTCGGCGCTGCCGGAGGGGCCCGAGCCGAGCCGCCTGCGCCCCGGCCGGGCAGCGCCGGGCCCGCTTCCCGCGGGGCCACGCCCTGTCAAACTTTGTTGCGGCGGCTAGCGCAGCGGGCCGGCAACCGGGCGGGAGGGGCGCCGGGCCGGGCCGGGCCGGGCCGGGCAGGGCGCGGGCGGCTAGGGGCTCCGAGAGCGGCTGCCCCGGCCCGCGGCCCCACCATGCCCCAGCTCGGCGGCGGGGGCGGCGGCGGCGGCGGCGGCAGCGGGGGAGGCGGCGGCTCCAGCGCCGGGGCGGCCGGCGGAGGGGACGACCTCGGGGCGAACGACGAGCTGATCCCCTTCCAGGACGAGGGAGGCGAGGAGCAGGAGCCGAGCAGCGACAGCGCCTCGGCGCAACGGGACCTAGACGAGGTCAAGTCGTCCCTGGTCAACGAGTCGGAGAACCAGAGCAGCAGCTCGGACTCGGAGGTAAGGAGGCACCGCGGCCAGCCCCGGAGGATCCCGGCCCTGCGTCCGCTCACCCGCTCTCGCCTTTGTGTCTCCTCCGCAGGCAGAGAGGCGCCCGCAGCCCGCCCGGGACACTTTCCAGAAGCCACGGGACTATTTCGCCGAAGGTACGTGCCCGCCGGGACAGCCCCCCACTCTCGATTCCCGCTGCTCTCTGCTGCTCAGCCCGGGCGGCCCACGGTCCCCCTCGCTCGGGTGGACGCACCCTTGCCCTCCGCCTCTATTGGCGGCAGCCCCCGTGGGGCGCGCGTGGGGGGCGCTCGGGTCCCCGGCTCCGGCCTCGAGCCCCCTGCCGCGGCGCTGTCCCGGGGGCCTGGGCCTCACCTCGCCTTGGTCTTGTTCGCAGTGAGAAGGCCCCAGGACAGCGCGTTCTTTAAAGGACCCCCCTACCCTGGGTACCCCTTCCTGATGATCCCGGACCTGAGCAGCCCGTACCTCTCCAACGGACCCCTGTCTCCCGGAGGAGCGCGCACCGTGAGTGCCCGTCGGGCGCACCGGGGAGGGTGGGAGGCCGCGGCCCGCAGGATGCGCCCCCGGGCTCGGCCATGGAGTGGGGGATGGGGCCTTCTGCGCCGATCCCAAGCAGAACTTGTTTGCGGAGTTGAACTACTCTCTGGCGGCCGAGCGCGAGGCTGCGCTGGCCAGTGCCTGGATGAAAGTAAAGTTACTTTAACTTCTCCCCTCTTGCGGGTTGAGGTTTTGGAGCCCACCTCTGGGATCTTCCTTGGCCTCCAGAATTCTTCGTCTGCACGGAAGGAAACTTGGATTTGTGCCCGCTTTGGGGGGGGGGGGTCTTGCTTTCCTTCTTGGAAATCGGTCAGCTTTCTCTGGCAGTGGGGCAAGGGGCCTAGGGAGCTGGGTTGGCGACGTTGTCTTCCGACTCCGGGTCACTGGGCGGCTGCAGGCTGGTTCCTAAGAAACCCAGTTTTCGTGGCGGGTTATTCACAGCCCCCGTTCCCACCCCCAGCGCTTGCACCGGGGCCTCAGCTTTTCTGCGGAGCTAGCTCCGAATTTTAAACTCGCGTTGATGATTTCGAGGCGACCCGAGGCATTCTTCAAGTTGAGGAACTTGGCTTTTTCCCCCTTTTGTCGCCTGCTTTTCTCATTTAAAGCGAGCGCTGCGACACTTTAAACCTTTTAATGGGCGCGTATTGTGTGCTGCGCGCTGGCATTTAGAGCGGTGATTAAGCAAATTGACCGGGCCCCAGACGACGTGCAAATGAGGGCGGATTCCTTCGTCCCCTCTCTCTGGCTCTAAACTCCCGCCCCCCGCGTTGCGAGGGGCGCAGCTGGGGGCTGGCGAGGCCTTTGTGTCCCCCAAGCCGCCACTCCACCCCTAGGCTCCCTGCCCAGGTACTGGGTCCGATGACAGATCTTGGGTGAACGCCTACCTACTGTGTGCCAGGCTCCCGCGTGCTGCTGCTTGGGCGCGATGTGAATCGTAGTAGTTCTTTGCTTCCTGCCTAGCTTCCCAGTGCCTGCCACTTCGCTGTCGACGGTGGGTAAGGGGGCAGGGAGTGTTAGCCTCTTAGGAGCAGGGTCCCAACAACACACTTTATGCTAAGGCTGCCCTAAAATAAGGATGATAATCAAAGGGTGGTAGAGAAAGGCTAGGTGCTGAATGGCCATTCCTGCTGTCATTGTATAGCGGTCAGTGGAGAGCCAAGGCCTCCACATTTGGTTCAGCAGGGGCACTACCATCACCAGGTGGGTTGGAGGGGGGTTGACGGGGGACGGTGGGAGAGACTCTGACTGAGAGAGAGGGGAATGGGGAATGGGACTACACAGACCTCACAGTTTTGCCCCGAGAGGGAGGGAGGCCTTGCAGCTTTGGCCCTGCTGGCCTGGAGCACCCCAGGAAGTCCTGAATGTAAGTGTCACTTTTGCAGTGAAAACTGGATGTGGGTCTATGGCTGTTGCTTTTTCTCGTTAAAAGAAAAGAGCTGCGTGCCAATCAAAGGGGGAGGATCAACGAGCTGCTGCAGTCTTATTTAGGTTTTCAGTGATTCCCACCAGTACCCATACATGTAGCTTAGTTCTGCAAGTTTTGATGGGATTCGTGTAACTTTGCGGATGGGGGAGAGTTAATGCCGCTAAAGTCTCAGGTTTCCATTTACCATTAGGATATCTAGAGAGAGGGGTCTGGGAGGCACTAGCATCTGTACATCAGCCCTCAGCCAAGTCCTGGTGCAGTTAAAGTCACTAGAAATGACTATTTCACCATCAGATATGACTATGGCTCCCTCAAGGCTATTTCTCCATGCACCCATTTCTCTTTAGGGCATTTTGATTCATCCAGGCTCTGCTGTCTCCTCTCTCTGACAGTCCAAGTGAGACAGATTTTTGTTAGTGTCCCCTCCTTCTTTCCTTCTGTCACGTTGTGTTCTTTCGCCTAAGAACTTCCAAAGGCTGATTCTTGCTGATCCTGGAGATTCCTGATTACTAAATCCAGGCCCGTGTGGGATTTTGGAGCCCTCCTTGAGGCAGCAAACCTTTAGTCTCTGCATGCCTCTCTGACTGTCCTTGTTCATCTCTGCAGTTGTTCCCTGTCCTGGCCCAGACGCCAGCCTCCTTTCAAGCCTCCTAGGACATGTACTTTCTTGGGGACTTAGTAAGTCCCATCCCACCCCCATACCTACATCTTGTCTCCCTGGTGACTTGCCCTTACAGAAGTTAGTTCAGTTCCCAATGTTTCTGTGTCTCTGTGCCTTTTGCTGTTAGTTCACGGATATACTGGGGAAGTGTCCTGCCGTTAGGTCAGCACAGTTAAACCTAATTTGACCCTGTTCTTTTGCTGCCAGTAAGTAAAGCAAGTGAGGAAACACTTAAGCACTTGGTTGTCTGGACCATAGGGTGGAGATGATGGTTTTCCTCTGAATGATTCTATTAATATAATTAAGGTAATTGTCACTGTAGGCAAATGGTAGGTACAGACAAAGTGGCCCTCTGTTGGTTTCCCAGCCTGGTAAAATGAATGTGGATAGATATGGGTGGGGAGGGAGGAGGGAGGAAAGTGCCTGGGATATATGATCCGATCTCTCTGACATCTTAGGTCTTTTTTATTGTTTGGCCTCTAAACTGCACCACTTTAGGCTTTGCTGCTCTAAGGCCTAGGGGTAGTATAAAATTAGGTGACCCCAGTTATCTGCTGCTCTAACACTTCCTCTGGAAATACCAAGCCAGATGCAGAAGTGGGAATTGGCTGGAGTGTTTTCAGGGTGTTAATGAACCCTAGGAATAGCAGGCAGGAGGCTTCAACAGCCTCACCCACTGGCATAATTCCTGCTGAGACCACTGGGGGCTGGCCCGTCCTACAATCTGGCCATCTCTCCCCATGAGCCATCACCCTTGCCCTCCACTCTGGTTTGGCTGGGATGCTGGGAAGTGGCTTTTTCCTGAGGCTCTTTAGAGAAGAGGTCCCCTCAGCATGGGATGTGGGCCAAGTCTCTGTGAGCTGCAATTGCTTATTGTCTGGAGGCCCTGGGACCCTGTGAAGAGAGGAATAGCTGCCACAAACCATTTTTCAAATAATCACCTCAAAATTATACATTCATTTCTGAAAAGGCTTCACGGTTTACTAAACCACTTTGGGGCTGTTGCCTAGAATTTTGTTAGGAAAATGTAAGTTGGCTGGGTGCGGTGGCTCACGCCTGTAATCCCAGCACTTTGGGAGGCCAAGGTGGGCAGATCACCTGAGGTCAGGAGTTAGAGACCAGCCTGGCCAACATGGTGAAACCCCATCTGTACTAAAAATACAAAAATTAGCCAGGCGCGGTGGCAAGCACCTGTAATTCCAGCTACATCGGAGACTGAGGCATGAGAATCTCTTGAATCTGGGAGGCAGAGGTTGCAGTGAGCTGAGATCGTGCCACTTCACTCCAGTCTGGGCAACAGAGTAAGACTCTGCCTCAAAAAAAAAAAAAAAAAAAAAAAAGAAAGAAAAGAAAGAAAACTTAAGTCAACACATTAGAAAGTGAATGCCAAAAATAGTTTAAGACAAAAAAGAGGCAAAAAGAAAATGTTGAATGTGGTTCAGCAAGCCAGCTACAATGTGATAGAAAGTAGTTTGACTGTGACCATGAAGTGAGGGCTGATGACATTTTGGAAAGAAACACTTCTAGGTAGTATTGCTGAGGGAGTCTGTGGTTTTTGTGTCCATCTTATAAATTTCAGAACCTCTTTCGTGCAGCACAAGCACACGAAAGGCTTTGCTTTATTATTTCTCAGACCATCTCAACTCAGGTTTTTGTATGAAATGGTCCTGGTCCTCAAACGCGTGCTCGTTTTTAAGTCCTTTATACCCCACTGCTTCCCATGGGCAGTCTTGTTCATATCCTGGGAGCTCCTGTTCTTTCAGACCCAAAGGAATCCAAGCAGAAATCTTTGTATGTATACGTATGAAGAGGTTGTCTGTTTTTAGGAGTTGTATGTAAAAGCTAAGGAAACCTTTTCTTTTGGAAGATCAGTATAAACATGCTGCTTTTGGTAAAATTCTTTTGAGCCATTTCATCTAAATATAACTCCTGTTTCATTTTTTTTTTTCTAAATATAACTCAGAGTTTAATGAGGGCTTTTCACATGGAACAAGCTTTTGAGAGGGCCTGTATTGCTGAAGTTTTCGCCCTTGGATTGCCGGGGTGATATCGGTGACAAACTCTGTAGGGAAGGACTGGGAACCTGTCAATCTTTTTTCTTTGGTTGGGTGGATTGGGCAGGGAATAGCTGACTTGATTTGTTATAAGTTTGGAAAGTTATAGTTTGGTCACATTCTTCATTGATCACACTTTTAGGAATTCTTGAAGAAAAGGGAAGCAAAACACACACACACACACACACACACACACACACAGTCTGCGTATTCCAGCCTTCACAATGATGTGCAGTGTTACTAAAATAATTGGGAAATAAAAAGAGTATATATGATTAACTCACTGAATCTTTTAAATCTTCTATAATAGGAAGGCCCTACTTACATTCTAATTCAGAGACACCTTTTACTTGCCAACCTAGGGAAATTTAGATTTGCACTCTTTTTTTTTTTTTAAACATGGTCTCACTCTGTCACCCAGGCTAGAGTGTAGTGGTACGATCTTGGCTCACTGCAACCTCTACCTCCTGGGTTCAAGTGATTCTCCTGCCTCAGCTTCCTGAGTAGCTGGGATTACAGGTGCGTGCCACCATGCCCAGCTAATTTTTGTATTTTTAGTAGAGACAGGGTTTCACCACGTTGGCCAGGCTGGTCTCGAACTCCTGACCTCGTGATCCACCTGTCTTGGCCTCCCAAAGTGCTGGGATTACCAGCGTGAGCCACTGCGCCGGGCCTAGATTTGCACTCTTAAAACTACTTCCTAACTCCTCAACTTCTTCAACTGAAGTCTATTGGATACCTATCATGGGCAATGGCTAAGGGACCATGGGAAACAAGATAAGACCCAGGCTTTGCCCTAAAGGATTTAAAAATTAAGTAGGAAAGAAGTCATGGTAGCACTGTAATAAGAAGTTAAGAGGTAGTAAAGTCTGGAGAAGCATTTTCATAATAGAAATTGAGAAAAATTACTTCCTGGGTGATCCAAGAAGGCAGGTCGAAGAAGTAGGTTTAAACTAGTCCTTAAAACTCAGTCATTCTTTAATCCAGGTAATTCTTGTTAATTTAGAAGAATGTGAATAGTAAGAGGAAGCATTTAGAGTGAAAAAGTGGAAGTCCTCCTTCACTCTCATCTTGAGGTGGGAGCCAGCACCAGGAGAGTGAAGACATGGAGGAAGGAAAAGTTCAGGGCGATTTGGGGTAATGCAGCTTATTTCAGTTCCATTTGCCTGGAAGGATAAGGGGCCAGGACATGGGCTAAGGGACATAGAATGCCAGGGAAGGAATCTGATCTTATTCGAGAGGCAGCAGAGAACCATCAGAAGTTAGGCTGGGAAGTGATGTGACTTGTACATGTGGCTAGAAAGATAATGGTGGATTGGAGGAGGAAGACCTGGAAGGGCATAGAGCAATTAGACTCACAGGAGCCAGGGGTGAGGTGAAAAGGGCTTCAGAGTAGCAGAGTGGAAAGGAAAGGTGGATGGGAGGAAATGAGATTCTTGTCTGTACCTCTGTGGGGAGGGGAGGTACCAGATCCAGAAAGTGGCTGATGTCACAGCTAATTCCTGGTGTCCAAGCTCGGGCACCTGGGGACTGACTTCTGTAGGTGGGGAGGCCTCCCCAATCTCTACCTCCCCAGTGGTGGACAGATGCTTACTGAATATTTTGGCAATAACAGAGCCCACACAGTCTATGAGAGGCTCTCATTGGGAGGAACCCCTCGGTTTCATTGGAGACACGTTAGGTGTGAGGGGATGTTGAGGGGATGATTGAAACTGGGTGATGTAAGAGAGGTAGAGAAGAAGGGGGAAGAGATGCTTAGAGCAGGGACAGAAGTCATTGGAGGAGGATGGAAGGGAGCACTGGGTAAGGTAGGAGGAGCGCTTAGGGACTCCCCTCTCCCTTTTTCTTTCTTTTTTTTTTTTTGAGACGGAGTCTCACTGTTGCCTAGGCTGGAGTGCAGTGGCACAATCTCGGCTCACTGCAGGCTCCACCCCCCGGGGTTCACGCCATTCTCCTGCCTCAGCCTCCCGAGTAGCTGGGACTACAGGCGCCCGCCACCTCGCCCAGCTAATTTTTTGTATTTTTAGTAGAGATGGGGTTTCACTGTGTTAGCCAGGATGATCTCGATCTCCTGACCTCGTGATCCGCCCGCCTCGGCCTCCCAAAGTGCTGGGATTACAGGCGTGAGCCACCGCGCCCAGCCATCCCCCTTTCTTTCCCTCCAGCTTCCATGATATTCATCATGGAAGCTGGAGGGAAAGAAAGGGGAGGCCAGGTGCAGTCACTTAGGTCTGTAATCGCTCATGTCTATAATCCCAGCACTTTGGGAGGTCAAGGCAGGTGGATCACCTGAGGTCAGGAGTTTGAGATCAGCCTGGCAAACACGGTGAAACCCCGTCTCTACTAAAAATACAGAAATTAGCTGGGCAAGGTGGCAGGTGCCTGTAATCCCAGGTACTCAGGAAGCTGAGGTAGGAGAATCACTTGAACCCAGGAGGTGGTGCCTGTATCCCAGGTACTTGGGAGGCTGAGGCAGGAGAATTGTTTTAACCTGGGAGGCAGAGGTTGCAGTGAGCCGAGATTGCGCCATTGCACTCCAGCCTGGGCAACAAGAGTGAAACTCCATCTGAAAGGAAGAAAGAATCCAGCCTGGGCAATAAGAGTGAAAGAAAGAAAGAGAGAGAGAGAGAGAGAGAGGAGAGGGAGGGGGAGGGGGAGGGGGAGAGTCCTTGGTGTTAGATGCCACAGAGAGAGAGAGGGGAGAAGAAGATCGAGGAGTCAAGAGGAGCTTTTGAGCCAGATGCTGTGGCTTGTGCCTGTAATCCCAGCTACTCAGGAGGCTGTGGCAGTAGGATATTTTGAGGCCAGAAGTTCGAGACCAGCCTGAGCAACATTACAAGACCCAATCTCTAACAAAATTTTAAAAATTGACCGGGCATGGTGGTAGCTCAGGAGTTCAAGGCTACAGTGAGCTATGATTGTGCCACTGCACCCCAGCCTGGGTGACAGACACAGTGAGACCCTGTCTCTAAGAAATAAATAACAAATAAGAGGAGCTTTTGGAATTCAGCTACTAGGAAGTTACTGGTGCCCACAGAGAGAAGTGTTCCAGGCAAGTGGTGGTGATAAAGGTAGAGAGAAGAGACATTAACTCAGTGCTTCCCAAATAGGATAGCCAAGGTGCCAAGTTGCAGACTGGTCTCAGGTGTGGCCCAGTGCTCCCCCTCAGTTGGAACCCCAGACCAGACTCCTGCAGTTTCAAGCAGCCTCCTCCTTCTGTCCCGGTGTACCTTCCGTATCTCAGTACCACCATGGGGAACCTCAAAGACTCTAGACAACCCATTTCAAAAGCCTGGCTATGGAAAGAAGAGGGAAGGGAGGAGTCTCAAGTTTGGGAGAAAGTGTATTTGGGATGCTGGAGTGGGAGACTGTTTGTAGGAGCCATAGGGCAGGCTTGAAGATGAATGGGAAAGAAGATGAGAGGAAGAGGAGGTGAGACTGAGAGCTTCAAAAGCAGGCAGGCTTCTTCCTTCATCCATGGAGAGTGCTATATATAGTAGGTGTCCTCCTAGTTTTAAAGACAAGCCCAAGACTTGAAGATGAGGTTGTAGGGGAATGCAGAGGTGAGTTGGCAGAAACGGATAGTGTGCATTGGAGGACCAGATGGCTTCTTGGTATTCTCAGGAAAACCAAGGGCAAGTTGGCTAGAGTGGGGGCCCTGGAATTTTGTTGGCAGCAGGGAGACTGCAGGCACTTCCTCTCCATCCTCTCATAAAGCCCAAAATGTTGGGAACCTTTTAGCTACATGTTAGGTAATGAAATGTTTGTGTATTGATTGAAAGGAAGGCATGGCACACCTGGGAAATTTTTCCTCCTTTTATTGTCTGGAGCTGGCTGATGTTGAAGAGGGATAGAGAATCAAAATACACTTCGTGTCCTGGTGTGGTGGCTCACGCCCATAATCCCAACACTTTGGGAGGCCAAGGAGGGCAGATTGCTTGAGCTCACGAGTTCGAGAGCAGCCTGGGCAATATGGTGAAACCCTATCGCTACAAAACATACAGAAACTTAGCTGGGCATGGTGGTGGGCACCAACTTCTTGGAAGGCTGAGGTGGGAGGATCACTTGAGCCTGGGCATGGAGGTTGTAGTGAGCCACGATCATGCCACCGTACTCCAGCCTAAATGACAGAGTGATTCCAAAAAAAAAAAAAAAAAGTGTGTGTGTGTGTGTGTGTGTTCTGTATATTTATATACAAAACACAGACACAATTTGTGTGTAGCTAGGGGCAGATATTGAGATATTGAAGTGATAAGTAACGGGATGGAGAGGGACTGGTCACTTAAGACCATATAGAAAACTGTCCCAGATTGTCTATTCTAATATATTTTTGGAGGAGGTTTTTATATATCCCATGTTTTATGTTATTTCTCCCAAACTGGATTACATTTAGTGAACAATAAAATAAATGCAGTTTACAAAACCTTGGTGTTCAGAAATGAAGGGAACCATGAGGGGAGTGAAGGGGACTTGCCCTTTCCTCTATGCTGTATGCACTGCCCAGGGAACAGCCCCAGGACACTTCTGCAGTTTCTTTCTGAGACTCACAAGGTGTTAGCAATGCTCTGAGCTCACTCAATTGACAGATATGTTTAAGGTTCTCAAATAAATTTCAAACTTCTAAATCTTTCCTTTTCATTGTGTGCATAATGTACAGATTAGGAAAATGATCTTCTAATTGAGAAGTATACTTCAAAGTTTGGAAATAAAATAATGAAAATGTTTTCGTAAACATAGCCCTTTTCAGGAGTTTTTGTGGATATGGTCAAGGTCATTAACTCTAATTACCTGGGGTCCTCAGGACAGGAAATGAGCTCACACTCATGCTCTCAAACTGTGTCACAGCATTTTTGGAAATCTTTTCATTTCTATTCAAGAGGAGGAACAAGGCCCCAAGTGTTCACCCTAATTGTAGAAAATAAACATAAACATGAAATTCACAAAAGAACAACTATAAATGGCTGCAAATATGTGAAACTATGTTTAACTTCCCAGGGAGTCAGAAAATACTAATTAATACAAGAATCATCTTTGGCCCATCACATTATGATTTTGTCTGAATAAGCCTCTTCAATGCTGGCAAATGTGAGGTAAAATGGCTGCTCTGGCTGCTCTTTTTGGCTGGTCTTAAGGGGCGTAAATAGCTCCACCCCATTTGGAAAGCACTTGGCAATGGCTGCTAAGACTTTAGTATTTTTCATAGCTTCTAACCTGCTAAGAGGTAGATACTTGTTCCCATTTTGCTGCTGTGCAAACAGACTTGTAGAGGTCAAGTATCTCGTACAAGGTTACTTAGCTGGTAATTGATGGCGCCAAGATTTGAACTTGGTTGTGAGTCCAAAGTCTAGGTCTCCCATTCTACCCATGTGATTTTACACACATGCCTGATATAACTAGCTCCTCCTCCTCTCCAGAGAAGGGCAGCTGACCTTTGTTTCCCAGTTCAGAAATCCTGGTGTGAGTTATCAGCTGGGGTTGAGGGTGGATAGATTTGTTCCAACTTTACACATTGGACCTGAGAATGTACTTTCCTGAATAAACAGTTGTAGAAGCGAGTGACAGTTTTGGTTGAAGTTGTTCCCCCAGTGCAGTGCCCCAGAGGGGTTAATGACCTTTAGTGGGCTGCCCCAGGAACTTCATCCGAGGAAAAGGTGCTTACCTGCTAACATTTGACCTGTTTGGAAATTGGGGATTGTTTTTCCTCATTGAAATTGGTGAGGGTTGGAAGAATACACAAATGAGTCTTTGGGGTGGAAGAACGCTGGAGGAGTAAACTTACTATATTCACAATTTGGATTACAACATAGTTTGGTTAACAAACCCAGCTCTGGTGAACCAAGTGTACAAGTATTATTTCCTTATGGTTCATCTTATAAAATATTTTATAAATTGGTTGCTTTCTTTAAGCTCTCCACAAATGAAAAATCAGTCCCAAAAATCTATAAAAAACTATTTTAGTGTTAATTGACCATTAAGGAAATACATACTAGGCTGCATGTGGTAGCTCACACCTGTAATCTCCACACTTTGGGAGGCTGGGGCGGACAGATAGCTTGAGCTCAGGAGTTCGAGACCAGCCTGGGTAACTTGGCAAAACCCTGTCTCTACAAAAAAAAAAAAAAAAAGATTAGCCAGGAGTGGTAGCATGTGCCTGTAATGCCAGCTACTCGGGAAGCTGAGGTGGGAGGATTGCTTGAGCCCAGGCTGTTGAGGCTGCAGTAAGCCAAGATCACCCCACTATACTCCAGCCTGGGTGACAGAGTAAGACCCTGTCTCAAAAAACAATTTTTTTTAAACAATAAAGAAATACATACTAAACATTTACACAGTTATTTTGGGAATTGCAGGGGGGTATTTGTCTTCTTTCCCATCCCCCTTTCTCTCTCTCTCTCTCTCTCTCTGTGTGTGTGTATGTGTGTGTGTGTGTGTGTGTGTGTGTGTGTGTGTATAAGATGGTTAGAAATCATGAAATTCCACTGGGCGCAGTGGCTCCCTCCTGTAATCCCAGCACTTTGGGAGGCCAAGGTGGGAGGATCACTTGAGGTCATGATTTCAAGACTAGCTTGGCCACCATGGTGAAACTCCGTCTCTACTAAAAATACAAAAAATTAGCTGGGTGCAGTAGCACACACCTATAATCCCAGCTACTCGGGAGGCTGAGGCAGGAGAATTGCTTGGACCCAGGAGGCAGAGGCTGCGGTGTGCTGAGACTGGGAGAAAAAGTGAGACTTCATTTCCAAAAAAAAAAAAAAAAGAAATCATGACATTCCATACTTTTTCCTTTACTTCCCAAATTACTTTCAAATAATAGCATGGCAGAAAGATTAACAAAGGGGGCTTATGATATGGTTGACAGAAGTTGGGGAGGCTTTTGGGGTCCTACCTAAGCCATCCTAGAAACCTGGGTATTGCAAGGCACTAAATCTTAGATAAATATCTTAGACCTCATTAAAGTTAATGGGACTATTATATGTAGGAATGTCCATAGAGAATGTGTGGAGAAAGCAGAAAGGTGTAAGTTTGAGAGATGGCAACTGTGATTAAGGAACAGATGGATCTCATTGATAATGAGGAAGAAAAACGAAGTAGGAATGAGTGGTATGAAAAGCAGATCAATTTACAAGTCCAGATTTGTTGGCAGTGTTGCTTTCTGATGTTTGGGACTACACTCCCCTCTGTAAATTCTAAAAAAGAATATGTCAGGGTCATTAAACTCAGCCGGATTTGCAAGACATACCTTCTAGAGGTGGTTGGGTGTTAGTCCCTGAGATTCTTATCAAGGACCCTGCGGGAGTGTCCTCTAGCCCTCTGAGCTAGGTGGAACCATCCCGCCCACCCAACGGGTGAGGAGCACAAGCTCAGGGCAGTTGTTGACCTGCCCAAGGGCAAACAATCAGGAGTGATGGAAACAGGACTAGGGTCCAGCTGCAGTCTAGAGTGGTAAAGCTTCATCTTCTACCACTCAGGGAAGTACACAGCCAGCAGTGCTCCAGAGATGATGCACCTCTTTTTGCTATGTTTTTATTTTATTTTATTTTATTTTTTGTTTATTTAAAAAAAAATAGAGACAGGGTCTCACTATGTTGCCCAGGCTGGTCTCGAATGCCTGGGCTCAAGTGATTCTTCCACCTCGACCTCCCAAAGTGCTGGGGATTACAGGCGTGAGCCACCGAGCCCAGCTGAGACGATGCACCTTGAAATACTTCTTTATCTAAAACCTAACACCTGACTCATAATAAGTGATTCACTTGTTGATTGTTGACAACATGAATATTTAAACATCAATATTAAAAACAGCCCCATAAGCACCTTTAATGTTCTAGGGCACTATATCATGCTGTTCTAACTGTTCCTACACTGAATTCTTGTGCATCTGATATTATCATCTCTATTTTATCCTTGAGGAAGCCAAGACTTTGACAGTAAACCAGGGGCCCAAAGTCACCTCCCCAGAAGGTGATAGAGCCAGCATTCCAGCTGTGGGGGGTTCTGGTTCCACCGGGCTGCGATTTCCCTCCACTGAAAATTGAGAGCCAAATTGATGTGACAATGCATGAAAATGCCATTTGGGGCAAGATTCAAAGAAATGGTGTGTAGAAGTAAAAGATGAGTAACATCCCTCAGCATATATTCCTTTCAGTGGCATTTCTTTCTTTTGTTCTTTTTTTTTTTTTTTTTTTGATGTACAGTTTCGCTCTTGTTGCCCAGGCTGGAGTGCAATGGCATGATCTCGGCTCACTGCAACCTCCGTCTCCTGGGTTCAAGCAATTCTCCTGCCTCAGCTTCCTGAGTAGCTGGGATTACAGGCGCCTGCCACCACACCTGGCTAATTTTTTTTTTTTTTTTTTTTTGAGACGGAGTCTCGCTCTGTCGCCCAGGCTGGAGTGCAGTGGCGCAATCTCGGCTCACTGCAAGCTCCGCCTCCCGGGTTCACGCCATTCTCCTGCCTCAGCCTCTCCGAGTAGCTGGGACTACAGGCGCCCGCCACCACGCCTGGCTAATTTTTTGTATTTTTAGTAGAGACGGGGTTTCACCGTGGTCTCGATCTCCTGACCTCGTGATCCGCCCGCCTCGGCCTCCCAAAGTGCTGGGATTACAAGCGTGAGCCACCGCGCCCGGCTAATTTTTTTGTATTTTTAGTAGAGATGGGGTTTCACTGTGTTAGCCAGGATGGTCTTGATGTTCTGACCTCAGGTGATCTGCCTGCCTCGGCCTCCCAAAGTGCTGGGATTATAGGTGTGAGCCACTGTGCCTGGCTTCAGTGGCATTTCTATCCCTTTCACTTAGGAGGCATTTTTAGTGCCTGACGTAGAATCAGAGCCTTAATAGCTGGTTGATTTACAGTCTCAGGGGTGGTGTTAATTGCTATCTTAATCTTTCTTTGCTTTTCTGCACTGTGCAGCTCCATTGATTCTGTTTTTCCCAATCTCCAAATTCCCTTTTGTTTTTCTTATGATATTTTGAGGTGGTACACTTGGTTCCTTAAATATCATATGTGAGATGTTAACAGTTCTAGGTGGAGGTACACAGGCAATCAATCCATTCACCCAACTTCTCTGTATGTTTGAAAAAGTTCGGAATTAAAAACCCAGGATAAGTAAACTAAGGCCTATTTCTTCAGCCACATTCAAAGTCCCTGTAGTCTCACATCTGGAAACCCTGGAGTCTGCCTGGGTGGTGTCTTCCACCCCAGGCCGAGGTTGCAGCAGGTCCTTATTCTCTTGTCCAGGATGAAGCTTTTCGTGGGGGGTCCAGGTAGCAAAATACCCTCACCCTGTTCTCACTCTGTGGAATATTCCGTACAACCCAAATTGGGGATTGCTTGTGTGTCCCCCTCCCACCTGTCACTCTTTCCCTGCCCCTCCCCACGTGATGCTGTGAGAACCCAAACCCCAGCACCTCCTAGATGAGGGCAGTGGTAGGGCGCTAGCTGGAGATGGGGAGAAGAGGAAAGACAGGGAGGGGACTCCTGGCTCTTGGGGTCCAAGGGGATTCCAGAGAAAGTGAGGGAGGGGAGCCCCAGTCCCAGAGATTGAGGAGGACAGGATCTTCGTGGTCCCAGCTGGGTCGGGGGCCCCAGGATCCTAGCATGAAGGTGTAGCCCCTGTGCCGCTTGTGGATGGAGCTGCCCTTGGGGATCCACTCAGTGGCAGATGTGGTGGTGCCTGGGTGTTAAATCTATACACCATATGTAATAATGGTGGGTATCTGTTTGGTGCCTTAGTTTGTTGCCTCGTTCATACTCCTGACCAGCCCCACATCCTCGTGCATGTGTGGGTGTAACTTTACATTGGATATACAGATGCGACTGGACTTTAAATGGGCTTACATCTGGATAAACCCATTGTAAAGTCAAAAAAATGTTAAGTTGGACCATCATAGGTTAGGGACTGTCTGTGGTTTTTACTTACTAATTATGTTATTAACTTAAACTGTGTTCCGGGTGGGATGCATAGAGGAGAGGCACCATGGGAGGGTAAGAGTATAGTAGGAGTATTAGAGTGTATGAGCTGAAAACACTTTGCTTTCTACTTTACAACATAAGCTTTTTTTGTTATAAAATCCTTTTTAGGGAGAGTGAGACACTGGTGCTGAAGCTTTGGAGTGGAAAATGGGTCATCTTCACAAGGGTGTTCCCAGATGATGCAAAGGAGAGTTAATGCAGGAAGGGACTGGGATGGGGAGAGTCTGTGGAGTCTGGGACAGCCCTTTAATAAGCAGTTCCTTGGACCTTGCATGGAAAGAGACGAGAGGAACTTGTGTGGAGAGAAAGAAGCCCAAGGCTTGAGAGATGGAGAATATTCTACTAACAGGCCACCCCTTGTCCCTCCAGGTGGCAGTGTGTCTAGGGGGGTCTGGAACTAGGGTTTTGACCGTGGTCTGCAGAGCACTGAATCCCAGCCGGGTCATGGGTTGGCTGTGTCCCTATGCCCCAGGGCCCCCCTCAGGGAGAATGGGGATAGTGATAGTCATAATGATAAATGGGGACAGATAATGCTTTGAGAAGCACTGAAGTAACATTTTGTCTGAATGGACTGCGTTTTAAAATCAGGAGTTGTCCGAGGCTGAAATGAAATATCAGCATCATAGAATCTCCAGGATATAAAAAGAAATTAGAAATGTTACCAAAATAATGTACAGTATTATCACAACTTTATTAAGATGTTTAGTAGCCAAATATTTTAACCAACATCTTAACAGGTGGATATTTTCTTACAGTATTTAATTTTTTTTTTTTTTTTGAGACGGAGTTTGGCTCTTTCGCCCGGGCTGGAGTGAAGTGGCGTGATCTTGGCTCACTGCAACCTCTGCCCCCCCAGGTTCAAGCGATTCTCTCTCCTGCCTCAGCCTCCCGAGTAGCTGGGATTATAGGCGCCTGCCACCACACCTAGCTAATTTTTGTATTTTTAGTAGAGATAGGGTTTCACCATGTTGGCCAGGCTGGTCTCAAACTCCTGACCTCAGGTGATCCACCCGCCTTGGCCTCCCAAAGTGCTAGGATTACAGGTATGAGCCACCGCGCCCAGCCCTTAAAAATTTTCTTTATAGGAAATGACCAAATGGAGTCAGGGGAGAAGCCAGAAATGCATAAACAAAAGTAATTAGTATTTAGTGCGGGTTTTGAATTTACATGGTTGTCAATTCCCTTTGCAAAAACTTAACATATTACTTTAACATAATTGCCAGTTTGTGTGAGTTCTTGATCAAATAGCTATCAACAAGATGATGTACATATATATGTGTGTGTGTGTATACACATATATACACACACACACTAACTTTATAAATAAGTTAAAATTTATATGTAGGATATATATAAGCAGTACAGTATATAAATATAAATTATATTTTAACTTTTAATTTTAGAATAATTTCAGTCACAGAAAACATACAAAAATAGCACAAATAATTCCCTTGTACTTTCCCCTAGATTTTTGCCTTCTTTCTGTAACTTTTTTTTTTTGAGATGGAGTCTGGCTGCAACACCCAGGCTGGAGTCAGTGGCGCCATCTTAGCTCACTGCAGCCTCTGCCTCCCGGGTTCAAGCAATTCTCCCGTCTCAGCCTCCCAAGTAGCTGGGATTACAGGCACCTGCCATTACACCTGGCTAATTTTTGTGTTTTTAGTAGAGACAGGGTTTCACTATGTTGGCCGGGGTGGTCTCAAACTCTTGACCTCAAGTGATCTGCCTGCCTCAGCCTCCCAAAGTGCTGGGATTACAGGAGTGAGCCACCACACCTGCCCGGCTCTGTAACTTTTTTTCTGAGCCATTTGCAAGTAAGTTGCAGGCGTAATGTCCCTTTACTTAAGGGGGCATAATTTGCTAGATTGCATCTCTGATACTATAGTGCATATTTGTGACTCTAAATAAGATGAAGGGACAAGATACGTTCTAAAAACAACGACATTCACCAAAGTGTAATTACTGAAATCAGGAAATTAACATAGAGACAGTACAATTGTCTCATCTATGGAACTTACTCAGATTTTGCCAGTTGTTTTACTGATAGATGTCTTTTGTAGCAGAGGAAAACATTTTTACTTTTATTTATTCATTTTTTTTTGGCTTTAGGATGAGTCCAAGATGACATCTTATGCTTAATTGTCTCTTAGTCTCCTTTAGTCTGGAAGTTCTTCAGCCTCTCTCTCATGTTCTTGACTCTTTTCTTTTTTCTTTTTGAGATGGAGTCTCACTCTGTCGCCCAGGCTGGAGTGCAGTGGCGTGATCTCAGCTCACTGCAACCTCTGCCTCCCGGGTTCACACCATTCTCCTGCCTCAGCCTCCCGAGTAGCTAGGACTACAGGTGCCCGCCACCACGCCTGGCTAATTATTTGTATTTTAGTAGAGACAGGGTTTCACCGTGTTTCACAGGATGGTCTTGATCTCCTGACCTCGTGATCCACCCGCCTTGGCCTCCCGAAGTGCTGGGATTACAGGCGTGAGCCATTGCACCCGGCCATGTTCTTGACTCTTTAAAGATTACAGGTCATTTATTTTGCAGAAGAACCTTGACTTTTTTTTTTTTTTCTGGTGTTTCTTCATGTGTAACTTTAGGTTGTACATTTTAGGCAGGAAAGATATGATGTTCTTCTTATTGTATGTCCTCAGAAACATTATCTATTTTTCCCATTATAGGTGATGCTAATTTTGTTTTCTTGGTTAAAATCATGTGTTCCAGCTTTCTCCAAGAAAGTTACTACTTTTCTTCTTTGTAATTAATCAGTACTTTATGGGAGATACTTTGAGACTATGTAAATATCCCATTTCTCATCAAACCTTTACCCAGTGGTTTTAGTGGCCATTGATGATTCTTGCCAGAAACAATTTCCACTGTGACAGTTGCCAAAATGATGATCGGTTTTTAAAAATTGACAGTGTAGGGCAGGAGCAATAATTTTTTCAGTTGCTAGATTGTTTCTGTGACACTATAGAACATATTTGTGGATACTAAATAAGGTGAAGGTATGAGATATCTTGGGGTCTCTCATTTTTAAAAAATAACAGGTTTTATTTTCTCTGAAGCTTTTATAGTCTTTGTTATGTCCGGATCAAAGATGATTTATCAAGAAACTACACTACAAGATTTTGGAGTTTCTTCCTTATGAAATGTTGAGATAGCAAAGTTGACATTCTGCTCAGCATTTTTCATAGGATGTGAGTAACTTCCTAATTAGGTTTTTATCTTGATGACTCCTGTGGAGTTTTTCACAGTCTGGTTTTTGCTAAATGCAACCTCATGATATCTTTTAACATGTTTCTCTGTCCCCTGAAGTTCTTGAAAATTGTTAGATTTAGATTTTTGGTCAAGATTCAGAGTGCTTCTCTCTCTCTCTCCCCCATTCCCTCTCTCCTTTTTAACTTTTTTTTTGAGACGGAGTCTCGCTCTGTCGCCCAGGCTGGAGTGCAGTGGCGTGATCTCAGCTCACTGCAAGCTCCGCCTGCCGGGTTCACGCCATTCTCCTGCCTCAGCCTCCCGAGTAGCTGGGACTACAGGCGCCCGCCACCACGCCCGGCTGATTTTTTGTATTTTTAGTAGAGACGGGGTTTCACCATGTTAGCCAGGATGGTCTCGATCTCCTGACCTCGTGATCCGCCCGCCTTAGCCTCCCAAAGTGCTGGGATTACAGGCGTGAGCCACCGCGCCCGGCCCCTTTTTAACTTATTTTTGCAAGACTGCTTCATACAATAGATGTTGTTTTCCATCAGAGACACTGATTATCTCTCTGATGTCAGCAGCTACTAATTATCAGCACCCACATCCTTTACCTCATTCGCAGTTTCAAAATGATGATAGTCTATTTGTATCATTCCCTTGTCTATCAGTTATAAGATTTTTAAAAAGAGAAACTACCCCTCACCAACTCTTTAGTTACCTCAGATCAGAGGTCAGCAAACTAGAGTCTACAGGCTAAGACCAGTTTGCCACTTAGTTTGATAAATAAAGTTTTATTAGAACACAGCTATATTCATGCATTTGCATATTGTTTAGGGCAGCTTTGGGGCACTACAAGGTGCCCAGTTAATTAGCTGTGATTGAAGCCATATGTGGCCCACAGAGCTGGAAAGATTTTCTATCAGGCCCTTTGCAGTAAAAATTTGCTGACCCTTGTTTTAGATCACACAGGGAAAGCAATTTAAATGCCTCATTCTTTCCCTTTATATACCAGTTTCCTCCTGGCTTCATGGCACCCTGTAAAGGTGACCAATGAAGCTTAAAAATATTATGAAATAGATTTAAACCTACTTAATGTCTTTCAATCCATTTGCAATTATTATCCTTATTGATACCCAAACTGTGCCATCTTTAGCCAGCTGGAGCCTCTTCAGGCTGTCTCCTGAGTCCTTGTGACACAATCCTGGTGGTCTTGGATGCTTCTCTGCTTACTGGTCTGGCAGGATACTCCAGGCACACCTTGTACATTTCTTGTCCCAGGCCAGGAGCTGGTCATTTCTAGAAGGAGCTCTGTCTTCTTTTAGTGGAAAATGTTACTTACAGACCACTGTCTGAACCCTAGGGTTGCATATATAGCTACTAAAGGTTATTGTGTTTAACGTTATGAGTGCACTAAGCAGTTCTGTAGCAACTACAGGTAGAATATAATATGCCTATTGTAATTTTAAAACAGTAAGCATTTATTTGCTCTAAAAGGATATACCATTCTCTCTCTCTCTCTTTTTTTTTTTTTTTTTTGAGACAGAGTCTCACTCTGTCATCGAGGCTGGAGTGCAGTGGCGCGATCTTGGCTCACTGCAACCCTGGCCTCCCAAGTTCAAGCAATTCTCCTGCCTCAGCCTCCCAAGTAGCTGAGATTACAGGCACATGCCACCATGCCCGGCTAATTTTTGTAGTTTTAGTAGAGACAGGGTTTCACCATGTTGGCCAGGCTGGTCTTAAACTCTAGACCTCAGGTGATCTGCCCATCTTGGCCTCCCAGAGTGCTGGGATTACAGGTGTGAGCCACCACGTCCAGCCTATTCTCCTTTTTTAAATGTACTCTTAATATTGGTGATTCTGTTCCTCAGTCCCCCTACTTAATAATTGTATAATTTTACATGATAATTGCTTTCTACATAAAATTAATATTTCTCATGCTTATATTTTATTTTACTCTTTCAAAAAAAATTAGCATGTATATATTTCTACCAACTGATACATTTCAACAGATAAGGGTCACAAGGAGCTTTTCACTCAAATTGCACGTGGAATGTTTACTTATTTTTGAAAGGGCATGCTCAGATAATGATAGCAGATTTGAACAACATGCTTCATTTCCTTAGTTCTCACATTGCTACACGGATGAGATATGTTGGTCATCTATGTAATCACATCATCATTGATCAGGCAGAAGTTCAGTCTTTCTGAAGATTCATGCTAAAGCTGGATAACAGATTTCCATTGACTAGTGTAGGCTGAAGCCATATTTTGATGTATTCCCAGGATCTACCTCATAGTTGCAAAGATTAAATAAGGTTGCACATAAGCATGTAGAACAGTGCCTGGCACACACAGCAAGGGCTTTGTTAAGATAATCTCATTATCTGTTTTAGTGGTCCTGGGTTTCAGGATCTTGCTAGCCTTTATAAAATTTTTTTTTTTTTTTTTTTGAGACAGAGTCTCACTCTGTCACCCAGGCCGGACTGCAGTGGCAGGATCTTGGCTCATTGCAAGCTCCGTCTCCCAGGTTCATGCCATTCTCCTGCCTCAGCCTCCCGAGTAGCTACAGGCGCCTAGTAGACTATAGGTGCCTACCACCACGCCCAGCTAATTTTTTGTATTTTTAGTAGAGATGGGATTTCACCATGTTAGCCAGGATGGTCTCGATCTCCTGATCTTGTGATCTGCCCGCCTTGGCCTCCCAAAGTGCTGGGATTACAGGCGTGAGCCACTGCACCCGGCTAGCCTCTATAAAATTTAATCTCTACACTGCACTATTCCCAGGACACTTGCTTATGTTTAATTTTGGATTGCTAGTTTTCTAGAATACATATTCTTAAGTATGCGGGCTGTCATATTTCTCTTTTGATGATCATTGTCGCTAACACCATTCTTTGCACACAAAGTCTGCTTTCTTTCTGCATATGTGTGAATATCTGTTATTGTTGATTTACATTTCCCTCTTTTTTATGCACAGTGTGTAATAAAATAAACAGCAAAAAACTGTCTTCCTCTTAGACATTTTAGGTTAACAAGGCAAATCATTGTTCACTTTGGGTGTCTTTCCATGTGTAATTTTTGATAAGTTGATTGCTGGTGGTTGTTCATTTTTATTTTGCTTTTTATGGAAGTTTTCTCAATTCATCCCAGAATTGAGGCTGTACATCCTTTAAAAATAAATAAAGCCGAAGTCTGTGCTAGAGTTAGAACATTGAATCTGGCTCGCTGGTTTGTGCTATGGACTTTCCTTCATCTGTGTTACTGGGAGTATGTGAGCAGCTGTAGAGGCCATATCGTTTTATAGGCCTGTGCCAAGGAAAATACTTGAGAATTACATTAGCAACTCCAAGGTATTTTGGCTGCTCTGAGAGGACACATGATAGTTTTCCAGTTATATGAACAAGAGCTTTTGTTTTATACTAAAGTTTCTTTTTTTTTTTTTTTTTGAGACGGAGTCTTGCTCTGTCGCCCAGGCTGGAGTGCAGTGGCGCAATCTCGGCTCACTGCAAGCTCCGCCTCCCGGGTTCACGCCATTCTCCTGCCTCAGCCTCTCCGAGTAGCTGGGACTACAGGCGCCCGCCACCACGCCCGGCTAATTTTTTTTTTTTGTATTTTTAGTAGAGACGGGGTTTCACCATGGTCTCGATCTCCTGACCTCGTGATCCGCCCGCCTCGGCCTCCCAAAGTGCTGGGATTACAAGCGTGAGCCACCGCGCCCGGCTATACTAAAGTTTCTTATAGGCTATGAGAACAATAGTGCCTCTTTCAGTACTTCCCAGAGTAACATCCTTGGGATGTTAATAGGTAGAACGTGCTGGGCTTCATTTCTGCAGGACTTCTCAGGCCTTTAACATGCCAGTGTATCTCATAGAAGGGAGTGTATTATGCAGGATTCCTTGGGTTTGTTTGACCAAGGCTTTCCTTGTGTTTGGAATACTACCCCTCCACCTACTCCCCGTCACCCCATGCGTAACTCTCACCTCATACTTCCCTGCCTCCCAGCCTTAGATGTGGTTCCCTGCTGTAAGTTCTCGGCTGTCTGTACTTGAGCACGTTTCACTGTCGGTAAATATGTGGCCTAATAATGATCTGATCCTCTGGATCCTAAACTCACTGAAGAAGGCAGGCAGTGGATTTGTTTTGTTCCTTCCCTCCTGTGTTCTTAGCACCAGACATAAAGAAGGCCGTCAAACAAGTATTTGCCGCCCAGGTGAGTGAAGCACCCATAGAACTTTTTTTTTTTTTTTTTTTGAGACAGAGTTTTGTTTTGTTGCTTAGGCCAGAGTGCGTAGCACAATTTCAGCTCACTGCAACCTCTGCCTCCCGGGTTCAAACGACTCTCCTGCTTCAGCCTGCTGAGTAGCTGGGACTACAGGTGCGTGCCACCATGCCTGGCTAATTTTTGTATTTTTAGTAGAGACGGGGTTTCACCCTGTTGGCCAGGCTAGTCTCAAACTCCTGACCTTGTGATCCTCCTGCCCTGGCCTCCCAAAGTGCTGAGATTACAGGCCTGAGGCACCACACCCAGCAGAACATTTTTTCTCCAAGTAGCATCTCATGGTGGGAGGTGAAGCCAGCTGGACTTCCTTGGTCGAATGGGGACTTGGAGAACTTTTCTGTCTTACGAGAGGTTTGTAAAATGCACCAGTCAGTGCTCTATAAAAACGCACCAATCGGCACTCTGTAGCTAGCTAGAGGTTTGTAAAATGGATCAATCAGCACTCTGTAAAATGGACCAATCAGCAGGACATGGGCGGGGACAAATAAGGGAATAAAAGCTGGCCACCCCAGCCAGCAGCAGCAGCAGCAGCAGCAACCCGCTGTGGAAGCTTTGTTCTTTCGCTCTTCACAATAAATCTTGCTGCTGTTCACTCTTTGGGTCCATGCCACCTTTAAGAGCTCAACACTCACTGCGAAGGTCTGCGGCTTCATTCTTGAAGTCAGTGAGACCATGAACCCACCGGAAGGAACCAACTCTGGACACAATGGGACTTGTGCTCCACAGAACCCACTTTGAGAACCATAGATTGGTTTATGGAACTGCTCTAGTCTTGGTACTTCATTTTCAAGTACAAATAACTAGAATACTGTAGATCTTCATAATTCTACTTAATTTACTTCATGTTTTCAGCTAACAGGGAACTGTTAACTAATTTAAAGATGAGGCTCAGCACTTGAAATAGCTTGTCTTAGTGGCACACAGAGAATCAGCCAGGATTAGAACGTTAATTTCCTGATACCTGTCCTAGGGCCAGTTACCCACCAGGCCCGTCTGCACCCCACTCTGACGTTGTTAGTTACATAAATAGGAACCAGTGTTTCAGACTGTTGGGGGAGGGGGGAAATCAGATGCCCCTTTGTACACTAATTAACGCAGGCAGAACAAAAGGCCCAGCTTGGTTTTCAAGTTCAAGTTTGGCTCATATATGGTCCTCAGTGAAGATTATGATCTTGAATAAATTAAAAACAAATGTTAAAGAAGTCATAATGAGGTAAAAAAAGGAGTTCAGGATTCTGGCCTTTAAAGACTCAGCGTAAACAGACTTCTCTTTAAAGCTGATGTTCACCTCCCCTCCTCCACTTTACCAGTCCCTCTTTGGAACTTCTGTGTTCCGTCTTCGTGATAATTGTTCATTTTTACTTCAGTGAGCCAAGTGGGCAGGTATGTACGTCTATGGTCTCATGTCGGTGAGCACAAGCCTCATTCACCAAGCTCGGCTGAACTAGGAAAATAGTACATTGAGAAGTCTGGTCAAATCCACTAAGTCAAAGGGATTTGCACATTTGGCAAAATGCCCTCTTCCTCAGGAATGACCACCTCAGCCTGTTGCCCCAGTCCAGCTTCAGCTTCCTTTTCCTCCAGGGTGCTCAAGGCGAGTGTTCAGGAAGGGAGCACACAGAATCCCCCTGTGTTCATCTCCCCCAGGCCAAGTTCCCAGTACATTCTTGACCAGGGCAGACCAGATGTGGGGAGCTCTGGGACCCAGTGCGTTTATGCACTAAATGGGACTCTGTATGTATATGCCAAATTAAGCCTGCAGGCAGTCTTTACGAGCACAGTAACCGTTTTACAGATGTAAAGAAGCTCAAAAGTCCTGTGTATGTTTGTAGTCTCATTCCCTGTAAAGTTTCCATGAGCACATTTCAAGGCCTCTGTACACAGAAATTGAGTTCCTCTGCTCTCACCAGCTTACCTCTTCACTGTATCAGAGTTCGCATCTTATTATTCTGTGTGTGTATGTGTGTACGCGCATGCATGCACGTGTGCATGACGAGTAAGTTCTCAGCTTGGGGCAGCATTGCTGCCCAGGAGACATTTGGCAATGCCTGGAGATATTTTGGTTAGAAATATTTTGGTTAGACTTGGGTGGGGCTGGGGGCACATTCTACTAGCACCTAGAGGGTAAAGGTGAGGGATGTTGCTAACCATCTTACAATGCATAGGATGGTTCCTCACAGCAAAGAATTATCTGGCCCCAAATGTCCATAGCCGAGGCTGAGAATCCCTGGTGTACATATACACATATTATAGATACACATAAATAAAAACATATTCTGTATATATTTATTTACTAGAAGAGGCCTTAGAGACCCATTTGAATTTTAGTTATAGTTGAGGAAACTGAGGCTTAGAGAGGTGAACAGAGTTCCTAATGTCACAAAGCTCTTGAGAAGCATAGCAGGCTCAAAACCTGGGCTTCTGGCTTCTCTGAACAGTACTTTTTGCAGTGATAATAGTTCTTTCCGAACTACTGCTAGATTGAGAACCCTCATTCTTTGGGTGTTCTCTGTGTCCCAGAGGAACATGGCATGCATTACTTTGTTTAGTCCTCAGAATGACCCTGCAAGTAGGAACTGGTTATTCATCCTTTACTCAAGAGGAAATCAAGGCCCAGAGAGGTCAAGATCCTTGCCTGAGGCCATTCAGCAAGCCCAGGGCAGGGACTCGCTTGGAAACCAGATTCACCCAGCCCCTACCATGTGGCACCACCTCCCCCAGGGCCATGCTGACAGCTTGTGTAAGCCTGAGGGACAAGGCAGTGAAGATGCTGAACTGGGGACCCATGAGGTTCCTTCCAGTAGTTGCATTCTGAAGCTCCAGTTCGGAAATGGTTAATGATGCCTGAACCTTGTCCCTAAGAGGCCCTGAGCTATTTGAACCCATGGGGTTTTCGGGTCTGCAGCCCTTGCTTAGGAGGCCTCTGGGTGAAGAGCAGGAATGATGGTGGCCAATCTACCTGCAAGGACCAGGGGAGCTGGGTAGGGGCAGGATGGAGGGGCCCTGACTGGCTCTCCTGCCTTCCCCTCCCCTCCTCTCCCTCCTTCCCTCCTTAAGGCAGGTCTCGGGGTTAGTGCGAGGTGAGGGGCAGTTAGTGGTAATTGTTCATCATTTGTGCAGATGGGGGCATGGCTTTTAGAGGTGCCTCCTGGGATGGAGAGAGCCTGGGAACTCAGAATGCTACATGGCGGACAGAGGAAAGCAGGCATTTCCAGGGAAGGAGGAAGGAGTGGGGTTGCTCCTGGGAAGGTCAGCTTTACAAACTCCCGGCCTTAGTGGTGTAAGGTGCTGGCTGAGTGGGCAGAAGGCGGGGCAGGGGCTAGGAGAGCTGACAGCAAGTGTGGTGCATGGCCCTCAACGTCCACCCCAGTCTAGTCCAGGACTCCTGCTCTGGCTTCTGCAGCCAAACCCAAACGGACTGGTAAATGACTTCATTTAACTTCCTGTGCCCACCAGCACGGCACTTTAGAACATAGGAGACCCAGTCCCCTCTGGGAGTCCTCTCTCTCCCCTCTCCTTTTGGGTCTGGTGTCCAGGAGACCATGCACATGACTCCGTGTGAAGCTGAAGCCAGTCCAGAACTCTGAGGCCCAAACCCCTGCAGGCTGTTTTAGTGCTTATTCAACGTATTTTGTCTTGGGGTGATTTAAAAATAACGTCTGCCCAAACTCTTGCCTGAGAGAGGTTGAGGGCAGAAAGAAAGCTCACGTTTGAGTCCTAAGAGAAATCATCGTGTCTCTATTGCCAAAATCATGATAGCTCAGGCCAGGTTAGTTTCGGGGGTGTGATAAAGTTTTTATCTCTTTTGGAAAAAAACTCCTGGGATTTTCTATCATGGATATATCTTTCATCTACATGTCCAGCTTTAAGAAAATGTGATTATGCCTCTCTGTAAGTGGATAATTGAGTAGAACAGCATGCTAATTTCTCTCTGTCAGGCCTCGGTTGAAGGCCGGCCCTTTGGAGGTGGTCCAGGCCCTGTGGCCACAGCTCACCTACTGAAGGGCCTCCTGGTACTGCCACAAGCTGGGACCCAGCCACACTTTCTGTTTGTCCTCAGAAGGTTTGCTCCACCCTAAGGTAGATCTCTGTTACTGAAGAATGTGTCTTTCAATCTGCCTGCATTTCCATCTCTGGTTACAAATTGTCTTAACCCCAGGTAAGTTGCTGTCTCAGAGTTGGCTGCGAGGATGTTGAAGCATAATGCGGCTTTGTGGCAGAGGAGGGCTTCATAGCACCCTGGACGGTGCAGTTCAGCCTTCGCTCAATAAATAGAAGCAGGCTCCAGCTTCAGGAAAAGGGGAGTCCTGGACCGAGAGAGATTGACGTTTGAGACAGGAAACACTTCCTGGTGTTCTTGCAGTGTCTACAGCTTCTTCTCAGCCTTTTAGGACTTTCCTAGGGTTTACAGGACACCCCCTCGAGCCTGCGTTCTCCTCCTGATGGTGCCCAGGCGCCCGGGGCTCCCTGGGCAGACCATTCACCTTGGGAACCCTGGTCTCCTGCTCAGCCTGCAGCTTCTGTAGGTTTAGCTGTCTGTTGGTTGCTCTGGGCTACTCAGGGACCAGTTGTGCAGGCACTGTCCTCTTTTGGCCTTTCTTCCGGCCTTACCAAGTTGTGGTGGTTGTCTGCATGCCCAGTGAAACCTTCTGCAGAAAGGACCAGGGAGGGCACACATTGGCCGCCTGCACTTGGGAAGATCTGAGGGAATGTGAAGGAAAACAGGTTGGCGGTTCCTGGTGCCTTCCAGACCAGTGCCTGCCCTCTCCTCTGCTTGTGGTACTGGCCCTTTGACCTAGTGGAGATGGGAGAAGCCCCAGAGAAATTCAAGATCGCCTTCAGGCTTCCTTGACCCAAGGCCTGTGGGAAGGCTTGTGCCCTGGGATGCTTAGGGTGAAGCGTAACATCTGGCCTTCTCCGAGTCCCTCTCACAGCAGGCCTGGCCTGGCATCCTGCAGGCCTTGCTGGTTTCCTTCTGCTCCTCACAAAGTCCCTCCTTGCTGGCTTTCTCGTGTGCCAAGGGGGCCCAGCTTCCTCCGCAATCGTCTCTGTTACTTCCCCCTTTCTCTGGCGCCCTCCTCTCCCCAGGCTCCCTGACCGATGACCATTGGCTCTGTAGGTTTCACAGGCACCTGGGACACTGTCACATGGTGGGGAAGTTCTCGCCATGTCCCATCTCCAGCAAACGCTTTTCTCCCTCTACCTAAAGGCTTTTTTCCTTTCAAAAATTTTAAATTAACATACAGAAAGATTGAGTCTTTGGGTATACAGTTTACGAGTTTTAACACATGTACAGATTCATGTAACCACCGCAATAGTTCCAAATTCCTAAAATCTCCTGTGCCACCCCTTTGTAGTCATGCCCCCTTCCCCCTGGCAGCCACTGCTCTCTTCTCCAACACTCCAACAAAGCTATGTTGGCCACATTGTGTGCATCTTCTGAGAAATGTCCTTGGTACCTTCTGATGTAGGATAATGACATGCAAATCACCTCTACTCTCCTGTAGCCTCCCATCTTCCTTGGGATTACAGGCATGCACCACCATGTCCAGCTAATTTTTGTATTTTTAGTAGAGATGGGGTTTCACCGTGTTGGCCAGGCTGGTCTCAAACTCCTGACCTCGGGTGATCAGCCCACCTCAGCCTCCCAAAGTGCTGGGATTGCAGGTGTGAGCTACTGCACCCGGCCTTATTTTTTGAAGTCTTGGTACACCTTTTAAAAAAAAAAAAAGCAGCAGTAGGCTGGGTGCAGTGGCTCACACCTGTAATCCTAGCACTTTCAGAGGCCGAAGTGGGAGGCTCCTTGCTTGAGCCCAGGGGTTCCAGACCAGTCTGAACAACAGGGCGAAACCCCATCTCTACAAAAAATACAAAAATTAGCCAGGTGTGGTAGCAAGCCCGTGTCCCAGCTACTCAGGAGGCTGAGGTGGGAGGATCACTTTAACTTAGGAAGCAGAGGTTGCGGTGAGCCTAGATGTGCCACTGCAATCCAGCCTGGGGGACAGAGCAGGACTCTGTCTCAAAAAGAAAAAAAAAAGAAGCCGCTTAGTTTTGTTCCAGATCATTTGCAAACGTCAGTGAGAACCCACACATCATTCCTGTTTGATCGGTGTAAAACAGGGGTGGCTGTCGGGGTCTGTCCGTGTGGAAGAATGAGGACCACAGTCCACTGGCCCACAGGTACATGCATGCCCTTAGTGGGCCGACTTCTGGGAATACACCAGCGTCCGTAAAGCTAAGGATTTACCATATGCCTTGTCGTCAGAAAAATCCGCTTCCCCTGCCCATGTCGCCCTGATTACCGTAACAGCTTCAACGCATGAACCAGATTGTTCTCATTTAATGAAGTGTTGACTCTGGAGTCTCCAGAATAACTTGCAGTTGCCCAATTTCCTGGTGAATTTTCAGGTTCTCTAGTGGTTTGGAGACATGAATGAACTCAGGATACGTTTTAAGGTAAATAAAGTCTGAAGTGTGATTAACTTTCTTGGTTTTTGGCACCAGAACTTGAAGTGATGGGCCCTAGCTAGAGGGGCACGGAAGTCGGTCTGAAGGCTGCAGTTATCTTTGCAGCAGGGAGAAGCTGGGCTCTGAGCTGTGAGCAAGGGAGGTGCTTCGGGGCCGGTGGAGCTGCTTCACTGAGCTGGGAGCTCTCCTGCCCGCCCTGGGCTTGCTTCCCCTGCCTCCTGGGACGGGGATGGCTGGCCTCAGAGGAAGGGAAAGATTGCTGTTGGCAGAGGATAAACTCACCCCTGCGGTGTTGGTCTTTGGTCTGGGGAGCCAGGTTAACACGTGAAGCTCAAGGAGCACAGAAGTCCCTGTTTCTGTCTTTGTGCAGATTTGGTCCAGGGTGAAAGGATGAGAGTGCCTTTCCACACTGTGGCCTGCAGGTTTGTGGTGATTAACTTGTGGTGGGGCCTGCACTCTAGGGTCATCCACTTGGTCAGGTTGGTGCCAGGATGCTGGCCTGAGAGCAGGAGCCAGGGCTGGAAGCAGGGCTGGGTGTGGCTGGGTCTTTCGAGGCAGAGCTCCCAGGCTTGTGGTGATCAAACAGAGCCGGAGGGGGAGCCAGGGCAACAGTCCCACATGGGAAACAGAGGCTGAGGTGTCTAGCGAGGCAGGCCCAGGAAGACAAGCCAGGTGTTGGGCCACAGGCCTGGTGGTCTGCCCTCAAGATAGAGGTTTGGAGAACAGTGCCCTGAAGTTCCTCCAAAAGTTGAGATTAAAAAAAAAAATCAGAATACACATGCCTAGCTGGGTGTGGTGATGCATGCCTATAGTCCCAGCTACCTGGAGGCTGAGGCAGGAGGGTTGCTTGAGCCCAGGAGTTTGAGGCTGCAGTGAAGTATGATTACGCCACTGCACCCCACCCTGAGCAACAGAGGGAGACCCTCTCTCTCAAAAAAATAAATAAATAATTTTAAAAAAAGAAAGTCCACATGCCTGACTTCTGTGCCCAGAATCTCTAGACATGGGGCCCTGGAAGACACATTTATTCAAAGCTCGCTTTTAAAAGTTGGTACACAGGTAGGGTGGCCACAGTGGGATCCCAGGCTGCTCTGTGAATCCAGGTAGAAGGCAGCCGCTGCTGGAAGGTCAGGCACTACTTTACCCAAGCCAGGCCACCCCTTATTAAACACCAGCTTCACTCGAACAATGGTTCTCAAATTTTCTTGGTCTCTGAAGACGTATTTTCTCTATTTTTAGCCAAACAGAATGATTTTAGTCCATCATGGGTCAAACCTTCTGATATTCTTTAGTCCCCATGGAAGACATTCTTGTTTCTCCTTTAAGACCATCTCTGGGGTCACCTTCGGTTGCCTTGGGGGTGTTTGAGCCTCTGCCACAGGGACACTGATAAGGACGTGAGTTGTGGTATGCCCTGTTTTGTATAGCAGCCGTCAGTTTGTTTCTGGAATGAGACTGAGCTTCTAGAAGTCTGGGCATTTGGTTCTGGTTCACCTTTGAGCTGCTGGCACGGAGGAGCTTTGTAACACAAGCTTACTGAATTGATGTTTTAGTGAAAGGGAGAAAAGTCCTTTTCAGCTCCCTTTTTCCCACCATTCCCCGCTGTTCATCAGAATTACTCATCCACACATAGCCAGTAAAGGGCGCCGTAGACTGAACCTGCAGGAAACTGGACTCCAGGCAGCCCCAGAGCACACTCCTCAGAACCACTAAAATAAACACAAAATGCACTCTCGCTGGATTCTGAGAAGGAAAGGCCCTCCAAGGTCGTAGGGTCCAGTGGCTCTCAACCCTGGCTGCACATTTGAATCATCTGGGGAGCTTTTTAGAAATGGTCATGCCCAGCCTCCACCCACAAAGATTTTGATTCAACTGGTCTGGGGTGGGGCTCAGGCTTTGCTGGAATTTTCTAAAAGCTCCCCAGGGGCTTCTAATATGCAGCCAAGTTTGCAAACCACTGCTGTAGTTGAAAGCTCTTCACTGAATATCTGAATGAAAGGATTAAACAGATCCCTGCCTAGTGACGTATTGGCCCCCCTCCCCCATAAGACCATGGGCTGGTGGTAGAGTTGCCAGCAGTTCATTCCTGGATTCCCTATGTCCCTCCATCACCCAGTCCCATCATCCAACAGACCTACCTCGGACCATCCCCACTGCCTGACCAGAAGCAGACTCCGAACAGAATCTAATTTCAGATCCATCAGTGGGCAAACATAAAGGATGTGATAAGCTCCAAAGTAAGATTTCCTTGTTTCAGGCCATACGTTTGATTTTGAATATTGTATTTTTGTATTAATTTGTTAGGGCGGCCATAACAAAGTACCCCATGCTAGGTGGCTTAAACAACAGAAAGAGTCACTGTCTCACAGTTCTGGAGGCTGGAAGTCCGAGATCAAGGTGTCGGCAGGGTTGGTTCCCTCTGAGGCTGTGCAGGAGGGATCTGCTCCAGGTCTCTCTCCTTGGCTTGTAGGGGGCTGCCTTCTCCCTGTGTATTCAGTCTTCCCTCTGTGGGTGTCTGTCTCTGTTCCTGCTTTTTATAAGGACAGCAGTCCTATTGGATTAGGGCTTACTCTAATGACCTCATTTAACTTGATTATCTCCTTATGTGGAGACAGGGTCTCCACATAGTACACGTACATAGTAGACCCTGTCTCCACATAAGGTCACTGTCCGAGGTGTACTGGGGGTTAGGACTCCAACATAACTTTTTCTGTTGGGGGTGTGTGAGGAGGATTCAATTCAATCCATAACAAATATCTTCCAAGCCAGCCACTTTGTCTGCAGCCTTTAACGGGTAGCTGCATATTTTTTTTTTCTTTACACCCACTGTCACCCTCAAATTGCTCAAAACACGGAGCCCAGGGCTGGTTGCCTATCAGCGTTCAGCATGAACCTGCTCACTGACTGGCGTCTGCTCCCTGGCTTCTGGGTACACTCGGAGGATGATTGTTTGCATTCAGGCTCCTCCAGAGATCAATATAATTCTCCTCATTTCCTCACAGTGGCAGCAGTGGCTGAAGGGAGAGGTGAACTGTGAGAGGTGGGCCCTCCTTGCCTAAGATGAAGGCTGGGGTCAGGAGCTAGTGTTAAACATCAGCTGGAGAGGATTGTGAAAACTCTTTGGACAAGAGGGATTTGTTTTAAAGCAAGGCTACTTTGGAATGGACATCTCATTAGTGAACAGGTTGGGGAGTGGCAGGGATATGGAGAGGAGGAGGCGTTCTGTTCCCATGGCTATTCTATATCAACCGCTGGGGTCAGAGGCTCTCAGCCGGAGTCCACCCACAGACAGAATTCAGGGAAGCTCCAAAAACCTGAATGGAAAGAAATTACATTTTATTTTCACTAACTGAAAGTTGGCATTTTCTTCAATTATGAATGTAGACTATAAATCACAGTGACATTAACAGTACCCATGACTGTCACCAATAGCAAATGCAAAGTGAATTTTTAAAAAATGTTTGTGGGTACATAGTACACCGATGTATTTATGGGTACATGAAAGCAAAGTTAATTTTTTACAGTGTGGTAGAGTCATTGTAGATGTCTTGACATACTGTTATCCTTAGCAATTCTTAATACTTCAGAATTAAGGTTGGTATGAGATTTGCTGCTAGGTCTTATTTAATATGTTAGTTAAATATTACCATGGTGGAAAATTTAAAATATTTTGATAATTGCATTTTACTGTAATTGGTTTCCTTTGCAATGCTGTGTATTTAATTTGTGCATTTAGCATCATTCTGTGGAGGCCTGTATGGGCTTCCCTAGCCTACCGAGGAGGGGTCTGTGGCACTGCAGAGGATAGGGATCCTTGGTTTGCATTTATGGTAACTGTTTCCTGTTCCCAGTCAGTGAGTAAATCCTGTAAGTGGAGATAACTCTAGATTACAGTCTTGACCATCGCTTGATTTATTAATAGTTAAATTCACAGCTCCTCTTTTTGGCTCCTTGAGGCTGCCGTGTGTGTGCACACGTGTGCGCCTGTGTAGACTAGGGCTTGCCTTCTTTTCAAAGACATCAGAGATTAGGTAGAAGCTTTTGAACAAGCCCAGCCTTAAATCTGCCCTCCAGTCCTGTTGGATCCTTCTTGGGAAGCTGGTCCCTGTCCCTGGCCAGTCAGTCTCAAGTGAGTGGGGCAGAGAGGAGCTGTAGGCAAAATAAATACCCACTCCTTCCAGAGTTACTTGCCCTGAGACGTGACCTTCTGGGTCACTCTGGAAATGTGCAAACCCTGTTCCAGTGCCCAAGTGGCCTGTGTTGGAGACACTGAGGCTGGTTGGCTGACAACGCTAACGCTGGGGTTGGAAGACCTGTTTGGGGCGGCCTGGAAAAACATGTATGGTGCCAGATCATGGGCCCTGGTTGATGTGAAAATAATCTGATATAGATCATTAGGTTTATGGAACTTGGTTTGTTTTTTGTTTTAATTCTTATTTTTAAATAATGATAGACTTAGGTTGCAAAAATAGGACATAAGATTCGGGAGAACTCCTTCCTCCAGCTTCCCCAGTGGTGTCATCTTATGTAGCTGAAGTTCAATATCAAAACTAGAACATCGACACTGACACATTACTCTTAACTAGACTACAGACCTTCAGCCCTCACCATTCTTCATGTTTTGTGTGCGTATGTGTGTGTGTGTAGTTTGTGTGGACAGGTCTATGCAGTCTTATCCCATGTATAAATTTGTGTAACTAACACCACAATCAGATACAGAGCTGTTTTATGGAACTTATTTTAAAACTTGATCGGCAGGCAAATGGCAGTGAGTTTGCATCAGTTCTGTTAAATTGTCCTTTAGCCTCAGGTCACAGTAGTGGTTGTAACATCTGCCTCCTGAGTCACCTGTCTGGTCAGCGTTGGGGCTGGAGGTAGTGATTTGACTGTAGGGCTGAGTCCCAGAGCATTTGGAGTCCAGTGTTAGGTGGGCTATTATTTACAGGGCTCAACCTGTATCTGGAGCACTGCAGCAGGAGTCTTGGGTGCCAGTGGCCTCTTGCTTCGCAGGCACAAGCACTCTGGGGCTAGACCTTGGGAGCAGAGTCTGTTTCTCTGGGCTGGAGAGCAGGAATAATGTGAGTGAGGCGCAGGGCACAAGGGCACCAGCTGAGTCCTCAGGGGTTCAGAGAAGGGCTCCAGGCCTCATAGGCAATGAGGGGACAGGTCAGGAATAAATAGAGATGCCCTGTCTAGATCTGGGCAGTGTGGTAAGGGTTGTAGGGTAAAGTTGTAGCCTGGTGGGCATGGGGGTACCCAGAAGCCCTGCCCCATCCTTCCCATGCACACTGGAACTGACTGTGCTGAGTACAGTCAGATCAGACGTCACTGCTGGGTATGCCTTCCTGCAGCCTATAATGTGAGATCCGATTACCACAGTAGATGGGAAGGCATTTGATAGAAATCCCAGAGCACACTCAAAAACTAAGGTGGTGGTTTTGTCCCAAAGACGGTCATGTGTTGATTGTCTCTTTAGCACCTCTCGGTTAACCAGGACATCTGATTAAGTGGAAAGCTACATTCTCCGACCACAAAAGATAATAATGTTCATACTGTGTCTGGGTTTTATGGTTTTAGATATCTGGCAATGCTGGTGCGTGTGTTTTTTTCTTTTTTCAGATGGAGTCTTGCTCTGTCGCCCAGGCTGGAGTGCAGTGACGCGATCTCGGCTCACTGCAAGCTCCGCCTCCCGGGTTCACACCATTCTCCCGCCTCAGCCTCCTGAGTAGCTGGGACTACAGGCGTCGGCCACCACACCCAGCTAATTTTGGTGCATGTATTTCTATTTTTATTTTTTGTTTGACGTTTTTTCCAGTTTCCTTGGTTAAAGTTTTCAGCTAAGTACTTACCTTTATAGTCAGAGATAATGCCTACTCTACACCTGCAAGTATCATTCTCCCACCCTACCTTTTCTCCTGGCTGATTCCAGCAATGTGGGACTGGCTTGGGGGTAAGGGGCTGGCACATGGTTCAAGACCAGCTCCCAAGAGCAAGTGTTGGGTGCAACCACTATGGAAAACAGTATACAGGTTCCTCAAAAAACAAAAAATTAATTAAAAATTAAAGAATTATATGATTCAGCAATCTCATTACTGGGTATATATCCAAAAAAATTGTGAAATCATTGTCAAAGAGACGATCTGTACCCCCACGTTCACTGCAGCAGTATTCACAATAGCCAAGTTACACAAACAACCTGAGTGTCCATCAACAGATGGATGGCTAAAGGAAATGTGGGCTCTGCACACAATGGAATATCGTTCAGCTTTTTGAAAGAAGGAGCCAGGCATGGTGGTTCATGCCTGTATTCCCCAGCACTTTGGGAGGCCGAGGCAGGAAGATCACTTGAGTCCAGAAGTTCGAGACCAGCCTGGCCAACACAGTGAGACCCGGTGTCTAGGAAAAATACAAAAATAAGCTGAGCATGGTGGCGCATGCCCGTAGTTCCAGCTACTCGGGAGACTGAGGTGGGAGGATCGCTTGAGCCCAGGAGGTCGAGGCTGCAGTGAGCCAAGATCCCACCACTGTACTCCAGCTTGGGCAACAGAACAAGACCCTATTTCAAAAAAAAAAAAATAAGGAGAAGGAAATCCTGCCGTTTGTGACAACAAATGGATGGACCTGGAGGACATTATGCTAAGTGAAATAAGCTAGTCACAGGACAAATATTGTATGATTCTGCTTGTATGTGGAATCGAAAATAGTCAAACTTAAAGAACGTTGGTTGCCAGGGAATGGGAGAAGAAGGAAATGTGTTGTTCAGTGGGTGTAAAGTTTACAGATATGAGATGAGTAAGCTCTACAGCTCTGCTGTACAACGTAGTGCCTCTAGTTTGAGTTGGGCACTTACAACTTTGTTAAGAGGGTCGATCTCATGTTAAGTGTTCTTACCGAACACACACACACACACACACACACACACACACACAAAGGGACACATGGAAGCTTTTGGAGGTGATGATGTGTTTATTACCCTGACCATGGTGATGGTATTATGGGTGTATGCACATGTTCAAACTCGTGAAATTATCTATATTAAATACGTGCAGTTTTTTGGTATATCAGTCATACCTGAATAAAATTGTAAAAAACAACAAAAAAAGAGTAAGTGTGGGAACAGTGAAGATGGAGAAGGAGGGGTAGGGGTGGTTTAACCAGGCAGGCCCTACACTGTCCCTGAGGGGGACACCTCAGGTGGTGTGGGGCTGTCGGGGAGTCATGGAGCTGGGTGCTGCCGAGTCTGAGCACCATCCACCGCCTGGTAAAGCTGCGTGGACCGAACCTGGGAGCTGCAGCCCCAGGCAGGCTATCAGAGGAGGGCCACAGGTCCATCTGTAAATACGACTTTTTTTTTTTTTTTTGAGACAGAGCCTCACTTTGTCACCCAGGCTGGAGTGCAGTGGTGTGATCTTGGCTAACTGCAACCTCTGCCTCCCGGGATCAAGTGATTCTCGTGCCTCAGCCTCCTGCATAGCTGGGACTACAGGCACCCGCTACCACACCTGGCTAATTTTTGTATTTTTAGTAGAGACAGAGTTTCACCATGTTGGCCGGGCTGATCTCAAACTCCTGACCTCACGTGATCCACCCACCTCGGCCTCCCAAAGTGCTGGGATTACAGGTGTGAAACACTGCACCCAGTCTAAATATGATTTTTGAAACTAAACTTGTGGCAGGAGGACAGGGTTGCTGCAATCCCAGGACAGAATAAATCTGATTGAGAACCTCCTGCCTCTGTTCCCTCCATTCAACTTCCCTTGCCCGTTAGTGTCAGTTTCATCTTCCAAAAAACACCATCATTTCATAACTTCATTTCTAGGAAAGCCACAATTGCTCCTTTTCACTTCACACACCAAGTCTAAACTTCCCTGTGTAACTCTCAAGGCTTTCCCCGTCTGACCTCACTCCGCCAGGTCAGCCTTCCTTCTCATCAGTCCTTCATTCAGCAGTCTCTGAACCTTCCCCACTGAACACACCTAGTGCGCTTCTACCTCCTTCCGGACTCTACCCCCCAGCATGCTGGCCTAACAACATTGGCTTTGATGACCCGAACTCCAGATTCGCCTGCTGTCTACAGTTTCTTTCTTTCTTTCTTTCTTTTTTTAATGAGATGGAGTTTCGCTCTGTTGCCCAGGCTGGAGTACAGTGGTGCAGTCATAGCTCACTGCAACCTCGAACTTGTGGGCTCAAGTGATCCTCCCACCTCAGCCTCCCAAAGTGCACATTTTCTCATATGTACCTCACAATCGAACACAATTGCCTTTTTATAGGATGTATTATAACTTCTACCTGTCATTTATCTATGTGTGATTGGTGAACAAGACAAAGCATATTGTGTTGTTCCATAATTGTTTCAGTGCAGAGGCCTTGTCTCCCTAGCCAACGGGAGGGGAGGGATTTTTAACCAAGGCTGTATTTTTTGGTCTGCTCTGGGCACCCGTGCTGCCATGTACCTGCATCTGGGTGACAGTACAACCAGCTCCCATGATGCAGGGCCACACAGCCCTGGTCTGGGTTCTTCCTTGGCAGACTCGTCCAGCACAGACTGGAATTTATAATTACAGTAGTTGTTAGCCTGGAATGCAAGGGGCTGGCAATCAGGATTTTTTAAGCTAATGTTTAGGTTTTACTTGGGCACAAGATAGTTAAACTCATTTTGAGATAACTGTGAAAGATCCAAATTGAAAAAGAAGAGCCAACAATACTTTCTTGTTACTAAAAGTTGATATCGCATAAACCTGCTTTCTGCAAACTTGGATCTAGAGCATGACAAGATAGCCTTGAAAGATGAATATTTCAGAGAGAGGAGGATGAGATCCCAAGGGCCAGCAGTGTGCTCACTCTCTGGAATAGCTCCTGCAGCCCAGTGAGTAGAGTTGTGCACCCTGCCATCCCTTCATTGTGGAGACTGGAGCTGACTTTGCTCTGCTGGGTCATCTTAGGGTTGGGGCAGAGACTGTATCTTCCATAGGTGGATTTCATTTTCAGAAGCATCAAGCCTGGCATTTTCAACGAAGTGAGCAATCTCGCTTTGTAAAGTCAAGTCAATTTTGGAGGAATAAAAGTCATACATATTCATCAAAAGAAAATTGAGCAATATAGAAAATTGAGATATAAAAAAATTTAAGGAGCAAATAGCTATGCTCAGGGTTTGGAGTGCCAAATCATGGGTTTGTTCCTGGTGCCATGCCACTGTATTCTAAAACAAGCCAGAGCCTCCAATTATAATCAGTAGCTCTTCCTTGGTTCCTTTTGCCACTGCCTTCCTGCTGTTATCCAAAGACTTCTTCCCTTATTGTAAAGGGGGAGGGTTCTCTCTGATTCTTCTTTCTCTCTCTCTCTCTCTCTCTCGCTGTCTTCTAATTGGAGAAACTTCTGTCTCATAAAGATCTTAGTACCCGGACATCCCAGGAAAGAAAAATGGTGCCCAGGAAACCCACTCAGAATGGAGTTTTGAAAGTGAGTTTTTCCCGTCTGCCCAGGAAGCCAGCACATAGTAGGTGTGATGTAGTTTCCCTTGCTGCAGCCATTCCCCAACTGGAACCACAACAGGAGGACAACAGATGGGCTGTGGACAAAAGAATTTCCTTGGATTTTCCTGCCTAGGGACATCTTGGAAAATGCACATCTTGATATTAGTTCTGTAGCCACTTGTCAAAGGAATAATGAGGCTGTTGGTTTTTTAGACTTTGGGAAGGTGCCTGTTCTCATGCTGCTAATAAAGCCATACCTGAGACTGGGTAATTTATAAAGAAAAAAAGGTTAATGAACTCACAGTTGCACATGGCTGGGGAGGCCTCACAGTCATAGCAGAAGGGAAAGGAGAAGCAGAGGCACGTCTTACATGGTGGCAGGCAAGAGAGCATGTGCAGGGGAACTCTGCTTTATAAAACCATCAGATCTCGTGAGACTTATTCACTGTCACGAGAACAGCACGGGAAAGACCTGCCATCATGATTCAGTTACCTCCCACCGGGTCCCTTCCATGACTCGTGGGAATTATGGGAGCTACAATTCGAGATTTAGGTGGGGTCAGAGCCAAACCACATGAGAAGGATTATGTCAGAATGATTTGGGGGTGCTGTTTTAAAATGCACGTCCTGGGCTTCACCCCTGTAATTTCTGCTCCAGATAGGACAGGACTGGGAATCCACAACAACTTCTAGGGTGACTCTGACCACAGCCAGGCTTGAGAGCTTTGTGGTGTGTACTGTTACTCACAGGACCGGGCAGTAGACATGAATGAGATGATCTGCCTTTGTCAGAGTCCTTCAGAGCTTCTGTTGTGGGTAAATATTGGGAAAGCCAGTCCTCTTCATAGGGTTCATATGAAATTTTATAAGTAATTTCATATGAAATTTTATAAGCCATTTTTATAAGTCAGAAATAGTTGATGGTTAGCAATTCTATGCAGTTTCACTGATAGAGCCAGGAAGTGAGGCTGGCTGGGGCTTGGAGTTGACCATCTCCTGCCTGCTAGCTTTGCAGCCTTGGCCAAATAATTTGGACTCTCCAAGCCTCCATCTTGCATCTCCAGAATGGGGATTGTGACATCTGCTTTGCCAGATTCTTGTAGAGTTTACCATGTACATGTCAAGCGTCCCTGGTACCTTAGTAGCTACTGTTTTTATCTTATTGGGATAACCATTCCCATCTTCCCTCCCTCGCACTGCCCTAAACACATCCCGGGTTACTGCCTGAGTCCTCGTGGACCTTGGGGAGACCAGTTTCTCAGTCTTCACTGCTCCTGGGTGTTCTCCCGCACCGTCCAATGACCTGGGCAGTGTCCTCCCCGAGGCCTGTTTGAAATGTGTCCTTGACGTTGCCTCCAGAAGGCCCTGATTGCAGCCACGTGTCCACCAGGGGAGCCCCGCAGTGCTTCCCACCTCACATCCCACTCAGCCATGTCCAGCTTGGTATACCAACAAGCATCAGACAATGATGTTAGGGCCATGGGGTGCCATTGAGGTAATGGTCGGCCCTCCTCTCCCTCGGGGAGAAGGCAGAATTCTTCCCACTGAGCTGACCTCCCCATGGCCCCTGTGGCCACCACCCCCACACCAACTTTGTTTGATCCATACTTCTTATTCCCAAACCCACTTGGCACACTCTTGTCACATGGCCTTTCACTTGTTCCATTCCTCCTTCACCTACAACATTCTTGTTTGATTGTTTGAGACAGAGTCTCGCTCTGTCGCCCAGGCTGGAGTGCAGTGGCACGATCTCGGCTCACGGCAACCTCTGCCTCCCAGGTTCAAGGGGTTCTCCTGCCTCAGCCTCCTGAGTAGCTGGGATTATAGGCAGGTGCCACCATGCCCGGCTAATTTTGTATTTTTAGTAGAGACAGGGTTTCACTATGTTGGTCAGGCTGGTCTCGAACTCCTCACCTCAGGTGATCCGCCCGCCTCGGCCTCCCAAAGTGCTAGATTTACAGGCGTGAGCCACCACGCCCAGCCACCTAGAACATTCTTTATCCTTTCACAACTGCAGGCTTGCTCCCCACTTCTTCCCTCCTTTAGTTTAACTGTCGCCTCCTCGCTGAGGCCTCCCCTGACCTCCCTATTTACAGTTGCAGCCCCTGCCCCACCCCCAACCCTCTTCACCCCTTTCCCGGATTTATTCGACTCCAGAGCACTCCTGCCATCATTGATCATTGTCCATCTCCACTTGCTACCACGGCAACGCCACAAGGGCTTGTTCACTGTTCTACCCCAGCACCCGGACAGTGCCAGCACACTGGAGGTGCCCAAGAAACATTTCTAAAAGAATGAATAAATGAGTGGCAGCAGTATTTTAAAAGATCGAAATTTCCCTCCTTTGCCCGCACACACCTTATTTCCTGAGAAAAGTTAACCTTGCCAAATATTCCTTTCAAAAGGAAAATGAAGATAACAAGCTTGTCTTCTCCCCACCTTTTTCTGCTCTGTCTGAGTAGAGGGGCCTCACCGGGTGACTGATTGAAACTATTCATTCTGAGCATTGGCACAAGCCCAGACCTGCCCTTGCACAGTTGAGCTGCAGGAGTGTGGAGGAGGAGGGGAGTGGGTACGGCGGGGGCGGGGGGCTCCAAACAGCAGGTAGGTGTTGGCTCACAGCCTGACAGGGAGCCCTGGAGACAGGCAGGAGGCAGAAAAACAGAAAGAGCACCATGTGGGGATATATAGAAGCACTCTGCGGGGAGGAGGGGCACATGATTTTGATTACAGCACAGGGTACCTATTGACTGAATTATTAATAAAGATTAAATTGAATCACACATATCCTATATATGAAGGCAGGGGAATCGCAAATACATTTATGCCAGTTTTTGTTTTTCAAGAGACAGGGATCTCGAAGTCTCCTAAACTCAAGGGGTCCTCTGGCCTCAGCCTCCTGAGTAGTTGGAACTATAGGCACATACCACGGTGCCTGGTTTAAGCCAGTGTTTAAACAACAACTTTACTGAGGTTTGCATTCCATAGAATTCATTCTTTTTTTTTCTTTTTTTTGAGACGGAGTCTCTCTCTGTCGCCTAGGCTGGAGTGCAATGGTGCGATCTCGGCTCACTGCAACCTCTGCCTCTTGGGTTCAAGCAATTCTTCTGCCTCAGCCTCCTGAGTAGCTAGGATTACAGACGCGCACCACCACGCCTGGCTAATTTTTGTATTTTTAGTAGAGACAAGGTTTCACCATGGTGGTCAGGCTGGTCTCGAACTCCTGACCTTGTGATCCGCCCGCCTCAGCCTCCCAAGTGCTGGGATTACAGGCGTGAGCCACCGCGCCCGGCCAGAATTCATTCTTATAAAGGGTACAATTCAGCAGTTTTCAGTATATTCACAGGATTGTGCAACCATCACCACTATCTAAATTTAGAATATTTTCATCACTGCATTAGCAGTCACTTTGTTCTCCTCTCCCCCAACCTTTGGCAGCCACTGGCCTTCTTTTTCTATGTTCTGGACCTGTCATATAAAGTGAATCATACAGTGTGTGGTCTTTGTGACTGGTGTCTTTCACTTAGCCTGTGTTTTCAAGGTTCCTCTGTGTCATGGTGTGTATCAGCACTTCCTCCGTTTTTGTTGCCAAATACTGTACTGCATTATATGGATATACCACATTTTGTTTATCCATTCATCATTTGGGTTCGTTCTACTTCATGGCTACCACTGAGTCATTTGGAAATGTGATGCAAGGCTCAAGGCTAATGGAGTTTCCTCGCTTCCAAAAAGGAGGTGATGTTGCCCACCTGGCAGGTGGGTATGAGGCTCAGCAATGGTACATGCATCCCATTTAGCTGGTCACTGTCAACTCCAAAAATGGGCCTTCCTCCATTTCTGTGGCTGTTCTGTGCTGGTGTGCAATGTGTAAGATGGTCAGTATTCCTGTGTTTTGACCGGTGAGTCAAGTCTGAACTCATTAGCCTAGCACCTGAGAGCTTCCTCATGGGACAGCATCCCCCTGACTCCGCCCGACAACAATCATTTCTCTTCAGTTTTCACCCCTGCCCAACTGGTTGCTTCGCAGTCTATGCCCAGGGCCTCCAGCTTTCTCACACTTGGGCCCTGCTGGGGCATCCAGCCTCCGCTCTTACATCCTCGGGTCCCTGCCCAACCCTACCTTTCTTCCTCCGGACCTCATATTAGACCAGCTCCTCAGGCCTTTTTGGACATGACTGTCTCAAAGTGTTACTATGTTTAAGTGTGTGGTTTTTTGTTTATGTGCGTGATTTTGTGTCTTTGATATCGTTGATTTGCCTTATGGCCTCAACCAAACCTTCACTGTAACATGGCACAGGCAGTGCCATGTGACATCCTTGTCCCTGGCCTGCCCGGCGCAGCTCACAGTGGGCTCTCTGTGAATGCTGGCTGGCTCAGTGTCTGGGAGTTGTGAGCCCTTTGCCATGTAACTGGAGAGGGTGGAAGTGTGAATGGAGACACCTGCTCAGTTGTACAATGCTCTTTGGACAGGGGATCAGGTTTAAATCAGTTTGAAGCCTGCTTTACCACCCCCTGCCCCCACAATTGTTATTTCCTGAAAGCATATGGATGGCTGAGCTAGCTGAAAAATTACCCGAATTTTGATAAAAATTTGAACCATGGATTTCCTTTCTGACCATGCCTAGCTGTGTAAATTCCACAGGATAGTAACAGGTGCCCGGCCACCATCCAGCAAGACCTCTGATAATGTCCATGCAGTGGGGAGCCATGGGGGCAAGTGCTTCCCCTCCCTCCTGGTCATAGGATTGAGCATGGATAGCCAGGATGGAGGGTGGGTGCAACTTGAGATAAGCAAATCGACAAAATGAGGTACACCCCGTTCTTTGTCCTCTTGTCAACTTGTGATTTCCCGATGGATCAGGTAATCCCCAGTAGCAGATAACTGAAGTTGAATTTTTTCACTGTCTCTCTGTTATCTGTATTCATTGTCTGCCTAGATAGTAGTGAACAGAGAAAAAAAGAACATTAAAATAGGAAGCTGGGAATGACAGGAAGAGGGACTGTAGGCCTGGTAAACAAAAGTTGGCTGTAACATGAGCCAGGATATGGAAGCGTGACCAATACTTTGGACTCTCTCAATGCTGGCCCTCTGCGGTTCCTGGCTCTCCTCCCTTTCTCGCTGTCACCAGCCATGTTTAGGTCAGTCTTTGTTTTTGGCTGTTGTTCCTGAAGACGCATTTATCAGGTGGATCTCTTAAATCAGGGTTAGGGATTGGAAGTCTAGCTGGGACAATTCCTGTGAAGACAGACTTCCTTCTGATGAAATATGTACTAGCTTTTCTAGGAAGCCATCTCCTCCGCTTTGCTGTGATAAGAGGTACTCCCCACCTTTCTGTCTCATGGCAAGGGTGGAAAATGATATTTGTAGGGCATACTGGGGTGAGCCAACAGGCTGGAGGCAGCCAACCCTGGGCATGCAAAGAAGCACTGGTTGGAAGCTCTGGTGTAGCTCTCATGCAGCAGCAGTCCAGGCCCTGGGACATCTGAATTTGAGGCTTCAATCCTCCGCTGACTGACCACATGTTTACACTGCAGCCTGTTGTGGTATGAAATGAGATCTGGAAGCACCTGAGCTCCCCAGTGTCTGCAGGTAGATGATTATTTAAATACCCTCTTCCCATACATCTTCGTGGTCAGGAGACTGGACCTTGGCAATTCTGTTATTAGACAGCTTCACTTGTAGGGAATTTCTCCCTTATATTTAGCTGTTGTTTTCTCCTCCATTCCACTGTCTGGAGTCCCCATGGCAAGTTCGCATCCTCTTTCATGTCCCTGGCTCCAAAGGCTTTGGTGTCTCCAGGTAAGTATTTCTCACGTGGGCTCTGACCCTCTCATCCTTCATTATCCTAGAAAAATAATGCTTTTCTGAAAATTGTATATTCCATGGGAAAATCAGTAGATTTTGGAAGCCTGACATCTTAGTCCATTCTGGCTGCTATGACAAAGTGCTGGCCAGGTGCAGTGGTTCACGCCTGTAATCCCAGGACTTTGGGAGGCCGAGGCAGGTGGATCAGTTGAAGTCAGGAGTTCAAGACCAGCCCGGCCAACATGGTGAAACCTCGTCTCTACTAAAAATACAAAAATTAGCCTGGTGTGGTGGCGGGCACCTGTAATCCAAGCTACTCAGGAGGCTGAGGCAGGAGAATCGCTTAAACCCAGGAGGTGGAGGTTTCAGTGAGCCGAGATCGCACCACTGCACTCCAGCCTGGGTGATAGAGCGAGACTCTGTCTCAAAAAAAAAAAAAAAAAAAAAAAAAAAAATCCAACCACAAAGTGCCAGAGGGTGAGTGGACTATAAACTGCAGACATTTATTCTCATAGTGGGAGGATAGAGGGTGAGATCAGGGTGGTGGCATTGTCGGGTTTTGATGAGGACCCTCCTCCAAGTTGCAGACTGCTGACTTCTTGCTTTCCTCATACAGTGGAAAGAGAACAAGCCAGCTCTCTGGCCTCTTCTTATAAGGGCACTAATCCCATTCATCAGGGCTCCACCCTCATGACCTAATTACCACCAAAAGGCCCCACCTCCAAATACCATCACCTTGGGGATTGGATTTCAACATAGGAATTTGGTGGCAGGGGCACAAACACCTTATAATATTTGCCATATGTTTTTAAAATTTTTAAGCATAAAGTCAACATCCACCACATTATATAAAAGAGAGACCTGGAGTGGTGGCTCATGCCTGTATTCCCAGCACTTTGGGAGGTCAAGGAAGAAGGATCACTTGAGCCCAGGAGTTTGAAAGTGGCCTGGGGAAGAAAACCAGACCCCATCTCTACAAAGTAATAGAAAACTAGCCAGGTGTGGTGGCGCATGCCTGTAGTCCCAGCTACTTGGGAGTCTGAGGCAGTAGGATTGCTCGAGCCCAGGAGTTTGAGGCCATGTGATTGTCTCAAACTCCTGGGCCATGATTGTGCCACTGCACTCTAGCCTGAGCAAGACCCTGTCTCTGAAAAATAAAAAAATGAAAAAAGGGAAAAGACAATTATAATCCTACCACCTAGCAAACTGTTTTCATTTGAGTCTTTGTCTTTATTCTGATGAATTCGTATTTTATATAGTTACAATCAAAGCATAGGTACACAGTTTCGGTGGTTTCTTCATTTCGCTATATAATGATTTCCCTCAAAGTTCTAGGCATTGTAAGGTGAAGACGACAGAACACATATATCATGTAGCTGCAGTAAGCATTGGGATGGCTGCATACCATTCTGTGGAACAGATATAGAGTCATTTGTTAACCAGTGATACTGACAGAGAGCAAGCAGATCAGTGAAGACAGGAGCAGGGCCCCCGAGCCCTGAGAAAAAGCAGGGACCTTGCCAGGTGAGGAAAAAAATGGTGTAAGGTAGGGCTACACTACGCTCCCAGAGACATCTCCATGGACAGTGAGCTCTTTAGAGGGGAAAGGAATAAGCTTTTGAACCATTTGAATTATTTAGAAGAAAAAAAACACAGTGCCTTTCTTACACACTTTTCAGAATTTCCTGTGTTTTCACCTGCCATTAGCTGGTTACTGTTTGGGCTTCCTTTCATGGTGGTAAACACAGTTTGTTTTGTTTAGCCATTTCCTTCCCCCTCAAATACCAACATGGATCGATTCAGTCTTTGCCTGAGTCATACGTGGTTCATGTGTCTCTTTCCTTCCATCTATCTCCCCTTAATTCACACTATTTACTGAACTCCTCCGGTGCACCCAGGGCTCCAGAAGGAGCTGGAGAAGGAGCAGGGTGGCAGGGGTGGGAAGGGGACAGCTGTGTGGAAGGCAGCGGGGCTGGAATCCTGGCATCTAGGCCCTTTCACGCTCCCGCTCAGAGGGCTCACTCTCTTCAGGCCAGCAATGCTAATATTTAATGATGGTTATTTGTCCATTTTATAGACAGGGAAATTGAGGCCTGCCAGTGTTAATTGACCTTTCTACGGCCTAGAATCTGAGGTTGGTGCAGCCTCACTGAAGCCCTGGCTCAGCCATGGTTGCCACGCATCCTGTCTGAGCTTTGAGAACCACAGAGACAAGACAGGCAGGGCTGTGATTTTAGACACTCTTGTCTTAGGTGTCTCAAGGTGGGGGTCACTTTGGAGCCTCAGCCAACCCCACTGTGATTGGATCTCCTGCCTACAGCCTGTTTCAAAGGGAAGTGGAGTTTGGGGAGACAGTCAAGAGGATGAGTGGAAGAAAGGGGCTGGTTAACCTGAGAGGAGAGAAAGTAACTACCCACCTGTCAGAGCCTGGGGCTGATAAGGGAGGCTCCTGGAAGACAGAGCTGATGCTTCTCTCCACCTCTGAGCTGCTTTCCCTCCAGAGCCACTGGCTTCTGCAGGTGTTGTTGTCTTTTACTCCTTAACAGCAAAAAGAGACTAATTGCCTTTATTGCCTTGTTAAAATCAATAGAGCCACTCACTTTGAGTTCAAAATGATATGACCTAGGGAATGAAATTGGGACCACCTGTGGTTTGTTTCATACTATCCGGGCACAGAACAGTTTCTTGTTTCCCTTGGAATGAAACACAACCTGAGTCCTGGAGGAGTAGTTCTCAAATGCACCCGGATCATCTGGAGAGCCTGTTAACACACAAGCTGAGCTCCATTCCCAGAGTGTTTGATTCGGGAATTCTGGGATGGGGCCCTGAGAATTTGTATTTCTAAGTTCTCAGGTAATGCAGGTGCTGCTGGTCCCAGATGGGACTCTGAGAACCTCTATACTAGGTCATCTCTTAGACTTGGGCCTTTGTTCTTATCTTCCCCCTCCAAAACCTAACGTAATCCACTACATGTGGTAGAGAGCCATCAAAAAGAGAGTTGCAGTCAAGGGGCTCTGGCTAAGTCCTGGAGCTGAACTGCCCCCTCCCTTGCTCTGCTCACACCCTTCGCCCCGCAGGCTGAAACCCTCCATTACCTGCTGCTATGCAGGGATTAGGATTAGAACAGGGCTGAGTGGGCTGGTACGGGGAGGGCCCTGCTGTGGTGTTGGTTTAGCTCCTTTTAGCACAAGGAATTTGATGAGCTAAGCATTTTCCATGGCAAGTGCATAAAAAAGATCTTACCGTTTTTTGAAAGAAAGAAATATATCCTTTCTCTTGAGTCATCGCTATTGTTAGTTGCTGAATGAAAAAAAAGGCTTAAAGCTCTGTCTTTGAACACTTTTCTCTGGGTGCCTTTCTGTAGCTGTAGAAGATCTCTCGGGTTAATTTTTAATAATTGTTAATGGCTTCACACATAGGGGGCGTCTTGCCCTCCTGTGTAGGGTGTCACTGCCCAGGATGTGGCTTAGCCGGGTCCTGGGAACAGCTGCAGGGACTGATGGAGAAAGGGGCAGGGGGCACCAGCTGGGGAGAGGGCTGAGAAGATCTCCTTTGAGAGATGGGGAGGGAGATGTGAGGCTGAGAATCTAGTATTGAGTTTCCAAACTTCTGATCTGCAAAGTGTTTTTTTTTTTTCTAATTATTTTTTATTTTTATTCTTATTTTTGGTAAAGACAGGGTCTTGCTATATTGTATGACCCAGGCTGGTCTTGAGCTCCTGGCCTCAAGTGATTGTCCCGCCTTGGCCTCCCATAATGTTGGGATTACAGCTGTGAGCTACGGTGCCCCAAAGTGCTCTTTTTGTTGAACAGTGTGTGAGCCCAGCTACCTGGAGGGTGTGTCTACCTGCCTGACCCTCAGCCATCGCAGCCTCATGACGACTACACCCCACACATTATCATACCCCTCAAATGTGCCTTCCAACCCCACACAGATTTCCTGTGGTTCCCATCCTGGTGAATCTTCTCGGTTATCCACATTACAGACCTCAGTGGAATCTTCCACACCACCTGGCTCACGATGGTCTCTGCTCCTTGCCTTTCACGTTCTTTAGAGGCTAGTGACCCCCCAAAGTGAGGATTGAGGAAATAACAACCACGATAAGAGTTACGGCTGACCCTGGAGTGTTTCCTGTGCACCAGGAGCCCGTTCCAAGTATCTGTATTTATTCACTCATGTCATCTGTAGCAGCCCCAACACATAGGTTAGGACCTGTCACTAGCCCCATTTATAGGTAAGGAAGCTGAGGTGCTGGGAGGTTGCATGATGTGCCCAGCATCTCACAGCCAGCAAATAGCAAGTAGCTAGACTCTAGCAAGTAGCTAGATTCCTAGCCCCAGCCTTGCTAAGGGCCCCTAACAGATGGTGGCCTTCCCCTGGCATCCAGAGTGGCTCTGCTGACTGGAGCAGTCAACTGTTTCTCCTCTGCAGTTCCTGAGGGAAGGAGAAAAGGGGGAGGCTGGTGGGTTCAGGTTTCATAGACCTAAGAGGCCAGCTGCCCTGTGACCCCTCCTGAGTTGGGGCTTCTTTTGGGGGATTAGGGAGGAGAGTTATAAGAGAAAGAGGTACAGAGAGCAGGGAGCACCTGAGAGAGGGCTGGAAGAAGTGGTAAACAGATAGACCCGCCCAATGAGACTAGCCAGTGTGTGCATGTGAGGGGCAGGCAGCACAGAGGGAATGTATTCCTTGTCTAACTTGGCATATAGCCAAAAGCTAGGTGTGAGTGAGTAAACTACAGCTTTCAAAACTGCCCTGGGGAAATGCCGTGCTTTGGAAGGTAGGAGGAGGTATAGGAGGCTCCCAGAGGTACGCGTGTGCCTCTGTGCTGGGCGTGGGCCCGCCTGCTGGGGGCAGCAGCAAAAGGAAGCAAGTAGCCCGGAGGAAAAAAAGAACCATGTGTGTGACTGTGTGGTGGCTGGGAGAGAGGGAGAGGGTTCAGCACACATGGGGAACCCCAGGCAGCTCCCAGAGCCAAGGGGAAGCATTCCTTTTTGTAGTTGAATGATCCCAGGGGAGCAAAAGGCTGGCTGGAGGAGAGGGAGAGGAATTCTGCTTGGAGGAGAAGGTCTGGGGCCAAACTGTCCCCCAGCTAAGGTGACTGGTCCGTGTGTCTGCATCTTAAATCTGAGACCATTGGTTCCTTTGCGCCTGTGTAGTATCCTCAGGGAGGGTTCCCAGGGCGCTCATCTGGTGTTGCCCCTCTTCGAGGCACCTCACTCACTGACCATTAAGCAAGCATTGAGTGGGTGTCAATTTAACAAGTGTCTTGTGTTTGGTGCCAAAGCCAGGGGTATGTACAAGGCATGCTGAATGCAGCTCCTGCCACAAGATCCATATTTCAATAGGGAGGGAGATGCAGAACTTTGTGTAAAACGGAAACCATATGGGGTGGGCCCTGTGGTGTCTAAGGCCACACCGGGAGTCTCAGATCCTGCCAAAGGACAGGGGAAAAGGGAGCAGCTGGTGGACATGGGGAGGAGGCAGGATGGACGGGGCACCTGAAGGAGTTAAGTGGGATTTCGGTTGGAGAGGAAAAGCAAAGATGGCAGGGAGAGACGAGGCCCTGAAAACTGAGCTTGCTCGTCAGATGGGAGGTGGACATCCAAGCCTCTCCATGAGGTCTGGCACATGATCTGGGGCACGGTCTGTTCTGCAGTCATAGCTGCTGGCCTGCGGGACCTGCAGGCAGAGTCCCTGATACTCACTCTCTGTGAGTTAAGGCCAGACGCAGGCTTCAGACACCTTTAACTGAGAAGCAGGTGGGTGCTGGCCTGGGGTGCCAAGGAGCTGAGGGTAGAAGGAATGTATTAATGCCAGCAGCTGCTATCTGATCCTGGCCCTCTGTGACTTCCTCTTCACCCATTGTAGCATACCAGCCAGACTGTGAAGGAATGAATGAAGTGGGTAGAGAGGTTCACGGTCAGGCTGTTCCAGGCAGGATAAGATAACCCTGGTTCTCTGCACTCCAGAGAGCTTGTGCTACCAGCTTTTGATGCTAGAAAACCCCAGGTGGGAAATGGCCCTCTGAGTAGACTGGACATGAAGCTGGTGATGATTACTGCTTCAGCAGGGACAGAATAACCACTTGCAAAATAACACCCCAAATGGCTTAGCACAATACAAGTTGATTTCTCTCCCCGTCACGGTCCAGTGCAAGTCTGCATCAGCACTGCCTGTTCATTCAGGAACCCAGATCTTCCTGTCTAAGAGCTCTGCTGTCTTCCTGAGTGGTGGCTCCCACTTGGAGTGTCACAATCACCTGAGGACTTGTGAAAATACATTGCTGGGTCCCCACCTCCAGAGGAAAGGTCCTGAGAATCTGCATTGCCAACAAGTTCTCAGAGGATGCCGATGCTGCTGGTCCAGGGAGCACACTGAGAATCCCTGCTTTAGGGCTTCGTGGTTCCCCACTAGAGCTTCTGCTTCAAGGAGTGAGAGAGAGCAGAAGTCGGACACAATGGCCCCACTTCACTCCAAGGAAGCCTGAGAAATGTAGTCCTTTTGTGCGCCCAGGAGGAAAATCAAATGGTATTGTCTGTGCCACGGTGAAAAGGGGCAGCATAGAGCCTGGTTTAACCTGGTCTCTGCCTGAAATACTAGATATCAAAATGCATTTCAAATGGATGGGCAAGTCAGCCAAGAGTGTCACTGACTCATAGGCATACATGCCTTTCAAGAAGGCAGATCATGAATGGAGGTCATTACTGAATGTGTAACTTGTCCTATTGTGCTAGCATCAAGGGGAATCACCTAGGACTTGGGTTCCTAGGACAGATGGCCTGTGGTATCCCCAGTCCAAGCTTTATATCCTAGGCCTAGGGAAGAATGCGTCAGACAGTAGTCAGATCGTTGTTGGACCTGGTGGACTTTGCTTCTGACATTTCCATGATTTCGACCTGTCTTTCTTGGTGTCTTTGTTGCCTGGTGTCTCTCAGAGCCCATAACCCTGCTGGCTTGAATAAGGCAGTAGATGTTTTATATTCAGAATCTTAGCCATGGTGAATAAGCATGTCATATATAGTTCAGCCCTGATTTTGGGGAAAATCATTGGGTGAGTCAGCAGGTTTAAGCCTGTGCCCAGCATTCTGGAGGATGTAAGAGAACATGACTCCAGGCTGTTTGGAGAGGCAAAAGCAACCCAAATAAAGTAAGCGAGGACTTATTGCAGACTGCAAGTGTATTTAGCCAGAGGTGGCATTACAGAGCCCAGCTCAGGATACAGAATGGCTCCAGCAACTCTGTACTGCTCAACCCACTCCTGGAGCTTCAGGCTTAGTTCTAGGAGCTGCAGTTTCACCAGGACTTAGATGATAGCAAGGGTCTGGGAGGCCTCCGCCTGGAGAAGAGGGAAAGTCAAGGGGCATTTCAGCCATTGAAATCTTTGTAAAGTTGGGTTGTGGTTGTGGGAAGAGAGGTGATATAAGGTGTCATTCCAGGAAGGAGAGCTAGGCCTACGTTCTCCTCTCCTCAGGGGAGTGAGGTTGATTTCTGTCTTGGGGTATGTAGGCACCAGACACAGTTCGGCAGATTTCATGTTAAGGAAATGACTTTGGGAAGAAAAGGAGGTGTCCATGTGGGTTAGAAATCTCGAAGGGCATTTCCCATGGAGCAAGCCTTTAGCCAAGCTCTAAAGGCCAGATAGGATTTGGGTGAGCAGGAGGAGGAGGACGCTCCAGTCAGCAGATGGGCAGTGAGGCGGGGAAGAAGGGCGGGACCAGGCCTGGTATCAGAGCTGGGGCTAGCAGGGGAGAGGCAGTGTTTGGGAAAGCGGAGTCCGCCTGAAGATTGTGGGATCTTCCATGGGGAAGGTAACCCAGAAGCAGTTTCAGAAGTTTGGTTGTTAGTATTCAGATTGGGTATTGGAGGAGAATGAGGGGACAAGGAGCAAATTTAAGAGCCAGCTTTCAGGAAATAGGTCTATAGTCCTTGGTGGTTCTGGTGTCTAGATGATGCTGGTGATTATGAAGAAGTCTCTTTGCAGCCCCAGCCCTTGGAGCATGCAGGTGGGAGGCCAGATTCCTCACCTGGAGAGCCCCACAGAAGATGATCTCATCAGCCTACCCCTTTCTTGGCTCATCTTCATGGTGTGTAAGGACAAGGCTGCAGCACTTGGACCCTCTCTCAGGGGACGCTGCTGTGCTTAGACTGAGAAGGTGGCCCTGCTGATGTTCCCTGCCCTTGGTATAGGGGCGGGACAAGGCTAGGGAAACTAACGGCTGTGCTCCCCTCTCTTCTACCTGGGCTAGGTCTTTGCTGTTCAGTTTGGCCAGGCGGGCTGGGCTGTCACATGAGTGATCTCTTCTGATCCTCATAGCACCCTTACAAGGCAAAGACTCTTAGCAGCCGATCTGTTATGTTTCTGACTGAAACAAGCTCAGAGAGTCAAGGGCCTGGCCCAGGGTGTCGCAGCAAAGTTCAGTGACAGGTTCTACCTGTGTCTTAGTTCTCTGACTCCACATCTAGAGCTTGTTCTTTTCCACCATTCAAGATCTTTTATAGCCCCAGATGAAGAATTTCATGTTTCTTAGGAAAGTGACTGCCTAGGCAAGGACTTAGCGACGCCTGAGAAATTAGCTTCAGGAGAGTGTGCCCTAGTAACAATAAGTGATGTAATAACCAGCCTGTATGGAGGGTCTGCTCTGTGCCAGGCCAGCGTTTGAACTCATGAATCTGCATCACAGCATTTCCTTTTTTAAGAGGTGGTGTCTTGCTGTGTCACCCAGGCTGGAGTGCAGTGGTGCGATCATAGCTCACTGTAGCCTCAAACTCCTAGGCTAAAGCGATCCCCCCGCCTCAGCCATCCCATTAGGTGGGACTACAAGCAAGTGCCACCACACTCAGCAACATCACGTCTTACAGAAGAGGAAATGGGAGGCACAGAGAAGAGAGAGGTTAAGTGAGCTGTCTGGGGTCACGCAGGTAGAGCCAGTCTCAAGCAGGAGCCAGCCGATAGAGTCTCACACTGAACCACAGGGCAGCCAGAGCTCTTCATGGAAGCTTGCTTGTTTATGTGGCCCAGCTCCAGAGAGGGCTGTCCTGTCTATCTCTGCTCGTGGGTTTTCTGGGGAGGCTGCATTGGAGAGAGAGGACGTGTCTCAGCCTGACACACCACACTCTGCTGAGGTTGTGGCAGCCCCTGGCTTGGGGTTAGGACGTCTTAGGAAGTGGCAGCTCACGCCTGTGGCGGGCTTTTGTGATGGGCTGATAGAGAGGAAGGTGGTCAGAACTGGGAGGGCCCTCCCTGTGCGGGTAGCTCCATGTTGGCGGAGGCCTCTTAGTGTGTTTGTATGCACTGCTGCCTCATTTAACTTGAGGCTTATATCCTTGGAGCAGCCTGCCAGGAGATACGAGTTTACCTCCCAGTCAGGAGACAATACAGGGGTCTTTTTTTTTTTTTTTTTCAAGACAGAGTCTTGCTCTGTCACCCAGGCTGGAGTGCAGTGGTGCAATCTCGGCTCACTGCAAGCTCCGCCTCCCAGGTTCACTCCATTCTCCTGCCTCAGCCTCCCGAGTAACTGGGACTACAGGTGCCTGCCACCACGCCTGGCTAATTTTTTGTATTTTTTAGTAGAGACAGGGTTTCATCGTGTTAGCCAGGATGGTCTCAATCTCCTGACCTCGTGATCCGCTTGCCTTGGCCTCCCAGAGTGCTGGGATTACAGGCGTGAGCCACGGCGCCCGGCCACAGGGGACTTTCTTTTAGAGTCCGATCAAAGTAACATGGAGAAGCTGAAGGTTCTCTGAGCTGCAGTGGCTCCTCCTTGCCGTGAGGAGGCGCCATCCAGAGTCAGCGCTTCCTCTGAACACATCCCACTTGAATGGGACAGGCAGCCATGGTAGCCATAGAGCACATGGGCCCACACTGCTTGCCTTTAAATTTTCACTCCTGTTGTTTCCATAATGAGCATTCCTCAGGTTCTATGTCATAAATTAATAATTTAGGAAATATGATCACCACTACCATATGATCACCACTACCATTGTGTCTTCTAATTTAGCAAAGATGATAAATTTGTTTCCTGAAAGTTTTAGGGTTCAAGGCATTCAATTGGATTTGATTCGTTGGGAGTTGGTGATGTGCCCGATGTATCTGTAACAGGAATATCCCATTCTTCAGCCATGCTGCACACAGAGTTAGGAGTCCCAAAGAAGGCATTTGCCTGAATAATTGCATAAAACATGTATGTAAAAGAAGTCATAAACGGAGGAAGGAAAATACTAGGTAGGTAATAAAGACATTTTTCATACTTTTATCCTGTTTGGAATATAAATTCTTTGTTCTCAGCTAGATTTGTACTATACTAATGAGAAAAGGTCAACAACAACGAACCGCCACCCTTTGACATGTATATACACTCCTTTTCTTTGCATGTGAGTTGGTGGATACCGTGTATAAATGTCTGCACATGTTGGCTGAGTGTAGTTTGGTGAACATTCTCCATCCCCTGCCCCCAGCCCCAACTAAGATGCAGAACCAGATACACATTTTGGAAGAACTGACCTTAGTATTGTCAAATAGGTGGAACTTGTCAGAACGTCATCTTTTTCCTCTTACCCCTCCCACCCTCATTCATTCTCCAAGTGCCCTTTCCATTTCACTTCCTTTTAGAGCCTCCTCTCAGCTGTCAGCTAAAGAAGACCTGATACTCTGATTCACTCCAAGATTCAAAGCTCTCATTTCTTAACTCTCCCAAAAGAATTTTCTGGATGAGCTGTTAAGCCAAAGGTATGACTGTCTAATAGTGGAATTTCAGTCATCTGGGACAGACTAGATGGGGAGATGTTAAGGAAAGAGACTCTTCCTGGTGTACCCAGAATTATAGAACTCAGATGTCCTCATGTGCCCTGTGTTTCTTGCTAAAAGTTTTATAGTTTTGTGTTTTACATTTAAGTCTTAAGTCTTAATTTAAGATCCATTTTGAGTTACTTTTCATATAAGGTGTAATGTTTAGGTTGAGGTTGATTTTTCCCCCCTCCTGTGGATGTCCACTTGCTGTAGCACACTTTGTTGAAAGGACTACCTCTCACCATTGAATTGTTTTTACACCTTTGCAAAAAAGCAAGTGGGCAATTTGTGTTCTCTATTGTGTTCCATTGATCTCCATGTCTAGCCCTCTACCAAGACCATGTTGTCACAGTTACTGGAGCTATATAGTAAGCCTTAACACTGGGAAGAGACATTCCTTTATTCTTTTTCAAAATAGTTTTGGCTCTTCTAGGGCCTTTCTCTTATGTTCACAAAGAAACTTATACATGTGAATGTTCATAGCACCTTCATTCAAAATAGCCTCAATCTGGAAACTATCCAGATGTTCTTCAGTGGTGTATGGTTGACCAAACTGTGGTATATCTATACCATGGAATACAGCAATAAAAAAGAAAAAATTATTGATCACATACAACAATATAGGTGAGCCTCAAGGAAATGATGCTGAACGAAAAAGTCAGTCTCTAAAGGCTATATACTGCATTTGCCATTTATATAACATTCGTGAAATGACAAAATTATAGCGAGGGGGAACAGATGAGTGGTTGCCAGGGGCTAGGGATGAGGGGAATAAGGGATAGGTGTTGCTCAAAAGCGGTAGCATGAGAGAATCTGGTGGTGATGGTACGGTTTAGTATTTTGATTGTGGTTGTTACACAAAGCTACACATGTGACAAAATTGCATAGGGCTACACGTACACACACACATGAGTGTTTGTAAAACTGGTGAAATCTGAGTAAGTTCTGTGGAGTGCGCCAATGTCAATATCCTTGATAGCATGCTAGTTAGCTATGCAAGACGTTAACATCGGGGGAGGCTAGGCTGGATGCTTGGAACCTCCCTGAATACTTTTTTTTCAACTTCCTATGAATCTATAATCATTTTGAAATACAAAGTTAAAACAATATTACATTCCGTTTATGTCACATCAAGAATGGCAAACCTGTAAAAATATGGACATACGGTTGCCTCTGCAAAAGGAGGCTTCATCTGATTTCAGAACATTTTATTTGTTTAAAAAAACCCAGTCTTGAAGCAAACATGACAAAATGTTAACATTTGTGAATTTAGAATGATGGATTTTATTTGTTGTGTTTTTTCCTGTCCTTTATTATGTGTTTGAATCATTCCATTATTTAAAAAATAAAATAAATGTAAACAAAAGCAATAATTATGCCAGGGTATGTATCTCCCTGGTATCCTGGTCCACTCACAAAAGTGGTCTGAATGTTTAATATTTCCTTAGTAAAACTGCTACTTGGTCACAGGCTTCTCTCCATGAATTACTAACTCCGGGTTGGGAAGCCTAAGAACATAATCCATCTTTTTTATTATGACAAGCTAATTTAATTTTAATTGCTCCTTATAGTATTGCATTATGAGGAGGAACTATCTTTAATTATCTTTTTGGGGGGATGTTTCTTCTAAAGTAATGTGATCTCAGAAGCAGAGCATCGTCCCTTCCAAAGTAGCCACCTGACTGTGAACTTAAAATATTTGTGTGCAACAGTGTAAATAGACTTCTCTGCTCCTCCAACTGGTGGAGCCTGCCCTTCCCCCCGAAGCAATTAAAAGAATTCCAGATGGGTGGTTCTCCCCTTCCTGGTCCTATTTAAAAATACAAATGTCGCTTCGGGGATTTTTTTTTTTCCCTGGTATATTCACTTGGAATATACCAAGTGAGTGACACAAGAATTGGGACTCTCCATTCCTGATTTAAATATTGGCCGTGTCCTTTTGAGATCATTTTTCTTGGTGACATGTTAAACAATCTCAGGTCAGTCTGCATCCTTAAAGATCACTGTGGGTGTCAGGAATGCTGCTAACAGATGTACATGATGGGCACACGGAGGCGCCCTTCAGCGCCTTTGGCTCAGATCCCCATCCTGCTCTTAAAGAAAAGGGCACTCTGTTATTTATTTGTTGGATTTTAATTTCTGCCTCTAGCCCTCTAAGGCTTCTCCATGTAGTGCCATCCTCTGCTGCTGTTACCACCATCGGGGGTGGGGGTGGGGGTACTGTACAGTTGGCGGCCAGAGGATGCCATTGAAAAGTGGAGGTCTTCACACTGCTCTTTGTGGAAGGATGGCCTCCCTTCCCGTGGGCAAACCCCGGGGCTGGAGCCCTCCCGGCTGCCCAGTGGCTTTTGTGTGTGTGCAGCTTTCAGCTCCTGTCCATCAGGCTGAAAGGGCCCATTCAGGGGCATTCATGCGCCTCCGAGACCCCGGCCGCCTGGACACAATCAGCTGAGAGGGGCGCTGTGAGCCCTGCACATGAGAATGCGCCCACTCGGCCTGCCTCCAATTGTTTGGAGGAGCCCAGGGCCCGGGAGTGAGCCCAGAGGAATGACACTGGACAGCCACTTGGGGTTCATTCATTCTGTGCACTTGGAGCCTCTGGAAGGGAGGGGTGGGAATACCTTGCAGTGAGCTGGGAATGAGCAAGTTCAGGGCTGCTAGGGCTTATCTTTGGTCCTGACCTTCAGCTTTTGTCTTTGTGTACACCTCTTGGAGCCCCTGCTTAAGGGTAGAGACCTTGTCTTCTTTATCTTTATAGTCCCACATACCTGAGGCACTCAGTAAGTCCTTGTTGAAGGAGTGAACTACATTGCTGCTCCTTTCATGTAGCCCCAGGCACACTGATGTACTTCACTGTCCTTTGAAGAGGCCACAGAATATTTTGCCTCTTGGGGTGTGATCACCTTACTGAAAAGACTGGGATCACCTCTTAGGTCAAGGAGAGTAGACTTTGAAATCTTGGAGGGACGAAGGACATTTTCAAGGTGGGAAGTTGCCATAGAACAGGGTGCTGATGGCCAGGGATCTGCATTTGGAATTTGAGAGGCCGAGTAAGGAGCGCCATAGGCCTCTGCAGAGGCCAGCCTTGGGTGGCTGGTTTGCAGGGAAGGGCAAGACCTGGTGCTGACTTGGAACCAGTTGGTGGTAGATGTGGAGATGGGAGAATGGACTTCATGGACACTTACCATATGGCAGCCAACACCCTCGGAACCTCTGGCACCTGATGACTGACCTAGGGACATGGGGGAATGAAAAGCACAGGCCAAGATACTAAGGAGCCTTTGTGTTTCCTAGTTTTACAAAATTGTGTTTAAGGATCACAGCAGCAGCAGTCACAGTAGTAGCCAAAGAGATAGTAGAATCTTCTATTTATTGGGAACTTACTGGACTAAGAGCTTTGTACATAATACTTCACTGACTTAAGCTGTTCTGTTGTTATATACACCCACGTATGAGTGGTAAGTGCTGCAGGCATTTTAAGGTAGGAAAGGTTAGTATTCCCATTTATGGACGTAATACCTGAGGCTCAGAAATATTAAGTGGCTTCCCAAGGTGAGTGGCAGAGCTTCAGTGGAAACGGGGGCTTAGGCTCTTAGCAACTGAGGCAAGGGCTGCTGCCAGCATTAATGACTCTGGTGCAGTGAACTGAGTTATCTTTATAATTTCTCCTTCAGTTTCAAGTGTTCAGAAAGAAGGAAGAAAAGGAAACATACCTCTACTAGTCTTTAAGAGCCTTATAACTTTGTTGGAGAAACGTAGCACACAATATAGAAACACTTTCCAAGCTGCCAGTGCCGAGTGGCGGTATCCATGCTGAGGACAGATAGGGAAAAGCTTTCCTACTTGTCACATACCCTGGGGAGGTGATCACAAACCCACTGCATGGCCTTCCTCCCAAGGAAGGAGTTAGGTTGCCCCATGGCTAAGGGAGGGATGTAGAACCACTTAACATGACATTGGTTTCAAACCGTCTGGTCCCGCCAGCTTCTTCTGTTAGGCACGGGTACTATGTGACATCTCACAGACCCTGATCTGGTGCCAGCCCGGGCCAGATCACCAAACCCCGCCTGACCTCAGCTCCCTGCACTATGCAATGGTATAGAAATGGGATGGCACCTCTCATAGGGTTAGTTAGTATTTGCATACTGTGTGCTCTGTCCTATTCTGTTTAGTGCATTTAGAAGTTGATTTCCTCGGCTGGGCACGATGACTTATGCCTGTAATCCCAGCACTTTCGGAGCTGAGGAGGGCAGATCACGAGGTCAGGAGTTTGAGACCAGCCTGATCAACATGGTGAAACTCTATCTCTACTAAAAATACAAAAATTAGCTGGGTGTGGTGGCAGGCGCCTGTAATCCCAGCTACTTGGAAGGCTGAGGCAGGAGAATCGCTTGAAACTGGAAGGCAGAGGTTGCAGTAAGCTGAGATTGTGCCACTGCACTCCAGCCTGGGCAACAAGAGTGAAACTGCGCCTCAAAAAAAAAAAAAAGAAGTTGATTTCCTCATTGGATGTGACCAACTTCCTACAAAAGGAAGAAACTTCATATTCAGGTCCCTAGGATAAAGCTTTTCATAGGGAGGGGACAAAAATTAAATCCAGGTCACCAAGAGAAGTCATTTTGCAGCATGGAACTTGGTGCACTTTTATTTTCACTATGGTCCCAGAATCCATTTGTCCTCTGCCAAGGGGACTCTGTGCTGCCTAGGGCTGGATGTTCCAGCTATGTAGCCCTGTGCCTGATGGCAGTTGCAGCCACAGTTAGCTGAGGGGCAGTGGTCTCCATTCAGAGGTCTGCTTCCTTCTACCCTATTTCACCCCAATGAAGATATGTCATCTTGCAAACGACTACATGTTTTCTATCCTCCTCATTTCTAATCCTGAATTTAAGCATTAGAAAGAGCTTGAGCAAATCAGTCAGCTACCACCCCCCCTCCCCCAAACTCATCTGCAAAATGGGGCTATACATAATGTGAAAACAGTATGTATTAAATGAGATGATACATGTGAAACATGTAGAGCTCTAATTTTTTTTTTTTTTTTTTTTTTTTTTTTTTTTTGAGACAGAGTCCCGATCTGTTGCCCAGGCAGTGATGTGATGTTGGCTCACTGCAACCTCCGCCTCCCGGGTTCAAGCAATTCTCATGCCTCAGCCTCCTGGGTAGTTGGGATTACAGACATGTATGCCCAACTGAGTTTTGTATTTTTAGTAGAGATGGGGTTTTCAGCATGTTGTCCAGGCTGGTCTCGAACTCCTGGCCTCAGGTGATCCATCTGCTTCGGCCTCCCAAAGTGCTGGGATTACACGTGTGAGCCGTGGCACCTGGCCTGACTAATCTTTTTTTTTTCTAAAGAAACAGTGTCTAGCTCTGTAGCTCTGTTGCCCAGGCTGAAGTGCAGTGGTGTGATCACAGCTCATTGCAACCTTGAACTCCTGGGCTCAAGCGATCCTCCTGCCTCAGCCTCCCAAGTAAATGGGATACAGGCATGCACTATCATCCTTGGCTAATTTTTAAAAATTTTTTGTAGAGAAATTTTTGTTTCTCTACCAAGTTTTTGTTGCCCAGGCTGGTCTTGAACTCATGGCCTCAAGCAATCCTCCCACCTCAGCCTCATAAAGCACCAGGATTACAGGCATAAGCCACTATGCCCACTCTGTCTGACTTACCTAATTGGGTAATCACTTAATAAAATTAAGTTCTTATTTTTTCATTTGAATGAATTGTATCAATACCTGGAAGAAGCCAAAGGTTGCTTTGGTAGTTGTGACTCCACTGACTGACCACCTTTGCTGTGCTTGATATTTATGTAGCGCACTCAGGCTAAAATGCCCATGGCTTCCCTGTCCTTTTATTCTCATGGGTGATGGCGAGTAGAGCACAGAGGGCCAAGTGACTTGTCCAATCTGCGTAGACAGTGACAGTTCCCCATCCATGGCTCTTTCCACAGCTGAGGAGCCAAAGTCTCAGGCAGGTCTCAAAGCTGGCAAGTTTAGACTAAGTGATATTTAGTCTGAGTGGGATTCTGATCCTGCATTTTTCTTTCTTTTTTCTTGCTCTAAAGGGCCCGGTGCAGTGGCTCATGCCTGTAATCTTAGCACTTTGGGAGGCCAAGGTAGCAGGATTGCTTGAGCCCAGGAGTTCAAGACCAGCCTAGGCAACAAAGCGAGACCTCGTGTCTATATTTAAAAATAAATAAATAAATAAATAGAGGGCATTATCAGGACAACTGGCAGCATTTGAATAAAGTCTGTGGATTGAGTGATAGTATTCTACCAGCGGTAATTTTCTGTTCTTTGTTCCTTCTCCACTACCACTGCTCCACTTGACTAGCCTTAAAAAATAAAAAGCAATTAAAATAAATAAGATGGCAATTTTATGACTAGGTAAACTGGTAATATAAGAGAATGTGTTTTTTGGGAAATACACACAGAAGTATTTAGACAAAAGGGGGCATCATGTGTGCATCTTACTCTCAAATGGTTTGGGGAAAAATGCATGTGGAGAGTGAGAGAGCGATAAAGTAAGTGTAGTTAAATGTTAACACTTGGGGTATTTAGGTGAGGTGTATGTGGAAGTTCATTTTACTATTCTTGCAAGTTTTGTATAAGTCTGAAATTATTTTAGTATTTAAAGGTTTTTTTAAAAAAAAAAGCCCTCCTGTGGCTGAGGTGGTAGGAGGGTTAATGTGAAAAGATAGGAGGGGGCCTGTGGGATGGAGAGGGATGGGGCAGAACCCTGGAAGGTGACCCCCTGGGAGTGGAGGGCTGAAGACATGTGAATGAAGAGAAGAGAAGAGGGGGAATAAACTGAATAAGAAAAGTCCCCCAAACAGGGCACCTTCCCACCAAAACAGGAGGGATTACCTTCAGGAAATGATGTGGGCAGACTCTAAGGCATTGCCAAGTTGGAATTACAGAATTCAGGAGTGGTGGCTCGCACCTGTAATCCCAGCACTTTGGGAGGCCAAGGCGGGTGGATCACTTGAGGCCAGTTCGAGACCAGCTTGGTCAACATGGCAAAACCCCATCTCTACTAAAAATACAAAAATTAGCCGGGTGTGGGGGCGCACGCCTGTAATCCCAGCTACTCGGGAGGCTGAGGCAGGAGAATCAGGCTGATAATGAGCCAAGAGAAGGCGAGAAACCAAGTCTGCCGGGAGAAATATCATGAATTTGGACCTTGGAGAATGAAAATTGTAGGAAAAGTAGGCAGGGTAGATGGGCAGGGAAACCCAAAGCATGGTCGGGGATCTTCTGAGGATGATGGGGATCCTGCAACTAAGCCAGCCAAACTTGAGTCTAGAATTGTGTGCCCCCAGGTGCCCTTGAGCCCAGGGTAAATAGCTGGTGTGATTACAACAACCAGCAGTGTGTACCGTATCACAGTAAACACTCCAGGAGTGGGTTCTCACAGAAGAATCAGGAGGAAACCCCTGGCATGAGATTCAGAATGGAATCCCCCTCAAGTTCTTGGATGGTGGCAGCAGCTGCTGTGGAGTCTGTTGTAAGCCTTTGGTTCGCAGGCACACTGGTTCAAGTTTAATCACCACAAAAATGCTGCTTTGTGTGAAAATAATACATGAGTAGTCCTTATTGCAAAAGGTTCAAAGCAAACAGAAGGAATACATCAGAGGCCTCTTTCAGCTCCACCCCCTAGTTCCACCCCCGAGGTAACAGGTGTGGACAGTTCATCTCCCTACAGTCCTTTTTCACAGCATTTGCCCTATGGCATAGTGGCTGGGACTGTGGGCTTTGGAGCAAGATCATCTGGGCTCACCAACTACCTCCACTACCTACAAACCTTGTAACCTTTAGCAAGTTCCCTACCCTTTTCTCTGCCTATATTTTCTCATCTGTAAAGTCAGGATAATAACAGTCTAGACCTAATAGGGTTGTCATGGAAACTGAATGAGTTGGTAGGTGAAAAGAACCAGCACCTGGCACAGTCAGTGCTCAAGAAATGTTAGCGTGCACGGGACGTGGTGGCTTATGCCTGTAATTGCAACACTTTGGGAGGCTGAGGTGAGAGGATCACTGGAGTCCAAGAGGTCAAGGGTGCAGTGAGTTGTGATTGCGCCACTGCACTTCATGCTGGGTGACAGAACGAGGAGATACTGTCTCAAAAACAAATCAATAAATAAGATCTCATTACATATGAAGACCGATTTTCTTGCTTGCTTGCTTGCTTGCTTTTTTGCCTTCCTTTCTTTTCTTTTTTTCCTTCTTTCTTTTTTTGAGACAGGGTCTCACTCTATTGCCCAAGCTAGAGTACAGTGATGGGATCATGGCTCACTGCAGCCTCAACCTCCCAGGCTCAGGAGATCCTCTCACTGCAGCCTCCCGAGTAGCTGGGACTAGAGGGGCATGCCACCACCCCCGGCCAATTTTTGTATTTTTTGTAGAGATGGGGTCTCGCCATGTTGCCCAGACTGGTCTCATAATCCTAGGCCCAAGCCATCCTCCTGCCTCGGCCTCCCAAAGTGCTGGGATTACAGACATGAGCCACCATGCCTGGCCCTATTTTCTTTCTTAAAAACCATAAAAAGAGTCCTACTCTGAATATTTTTATCAGTAGCATTCTTAGTTTTGAGCAGTAGGTATCAGCTGACTGAGATCAGAAAAAGGATTTCTTTAAAGGACATTGGGGTGGTTCCCAGTCTCGCTGGGATGGCTGTGGACTCAAACCATGGAGACCAGGCAGCAGCCCAGGCTGCACCCACGATAGTCACAAAACCAGAGTGGTGAGGACACTCTGCTGTTGATGTTGCTGGCATTTTCAGCTTCCAGAGTGGGAGGTGAACTCTGCGTCCTGCCAGGACTCATACAAGAAGCAGGGATTCCTAAACTCGGGACAGGAGTTCAGATGCCAGGGGCAAGTGTATCCCTGAATAGTTTATGATTCATTTGAGCCTTTTGTGCCCACATAAACGATGTCATTCTTCTTCTTCTCTTAAAGACAAACTTCGCTATATTGCTTAGGCTGGACTCAAACTCCTGGGCTCAGGGGATCCTCCCGCCTCAACATCCCGAGTAGCTAGGACTATAGGCGCAGGCCACTGCACCCAGCACATGTTATTCTGAGCATTTACCTGTGCCAGGTGCTGTGCAGCAGTGATTCTCAGCGCAGCAGCACATTGGAATTACCTGGGGAACTTGGATGATTTGGAATGTCCAGGCCGGGCCTGGTGGTAGGTCCCAGCCATCAGGACTATTTTTTTTTTTTAAAGAGACAGGGTCTCACTATGTTGCCCAGGCTGATATTAAACTTTTGACCCCAAGTGATGCTCCCACCTTGACCTCCTAAAGTGCTGGGATTACAGGTGCAAGCCACCACGTGCAGCCCGGACTTTATAAGGTTCCAGGTGATTCCAATGTGTAATCAAGGTTAATAACCACAGCTTCTAGAGGATAGTGCATTTAATAATCACCTCTATATTGGGTAGGTGATGTTATTCCGAATTTATACATGGGAAACCAAGCCTGAGAAAGCATTCCTGCCTTGCTTTATGTCACCCAGTAAGTGAGGCATTCCCATTGCCCAACCCCTTCCCCTGACTGCAGTGACTGCTGTTGCCTGCCTGGTTGGAGAGGTGGAGCAAGCCTCTTCCTTAGCCCCGGCACTCCCCAGCCACACCAACCTACCACAGGCCGTCCAAACTCCACGGTCTCAGGGCCTTGCCCACAGGTTTCTCTGCCTAGGTTGGTGTTACCTCACTTCTCATTTGGACAGTTTTCACTCACTGCCCCCAGCCTAAGTGAGGCCTCCTCTTCTTTTTCCTTTGTGATACTAAAACAGTATGTGATTATATATGTATTAATATGAATTAATCCCAGCACTTTGCAGGGCCAAGGAAGGTAGATCACCTAAGGTCAGGAGTTCGAGACCAGCCTGGCCAACGAGGTGAAACGCGGTCTGTACTAAAAATACAAAAATTAGTCGGGTGTGGTGGCAGGCTCCTGTAATCTCAGCTATTTGGGAGGCTGAGGCAGGAGAGTTGCTTGAACCCGGGAGGCAGAGGTTGCAGTGCACCACTGCACTCCAGCCTGGGCAACAAGAGCGAAACTCTGTCTCAAAAAAAAAGAAAAAAAGATTTCAGGAGTGGGGTGGCACAAATAGGCAAAATGTCTGCTAAGGCTCCTTGTGGGACAGTGATGAAAGAAATACCAACAAACACTGATGTAACTAAAGGCTATCCTAGGATCAAAAAGCAGTCTACTAAAAGCCCATTAGCATTTGCTACCACTTATCTGTGGAAATAAAGATTTTTTTTGGTTCTCTGCAATCAAAACAAAATTCAAAAATAAAATACTAGCTGATGTGGCTGATATAAGACAACTCTCAATCATCACCATGCCTTTTAGGATGCAGCAGAACACCTTTGTTCTTCTTATGGATTCATCTGATTTTTGTGTTGGAGATTTGCATGAGATTTTGCTCGTTACCGAAAATGGTTCCTCTGCTGAGAGTTTGAGCAGCCTCCTGGTTGTGCGGAGTGGCCAGGGTTGGGCACAGCTGGCCAGTTGGCAGGTGCAAAGCAGGGTTCTAGAAGAGAGTCTGCCTGTGGCCTCATAGAGGTAACTTACTTCAGTGAGCAGTGCTGGGTGCCTGAGTGAGGAAGTAGAGGTGGCAGAGAAGGGGTCCAGTGGGCTGTCTGGGCCATGTGGGGCTGTCTGCAGGACTCCTCAGAAAGGTTCAGGATTCACGTTTAGTGCAAGGAAAGACAAAGACCTTTATTGCTACAAAGTCGGGTGGGAGACTGAAGTCCTCAGATGGTCTACGGGCTTGAAAACCAAATCAAGTTGACCAACAACCTTCAGTTACAGTCATGTGGTATTGCTGCGACTTCTGAATTTCCCATTTGGGGTTTTATTAGCTTTTAGTGAAAGGCGACATTGTGAAGAAACCCAGATTAGAATTCAGCTTATAAAACAGCTGAGTGAGAAAGTGGGATAGGGGAGCCAGGGAACTATGTAGAAAATCATTGAGCAATTACTCAACACAGTTAGAGCCCAAACACCACCGTCTCATGTGCACTCCTTGAGCTGGCAAGTAGGGAAGGGGGTGCGGAGCTGGAGCTCAGGGAGAGCTTCCTCACTTCTGATCTCAGAGGCGTGGAGGGTCCTCTGTTCTGAGCATTTTCCACCGGCAGGGGCTGGTTTCAGGCCCAGACAGACTCCCAAAGCTAAACAAATGTGCAGCCCTCACTGGCCATGATTTTGCCATTTAGAAGTGGCCTTGGGGCTCCAGAATGAATGGGGAGCCTAATGCAGACCCAACTGACAGACTTCAGCAGCTTTGGGGAAAGTAATAAAAATGAGCCCAGGAGTTTGAGACAAGCCTGGGCAACAAAGTGAGATCCCGTCTCTACAAAAAATTAGCTGAGTGTGGTGGCACACGCCTGTGGTCCTAGCTACCCTGGAGGCTGACACAGGAAGATCGCATGAGCCCAAGAGGTTGAGGCTGCAGTAAGCTCTGTTTGTGACACTACACTCCAGCCTGGGTGACAGAATGAGACCCTTTCTCCAAAATAAAAAGAAAAAAGAAAATGAGACCAGTAGTGATCTAGATCAGTGAGCACTTTGGGATGGCTTCCCAGAGATAAGTAGGTGATGTAAACCTCATCTTCCCAGCCCTGTAGAGAAAAAAGGTTTTTTGTGGGGGGTAGGAGGAGGTAGGGAGGAGGCTCCATTTCATCAAATCTGAAGGTGGACTTGAGAGTTTATAGTTTTCCCAGACTATGAGGCTCCACCCAGGCTTTCTGTCTCTGCCAGTGCCAAGATGCTGCCTGTCCTACCACCTGTGCTGAGCGGGTAATGTCCATGATGGTTCAGGCTGGAGTAACTAGAAAAAGAACTCAGTTAGGTTCCCAAGGAAGAAACTGTAATTCAATCCCTGCCCAGCTCACAATGGTGATCTCAGTATGTGTCTTAGCCATTTTGCATTTAAGATTCTCTGTCTATAAAATGGCAATCTGCTGATCTTAAAAAAAAATGTGGAAGAGACAATAAAATAAAATCCCAGTTCTACTGAGTTCTAACAGCCAGAAACCGTGAGCCATTTAAAATTTTGTTTGTCTCATGTTTATGAGAAAGAATAAAATAACAGATATCTAAACCAACACCAGGGACTCTTTTAAAAGCTCAAATTCTAGGGCAGTGGTTCTCAACTCTGGCTGCACATTAGAATCAACTGGGGAGCTTTTGAAAAACACCAGTCCCCAAACTCCACCCCAGACCAATTAAATCATAATCTCTAGGAAGGAGGTCCAAGCATCTGTATGTTTTTAAAAGCTCCCCAAGTGATTCTAATGGGCTGCCAGGGTTGGGAGTCATTGTTGGGGTATGCCAGTTGGATATAAAGATTCAGATTTATTTCCAGAAATATTATACAAGGTAATTTTTTTATTTCTCTAATAGCTGAAAAATATATCTTACTTATTTTATTGAGATATAAATCACATACCATGAAATTCATCCTCTTATTAAAGTATGCAATTCAGTGGCTTTAGTATACTCACAGAGTTGTGCAACCATCACCACTCTCTAATTCCAGAAAAAACCCTTAGCTGTTAGCAGTCACTCTCCTTTATCTCCTGACAACCACTCCTCTACTTTCTGTCTCCGTGGAGTTGCCCATTCTAGGCATTTCATCAAATGGAGTCATACAACATGTGGCCTTTTCTGTCTGGCTTTTTTCACTTAGTCTAATGCTTTCAGGGTTCACCTATGTTGTAGCATGTATCTGTACTTCATTCCATTTTATTTCGGGATAATATCCCATCATGTGGATATCCCGCATTTTGTTTGTCTGTTTATCCATTGGTGGACGTTGGGGTTGTTTCCACTTTTTGGCTATTGTGGACAGTGCTGCTGTGAGCATTCACGTACAGGTTTTTGTAAGGACATATGGTTTCAGTTATATTGGGTATACAGTTGACCTTTGAACTATGCAGGGGTTAGGACGCCAACCCCTCATGCAGTCGAAAATCCATGTATAACTTTTGGCTCCACAAAACTTAACTACTAATAGCCTACTGTCGATTAACAACTTATTTTGTAGGCTATATGTATTATATACTGTATTCTTACAATAAAGTAAGCTAAAGAAAAGGAAATGTTATTATGAAAACCATAAGGAAGAGAAAATACTGTATTAATACCATAAGTTTACATTGTCTGTCTACAAGAGGAATTGTCTGTCTGAAATGACAGGCAGCTACACAGCTGCAGACCTCAATTTCTGGTACATATCAAGCAATTCAACTTTCTCCTGTAATGTCATGACTCTTCTCTTTTCTTGGGAGCACTTTCAGCATCACTAGTGGCGCTTCGTATGGGGCTCATGGTATTATTCAGGGTTTATGGTATTGCACTAACACGATGAAAACTACATGAGAACCGCAAGAGATCACTTTTTACTGGAATAAGCAGTTTACTGGAGAGATGAGCAGCTCACATAGAGATCGCTAGCATCTAGCTGTTGGATACCTGCGACACTTGAGTTCACAGCAATAGCAACAGGAGGTGGCTATGAAATTATTACGGTAGTGGCCAGGCGCGGTGGCTCACGCCTGTAACCCTAGCATTTTGGGAGGCCAAGGCAGGTGGATTACCTGAGGTCGGGAGTTCAAGTCCAGCCTGGCCAACATGGTGAAACCCCGTCTCTACTAAAAAATACAAAAAATTAGCTGGTGCAGTGGTGTGCGCCTGTAATTCCAGGTACTCGGGAGGCTGAGGCACAATAATTCGCTTGAACCTGGGAGGCGGAGGTTGCAGTGAGCCGAGATCACGCCACTGCACTCTAGCCTGGGCTACAGAGAAAGACTTCGTCTCAAAAAAACAAAAACAAAAATAAAAAAATTATTACAGTCATACAGTATGTACTGTATTTAATTTTATGCAGTGATTATATTGCATCTTTATGTTTGTTTACATTTCTCTTGACTATGAATGGTGCCATGTACAGTCTGTGTGTGCAAAAGTTTTGATAAATTTTAATGTTTTATGATAGATTTATGGATATTTGTGGTAGTAAATGATAAAATAGACTAGTATCTACGTAGATTTGATACATTCATGATATACCTTTTTCTTAATTTTTTCAGCATTTCTAGGCTACATAGTTTACAAGTTTTTCCAAATTGTCACAAATCTCCAAAAAATGTTCCAATATATTTATTGAAATAAATTCACATATAAGTAGATCTACAGAGTTCAAACCTGTTTTGTTCAAGGGTCAACTGTATATCTAGGAGTGGAATTGCTGGGTTGCACGGTCACTTTATGTTTAACCATTTGAGGAGCTGCCAGCCTGTTTTCCAAAATGGCTACACCATTTTACATTGCCACCAGCAGTGTATGAGGCTTCCGGTTTCTCTGCATCCTCATCAACACTTGGCATTATTTTCTGTCCTTTTGACTATAGCTATCCTAATGCATGTGAAGTGGTATGTCATTGTAGTTTGGTTTACCTTTTCCTGATGGCTAATGATATTGGGTACCCTTTGATGTATTTATTGGCCATTGTTAAGTCTTCTCTAGAGAAATGTCTATTCAAGTCTTTTGACTTTTTATTTTATTTATTTATTTATTTATTTAATTTTATTTTTTTGAGATGGAGTCTCACTGTCACCCAGGCTGAAGTGCAGTGGTGCGATCTCAGCTCACTGTAACCTCCACCTCGCAAATTCAAGTGATTCTCCTGCCTTAGCCTCCCGAGTAGCTGAGACTACAGGCACATGTCACCACGCCCAGTTAATGTTTTGTATTTTTAGTAGAGATGGGGTTTCACCATGTTGGCCAGGCTGGTCTCTAATCCTGACCTCAAGTGATCCGCCCGCCTTGGCCCCCGCAAAGTGCTGGGATTACAGGCATGAGCCACCATGCCTGGGCTCTTTTGACCTTTTAAAATTGAGTTATTTGTCTTTTTATTGTTGAGTTGCAAGAGCTCTTTCTTTATGTATTCTGGGTACTAGATCCTTATTAAATACATTATTTGCAAATATTTTCTCTCATTCTGTGGGCTGTCTTTTCACTTTCTTCGTAGTATTCTTTGAAGCACAAAAGTTTTTAATTTTGATGAAGTCTAATTTAGCTATATTTTCTGTTATCATTTGTTCTTTAGGTGTCATATCTAAGCAACCACTGCCTAGTCCTAGGTCATAAAAAATATGTCTTTAATTTATTCTAAGATATTTATAATTTCAGTTCTTAGAAGTCTTTGATCAATTTTGAGTTAATTTTTACATACAGTGTGAGGTAGATTTTATCACTGCAAAAAGGTAGGAGTACAGCTTCATTCTGTGCAAGGTAAGTTGATCATATTAGAATATTAGAGCAGGCCACGGGGCTTGGGAGCTCTAGTCCCTTATTGTAATGGTGAGGCACGTAAGGTACTGTGAGGTTCAACTGAGAGATAAACACTGACTCTAAAGGCCTATTTGAACCTAAAGTACCTCCTAACTCGTTATTTTTCTTTTTTTTTTTGAGACGGAGTCTAGCTGTTTCACCCAGGCTGGAGTGCAGTGGTGCCATCTAGGCTCACTGCAAGCTCCACCTCCCAGGTTCACGCCATTCTCCTGCCCCAGCCTCCTGAGTAGCTGGGACTACAGGCACCTGCCACCATGCCCGGCTAATTTTTTGTATTTTTTTAGTAGAGACGGGGTTTCACCATGTTAGCCAGGATGGTCTCGATCTCCTGACCTCGTGATCCGCCCACCTTGGCCTCTCAAAGCACTGGGATTACAGGCGTGAGCCACCGCGCCCGGCCAGTGCCTCCTAACTCTTGTGAAAGGTTAAAGTGTATTCTCCATAGTTTCTCTGTTCAGTCAATTTTAATAGCATTTTTAACATTGGGAAGCTGTAACTTATTTCTGAGGTATTATGTGTATCTTAACACCAGAACATGACCAGAACATTGCATGGCTCTGTCACAGGTGAGTTGCCAAACTCACTGTCGTATTTTTAAAGATCTTAATTCTTTGGTAGATAACCAAGATTAGTTGAAATGCATGTTCAGATTATGGATACATTAGACTCAGCTAAATGGAAAATGTATACCATAGAAGAAAATATATTCCAGCCAGGCATGGTGGCTCACGCCTGTAATTCCAGCACTTCGGGAGGCCAAGGTGGAAGGATCACTTGAGGCCAGGAGTTCAAGACTAGCCTGAGCAACATAGCAAGACCCTGTCTCTACAAAAAAAATTTAAAAATTAGCCAGGCGTGGTGGTGTGTGCCTGTAGTCACAGCTACGCAGGAGGCTGAGGTAGGAGGATCACTTGAGCCCAGGAGGTTGAGGCTGCAGTGAGCCATGTTCACACCACTGCACTCCAGCCTGGGTGACAGAGTGAGACCCTATCTCAAAAAAAGAAAAAAAAAAAAAAGGAAAGAAAGAAAGAAAAGGAAGGAAGGGAAGAAGGGAAGAAAATAAATTCTAAATAGATTAAAAAGAAGTTTAAAAAATTAAAAGATACCTTTAAGAGTTTTGAAAATGATGTTGAAGTATCCTATAAAAGCCACAGCAAGTGAGAATGATGTGATAATAGACCAAAAGAACGCAAGGGAAATCTCCTAAACAGACTCAAACTATACAGGGAGGGGCGGTTTGGAAGGGGGAGTTAGATCCCTACCTCATGCCACACTCAAATATATCAACTGAATGAAAGATTTATTTCATTATTCTTTTTATATTTAATAAAGAGATGCTTGCTAATGGAAGTAAAAAATTCAAGCAGTACAAGTAAAATGAAATTCTTCCTTGACTTACTTTTCCCCTCTCTGCCTAGCCCCACTTCACCCACTGCTATTTGGTGTGTGTTCTTCCTGGCTGGTTTGAATATATACATATACAACTACTATGTATTATTTTGTGGATTTTTTAACACAAAGAGGATTCTGTTTTTTCTATTTGATAACTTGCTTCCCCGCCCCCACTTAGTGGGGTATCTCAGAGACCTTTCGAGATCAGTACATATGGGCTTACCTCATTCTAATTAGCCACTGTGTTGTATTCCATAGCAGAGATGTACCTTGTAAGCATTCCCATGTTGGTAGGCATGTTAAGAAGAAAAAAAGAACATACTTGAACACACCTTTGTATGCCCAAACTAGTCTTTCTCCAGCATAGATTGCTAATAGTAGATTTACTGGGTCTGATGGTATTTGTGCATTTTATTTTATTTTATTTTATTTTGTAGGGGCAGGGTCTCACTATGTTGCCCAGGCTGGACTTGAACTCCTGGGCTTAAGCAAACCTGCCACGTCAGCCTACCAAGTAGTTGGAACTGTAGGCACGTGCACCACGCCCAGCTAGCATTTTAAATTTTAATAAATTCTGCCAAAATACCATCCAAAAAAAGGCTTTGTGAAATTACACTTTAATGAATAGTATGGGAATGATAACCTTGCCAACTTTTTAAAAATTTAAATTAATCCAATGGGCAGAAATTATACCTCATTAAAATTTTTTTTTAATAAGCAGAGAAAATACTTGTAGAAAGTATTACTTAGTTTTGTTTTGTTTTGTTTCTTTAGTCTATACACAGAAAACTACCTGGGGCTCTCTTTGACAGCACATAAACTAAAATTGGAACACTACAGAGAAGAGTAGCATGGCTCCTATGCAAGAATGATGCACACATTTGTGAAGCGTTTCATATTTTAAACAACATATTTAGAGATAGAAAAGGGAAAACTACCTGGAAGTGGAATGAGATTAGGAGAATTAGGAGGATTAGTTAGAATTTTTTTCTAGTTAGAATTTTTATTTTCTAAATTGAAATTCTAGTTTCAAGTTGTTTTAAAATCATACAATTTTAGTTTCAAGTTGTTTTAAAATAATAAATGTATATTGCTTTTGGAACTTGAAAAAGAATAAAGATATTTTTTAAAAGAAAAATAAAGCCCTTTTGCAGCATAATTTACGTTGCATTTTTCTCTCTCAGTGCTGAGCAGGCCTAGAGTTGAAGGTGGTGAGTGAACTGTATATTAAAAGCCTTTGTCTTCCGGCTGTAGCAATACCATACTTCTGTATGGCCAATTGTCAACTAAAGCCTGTATCTTGAAATGATGGACTCATGTGCAGATAGATTGTTGTATGCATCTGCACTCCCGGCCTGTTCATAGAAGACTTCCGGGGCAGCAAGCAGAAATGCTTGTCAGCCCACATTCTTTTTTTTTAATACAGAGTCTCACTCTGTTACCGAGGCTGGAGTACAGTGGTGTAATCTTGGCTCGCTGCAGCCTCTGCCTCCCAGGTTCAAGCGATCCTCCTACCTCAGCCTTCCAAGTAGCTTGGATTACAAGCCTGCTAATTTTTGTATTTTTTTTTAGTAGAGAAGGGGTTTCACCATGTAGGCCAGGCTGGTTTTGAACTCCTGACCTCAAGTGATCTAACTGCCTTGGCCTCCCAAAGTGTTGGGATTACAGGCATGAGCCACTGCACCCAGCCTCCATATTCTTTATTCTAGTTGCTCAAGCAGTTTTCTCCACTCCTGTGGACATGATGGAAAAATTGAATGTTACCACTTTAGTTGGATCCTGGAGATGGATAATTCATTGATAAGGACTGCCATCCACTTGGATGCTTTCTTCAGAGTCCTGTCACCAAGAACAGATTGGCAGTCCACTCTGTAATTCACAGCATACCTTTATTACTGACAAAGTTCCAGGTGAAGGTACCTGTTAGCTGGGGCTGTTAACTCCCTCTTGTTGGGCTCCTGTACCCTGTCTGCAGGGGCTAGGGCCAGTGGCCATGATGAGAAATGAGCACACGTGGCTCAAGAACAGAGCCTGTGATTTGCCCATTGGTACTGAGTCCACCTTGGTGGGAAATCAGTGGCAATTCTTCCACCCACACACCACTGACCTTGCCTTGTTGGTGGCCATCTTGTGTGTTGGCTCTTGGCCAGAGATGCTCTGCAGTCACTCTGTGGGGCTGTTTGACCACAAAATGTGTCACTGGGTTAGTGGTTTTATGCCAAGGTAAGATTCTGATAGAAGGCAGTTAAAGTGATAGTGTAAAAGCTACGTGAACAATCATGTTTCTTCTTGAATACAAAACAGTAATCTCTGCCACTAATTGATTGACTGCCAAGTACCAGGCTCCGGGATGGGTACTCTTTGTAAGTCATGATTTCATTTAATTTTCCAAAAAGTCCATCCCACCACGTGTAATCTCACAGCTAGCATGTGGCCGACACTATATTGAGAGTGGGGTTTGTGCTAATCCAGACTCAGCAAAATCTTGACTAACTGGGACCCTTTCATCTCATCCAATGGATTTTAGGGATCTCCTGTGGGCCAGGCACTGATCTTAGTGCTGGAAGTCCAGAGATAATGCCTCCCTTCAAAGAGTTTCTAGTTCAATAAAGAGAGCCTCATTTAATCAAAAGTGTTGCACGTACTATAATTTTAGGAGAAAATTAATCCCAGGAAACAAACGTCTTAGGAGATATTTTACTCTAGGAAAAAAAGACAATCCAATCTTTTAAGGATTTGTTTTTAGGACAATACGCATTAAATCATTCTCCTGAATGTGAATGTTGACACCACTCTCTGGTCAGAAATGTCATTCAGAACAACATTGTTAAGGGGCTTGCGTGGTATTCTGTCGCCCAAAATGTTTTAGCTATGTTTACTCCTCATACCAAGATTTTTCTCAGACACTCAAGATGCATCTTCACTGATGCAGAACAAATAGGAATTTAAACCCACATTTTCATAATTGATTTTAGTACTCTTTTATAACCAGTGTAGGGGCAAACATTTTAAGTTTGTTCATCCCTTCTATAAATCTTGTAAATAAAGTTAATAGTTGCATGTCACTGATGAATTCACTTCCAAGTTACTGCCTGCGACCTACCATGTACCCAAAGTAGTGGTTGCTGGCAGGTGTGGTCTGACCCTTGTTGTCTTTCACACCACTTTGTCCCTCAGTCACAACCACCAAGCTCCGCCCACTGCACCTGCCCACGTCCTGTGTGCTCTGCACATCCCTGATTCCCTAATCATACACAGGTTCCTCCTTTTTTCTTTCTCGTAGCACCCTTGGGCACTTATCCGAGACATAGCTTTGTATTTTTTTGTACACACAGCTGCCGGCTAGCTATCCCTCCAAGAGCAAACACTGTGTCTCTTCTCTTCACCCATTTATAAAACGGTCATCATGGTGCCTCACTCATCATTAGCTTTTACTAAAGCGTGGGTAGATGGAACGTGAAAGGGTAGGTGGGTGGATGGATGGACAGATGGAATAGTTCTTTCACCGAACAGAGATGGCCCCTAACTTATGATGGTTTGACTGAACAATTTTTTGATTTCATGGTGGTGCAAAAGTGTACACGTTCAGTAGAAACCATACTTCAGTGCCGTATTCAACAGATTACATGAGATATTCAACACTGTTATTAAAAAGGCTTTGTGTTAGGTGTTTTTGCCCAACTGTAGGCTAATGTAGGTATTCTGAGTGTAAGGTAGGCTAGGCTAAGCAATGATCTTCAGTAGGTTAGGTCTATTAAATGCATTTTTTTTTTTTTTTTTTTTTTTTTTTGAGACAGAGTCTTGCTGTGTCACCCAGGCTGGAGTTCAGTGGCTCAATCTCGGCTCACTGCAAGCTCCGCCTCCCAGGTTCACACCATTCTCCTGCCTCAGCCTCCTGAGTAGCTGGGATTACAGACACCCACCACCACACATGGCTAATTTTTTGTATTTTTAATAGAGACAGGGTTTCACCATGTTAGCCAGGATGGTCTCGATCTCCTGACCTCGTGATCCGCCCACCTCGGCCTCTCAAAGTGCTGGGATTACATGTGTGAGCCACCGCGCCTAGCCTATTAAATGCATTTTTGACTTAGTATATTTTCAGCCTACAATGGGTTTATCAGGATGTAACCCCGTTGTAAGTGGGGGAACATCTGTACTTGAGTATGGGGTACTTTCTAGTACTGGCCTGTTGCAGTGAATCAGATGTCACCTCTCAAGTCACCTTCCGGCAGGGGAGAGAGACGTACACATACAGCATGTCAGGTGGGGATGGGCACTACGAGCAAATAGAGCAAATAAAGCAGAGTAAGGCAGGTAGAGAGAAGAGGTGGGGATGTTGTTGTGCATGTGTGTCAGGAAGGGCCTCATGGAGAAGGTGATACTTGAGCAGAGACCCGAAGGAAGTGAAGGGATGAGCCATATCCAGTTCATGGCTAAATTCTCACTGTTCCGTGTTTTCAGAGTGAATTCTATCTGTGTGTCCATCTTGTCTCATGGTGCAGTTTTATTTTTGGCCACACATCTAAAGCTAAATGTTTAGTTGGAAGAAGGCCTCTGGGAAGATGGGAATGGGAGCTGCCTCTTTTTGTAGAAGGGACAATTCCAGGGTGGGAAAAAGATATTTATGGGCCACATTTTTTATATCTTCAATTTACTTTTTATTATCTTGAGGAAGTAATAGATCATTAAAAATGTGAATTTTTTTACTTCTCCTCTTGAGAGACAATATGAAGTTAATAAGAACAAGATTACTTTACAAAATATTCTGGGCTTGGCAGGTTCAGCCTCATGTGTATGTCACTGATTTCTTTACATTTTTCTCTGCATCTGTTGTAGGATTTTACAGGAGTCATAGAATAACGGGGTCAAATATTTCCCTTAATCTGAAAGGCGCCACATTAAAACAGGGTGGTCTGGTTGTAAGCGTTTCCTCCAAGTGGGACAGACGAATGTTACATATCCAGTTCAGGTAGCAGGCAAGCTGTTTCCGATTGCCAGGAAGGCCCTTAGAACCAGCTGGCCTTCATAAGTTAGGCTAGAGAGCGAATAAGGCAGTATATCTCTCAGCAGTAGCCCAAAGAGGAAAGTGATTGCTGTCTCCAGTGGAGGGATCACAAAGGTGTGGAGGCCTGAGTGACATGTTCACCTTCCTTTGCCTGCAACTGTGGACACAGTTATATGTGAGGCGGTGGCACTTGTCCTATTTGGGTACATGCATGAGATGGAAAGGCTTAGCTGACCATTCTGCAGCCCTTTCCAAACTAGGTGTTTCAGTGGCAGTGCCAGTACTTGCTGGGAATCCTGCTGCTTTTCCTGTGGTCTGCCCATTGCTTATGCTCTGAAAAGGCACCGTTTGAAACCTCAGTGTCCTAAGGAGCATCTTTGGTGAGACGAGAGATTGGGAAACTACACGGAGGATGCTCAGGAACTTCAAACCTGGAAAATGCCAGGGCGATAATTCTCAGAGTGTGATCCACAGACCCCTGCTTCAGAATCATCACAGGTGCTTGTCGAAATGCGGACTCCTGGGCCCATTCCAAGGCGCAGAAGGTGCAGCATTGGAATTGAGGGGCTGTCTCCCAGGGCTGACAGGCACATACACGCAGGCAATGGGGAGCAACACCTTTGCATAGAAACCCACTGAGGCAGCTATTGCATTTCCTGATTATGAGGTGATTTATTTCCTCTAAAAATGTGTCCTATAGCCCCTTCCCAGGGAGTCTAATTTAGCAGATCTGGGGTGGTTCCAGACAGGGAAATCAGTTAGAATATTAATGAATTAGGAAACTGTTTTCATTTTTTAGCAGGGATCTCTGTTTGAGACATGGGTGTCTCTTGGTAAACTATAAGGCAGTTGGATCTCCATATTCTTAGAATCCTGAAAAAGGGGAGAATTCAGAAGGGCCCCACCTAGGCTGTGCCTATGGCGAACTGGATATAGTCTTCACAGGTCAGTGTTGATTCAGCAGTATTTCTTGAGACCCAGCCCTGGGTGAGGCCCCATGGGGAACACTCCCAGCCATGTTTCCATTAACTGGCTCCTTATAGTAACCCAGCTGTGCCTTTCCCCTTGCCTCCTCTGAGAGGCCTCACTCCTGCCTGGCCCCTTCCCCACACACATGGGCATCCCCATCTCCATTCTACCTTCTGCCCTGCTGGGGAGGCTGAGGGCCCAGCACAGTTATGGCCCCTGGCTGGAGCCCTGTAGTTTCTCCCCTTGGCAGGCATCTCCACTAGTGCCATGGGGTTGGTGCTAGGTAGACAAGTGTGAAGGGCTAGGAGAGGGGGACAGGGGTTTTGCATTGGCACAGTAGCCAAGACGACAAAAGTTGGAAAAGAACAGGTAAAACTATCACAGTTTGCAGATTGTCTACCTGGAAAACCCAAGAGAGTCAAGTGGAAACCCACCATAGCCAAGATTCATCCAGGGGAGGAAGAAGTTTCACCAGGCCATTGAAGGAAGTTTCAGACAACAGTGTGGAGGGAGGGCTGGGTTCATCCAGGTTGTTCCTAGCCCTTTGTCCTTGTCTCTTAGGGCCTCTTTCTTCCATGGGGAGTGGCAAGGGAATAGCGACTTAGTGTTCTAAATAATAACATGCTCATTTCCGGAGTAATTGCCATGTGCCAGGCATCATTCTAAACATGTATATCAACTAATTTAATCCTCACAACAGCCTTGTGAGGTGGTGATTTCGGTCAGCATCATCTCATTACCTCCACATACAGGGAGGGAAAATGAAGTGTGGAGAATCGAGGCAACCTGCCCAAGGGTCACATAGCTAACAAGTGGCAGAGCCCAGGAACCTGCATGAGGCACCACCCACACTGTACTGCCTCCCATCACACAGCAAGATGGGTCTATCTCCCAGAGGCACCTTGACTTCTGCACTCATAAAACAGGCCACACAGTAGGGATTCAGTACGCATTGTTGAATAGCTTTCATCTCTAGGGCAGTTTTCTGTCTTCAAGGCAAACAGTGGCCTGAGAGCTCTGAGAATTTAGGTATCCAGGGATCCAAGTGCCTTCTTATTTACTGAGAGATAGGCTATGTCCCTGGTGAGATCCTGCCAAACATAAACTCCGCCTTATTAATAAATTTAGGAATTGTCTGGAACCACCAAGATGGAGACTACCAACAATATGTGCATCAGTTCTCTGAGCTGAAAGGTGTGTGCACAGCACTGCTCCTGATGTCTGTGACTTTCGGTCAGAGACTTAACCTCTCTGATTTTTAGATCTTCACTGGTTTAAAAAGAAAGCTGGGTCAGTATTACCAACCTCAACAGGTCATTATGAGGATTAAATGAGACAACACGTGAGAAGGGTCTCATCCAGTGCTGGCTCGTAGTGGGGTCTCCATGAAGGTAAGTCTCTCCCTGTGCCTCCCAGGAAGGGCAACAGCTATGTGGGATTTCACAAAACATTGATGCATTATAGGACCTGCTCCCTGCCCCCACCTAGCTTATCATTTAGGCAAGAAGAGTTTCTGAAACCACAGACATAGAAATCATAATTCCAGGCCATAGCAGGGGAGACCCCACATGGTAGTGCCTGGTCTGGTCTTTAGAGCAGGCATGACCTATGCCCATGGGCCCACATCCCTTGTAGCTGTGATTTGGGGCAGGAACAGTGATTTTACAAAGTTAAAAAAAGTCATGTAAAAATCCAGACTTTCGGCCGGGAAAGCTCATGCCTGTAATCCCAGCATTTTGGGAGGCCGAGGCAGGTGGGTCACCCGAGGTCAGGAGTTCAAGACCAGCCTGGCCAACATGATGAAACCCCATCTCTAGTAAAAATACAAAAATCAGCCAGGTGTGGTGGTGCATGCCTGTAATCCCAGCTACTCGGGATGCTGAGGCAGGAGAATCGCTTAAACCCAGGAGGCAGAGGTTGCAGTGAGCTGAGATCACACCACTGCACTCCAGCCTAGGCGACAGAGCAAGACTCCATCTCAAAAAAAAAAAAAAAAAATTCAGACTTCTAGCCTGTCTCAAAAAATCAGGAGGTATGGCAAGAATGGGCTCAAATTCCTACACGGTAACAGTCAGCAGCCACCAGATGGGCTGTGGCCACCCCTCCTGCATAGCTCTGTGGTGTGTCTGGGCTAAGAGTGGGGCTGGGTTCAAACCCTGGACCCACCACTTACCAGCTGGCATGACCTCAGGCAGGTTACCTGACCTCTTCTGTACGTCTGGACAGCGGCAGTACCTACGTCCTGATCTTGTTGTGGGGATTTGCTGAGCCTCGGTCTGTGTAAAAGGCCAGAAGCACCTGATAATTATTATTGTGGCTGCTGTTATTATCTTGACTCCTCTCTGCCCAAACCTGGGAAGCATTCATGTGCTTGCTCTGTGGGTCGGAAGAAGGAAAACTCATGGCAGCCTGGGGATTGATGGATTTTTTAGAGGAGTTGTCTTTTGAATTGGGCCTAAACTGCGAGAGGGAAGAGCCATGCTAGGCAGGGGGACAGCAAGAGTAAAAGGGCAGAGGTGGAAAGTGTGCACCGTGTCAAGTGGCTGTCAGCAGAGTCCTTTTATGACTGTTGAGGGGTTTTCTTTTGTTTCTGTGTGAGTTGCAAATGGGTTTGGGTCTTGGTGCACGTCAGTGTCTTGGACCCCTGAGGAAGGATGTCATCACCCCCAAGTTGGGCATGCACAGCCTTCTTCAGGACAGTGAGATGAACCCGCTGAGCAGGCTGTGGGCAAGGTCACTGTGGGGTCCAAACAGAGACATGGGGAGGGTCAGAGGACCCTTCTGTGTCATTACGGGATTGGGAAGTGGAATGGCCCTAAGATGTCCCCTGGGACTCGAACGTGACAAAACCTTGTCCCTCAGCAGAAGAGAATCTAGAAAATCTGTCTGGTGGAGTCCTGGAAGTGGGTGAGGTGTGGGGTGGGGTGAGAAGGGGTTGTGCAAGACTGGACTGGTGATCCAAGGGAGGCCCAGAAGACGCCTTGAAGGGAAGCACAAAGACGGGAAGGAGAAGCCTGCAGTTTCCCTGTGGCTGGGGGCGGGGGAAGGTTTGGGGGCCAGGTGCATGAATGGACCCCAGCTCCTTTTTGGGTGGGAGCAGCCATGACAAGGAACTGTATTAAACTTCGAAATGCAGAACTCTAGAGTAGCCTGTGTCTACGCTGATTTTAAGTTCTGAATTTTCTAGTGGTCCTTATTGTAGGTAATGAGACATATTCCTTACAAATCAGGAATATCCTATAATTCTATGGTTTCCACATCCCAATGACACCTCTCTGATTGTCTCACACTTAGAAGTAATACCCAAAAATAGCCTTTGAGGAATCCCATGCCCCGGTGTTTTATTTGGAAGGTAAGGTCACTGTATTTATGTATCAGCCATAAATATTTGAATGAGAGTGAAAATTCCTAAAGATTTGCCGTTTCCGGCTGATGGCACTAGATCCCTTGGAAGTGTCCCATGGCATAATATGCCAACACATTTAGAATTTTCAACAGTCATGGAAACAAACAGGTGCTTGGGGCAGCTAAAAATAACCACCCTGGGAAGTGAAACTGTGGCAGTGCCAAGGAGCTAAGGTGGGCAGTACTGCGCTTTCGGGCGAGGTCAAGACTGTGGAGGGAAGGCCAAGAAAAGAAAATTCTGCCCTTGCCCCTCCTCCCAGCACCCAAGAGTGTGTTTTCTTTTCTCACAATCTCTCTCTGATGTGCTAGCCTTTTTGTGTCATCTCGAATGAAACATCTCACAGCTCCAACCCACTGCCCCCATATCTTGCATAGCTTTCTGTCCAGATTTCTGAATTAAAGGCTGGATCCAGAGGATGTCGCACTGTGCATGGATGGGGGGCTTCCTCCCGCCCCAGTGGGATGCTCCTGCTGCCATTCTCACCCCGGAACACACCTGTCTTAGCCACCTCCGGGATGGTGAGAGGTGTGAGGGATGATCAGGGAGTGCCGTGCTCAGCAGCCTGAACCGTGTCAGGGAGCCCAGGCATTCCAGCCCGTGTCATCCTCCCCCTCCCGTGAAGAGCCACAGCCACATCCTCCATGCCCTGCTGCACTTCCTGAGGAGTGAAAGATGGTGGCTGTCAGCGTGTCAAGGATGACGGGTGGCAAGAGGGGTAAACACAGCTTGTTACTACCAGATTCGATTACCGGGTGATGCTCGAAGACAAATGGCCTGGGGCCTCTCTGCCCCTTGAGGGCAGGGGCAGTCTTCTTAGTCACCAGGAGCAGGAGTTAGGGATGCTGTGGAACCGTCTCCCAAAGCCAGTGCCAGCAGATAGGACTAGTTGTGTTATCTCGAGTTTTCATTGTTGGTAGTTTTGAATTGGGAGCCTTGATTTGACCCTGAGAATAACCAAAACTGTACAAAAGACATGTGTATTCAAAACAAGACACAATAAGGCTCAAAAACAAAACTGTCTGTGGTGATAAAGGTTAGAGTAGGAGTTACCTTGGGGGCACAGGAATGTTGGCTGGGACAGGATATGCAAGAACCTCTAAAATGGTTCTGGAATGTTCTGTATCTTGATCTGGTGGTGGTGACACAAGTTTATACAGATGTATTAATTGAGCTGTACATTTAAGATGTGGGGAATCACTCTGAACCTATTCTGGTAGCAGGGGCTCCCCGAGTTTTAAAAAAGGTGTACGTTTTACTGTATGTATGCTATATCTCAGTGAATAAGTAACAATAAAGAAAAATATGCATAAAGGTGCACTGTGAACAGAAACACCTTGGCAACATTTGAATAACCTAGCTTTTGCCATATTTGGAGTTTGCTGTCCCCTGGTCCTAGGTGCTAAAAACCTGATTTGGTTCAGTCCAGACATTTTAAAACACCAGCCAGCTATGGAGAGTAAAATAGTGGCAAGTCTCTTCCTAGTTTGACCATCAAGAGAGTAATTTGGAAACTCCAGCCCTGTGCCCTGAAACCAGAGTCTGTCCATCCCTCTACAATTAGATGAGATTCCTGGGGCATCAAGGTCAAGCAGATCCAGCTTTGAATTGCTGTTCTGCCACTTTAACACTGGGACCTTCTGAAAAACAGTTGCCCTCTCTCAGGTTCCATTTCTTTGTGAATTGGGTGAACTCTTGAGTGTTCTTTAGCAAAAGAGTACCTGTAACGTGCTCCGCCCGTGGTGAGTCCGTAGCAGGTGATCAATAAATGCTAAAGATGCTGATTGTTATTGTCGCCACTACCACAAAATTGTGCAGCTTTCGAGGGAACTCCAGGGAGCCACATACCCTCGACAGTGATGTACCTCTACAATGGCTTCAACAAACAGTTCCCACACGACACAACTTTTCCTACAGTTGGGTGGGCTCCAGGGTGCAGAGGCCCCCTCTGGCTTGGCAGGATGGCTTGGCTGGAGCCTTTGCTGGTTCTCAGAGCGGGAGCATGGTCGAATTGGCCAACAGTGTACCCACATTGAAGCAGCTGTGCCGAACATCTGGCTCTGATTATCTGGCTGGGAATGGCCGGGGGTGGGAGCACTGTGATTTATAGATTGCTCCTTTGGCTGTAAATCCCATCTGTAATTGTGACTTCTCTGTCCCTAATTGTTTGCAGAGAAGAGAGGAGCTCAGTGGCTTACAATCCCTGGCAGAGCCCAAGGCTGCTGGGGGGTGGGGGGTGGGGGGTGGGGGGGGTGAGGTTTGTTGCTAGGACACGGCTGTCTTTGTTTTGGTCCCTGCTCAGCAGTGTTTTTAAGGCCCTGTATACATTTCTCTGTATTGTTAATGTAATTTGTTCAGGCAGTGAACAGCCAAGTTCAGCCGAAGGAATCCGATACTCATAACAGAAACACCAGAGGCCAGGTTTTTGTGGTCAAATTAGGGTTTTGAGGCCTCTGAAGAGAATGAAATGTTGGCGCTGGGCGGGGGACAATCTCCCTTTCTCCTGTTGTGCTGATGCTGGCCTGGGTTCAGCTTCCTTGAGGAGCTTGGCTTTGGGGCACCAAGTCCACTGCATTCAGGGCTGTGTTAGGTGGGGAGCCCGGCTGCCCTTCTCCGAGAAAGGGAATGCAGATTTTATTCAAAAGGGAAGAAAAGGCGCTAACAAAATAGGAGCAAGTTTGGGCCCTGCCTGCCCAGCCTTTCCTTCCCCGTGGCTCCGGGCAGCTTCCCCCCCCCCATCCCCCACCCTGCATTACTTGACTGGTGAGGAAATAATAGTTGGGCTCTGCCGAGAAGGTATGTGACTGTGCAAAATGGAATTTGGCCATTTCCGCTGCCCATGAAGACCCGACAGCCCACCTGCCATCTGGGAACCTCATGCCCTGCTGTGCTTGGAGTTTTCGGAAACGATGGATTCCAAACAACTTCCAGTGAGCGGTTGGTGACATTAAGTTAACTCAGTTCATCTTACCCTTTTTATTTTGCCTCAAAAAGTAAAATAAGGTAGAAACAAACATACCAGCCCACAAACATTTCCATGCTTCCTTTTGCTTCTAGAATGCATATGTTGGGAAATTAATCAGACCAACGTTAGCCCCTTCCTCCTGGCCCTGGAAGAATGCCTGGTGTGCATGCATCCCCCTCTCCAGTTAGCAATTACCGAACAACTTCTGTGGTTACCAAGGAGAGCGTGATAGGGTCCCAGCCCTCCAGAGCTTACAATGTAAGGGAACAAACAGGAACGTGAGTCTTTACAATACCTGCGATGAGCGCCAACAAAGTGGAATAAAATGTCACCTGAAATACGTGAGAAAGAGGCTTCTCAAGCTTGGAGAAGGAGGCAGAGGCTTTGGAGAGATGTTTGATCTGAGCCTTGCAGGAGAGAGTCCAAGCATGGGTTCTAGTACTACCTGGATGCAAGCCTTCCTCCCGCTATGTCCCAGCAAGGAAGAGTTGCCTTCTTAATGACTCCATTCATTGTCCCTAGAACGTGGTGATTTACCAGAAGTCTTCGGAGGCAAGCCATCTTCAATTCAGAAGGGGAATCCCACATGTGTGTTGAATATGAGGCATTGTTTAAGACACCTCCTGCCCTCACCACTTTGGCAAACTGACAACGTCAGCTTGAAACAAGTGTATGCATTATGGCCATTTTCATTCCACAACAAATGTTTGTAAGTGGCCACCTAAGCCTGTGAACTTCCTAACTTTGATAATTACAAACACGAGGTAGATAAGATTGAAGCAAACCTGGCAAGTTATACTGACTTGCAGCTGAAGCACTCAGAGAAACAGAACAATTTGTTCACAGAAAAAGGAAATCAAGGTGTTCTACACTCTTAATTTCCAAGGTCTTTGTTTAAAGTGAATGAGTTCAAAGGAGGGAAGACACATTCTGCTCACGTTTGATGTCACTCACTACTCATGTCTCAGTATAGGAGTGTCACAGCCTGTGTCCCAGCTTCTTCCCATGGGCACTGTGCTCTTCAGCCATACAGACTCGGACGTTCCACTGCCAACCAGTATCCTCACCAATGATCCCAAGGTGCTGTTGAGGCACTTTTCTTTTTGAGAGTTTACTGACACCCTACCCACCACTGAGTAGCATGTTCCTTGCCCATGATTCCCTTCTGTACTCCCTCCCCCAATACCCTGTACGGGCCAAGTATCCCTTATCCAAAATGCTTGGGGCCAGAAGTGTTTCGCAGTTTTGGAACTCTTATTGGATTTGGGAATATTTGCATTATACTGACCATCTGAGCATCTGTAATTGGAAAATCTGACATGCCCCAGTCAGTATCTCATTTGAGTGTCATGTTGGCACTCAAGAAATTTCAGATTTTTGAGCATTTTGGATTTTGGATTTTGGGGTTAGGGATGCTCAACTTGTACTAGCATTAAATTAGGTCTAATCAGTTTTTATCAAAATATTTTTTTTTCTTTTTTGTCTCCTTCACTAGACCATGGAATTCCTTGGGATCAAAAATCATGTCCTCTTCTCCCATACCTAGAAGAATGCCTGAGAGGTGTTCACTATGTATTTATAGGGTGAAATTTTCCTATATGTGTCTTATATCCCTTAAGAAATTGGTTTTCCAGACAATAAATGCTCCCTTTTCAAAGCACTATAATTAACTCTAGCTGTTTTTGATTAAAAATGTTCTAAAATGCATTCCACACTTTTCTAACTTTACTTATTTTATTTATTTGTTTATTTATTTATTTTGAGACAAGATTTTGCTCTGTCACCCAGGCTGGAGTGCAGTGGCACGATCTTGGCTCACTGCAGTTCCGCCTCCTGGGCTCAAGCAATCCTTCTGCCTCAGCCTCCCAAATAACTGGGACTATAAGCACATGCCACCATGCCTGGTTAATTTTTGTATTTTTTGAAGAGATGGGGTTTCACCATGTTGCCCAGGTTGGTCTTGAACTCCTGAATTCGAGGGATTTGCCCGCCTTGGCCTCCCAAAGTTCTGGGATTACAGGCGTGAGCTGCCATGCTCAGCCTTATCTGACTTCTAGTGGTTCCAAACATCTGTATTAAAATCATAAACTAGGAAATGTTAGTTAAAATGTCTTTTTATTCCAATGGGGGAAAAAAACTGGTGATAGTGTTCTTTCCTAAAGCTTTTGCATTTTGACCTCTAGGAGAGGTCCTTGGATATTTACCCAGGCTTTCCTGACTTGATAAAGGAACACTGCTTGGTTATTGTATAGTGCAGTCATCTGCAGATTAAGTGGCAGCTGACCATCTAGGCAGGGGAAAATATGAGAAGTAATAATATAAAAGGATACCCTGTGATGGACAGTCATAATGGTGACATAAGATGTTCAGAGCCGGGAACAATGGCTCACACCTGTAATCCCAACACTTTGGGATGCCGAAGCAGGAGGATCACTTGAGGCCAGGAGTTCAAGACCAGCCAGGTCAACATAGCCAGACCCTGTCTCTACAAAAAATAAAATAAAATAGGCACACACCTGTAATCTCAGCTACTCAGGAGGCTGAGGTGAGAGGATGGCTTGAGCCCAGGAGTTAGAAGCTGCAGTGAGCCACGCTTGTGCCCCTGAACTCCAGCTTGGGCAACAGAGTGAAACCCCATTTCAAAAAACAAATTTTTTTTTTTTTTTTTTTTTTTCAGAAAAGGCTGTTGTATGCTTTCCATTGCAAGAAAGAAGCAGGATCAGAGAAATGCAGACTAAAACAATGAGATGGCAAAAGTGAAAGTCTAAGAATAGTGGTGTTGGCGAGGATGTTTGTTAATAAATGACACATTTGCATATTATGTTGAGGAATGATTTGGCAATATCTAGTAAAATCAAAGGTGCACATATCTTATGACCCAGCAAATCTCCTACACATGAGCACAAGGGACATGAACAAGAATGCTCTTTGCTGCATTGTTTACAGTAGCATAAACTAGAAACAACATGTGGCCATCTATGTATTAAATAAATATAGTCATATAGTAGAATATAATGAATTAACTCAGATCTACATGTATTAACATGAATAAATTCCAAAAGTCTAACACTCATTAGAAAAAGTAAGTGGCTAGGCTGGGCACAGTTGCTCACACCTATAATCCCAGCACTTTGGGAGGCCGAGGCAGTGGGATCACTTGAACCCAGGAGTTCAAGACCAGCATGGGCAGCATAGTGAGACCTCATCTCTTTGAAAAGAAAGAAAGAAAAAATACCTAAAATGTAGTGCCATTTATAAGAATGTTTGTAACTCCCAAGAGAATGATAGTTGCATTTGGTTATACAGGAGAATGCCCTGGTGTTTAGGAGATCTGGGCTGAGGTATTTGAGGGTGAGGTGTTACAGTGTTGACAACTGACTTTCAAATGGTTCTGCAAAATAAAAATGTGTGTGTGTGAATGCATACACAGGGGAGGGAGATAAGCAAAGACAATGTGTGAACATGTTAACGATGATTGATCTGGATGAAGGACAGATGGGTGTTTATTGTACTTTTCCTATAACTTTCCTGTAAAATGGAGCTTTTCAAAATAAAAAATTGAAGATACTCATTGAGCCTATAAATTGTGGATAATACATATGTAGTGAAATATATTTAATGAAAAACATGCAGAGGTATGACAAGCAGTACCTTTAGGACAACAGTTACTTCTGGGAGGGCAGATAAATGAATGACAGATCGGATACTTGAGCTATATCAATAACACTTTATTTCTTTAAGAAAAAAAAGAGGTGGGGAGCTCTGAGATTAATATGGGAAAATGATAAGCTATTCAATCTGGGGTCCATTAGTGTCTCTGCTTACTTTCTCTACTTAAAAAATATATATATATATTTTGAAATTTCTTTGAAAAGAAATATATATATATATATATATATATATATTTTTTTTTTTTTTTTTTTTGAGACGGAGTTTCACTGTCACCCAAGCTGGAGTACAGTGGCGCAATCTCAGCTCACTGCATCCTCCGCCTCCCAGGTTCAAGCGATTCTCCTGCCTCAGCCTCCTGAGTAGCTTGGACTACAGGCACGTGCCTCCATCCCCAGCTAACTTTTGTATTTTTGGTAGAGACAGGGTTTCACCATGTTGGCCAGGATGGTCTTGATCTCTTGACCTCGTGTTCTGCCTGCCTCGGCCTCCCAAAGTGCTGGGATTACGGGCATGAGCCACCACGCCCAGTCTATAGTTTTATAACTAGATGATAGTTTGTTCCATAACTATAAATAACATTTTTAAAACTTCAGAAAAGTGGGAATAAATAATTTAGTTTTCATTTTAAAATTAAAGCTTATTTTGAAAGTTATTATGGTGCTTAAAAGAGAGAGAATATATATTTTGTAGCTCTATCCACTGGAAAAGATTAGAAACAATGATTATCTCAATAGCACTGACCAGCTCCAATGCTCAGATTATATTCACCAAATCCCATTTCCCAGTTAAAATAAATCCAGGCTCCTGGGAGAAGGAGCTGATTCGATGTATGAAGTTAGCCTAGAATATCTTGTTATGAAAGAAAGCATGAAACCTATTGAAGACCATTAGAGACCCAAGTCTACTGTTACAGACTCAGGTACTAGGGCTGCTAGGTCAGAAGGACTCAGCAGCCAAACTGAATAAGACGGAAAAGATGAAATAATTAGATCATCAAGAATATATTTATTAAATTCCTTAAGTTCACGATGACACCAAAAAACACAACCAAATAAACACAACACTGGTCTCCTTTGGAGGACAACAGGGAGCTAAGTCATTATTTTCAGTATGTTAATAAGAGAGAAAGAATCACGCATTTATCCTGCCTGTGCTGTGTGCTGTTTGCCACTGGGCCACTAGTTGAGGAAAGTTTTTCTTTACAGAAATATTTCAGCTAATAAATGAAGAAGAAATAGTCTTGTTCCCTGTCTTAGTTCATTTTGTGTTGCTGTAACAGCACACTACAAACTGGGTAATTTATAAAGGAAAGATATTCACTTGCTCACAGTTAAGGAGGCTGCGAAGTCCAAGGGCATTGTGCCGACATCTGCTCAGCATCTGGTGTGGGCCCTCTTGCTGCATCATCCTATAGCAGAAAGGCAAGAGAGTACGCATGTGTGTGCACAAGACGGCAGAATGGGGGATGGAGGGCAAACTCATACTTTGATCAGGAACCCACTCCCACAATAAGGGCATTAATACTTTTATGAGGGCACAGTCCTCATAACCTAATCACCTCTCAAAGTTTCCACTTCTCAACACTGTTGCATTATGGATTAAGTTTGCAAAACCTGAACTTTGGGGGACATATTCAAACCATGGCATTCCCTCTTCCCTAAATAAAGTAAAATAACATTGAACCTGAATTTGATCAAGCCTCTAGATCTAATTATTAGTTTACCAGAAATACAATTCAGAAGAACATGTTAGATTGACACCATGTGGATATGATTAGCAACATCCAGACTTAAAAAAAAACTACAGGAACAATAACTTGGTTTCCTCCACGAATAATACAGGAGGCATGGGCAGGGTGGAAATAGAGAAAGAGAAAGACTCCTAAAGATTAAAAGGCTAAAAAAGACTAAAGGTGGCCAGATGCGGTGGCTCATGCCTGTAATCTCAGCACTTCTGGAGGCTGAGGAGGGTGGATCACTTGAGGTCAGGAGTTCGAGACCAGCCTGACCTACATGGTGAAACCTTATCTCTACTAAAAATACAAAATTAAGTGGGCATGGTGGTGCATGCCTGTAATCCCAGCTACTTGGGAGGCTGAGGCAGGAGAATCGCTTGGAACCAGAAGGTGGAGGTTGCAGTGAGCCGAGACTGGCCATTGCACTCCAGCCTGGGCAACAAGAGCGAGACTCCGTCTCAAAAAAAAAAAAAAGACTAAAGGCTTGGCCAGTGGTGGTTCACACCTGTAATCCCAGCACTTTGGGAGGCCACAGTGTGGATTGCTTGAGCTCAGGAGTTCAAGGCCAGCCTGGGCAACATGGTGAAACCCCTGTCTCCACCAAAAATACAAAAAATTAGCCGGCACAGGGGTATGCACCTGTCGTCCCAGCTACTTGGGAGGCTGAGTTGTGAGGATTGCTTGAGCCAGGGAGGCAGAGGCTGCAGTGAGTCTAGATTGCACTGCTGCGCTCCAGCCTGGGTGACAGAGTGAGACCCCCATCTCAAAAAAAAAAAAGAAAAAAAGATTAAAGGCTTTAAAAAAGAATAAAAGACATAAATTGAACAATAGCAAATGTATGGACCATGCATTGGATCCTGATTGAAATAAACTGTAGGGAAAAAGTATTTGTAAGACATAATATTAGAAAATTATTGTTAACCCTTAAAAACATTTTTTAGGATTTTAAAAAATTTCCTGCTTTCTAGAGATAACACACAGAAGTATTTACCAATGAAGTGATAGGCTATCTGGGCTCTGTTTCAAAATAGTCTTGGGCTTAGGGGTGGATGAGCAAGGATTGGGTGGGGGATGGATGAATGGAGATGGGCCATGAGCTAGTAATTGCAGAACCTGGTGGTGGCTTAACCAGATTCATTATATTGTTCTGTCTACTTTTGTGTACGTTGGAAATTTTCCAAAATGGTTTGTTTTTGAGATGGAATCTCACTCAGTCACCTAGGCTAGAGTGCACTGATGCAATCATAGCTCACTGTAGCTTCAAACTCCTGGGCCCAAGCAATCCTCCCACCTCAGCCTCCTGAGTAGCTGGGACTATAGGTGTGTGCCATCACGCCCTGCTAATTTTTCTAAATTTTTTGTAGAGACAGGGTTTTGAACTCCTGGCCTCAAGCGATCCTCTTGCTTTAACCTCCCAAAGTGCTGGGATTACAGGCATGAGCCACCACACCTGGCCACAAAATAAAAGGTTTTAAATATTTCATTTTTATTCACCTGGCAGAATCCCAGGTAGAAGTTAGAGTGTTTGGTGGATGGTTGAGTGTCTGAGCAGGACCCCACAGCCAAGGGGGTTTAGAGGGAGGGGCCGGCAAGGGTAGGGAATAAGGCTTGATCAGGTGAGCTGCTGGAGGTGGATGAATGGGGTGTCTGCTTCCCCAGGTAGAGCTGGATAGATACTGGTGTGCTGAGAATGAGAAGGAGGGTGAAGAAAGATGCAAAACCCAGCAAAAAGTACCCAAAAGCAACCACCCACAGCAAAAATTGGGAGAATGAGCGATTTAACCCCGCAAGGCATACACTTTCTAGGACTTTACAAATAAGAACACCTTTAGTCCCTACAGCAACCCTCCCATGAGGTGTGTGCTGTTCTTTGTCTCTATTTTACCTTTTTTTTTCTTTTTTTATTATACTTTAAGTTCTAGGGTACATGTGCACAATGTGCAGGTTTGTTACATAGGTATACATGTGCCATGTTGGTTTGCTGCACCCATCAACTTGTCATTTACATTAGGTATTTCTCCTAACACTATCCCTCCCCCAGCCCCCACCCCCCAACAGGCCCTGGTGTGTGATGTTCCCCTCCCTGTGTCCATGTGTTCTCATTGTTCAACTCCCACCTATGAGTGAGGACATGCGGTGTTTAGTTTTCTGTCCTTGTGATAGTTTGCTGAGAATGATGGTTTCCAGCTTCATCCATGTCCCTGCAAAGGACATGAACTCATCCTTTTTTATAGCTGCATAGTATTCCATGGTGTATATGTGCCACATTTTCTTTTTCCAATCAATTATTGATGGGTTGGTTCCAAGTCTTTGCTATTGTGAATAGTGCCACAATAAACATACGTGTGCATGTGTCTTTATAGTAGCATGATTTATAATCCTTTGAGTATATACCCAGTAGTGGGATTGCTGGGTCAAATGGTATTTCTAGTTCTAGATCCTTGAGGAATCGCCACACTGTCTCCCACAATGGTTGAACTAATTTACACTCCCACCAACAGTGTAAAAGCGTTCCTATTTCTCCACATCCTCTCCAGCATCTGTTGTTTCCTGACTTTTTAATGATCACCATTCTAACTGGCGTGAGAAATTTCATTGTGGTTTTGATTTGCATTTCTCTGGTGACCAGTGATGTTGAGTATTTTTTCATATGTCTGTTGGCTGCATAAATATCTTCATTTGAGAAGTGTCTGTTCATATCCTTTGCCCACTTTTTGATGGGGTCGTTTGTTTTTTTCTTGTAAATTTGTTTAAGTTCTTTGTAGATTCTGGATATTAGTCCTTTGTCAGATGGATAGATTGCAGAAATTTTCTCCTATTCTGTAGGTTGCCTGTTCACTCTGATGATAGTTTCTTTTGCTGTGCAGAAGCTCTTTAATTAGATCCCATTTGTCTGTTTTAGCTTTTGTTGCCACTGCTTTTGGTGTTTTAGTCATGAAGTCTTTGCCCATGCCTATGTTCTGAATGGTATTGCCTAGGTTTTCTTCTAGGGTTTTTATGGTTTTAGGGCTTACATTTAAGTCTTTAATCCATCGTGAGTTAATTTTTGTGTAAGGTGTAAGGAAGGGATCCAGTTTTAGCTTCCTACATATGGCTAGCCAGTTTTCCCAGCACCATTTATTAAATAGGGAATCTTTTCCCCATTGCTTATTTTTGTCAGGTTTGTCAAAGATCAGATGGTTGTAGATGTGCAGTGTTGTTTCTGAGGCCTCTATTCTGTTCCGTTGGTCTATAAATCTTTTTTGGTACCAGTCCATGCTGTTTTGGTTACTGTAGCCTTGTAGTATAGTTTGAAGTCAGGTAGCGTGATGCCTCCAGCTTTGTTCTTTTTGCTTAGGATTTTCTTGCCTATGCAGGCTCTTTTTTGGTTCCATATGAATTTAAAGTAGTTTTTTCCAATTCTGTGAAGAAAGTCAGTGGTAGCTTGATGGGGATGGCATTGAATCTATAAATTACCTTGGGCAGTATGGCCATTTTCATGATATTGATTCTTCCTATCCATGAGCATGGAATGTTGCTCCATTTGTTTGTGTCCACTTTTATTTCATTGAGCAGTGGTTTGTAGTTCTCCTTGAGGAGGCCCTTCACATCCTTTGTAAATTGGATTCCCAGGTATTTTATTCTCTTCGTAGTAATTGTGAATGAGAGTTCACTCATGATTTGGCTCTCTGTTTGTCTGTTATTGGTGTATGGGAATGCTTGTGATTTTTGCACATTGATTTTGTATTCGGAGACTTTGCTGAAGTTGCTTATTCACTCAAGGAGATTTTGGGCTGAGACAATGGGGTTTTCTAAATATACAATCATGTCTTCTGCAAACAGAGACAATTTGACTTCCTCTTTTCCTAATCGAATACCCTTTATTTCTTTCTCTTGACTGATTGCCCTGGCCAGAACTTCCAACACTATGTTGAATAGGAGTGGTGAGAGAGGGCATCCCTGTCTTGTGCCAGTTTTCAAAGGGAATGTTTCTAGTTTTTGCCCATTCAGTATGATATTGGCTGTGGGTTTGTCATAGATTGCTCTTATTATTTTGAGATACATTCCATCAATACCTAGTTTATTGAGAGTTTTTAGCATGAAGGGTTGTTGAATTTTGTCGAAGGCCTTTTCTGCATCTATTGAGATAATCATGTGGTTTTTGTCGTTGGTTCTGTTTATATGCTGGATTACATTTACTGATTTGCGTATGTTGAACCAGCCTTGCATCCAGGGATGAAGCCAACTTGATCGTGGTAGATAAGCTTTCTGATGTGCTGCTGGATTTGGTTTGCTAGGATTTTATTGAGGATTTTCGCATCGATGTTCATCAGGGATATTAGCCTAAAATTCTCTTTTTTTGCTGTGTCTCTGCCAGACTTTGATATCAGGGTGATGCTGGCCTCATAAAATGAGTTAGGGAGGATTCCCTCTTTTTCTATCGATTGGAATAGTTTCAGAAGGAATGGTACCAGCTCCATTTTGTACCTGTCCCTACTTTACCATTAAGGAAGCTGACACACAGATAAATTACTTGCCTAAGTCAGTGGCAAGTCCCTTAAGTCACTGGCAAAGCTAGGATTTGAACCTGGGCTAGCCTGGAACCTGGCTTCTTGCTGCTGTGCACACTATGCTTCTCTATGTCAGTGCAACTTCCAAGTTTTGGTGGAAATCTACGACCATAAAATAGCTTCCTCTCCCAACTTCTCTATTCTCTTAGTTCCCATTCTCCTAATCACCAAACTTGCTGACTTCAGCTCTTTTCTCCCTCCTGTCCCATAATAACCACTCACTCCTAGGTCCTATGTATTCTCTAAAACTGTTCTCTGATCCCAGAGCCATCTCTCAGAAGACACAGTTTGTGGTTTTCCAGCCTGGATCACTGCAGTAGTGCCCCTGACTCCAGCTCTTCCCTTTCTGTTTATCTCCCCCCACCTTTTTTTTTTTTTTTTAACCTCCCAGTGCACCACTTTCTCCAAGTCATTCTCGTGCTTGCAAACCTTCAAGGCATCCTCATTGACCATAAATTGAACACAAGGTCTTGCTTCTAAGACAGCGAGAACAGTCCAGGCTTGGGTTCAAATAGCACTGCTGCCACCGTTTTACCCTGTGACTCTGCAGGATGGAGATGGGACTCACTCAGAGAGGCTTTAAGATCAGATGTGCAAAAGCATACATAGAGTGGCTGAGAGAATACAAGCACTTGGTCCCCAAAGTGAGTTGGTGCTTAACAAATGTTCACTCCTATGCTGTTTTGCTGTTTTTCCAGCATTTACCTTGTAACAACTCTACCAAATCCCTTTATCTTTGGACTTCTCCTCCTGCCCTCACCCCTTTGCACTTAGCTCTGATCACTGCATTGCTCTCCTCTGCTTACACTATCAAACGCCTGCTGGACTCAACTAAAGGAGCCTCCCTCTCCCTCAGGCCTTGGCAACCTGTTCTTCCCATGAACTACTAGAGTACTTGCCACTTGAACAACGCCTGGGTTTTTTGGACCATTCGAATTTCAGAAAACTTGGTGGGGGAAAGGGACTGTCAGAGTAATACCCCCTCTTTTTTTTTTTTAACCAAGTAAGAATATTAAGAGAAACAATGATCCTAATTTCATTTGAAAAAGAATATTTTAATAATAACAAAAAGGGTGGGTGGGGGGACAAGCTCACCCTAGAGCAAAGGACAGTCTTTTAAATTCTATAAGCTTAGCTTTAGTTAAAAACTTGACTCTTCTGAGATATACCTAATGCTAAATGACGAGTTAATGGGTGCAGCACACCAACATGGCACATGTATACATATGTAACAAACCTGCACATTGTGCACATGTACCCTAAAACTTAAAGTATAATAATAAAACAAAAAACTTGACTCTTCAGTCTTGTTTCTACCGTTCTAATAGAAACCAGTGATACCTGCCACTTATTTGAATGCATATGGCTCATTTCCCATCCTCCTTATAAGCTCTGGATTCTGGGCTGGGCACAGTGGCTCACACCTATAATCCCAACACTTTGGGGCCCAAGGTGGGAGGATCTCTTGAGGCTAGGAGTTCAAGACCAGGCTGGGCAACAGAGTGAGACCCTGTCTCTACAAAAATAAAAATTAGCCAAGCTTGGTGCCATGTACCTGTAGTCCCAGCTACTCGGAGGCTGAGGTGGGAGGATTGCTTGAACCCAGGAGTTTGAGGCTACAGTGAACTATGATCTCCCTACTGCACTCCAGCCTGAGTGACAGAGCAAGACCCTGTCTCAAAAAAAAAAAAAAAAAAAAAAAAAAAACTAGTCACAAACATTTTCATGTTGTTTGGGTATTTGTTTTTCCATTCAACATTTAATCCTTGAGTAGCTCCTAGCAGTCTGGGCAGTGTCTTAGGGACTAAGGTATTAAAAAGATAGGAGACTGGGTGTGGTAGTTCATGCCTATAATCCCAACACTTTGAGAGGCCAAGGCAGGAGGATCACTTGAGCCCACGGGTTCAAGATCAGCCTGGGCAACATAGCGAGACCCGGTCTCTACAAATAATTTTAAAAATTAGCCATGTGTGGTGGTGCACACCTGTAGTCTCAGCTACTTGGGGAGTTGAGGCGGGAGGATCCCTTGAGACTAGAAGGTCAAGGCTACAGTGAGCCGTGATTGCACCACTGTACTCCCGCCTGGGCAACAGAGACAAAATTCTGTTTAATAAAAATACAATGATAGGGTTCCAGCCTTAGAGGGACTGCATTTCAAGTGAGAGAGAGGGATGACTGTACAGTCACCAGTGGGGACGTTGTGCTGAGGAAGGGCAGCCTAGACCTTGAAAGGGAGCGAAGAGGTGGGTTGGGGCTCTCTTCAAAGTATGCCACCTGACTTGGCATTCCCAGGGAGTTCAGAATGGTTGGAATTTAGTCACAGGAAGCAAGGAAGGAGATGTTGAGAGATGGGCTAGGGAGGTAACAGAGACCAGCCCTCAAAGTCCTTCTTTATCATTCTTAGAAATTTCAACCTTAGGCCGGGCTCGGTGGCTCATGCCTGTAATCCCAGCACTTTGGAAGGCTGAGGCGGGCAGATCATGAGGTCAGGAGATTGAGATCATCCCGGCTAACACGGTGAAACCCTGTCTCTCCTAAAAAAAATACAAAAAATTAGCCGGGCAGGGTGGTGGGCACCTGTAGTCCCAGCTACTCGGGAGGCTGAGCCAGGAGATTGGCATGAACCCAGGAGGCAGAGCTTGCAGTGAGCCTAGATAGCGCCACTGCACTCCAGCCTGGGCAACAGAGAGAGACTCTGTCTCAAAAAAAAAAAAAAAAAAAAAAGAAAATAAAAGAAATTAGAACCTTAGGCCAGGTGCGGTGGCTCACACCTGTAATCCCAGCACTTTGGGAGGCTGAGGCGTGCGGATCACAGGTCAAGAGATTGAGACCATCCTGGCCATCATGGTGAAACCCCGTCTCTACTGAAAATACAAAAAATTAGCTGGGCGTGTTGGCACGCACCTGTAGTCCCAGCTACTCTGGGAGGCTGAGGCAGGAAAATCACTTGAACCTGGGAGGCGGAGCTTGCGGTGAGCTGAGATCGCGCCACTGCACTCCAGCCGGGCGACAAGCGAGTCTCCGTCTCAAAAAAAGAAAACGAAGGAAGGAAGGAGATTGGAACCTTATTTTGAAGGAAACAGGAACTATTGAAAAGGTGTCCTATAAACCCAATTCTGCTAAAGAGATGGAGAGAGAAAGAACTGGAATGATAGGAACATGTGTACAAGTGCAGCTCTATTCTGACAGGACACTGGGAAGAGGCACACCAGACTGAGTTACATACAGAGAAGGGGGGAGCACATGCAGGGGGAGCATCACCTCGTCTGTCTTGAGCTACTAGAGAGAGAGGAGGGAAGGGAAAAGTGTGTTGATTAAAGAAAATTTGGAGATTGGGGGAAGATTTTTTAAAATGTTAATCATCCAGCCACCAATATATATCAGTTTTAAAATGTTGGTCCAGGTTGGGTGCCGTGGCTCACACCTGTGATCCCAGCACTTTGGAAGACTGAGGTAGGTGGATCACTTGAACTCAGGAGTTTGAGACCAGCCTGGCCAACATGGGAAAACCTGTCTCTACTAAAAATACAAAAAAATAGCCGGGTGTGGTGGCGCAGGCCTAGAGTCCCAGCTACGTGGGCTGCTGAGGCAGGAGGATCGCTTGAACCTGGGAGGTCAAGGCTGCAATGAGCTGAGATAGTGCCAGTAACACTCCAGCCTGGATGGCAAAGTGAGACCCTGTCTCAAATAAATAAATTAAATGTTGGTCCACTTTCTGCCAGATCTTTCTTCTGGCATGTAAGTTTTCTGCTTCTTTCTCTTTTTCAAATATCATTGTCTTCACACTGAGGTACAACTTGGTGTCCAGCTTTTTTGACTTCATATTTTATCCTAAGTGCTTTCTTCAGTTGACTCCCCTAACTGTTTCTCTGTTTTTAGAAACTCGGGTTTTTCTGGTGCTTTACTCTCATAAACAATAGTGCAGTGCATGATTCTTATGGATTAAGCTTTTTCTGAATTTAGGATTAGTACCCTGGAGTACAATCCTAGACTTGGGCTCATTGAGTAAAAGGCTAGAAACATCTTTTTTTGAGACAGAGTTTCACTCTTGTTGCCCAGGCTGGAGTGCAGTGGCGTGATCTCGGCTCACTGCAACCTCCACCTCCTGGGTTCAAGTGATTTTCATGCCTCAGCGTCCCAAGTAGCTGGGATTACAGGCACCCATCACCATGCCCAGCTAATTTCTTGAATTTTTAGTAGAGACGGGGTTTCACCATGTTGGCCAGGGTGGTCTCAAACTCCTGACCTCAGGTGATCCACTCGCCTCAGCCTCTCAATGTGCTGGGATTATAGGCATGAGCCACCACGCCCAACCTTAGAAACATCTTAAAGCCACATCATATCGCCAGATTTCCTTGCAAGGGGCTGAATCAGCTTATACCCGGGGCAACCATAGAGTGCCCATTTCTCCTGCATCCCTACATAACACTCTGCTTTCCATGGGGCAGCCTTGTTATTGTGAAGAACCGGTACCACTAACGTGCTTTTTTAAGAAACAAAAATTGTTATAGCTTCAAGGCTGCATACACGTTGCCAGAGGAAAAGCCTGAGGGGATGGGTGGATATCGCCTTATAATTTGCTGTTAGTTTTCCATAAAGGAACAAATGCCTGAAACTTTCCAAAACTTAGTCTAAGTTTGGACAGATCCCTATGTCTTGAAATCTTGGTCCCCTCAGGAATAATGCTCTATTTAGAGGGGAAGAACATGTAAATATTCCCAGAAACATTATAGGGTACTTGAAAATCCTTTGAAACATCTGCAAGTAGCTTGCAGATGAACGAGGTTACTAAGCCGGCCAGCAGGAACAGCCAGGTCTAATGTGTGCCCCTAGGAAGCCAGGCCTGTTGAGGTGGGTCTGTTAGAGAGCCCCGGGCTGTAAGGTTGCCCACCTGACTCAGCTGCCCAAGCATCTCTCCTCTGTCTGGCGCTTCCTCCTAGCATCCTGGTTTGTATTCCTACTTTGAGTTGAAACTGGCTTTTCCACTCCTGAGTAGCTCTGGAAGACCTAAGAACCACTTCACATCTGAGAATGATCAGTTTTTGGCTGAGATCACAGAGTTATCTGGTCCAACTATTTGTTGCCTGGCCTCTGCCTGAACACCTGCAGTGATGGGGGCAGCCCAGAGCAAACTGAATTCCTCCTCGTCCACGTTGACAGCCTTTCACTTTTCAGAAGATCACCTTCCTCACACTGATGGTCTCATATAACATCATTTTGAATGTCTTCAGCTCTCTGCACCACCCACCCAACTCCACTCTGGGCCACCTGGAAGGGTGTATCCAAGATCAGGACACCAGTCCCTGGGCACCAGGGAGTATGTTGGCCACTGAAGCAGCTTCCTTTTTCCGGCACCCATGTTGTAAAATTGACTCCCCCAAAGTTATTGTCCACATGTGTAACTGTCCCTCCCACCATGTCCCCTTCCACACACTATTTCCCACCCCTGGCATGGGTATAGGATGTCATTTCTGTTAACCTTGTGTTGGTGGGTTTATCTCATTTTTCTAGCGTAGTGTAGGGGTTCAGGGTGCAGACCCTCTGGTCAGGGTAGGTTCAGATCCCACCCTGGGTGAGTCAGAGAGCTTCCCTGTGCCTCCGTTTCTTCATCTGTAAAATGAGACCCTCAACAGCCCCTACTTCAGATGGTGCTCATGAGGATTGAGTTAATGTTAGCGAAGGACTTCGGACGGTGCCTGGTATGCTGTAAGATGGGTGTCAATTCTCGTTGTCACACCGTTGAGAGTCCAGATCGTCATCATGTTCCCTCCGCATCTGACCAGTGAGCCTCCCAGATCAGCAGCCCACAAGGCGATCGGGTCAGGGCTGAGCAGCTGCCAGCAGAGGCTGGAGACTTGAGGCTCCCATGCAATCTATTCTCGCCTTTGTCTGCTTTCTGTCTTTTGTTTTCTGCCCTGTGTGTGTTTGTTTTTGTGATTGTTATTTTAAGTCTCTCTCAGGAACGCTTCGTGATGCTCAGCCCGGCCAAGTGATCTGTATACATCCTCCATTATTTCTTCTCCATTTCTTTTTAATCAAATTTCCTCCTCTGAACTTCTACCCTCAGATTTATTCATTATCCAACAAATACTGATGGTGCAGCTCAATGGCCCAAAGCTGTTCTGGGGGCCACAGCAGTGATATGAGTGTCCTGGGGAAGCTGACGTTCCACGGACACAAGCAGCCATCTGTCTGTCTCATTCCACCAAGACCTCTGTGAGGTCTTGGTGACCCCTTTGCATGATGATCTTAAGTTTGTTCACCACTGTTCAGCATATGGACATTAAACCCTATTTTTGCATCGTCCTTCCCACTGTTATTTTCTCCTACTGATTAAGGGGTATCTCCTCCACTGTTATTTTTCTTCCAGTGACATATTCAGGAAGAGCAAGATCTCAAAAATTATAAATGTTGATGTTCCCCACCCAATCCCAGTTGTCATTAGAGTGTTTATACTTATCCATGCAGTGCTTCAGTTCTGGAATATATTCATCTTTACCTTACCCTGGTTAGCAATAACAGCAACAGGAATTAAAACCAGTGGGCTACTGTTACAGCTTGGCAGGTGTAACTTCAGAGAACAAAGGGGATTCTTTTTTGTTTGTGGTTTTGTTTATTTTTTATTTTTTATTTTTTCGAGACAGGGTCTCCCTCTGTCGCCCAGGCTAGAGTGCAGCGAAACCACAGCTCACTGCAGCCTCGACCTCCTGGGCTCAAGAGATCCTCCCACCTCGGCCTTCTGAGTAGCTGGGACTACAGGTGTGTGCCATCATGGCTGGCTAACTTTTTGGGTTGTTTTTTACAGACTAGGTCTCCCTGTGTTGCCCAGGCAGGTTTTGAACTCCTGGGTTCAAGAGATCGACCCTCCTCAGCCTCCCAAAGTGCTGGGATTACAGGTGTGAGCCCCCACGCCCATTTTGGAGATTCTTCGTCATTTTATCCTGACTTGAAGAGTCAGCACACTTTCTTTTTGTGTTCTCTAAAAAGGTTGAATTCAGAGATTTTTTTTTTTTTTTTTTTTTTTTTTTGAGATGGAGTCTCGCTCTGTTGCCAGGCTGGTATGCAATGGCGTGATCTCGGCTCACTGCAACCTCCGATTCTCTGGTTCAAGCGATTCTCCTGCCTCAGTCTCCTGAGTAGCTGGGATTACAGGCACACACCACCACGCCTGGCTAATTTTTGTATTTTTAGTAGAGAGAGGGTTTCACCATGTTGGCCAGGATGGTCTCGATCTCCTGACCTTGTGATCCACCCGCCTCGGCCTCCCAAAGTACTGGGATTACCAGCGTGAGCCACCGCACTCGGCCAGAGAATTATTTTTAACATACCCATAAAATTAACTTTTAGGGTTTTAACAAATTGTACCACCACAATCATGATATAGAACAACTCCACCCACCCCAAATTTCCCCTGGGCATCCCCTTTGTAATCAGCCCCAAACCCTGGCAACTGCTGATTCTCTCTCCATCCCTCTGGTTTTGCCTTTTCCAGGATATAAGTGGATTCGTATGGTGTGTAGCCTTTTGATTCTGGCTTCCTCCGCTCAATAATATGCACTTGAAATTCATCCACATTGCTGCAGGTATTAGTAGTTCTTTTTCATTACTGAGCGGTTTTCCATTGAATGGATGAGCCCGTGTTTGTTTATTCATTCATCTGCTGAAGAACATTTGGATTGTTTCTAGTTTGGGAAGATTATGTATATAACTGTTATAAATAGTCACGTAAAGTTTTTGTGTGAGAATATAATCTTCTAATAAGGCATTTCACTTTTCATCTCTCTTGTTCCACTCTGATTTTTTCTTTTCTTTTCTTTTCTTTTCTTTTCTTTTTTTTTTTTGAGATGGAGCCTCGCTCTGTCGCCAGGCTAGAGTGCAGTGGCGCGATCTCGGCTCACTGCAACCTGCGCCTCCCAGGTTCAAGCGATTCTCCTGCCTCAGCCTCTCGAGTAGCTGGGACTACAGGCACCTGCCAACACGCTCAGCTAATTTTTGTATTTTTAGTAGAGATGAGTTTTCACCATGTTGGCCAGGATGGTCTCGATCTCTTGACCTCGTGGTCCACCCACCTCGGCCTCCCAAAGTGCTGGGACCACAGGTGTGAGGCACCACGCCTGGACATTCCACTCTGATTTTAAAGGTTGTGGAAATTTTGGGAGAAACTTTGCCTGGTAAGTTACAGATGGCACTGCATCTTTTAAAGGAATGCCCCCATTCTTTCAAAAAATTGATTTCACGAATTCCCAAACAAATGCCAAAGGATTTCTCACCTCTTGAGAAGTCTTGGACCACATTCCCCATCTGCTGGAATTTATGTTCTGCCCGAAGTGAATCACCTACTTAACTTTTAATTTTTTGTCTGTGGGTTGATACCTTTCTAAATCACAAAAGCACCATGATGCTAAGCAAAAGATGAAGATGCCAAAGGTGGTGAGGTCCAGGAAACTCAGAATAGGGCTTTGTCCTCTCTTGGACACATGGGAAGAAAGGTGAGGTCAGCTTGAGTGTGCAGATGTTGGCATCACTGAAGGTGAAAGGGTGGCTTGGATTGCAGAGGCTCTGCAGGAGAGGGGTGCTGGGGATGGGCCGAGGTTTGGGGATTTAACTTGTTTCTGAAGGGTGTTCTCAAATCCTGCTCTGGATAATTCCCCAACTACCATTTAATCAGCTCCATTAAACCCTGCCCTGTCTAGCGCACTGTGCTCCAGACAGGGCTCTCCTGGGCTCCCAGTAATAGCTCAATTGTGTGTAAGTGGCTGTGAAGAGGCTCTGTGTGCTGGATGAATAGGCCTCATCTCCATGGAAACCAGCACTGACTGAGGGGCTGACCTCTGACCCACTTGTTGCCACCATACTGTTAACCACTGGTACCTCTTGGGTGGAGAAAGAAAGCAAGGAAATGGCTGTCAGAGTTGTTTTCATTTTCCCTTAGTTTAGGCCTGGGTCCACACTAAGTAGAAATAACACGCTCATATTAATCCAAAGCACTTGGATGTGAGTTTGGCTTCATTATGGACTCTGTCTGTCCCTACCCTGTCTCCCTGAAGCCATTTCTTTAATCCTACAATCTAGGATGCAGTGGAGTGAGCAGGGTTGGTTTATCACCACCCTCTGGGGATGCTGGGAATGTGGTTCCTAAGGGACAGTGTGGAAAAGAGGAATGCCCCGTGCTGGGAGCCTCACCCCCTAGGCTCAGGGCTGGTGGTGTGACCCTTATGGTGTGACCGTGGGCACATTTTCTCATCTGTACGATGGAGCTAATCCCTACCTGCAGCCCAGAACCCTCGCGGAGCTCAACTAGGAAGAGGCAGCCAAGGCATTATACCTGTGACGCTCTCCACTAGCCAAGGCATTAGGATCTCAAGGGCAAGGGCAAAACATGTACCTTTTTAGCAATGACATAAATAAAAACTTGGCTACACCTTATAAGGGGCCAGGTGTGATGTGGCTCATGCCTGTAATCCCAACACTTTGGGAGGCCAAGGTAGGAGCATTGCTTGAGCCCAGGCATTCAAGATCAGCCTAGGTAACATAGGGAGACTCTGTCTCTACAAAAAATAAAAACCCACCAGGCTGGGTACCGTGGCTCATGATTGTAATCCCAGCACTTTGAGAGGCGGAGGCAAGAGGATCGTTTGAGCCCAGGAGTTCAAGACCAGCTAAGCAATATAGTGAGACCTTGCCTCTACAAAAAAAATTAAAAAATTAGCCAGGCATGGTGGCATGCACTCAGCTACTTGGGGAGCTGAGGTGAGAGGATTGCCTGAGCCCTGGAGGTCAAGGCTGCAGTGAGGTGTGACTGTACCACTGCACCCCAGCCTGGGTGACAGAGCAAGACCTTGTCTCAAACCACGCCCCCCCCCCCCCCCAAAAAAAAAAACCCAACCTTGAGACTCATGCCAAGATGGCTTTAACAACCCTGAAGTGAGTTATTCGCTCAGGCCCTGTCTGTATCAGCGAGTATTTCAGACCCTATTGTGTCCGGAATTGGTGGGTTCTTGGTCTCACTGACTTCAAGAATGAAGCCATGGACCCTCGCGGTGAGTGTTATACAGTTCTTAAAGGCGGCGTGTCCGGAGTTTGTTCCTTCTGATGTTCGGATGTGTTCGGAGTTTCTTCCTTCTGGTGGGGTTCGTGGTCTCACTGGCTCAGGAGTGAAGCTGCGGACCTTCGCGGTGAGTGTTACAGCTCTTAAGGCGGCACATCTGGAGTTGTTTGTTCCTCCCAGTGGGCTCTTGGTCTCGCTGGCTTCAGGAGTGAAGCTGCAGACCTTCGCGGTGAGTGTTACAGCTCATAAAAGCAGTGTGGACCCAAAGAGTGAGCAGCAGCAAGATTTATTGCAAAGAGCAAAAGAACAAAGCTTCCACAGTATGGAAGGGGACTTGAGCGGGTTGCCACTGCTGGCTCGGGCAGCCTGCTTTTATCTCTTATCTGGCCCCACCCACATCCTGCTGATTGGTAGAGCTGAGTGGTCTGTTTTCACAGGGTGCTGATAGGTGCGTTTACGATCCCTGAGCTAGACACAAAGGTTCTCCAAGTCCCCACCAGAGTAGCTAGATACGGTGTCGATTGGTGCATTCACAAACCCTGAGCTAGACACAGGGTGCTGATTGGTGTGTTTACAAACCTTGAGCTAGATACAGAGTGCCGATTGGTGTATTTACAATCCAGGAGCTAGACATAAAGGTTCTCCAAGGCCCCACCAGAGCAGCTAGATACAGAGTGTCGATTGGTGCATTCACAAGCCCTGAGCTAGACACAGAGTGCTGACTGGTGCATTTACAATCCCTTAGCTAGACATAAATGTTCTGCAAGTCCCCACCAGACTCAGGAGCCCCTCTGGCTTCACCCAGTGGATCCCGCACCGGGCCGCAGGTGGAGCTGCCTGCCAGTCCTGCGCTGTGCGCCCGTACTCCTCAGTCCTTGGGTGGTCGATGGGACTGGGTGCCATGGAGCAGGGGGTGGCGCTCACCAGGGAGGCTCCAGCGGCACAGGAGCCCATGGACAGGGGGAGGCTCAGGCATGGCAGGCTGCAGGTCCCAAGCCCAGCCTGGCGGGGAGGCAGCTAAGGCCCGGCGAGAAATTGAGCACAGCAGCTGCTGGCCCAGGTGCTAAGCCCCTCACTGCCCAGGGCCGGCTGCTCCCAGTGCGGAGTGCGGAGTGTGGGGCCCACCGAGCCCACGCCCACCCGGAACTTGCGCTGGCCGGCAAGCACCATGCGCAGCCCGGGTTCCCGCCCGCGCCTCTCCCTCCACACCTCCCTGCAAGCTGAGGGAGCCGGCTCCGGCCTTGGCCAGCCCAGAAAGGGGCTCCCACAGTGCAGCGGCGGGCTGAAGGGCTCCTCAAGTGCCGTCAAAGTGGGATCCCAGGCAGAGGAGGCGCCGAGAGCGAGCGAGGGCTGTGAGGACTGCCAGCACGCTGTCACCTCTCACTCTGGCACTCTGTCCATACAGGCAGATTTTTCTGGACTCTGTCCTTTGCTTTGAGATGACCTGGGTCGCCATGGTTGTCCTGGACTCCAGGAGACATCACAGGCAAAATCAGGTCCATACTTCCCCCGTTTGTCTGCAGAGAGGCCTCTGGTGTGGGTCAGATCCAGGGGCTTTCCTTCTATGTTTGCAGCTGGAGGCCTTTGGATGCAATTGTGTGAACCCCCTGGTGTGTCCCTGGAGCCACAGAATGTAAGAATGAATTTTCAAGAGAAAGGTGAGAGACAGGTGCTGGGCTTGTCAGATTTCTGGCTGGGGGGCACCCCATAAGATAAGTCAGGTAATTTCTTGGAAAGAGAGCCTTGCGGGGGATCAGTTACATGTATCTACCCATGTGTCATGCTCTGGGGGCTGTGTTGGGGGCAGGGGCAACGTAAGAGGTAAACAAGGCCCCAGGTCTGAGCTCCTGGGAGAAAGTCAGAATGCAGAGTAACAATTTCATTTTAGAGGAGCGTCAAAAGTCTCATGGCTTTCTAGGAATTGCAGAGTGATAGGAACCAGGAGGAGAGGAGGAGGGACTGCAGGGTCATTTGCAGTGACTGAGATTTCCAAATGCTTTGTTCCCTAAACCTGTCTACCACCACGGGGCAAGGGCATCAGCTCTTTGCATCGCTCATACCTCAGGTCACTGTCGTAAGCTCTTTTCTTGGAACTCTGATCTCAGATAACCTGCATTAGTCTGAAACAGGATGCTGAGATACCACCATAGGCTCAGGAGAGGTGCTTTTTAGACCTGTCTGGTTGGGTTTTCCCATCTGCCCTGAAGTATGGTCCAGGAGGTGGTGATCATTTGGAGCACCTCTTAGGACTGGAGAGGCCCAAAATACCTTCAAGCCTTTTGTTATAGTTCTAAGGTATTTGTTAGAACTCCTGGACAGTTTGTCTAGTGGTTTGTTGTGTTTTTTAAAATTTCCAGCAACTTGCCCACACACTTGGCCAAGCTTTGAACTGAGAAGGATGCAGTGGTGTAATCACAGCTCACAGTTATAACAAGGATCCAGTGAAGGATCCAGTGAAGGATCCTTGTTATAACTGTGGCCCCTGGTTGGAGCCCTGGTGACTCCGAGGTCTGCAGTGCAGCCCCTTGTCAGCCTGTCGCTTGCTGTCTGGGGCTTCCACAGTGCGGAGCAGCTGCTCCTTTCCTGGGCTACAGGAAGGCTATGTACAACCTGCACAGGCGTCCACAGGATCACTCACTCTAAGTGGTTCAACATGCTTTTCCATCCTCAGAAAATGCCATTATCCACGTACCAACTATTTACAGGAGATTGGGTTGGGGAGCAGTGTTCCCTGTGCCCCAAGTTGTGGGGAGCCAGAAATACACATATATTAACCCTGGGCTTGGAGAGTGGAGAAGAGAGCATCTCTTCATTCTGCAGCTGTGTAAACAGTGGGGTGGGGGGTGAGTTGCAAAGCTAAGGATAATGGGGGAGGGAGGAGGGGCATGAAGAAGGAGGGAGGGGGCTGGTGGGGGGGCTGCCAAATCAGGCAGGGTCGGGGAGGGGAGGGTAAGAGCAGGAGGCCTAAAGCGGGGTTCGCAGGCTCCTTGGCTCTTCGCATATGGAGGACGTGCCTCCACAGAAGCAGGAGGCATGCAAGCAACGTGTGAGCGGACAAAGAGGAAAGTGACGTGGGGGGAAGGTGATGCGGGCAGGACCCGACAGGTGGTGGCATTCCAGGCGAAGGAGGCTTCCGCCCTGGGCTGCCGGGGTCAGTGGGAGGAAAGGCTGTCCCTGCCTGGCTCAGTTGAAGTAGATGATTATTAGGTTCCTGCTGTATGCCCAGAGCAGCTCTGGCACAGTGGCAGCGAGCGAGGGGGCTGGAGATTCAGTTGTGTAAGACATGGGCACTATTCACTAACAATCCATAAGCGCATGGGGAAGAAAGGCCGGCACACAGACGACTCCAGGCCTCGGCTCTTTGTGTCCTGTGAAGGGTTTTGGAGGAAGGGGAGGAGCCCTGAAGTCAGGGCAGGCAGTGGGAGGCGGGCTTAGGAGCTTCAGCTGGGGCAGGGAAGGCTGTTCTCCAGGTACTGGGGGAAGGGTACAAGCAAACAGAGACACGGAGCCTTCAGCTGCCTCCTCTGCAAGGAAGATGACTACTCTTTTGCGGGGATTCAGAGCAGCATCTTATCCAGCACATGGCACCCGTGGTAGGAACTGAGTCATCCCGCACAGCCGGGGCCGTGGTTCCTTCATTGATTCTTCCTTCAACGCTTCCTTATAGATTGCCTTCTGCCTCCAGTCACTGTTCTAGGATCTGAGGATGGGGCAGAAAACCACACAGGTAAAGTCTATGCCCTCATGGATAACACATATCACATTCTGCTGGGGGGAGACAGACAGTGAACAGATGGAAACACCCAGGCAGTAATGATACACCATACAGAGGACTGTGCAGCACAGTGGGGTAGTATCTGAGGGGCTACTTTAGGTTGGATGGACAGGGAACAATCTTTTGGAGCGTTTGTTTTATTTATTTATTTTTCTTGAGACAGGGTCTTACTCTGTCGCCCAGGCTGGAGTGCCGTGGCGCAATCTCCACTCACTGCTGCCTCCACCTCCCGAGGTCAAGCAGTTCTTCTGCCTGAGCCTTCCGAGTAGCTGGGACTATAGGCATCCACCACCACACCGACTAATTTTTGTATTTTTAGTAGAGATGGAGTTTCATCATGTTGGCCAAACTGGTATTGGAGCATTTTAAACAGGGGTCCAGGGGTATGACTAAATCTGATAGAAAATTTAATGTAATTCCCTAACTACTGTGTAAAAAAGAGATGGAAGGAAGGGATAGGAGTTGGGTCCCCAGGGGTCTCTGTTTTGGAGTTGCATATACCCCACTTCCCTCACTGGACCAGCCTGCCAGGCTGAGGCTCCCCCTGCAGTCCCTGTATGCTCCTTCCTACGCAGTCGGAGGCCTTCCCTGTGGTCCTCTGCCCTCCTTCTCTGCTGCTGTGAGGGTTGCTCCCTGCCCTCCAGACCCCTCCCTGCCCTGCCACGGACATAGACCCCAGGCAGCATCCTTCCCCCTCATGCTGGGCACCGTGTGGACTGTTTCTCCTGTATGTGCAAACTATCCCCAGCCCATCATGCCCTGGAAGATGCCATGCCCCCAAACGCAGTGGGAGCAGTGGATTTGGCCCAGGTCTGTCCCTGGCCTGCTGGATGACTTGGCAGCAATCTCTCCAGGGTGGTACTGTCCAATAAAAATGAAATATAAGCTGAAGCAGTAATTTTAAATTTTCATGCAGCCACAGTAAAAGAGAGTGAAGATCGGGCGCAGTGGCTCATGCCTGTAATCCCAGCACTTTGGGAGGCTGAGACAGGTGGGTCACTTGAGGTCAGGAGTTCGAGACCAGCTTGACTAACGTGGTGAAACCCCATCTCTACTAAAAATACAAAAAATTTAGCCAGGCATGGTGGCACGCACCTGTTAATCCCACCCACTGGGGAGGCTGAGGCAGGAGAATCACTTGAACCTGGGAGGCAGAGGTTGCAATGAGCCAAGATCGCACCACTGCACTCCAGCCTGGGCAACAGAGTGAGACTCCATCTCAAAAAAAAAAAAAAAAAAAAAAGAGAATGAAAAGGAAACAAGTAAATTAATTTTAATAGTATATCTTATGTAACCCAATTCATCAACAGTATTAGCATTTCAACATGTAATCAATGTAAAGACTGATTACTGAGACATTGGATGTTCTTTTCTCGTACTGAGTGTTCCGTGTGTGTTTCCTGTGGCCCGCATGCCATTTCCAGGGCTCCATAGCCACATGTGGCAAATGTTGCACAGAGCAGCTCTGGGAGCCTCCCTTTCCTCCTCTGCACAATGGAGATGATTATGTCCCTGCACCTCCCTCTCTCACAAGGCTGTTGTGAACACAGAGGAAGCCGGGGGACTGCTGTGGAGATGAAGGATGTTTTAAACCTCAGGCTGTCATCGCAGAGGGTGTGGATGGCAAACCGGAGAGGAGTCAAAGAGCTGATATGGGAACTTCCCTCCTGATTCTAACAGTTCCCATGTTAGAGGTGAAGGAGATAACTGAGAAACACAGATGATAAAACCATCAGCTGGGCATGGTGGCTCACACCTGTAATCCCAGCACTTTGGGAGGCCAAGGCGGGTGGATCGCCTGAGGTCAGGAGTTTAAGACCAGGCTGGCCAACATGGCCAAACCCCATCTCTACTAAAAATACAAAAAAAAACAAAAAAATTAGCTGGACATGGTGGCGAGTGCCTGTAATCCCAGCTACTCTGAGGCAGGAGAATCGCTTGAACCCGGGCGGCAGAGGCTGCAGTGAGCCAAGATCACACAAGTGCACTCCAACCGGGGCAACAGAGCGAGACTCTGCCTCAAAAAACAAACAAACAAACAAACAAAAAATCAGTTGCCTGAAATAGTGCTTATACTTACAGATTAAGTCACCCAGGGGCAGAATTTTGTGCCTGCTGAAATTTGAAAAAATAATCTTGCAGCAAAAAGAGAGAAAAATGTGTTTCTTTCCTAAACTATGGTAATAGTAAAAGTATGCAATGCTTTTTGTTGTTTTATTTTAATGGAAATATTAAATCTGTGCCTTTTGTTTTTGTTTTTAAGGAAATGGAGAAAGGAAGGAAGCTGGAGGGTTTAAATTCATTATGCTAGCTTTAGATTCTGCAAAATCAGGAAATCAGAAAGTACAAGTTCTCAGAGTAGTGACATTTAACTCGATTGGGAAGGGCCCGCCCAAGGTCACCCTTTTAAAGGGTTTGTCTTCCTTTTCAACATTTTTTATACAGCATGTCTTTTGGAGCTCAGCAGTTTTTGCTCTCTTTCTTTCTCAGTGTGGGAACAGAAGTTGGCACACGAGCATTTCCTCATTTGACTCTTGAAGTGCCCAGTCCTCAGTGCCTTCTACATGGTGGTGCACAGTAGAAGTTTGTTGACTGACTCATTGAGTCTAGAGGATGGGAGCAGGGGAACAGCAGGGAAGAGCCTCTTCGTACTCTTTGATCCAGAGGACTGGATGCCCTTTTTTTTTTGAGACGGAGTTTCACTCTTGTTGCTTAGGCTGGAGTGCAATGGCGCCATCTTGGCTCACTGCAGCCTCTGCCTCCCGGGTTCAAGAGATTCTCCTGCCTCAGCCTCCTGAGAGCTAGGATTACAGGTGCCCGCCACCATGCCCAGCTAATTTTATATTTTTAGTAGAGACAGGGTTTCACCATGTTGGTCAGGTTGGTCTCGAACTCCTGACCTCAGGTGATCTGCCCGCCTTGGCCTCCTAAATTGCTGGGATTACAGGCATGAGCCACTGCGCCCGACCTGGATGCACTTTTAAGCAGTGCTTGTCCGTGCATGATAATTCAGGCCCCAGATATATTTTTATTTTATTGACTTCCTTAGAAACTTAAAAAAAGAAATTAAATACAGCCACTGTTTATTTTTAGTATTTTAACTAAACTGTCTGTTGGACTCTATTTGTATTTCCTTAGGACCTGGATAACTCCATGAGTCCAGGAATAGTTTGCTTTTTGGTAAATATTCCTTTCAGGTTTCTCTTTGCTTGCTAGCTTTTTATTTGCGGGGGGGCGGGGGGCAAGAAAAGATTTTTGAATCACGAGAACCTAAAAACATCTGTAAGTCTAAGGGACCATCTTAAAGAAGCCAGTGAGAACTTCTTCCACTATCTGGATCACTTAAAATCAAACCAAGGATTTACCTACAAGGCCCCAGAGGCTCTGACATTTGTGATCTCATAATTCTTCCATTGATACCATGTGGCTGGAAACCTTATGGTTGCTGGCTTCCCCGGGGCATTTGGCTGCCTCTGGGCTGCCAACATAGAACCCACGTCACATAAAGCCCCGGCCCGAATAAAATGCCAACATCCAGGCCAAATCCACACTTTTCCATTTGTGAACAGGTCGCACTTAAGAATTACCTCCCTTCTTTCTGAGATGCCTCAAATAATAGAAGGAATGGTCCTCCATCGCCTTGAGGTTTTGTCAGCTTGACGTCCTCATCCAAGCCTGACCATAGCCATTATGACAGCATGAATGCAAACACCACCTCTCCTGACCTAGATGCTGCACCTGGCTGTGCCCAATTCTGCTGTAGGGAGAGTCAGTGAGGTCCATCTACGGCCTTCCTCCTTTTCCTTGAATGGGGCTTGGCATTGAGGTTTGTGCACACCCTGTATAGAAGGCAAGTGTTTTGAAGGCAAGTGTTTTGAAGGCAAGTGTTAAGGCCAGCCTTGTCCCCAGGCTCAGTCTTCCTGAAGACTTTGTCACTCCTGCTCACAGCACCCACTTTCTCCCCTTCCACACGGGATGTGTTGCTTCCTCCTGTTTCTTCTCTTTGCAGATCTCCAGTTTTCTGTCTTCTTCAAGAAATCTTCCCCAGGGCCTCTATATCCCCTTTTCTCTGCCTCCCTATTGAAGCAGATGTTTTACCTCAGCCCTTCCTATACACTGTACTGTTTTAAAAACTATTGAATGAAAGGGCATGTTTTCCTTTCCTTTCCCTGTTTAGATTACACACCTCTGGCAGTGGGGCCTCCCACAAGTCTTAAAGATCTCAACGCACCAACATCTTGGCACATAGTAGTTAACAATAAGTAACTGTTCAATTGGCTTCTAGTTGAACCTCATATATCTTGGTTAACATGTGCAGGATTGGTAGGCATTCAGCCCCAATTATTCCACCCTTAGCTCATTTTTGCAGTTTATTAATAATCAGTTGGCACGCAGTTTCCAAAGAACTAATTCTGTAATAACATGTTATGGCTACTCCTCGGCGCCATTACATGCCTGAGGTCCCTTGCTGTCCCTTTGTGTTTTTGATGAAAGGTAACAGCCTGGTGTTCCCAGCCATCACCCAGAGGTGGGAGGAGATCCGGCTGCTGCAGCTTATTGCTAGGAATGGGTGAGGCTGAATGGAAGCCTTAGTAACTCAGGTGTGGCTCTTAAGCTTTGTTTTGAGTTCCGAAAGGGCCGTTTTATGCCTTACTCGTGAAGTGGCCTTCTGGGACATAATGGCCCCCTCTGTGCAGGGTTCGAGGGGAAGGGAAGGGGAACATGCCCAGCGACTCCACGTGGGGAAGTTGCATTTCCACACCATTCACAGGGAGTCCTGTGTTTTCGGAATTGTCTGGGTGTGAACAGCATAAGAGGTGCTAGAAACTCAGCAAGGGAAGGGGGAGCTGGGCCAGGAGAAGAAGGCTGGGGATGGGCTGAGGAGGGAGAGCTTCCTGGCCAGAGGCAGCCCCAGGCATGGGTCTTGGGTTCTGAGTGGGCAGGATTCTGGCTCAGGGTGAGAGGTGAAGCTTCGTTCAGGAGGTACACACTGAGCCATCCGCTATGTGGCAGGCACCCTAGAAAGGGCTGAATATTCATATTGTGACTCCACACGGGTCCCTGCAGAGTTGACTTTGGGAGCTGCCCTGCTAGCCACGGACCACGTTGTGAACAGCACCCCCTGGGGGTGGGAGATGTGGTGGGCGGAGTTCAGGATCCAGCCACAGGGAAAGAACGAACAGGCGAACTGTGGGATCCCGGCCTGCCAGGGAGGGTTCAGGGCAAAGCCTTCAGTTTGCTTGTTCATTCATTTATTCAATATTTATTGAAGGCGTCACAGGGAGGTGACAAACTCTATAGACACATACACGGGGGAAGAGCACGCCAGGCAGAGGGAACAGCAGGTGCAAAGGGGATGGCACTTGGCAGGTTCCAGGAGCGGGCAGAACAGTGTGGCTGGAGCAGAGTGGGCAAGGCTGGGGGGCAGCCAGGAGGCACAGTCCGAAAGGGGACAGGGGGCCGGTCACAGGGGCATGCAGCCCATGATGAAGCCTTTTGACTGAGATGGGGAGCAGAGAGGGGTCTTGAGCAGAGAGGTGACATGATCCAACCTTTGTTTTAACGTAGCACCATGGCTGCCATGATATAATCATAGACCAAAGGGGTCAAGGGTAGAAAATCAGAGACAAGTTGTTGGGCCAGTGGGGCCTGGATGGTGGCAGTAGAAACGGGGAAAGTTCTCAGATTCTGGCCCCATTTTGAAGGAGGAGTGACAGGATTTGCTGATGGACCAAATGTGGGGAGCAAGAGGAAGAAGAGTTAGGAATGTTTCCTGGGCAGTGGGAAAGAAGGAAGTGCCATTGACAGAAATGGAGAAGACTGTGGGAGGGGCAGGTCTGGGAGGAAATAATTAGGAGCTCTGTTTGGGACATGTTGTATTGGAGATACTTTCTGGACATCCAGTGGGGAGGGTGATAGGCAGTGGGGTAATTGGGTCTGAAAGTCAGGGCTGAGGTCTAGGTTAGAGACAGAGACTTTAGTCATCAGCATGTTGATGGTGCTTCAAGCCATGAGACTGGAGGAGATCCTGAGACTGAAGCTGAGAACAAAGGTCAAGGGCTGAGCTGTGGGCACTACAGTTTTTGCACACTGGAGAGAAGAGCAGGAACTGGGAAAGGAGATTGAGAAGGAGCAGCCAGAGAGGTAGGAGGAGACCTGGTGGGCGCCGCATTCCTGCAGCCAAGGAGGGGAGTGTACGAAGGAAGAGGGGGTGCTGCTGAAGGTCGACTGAGATGAGGGCTGAGAAACAACCATTAGGTTTAGCAAATGCAGGTCTCTGCTATCCTCAAAATATAGACTTGGCACTCTGCCGGGTAGCAGGACAGATTCCAGAATAGAATCTGGTATCAAGACAGATACCAGGGAGAGGAGGCTCTTCAAAATCCCAGGCACGTCTGGTCCTCTAGGAGACTCAGGAAAAAGTCTCCAGACTTGGAACCTGAGCTGGACTCCCTTATCTGAGAAGATTGGTGTAATCAATGGTTTGGTGTCAGGCTCCCATAGAGAATGGGGTGAAGCTGACTATGGCTCAGCACTTGCTTAGGATAGTGGGCCATAGGGGGTTCCCTTCTTGGATGGAGGGTCGAAGGCAAGCCTCTTCACCAGGCATCAGTCACCAGTCCCTCTTCCCTCTAAGATGGGGTAGGTCGGCTGACAAGGCTTCCCGCTGGCACAGTGCAACCAGAAGTCCCAGATGGGGACCTGGAACCACATGGCTCATCTTTGAGCTACAAGGTCAGAGCCAGGGGCCTCTTTAAAACAGACTGGGCGAGGCACGGTGGCTCACGCCTGTAATCCCAGCACTTTGGGAGGCCGAGGCGGGCGGATCACGAGGTCAGGAGATCGAGACCATCCTGGCTAACACGGTGAAACCCCGTCTCTACTAAAAAAAAAAATACAAAAAATAAGCTGGGTGTGGTGGCGGGCGCCTGTAGTCCCAGCTACTCGGGAGGCTGAGGCAGGAGAATGGCGTGAACCTGGGAGGAGGAGCTTGCAGTGAGGCGAGATCACGCCACTGCACTCTAGCCTGGGCGACAGAATGAGACTCCATCTCAAAATAAATAAATAAATAAATAAATAAACAGACCAACAGTTGCCCATATACCAAAAGCAGTTTGTCAGATGGAAACAGTTGGCCGGGCGCGGTGGCTCACGCTTGTAATCCCAGCACTTTGGGAGGCCAAGGCGGGCAGATCACGAGATCAGGAAATCGAGACCACGGTGAAACCCCGTCTCTACTAAAAATACAAAAAATTAGCTGGGCGTGGTGGCAGGCGCCTGTAGTCCCAGCTACTTGGAGAGGCTGAGGCAGGAGAATGGCGTGAACCTGGGAGGCGGAGCTTGCAGTGAGCCGAGATTGCGCCACTGCACTCCAGCCTGGGCGATAGAGCAAGACTCCATCTCAAAAAAAAAAAAAAAGAAACAGGATGGCCATGTCCCTCTTGGGCAGTGCAGTGCCGGTTTTGGTCACCCAGTGGCTGACCAGCTCTCCTTTGCCCAGAAAGATCTCCAAGTGAATGTCAGTCAGGTGTCCCCCATGAGTGTGGTTTAGGACAGGACTGTCCACAGTGCTGACTCAATGCAATGGTGTTATTTATTGCTTCTGCTAGTGGTGGTGGTTGGTTCTGATCTCCAGATGTAACAGTGCCATCCAGGCAAGTGAAATTTTTTCCCATGCATTGGGAAAAAATCGATGATGGAAATCTCAACACAGTTGGGTGGAGTTTCCACTTGCAATTACTCATAAGCTTCACAGGCTTAGTGGAATCTTAAACTGCCCTCAAAGGAAAATTCAATTAGATCAAAATGGATTTAATTACTTAATGAATTCTAAATGTGTCAAAATTGACAGTCAAGCTTGTTTGGGGGCCTGGGAGAGGGAAGTACTATGAAGAGTGTCACATACCTTTCATGACAGAGCAGAAGGGAGCTCACCTCCCACACAGCTCCACCCACATATTCCCAGATTGACATACTTAACGACTCACATCCATTATCTCATTTCATCCTCAAAATAGTTCTAAGAATTAAGTGCAGCTGGTATAATCACTCCTATTTAATAGACAGTGAGTTGAGGCTTATTGAGGTGATGGATTTGCCCCTGGCAAGGCGAGGCTCTCCACGCAGGTCTCCTGACTTCTCCATCTGGCCATTGCTCGGCAGGGGAGGAAGTAGCCCCTCTGACAAGTGCACTCACGGATATTGCCACCAGCGTTTATTAATAACAGATGAGCCAAGTGCTCAGCAGAATTGCAATCCTAAGGACTCTCAAGCATTTCTTTCAAGATATTTTTTTCTTATCTCATGAAATCATGCAGTCTAGTCATTATGTGATACATGTACCCCCATGATGGTTTTGACCACCACCCTCCTTCCCTCTTGTCCACTTGTAGGACAGGAGAATTGCTCTGTGCCTGATGTCACCATAGGTCCTGGCTACCCATCATTCTCTGTAAAGAGTGAGTGCCAAGAGCTTTCAATGAGGTACATTCCACTGGAGTGGGAGGTTTTAGCAGCTCTTTCGTTCATAACTGAAACAGTTGATTGACTGTGCTATTACCAGGCTCTGTTTGTTTGCCCCACTGGGTTTGCATCCCTACAAGAAGCCCCCTCTGTCTTTTTGCAGGTGCTTGAGCAAGTACACCATGCTAGTGAGCAGTTCAACAGACTCCATTTTCTTAGAGAAACTGGTGAAGTGAACAGAGCTTACCAGGATACAATATCCAAATTAGCACACTACCTTTTATTGTTATTAATATTACCATGACCGCTATTATTAACAACCTCTCCCTCTTACACAAACACATTCACTCATATGCGTCCTATTTCAGAAGGTTTATCTTCTTAAAGACTGATATAATTTTCACATTTTACTTTAAACAGTAAATTCAAGTGTAGGAGGCCAGAAAGCAACAGCTAAGTTAGATCCTAGTCCATAAATTCCAATCCCTTATAAGAAGGAATCTCTTCCAATGAGACCTTTTGTTTTTCCTGCCCCAAGGTGAATGTTTTGAGAAACTTTGCATCAAATCAATTCAGATACTTGTCTTTAACTTGCAAAACGTAAACAAATGGACTTTTTTCTGCTAGCACTATTTTAGGATTCACAGAAAATCCAGTCTCCTTAAGCAGTTGAATTTAGGTTTTTGCCAAAATTGTGAGGGTTTGAAAATCGGCTTTCAATTTAGAGCATGCCCATGGTAAGGTTGCGCGGGTGTCCTATGGCTCTGTAGAATTAAGCATTAACGTTGCAGCTGGATTCCATTTCTTTGTGAACATGCAAATTAACATCTTCAGCAGCTTCCTCTGCCTGCATACTTATATACCAGCCTCCAAATGTGTTATTTGTTATTAAAATCACCATATTTATGTGTGGGGGTTTGCGGTGACTTTCCCAGATGCAGTGATCCTAATTGTAACCATACAGGTTATTCAAACATAGCTTGGATATTTAGAACAGAAGCGAATCTAGGCCAGCATGCAGTTAGTTGAGTGTAATGTAGATGTGAAAGGACTCCTTGTGGCTGGTAGTGTTCGGTTCTGTTAGCTCCAAGAATATATCTTCCTATGGTGATTGAATAATGTGCAACTGACCTGGGTCCTTCCAGGTACCTACTTTTAAACCAGGAGTCGTAATAGATTTATAAATCTTTAGGCTTTACTGGTATTTGCTTTCTGTGAACAGGAAATCTAGGGAGGCTAACTGCCCCCCTGCAATATGGAAGGCAGATGTTCCCCAAATGTGACTTTGGGGGCTCTCTGGGGTTTAATAACAAACACTTGCTTGGTTATTGGGACTGGTGCTTCTTCAACTCACCTGTGCATGGGAACCATCTGAAGAGATTGTGTAAATGCAGATTCTACTTCAGTAGGGCTGTGGTGGGGCCTGGAACTCTGCATTTCTAACAGAATCCCACATAGTGCTGATGGTACTGGTCCGGGGAGCACACTTGGAGTAGCAGGATCTGCAGCCAAATAAATACAACCCAGTCTCCAAACTAGAGCGGACAGGCCCCCAGGAGGCTGTTTCCATGGGCCCTGGGTTTTGCTAGCCTTCCCGTCCCACTTATACACACTTACATTTGCAGAGGAGAAATGGTGAACACCTGACAACATTTGTTTAATTTTTATCATTGTGGGGCCTTTTGGGAGGGAGGAAGAAGAGTATCTCAGCGAACACCAACTCCCACCCCCTAAACCATCAAGATCGTTAGCGTTGTGCTTGTAGTTTTCCAAAAATGTACATGAACATAGCTGATCCACCCACTTTGGCCTTGCCAATAACAGAGGCAGCTCAGCCAGGAGTGAGTGATTGGTCCAGAATAAACCCACCTAGGTGGCAGTCAGTTCTTTACTGCCCTGTTTAGACCTGGCCTGAGGATTGACATTTCCTTTGACTGTCTCAAATGAGAGCTATCCTGGGCTTCTTCCAGCAACCCGTTCTGCAATCCTGTGGGTGCTCCATAAATACTTGTTGACTGACTTGACTCATTCCCTTGGGGAGGGAAAAAAAAACAGGAGGAAGTAGGGAAAGGGGGAGTGAACTTGGTTTTCTTTCTCTCGTAAGTATCATAAGGAAATACCTAGCCTAATGTCTGCTGGCAGACTATGACTGTTTGCATTCTACAAAGTAGCATTTGAAATTTTAGTTTTTATTTTTCACTAGTTGCAGTTTTTCTCTTTGTGTGCCGAATGCAGAAAGTAGTTCCCTTTGGAATTTCCAACTGGGAACCCAGCGGGAGAACCAGCTGCTGCCGCTGCCACTACTGCTAAGGAAAAAGTGGTCCCTCGCTGGCCTGTGCTGGTGTGGGCCCTGATTCTCGTGCAGTTACCCTTGTATGGGTGAGCAGAGACCTGGGTGTTTGCTCTGGCGACACCCAGTTTTTGACTGTTTACAGGCTGGGTTTTCCCTAGTTGTTCAGCTATGAGAATCTGAGGATATATTTGTTCTTTCCTAATTGCATCCTGTGCCTCTTTCCTTTTCTTCCCTGCAGAAGTGGAAGGCATTTTTCTGCCTTGACAAAGTGTACCAGGCCAAGGGGCCTGTTGTACTCCAAAACCCCTCTTCTCAAGGTGACCTCAGTTGCCACTCACCTGCTTTTCCGGGGGTCTGCGGAACCTTCCTCACAGCCTGCACAACTGTCCCCCTGAAGAACCCTTCCTAGTACAAAGCCTCCATAAAACTCATTTGCTCTTGAGTCTTAGTTCTGGTGGAACATATCCCTGAGTTTTTGCACACTGGGCCTCCATCCAGGCCTTTTCCTGGGAGAGTAGAAAATCCATGGGCTCTGTCGGGTGGGGAAAAGCCCTCAGTTCTGGGTCTGGAAGCATCACCAGTTGCGGCCATGAGCAAGGTTTTGCCATTCTGTGCCTCAGTTTCCTCATCTGTGAAAAGGTGATAACACTATTTCTTTATCCCACTATGTTGTTCTGAGGATTAAGTGAGTTTGCAGTGTGAAGACATAGACAGTGCTAGGGACAGAGAAAGGTAACATTTGTTATTGTTGTTTTTCTGTAGCATTTGTGTCTAATGCAGTGGACTGTGTGCCCAATAAATGAGTCCTTTAAATTAGTGATAGAAAGAGAAGTGGGGAAATGGGTTCTAAGCAGTGATGTACTGGTAAATATTTAAGTCAGCTCCTAGTGGCGAGGATTGTGCTCTGATTAGTGTTTGCCAATTTCCATGATGTAAATACTCTCCCTGTGGCTGATTTCAAGCTACCAATGTGACATCACTGAACACCGAGTTTGAAGGAGATGCCAGTACACCCAGCAGTGCCAGCTGCTCTGGTCCACTACTGGAAGGCATCTGCAATAGACCAAAGCCATAAGGCGCCCACCACCCCTGGCCTTCTCACCTTGCCACACACAGGAATTGGTAACTGGGCCTTTTAAAAAAGCACTCGGTAATATATTAAATATTAAACATAGACTAGTTCAAAAGTGAGATTTTTTTTTTTTTTTTTTTGAGACGGAGTCTCACTCTGTTGCCCAGGCTGGAGTGCAGTGGTGCGATCTCGGCTCACTGCAACCTCCGCCTCCCGGGTTCAAGCAATTCTTGTGCCTCAGCCTCCTGAGTAGCTGGGATTACAGGTGCCGGCCACCACGCCTGGCTAATTTTTGTATTTTTAGTAGAGACAGGGTTTCGCCACATTGGCCAGGCTGGTCTCGAACTCCCGGCCTCAAATGATCGCCCACTCAGCCTCCCAAAGTGGTAAGATTACAGGCGTGATCCACCATGCCCAACCAAAAAATGAGATCTTTAATAAGCCTGGCTAGCTTTGTATTACACTATTTTGTGTTTTGTGTATGTTAAAAGCTCCCAGGTTGTGCTGTCCCCTGCAAAGAAAGCCCTGAATGCACAGAATTAGGCACATCTTGAGGACAGATAACCTTTGAGAGACCTTTCAGAGCCACTAAAGAAAGGCAAAGGAGAAACTGTAGTCTCGGAGAATACTTAGTGTTCAGACTGAGCAGCAAAAAGGTGTTAAAGAAGTAATTAACAGCTGGATTCTAAATAGCAGCTACGAGTTAGTTAGAGGCCTGAGAACATGGCCTGAGGCCACCAGAAGGTGGGAGAGAGATAAACCAGCCTATATTTAGGAGTAAAACAGATGGCAGGATCAGGGCCCTACTTTGTATTTAGGAGGTTTGTGTGGTTTGTTTACTTGGGTTTTGTTTTTTGCTGTAACTAATTTAACAATTTAGGAGTGGAAAGAAAAATTAACCAATTTATCTTGCTGTTTGAATAATGTTTTGCAATAACCAAGAATAGGTCAGTGGACCAAGTGGGTAGGTCACTGCCCTGCTTAATGACCCATATCCGGATATTATTATGTCTAAATGATAATCAGCACTCATTTCTGTTGCCTACAAAGAGAAGCTTGTGAGGAAGAAATAAAAAGCCTTTGCCTTTTATTGGGTACAGTATATAGTGTAAACAGTAGGGGCCTAATACATGTTTGTTTCCATAAAGGTTTTTTCTAGCAGCTGTGATCAGCAAGGGGAAAGGACCTGCCTAAAGCCATCACGCTGCTAATTGGGGTCGAGTTAGAACCCAAGTCTCTGGGCCCCGCTTGAGGCTGTTTACTTCTTCAGGACAGAAGGGACCAGCTGGATATAAGAGCTGAAGGAGAGAGACCAGACCAGAGCGTCTATTCAGGTCGCTCTTGTAAATTGCCGCTTTTTGATAGTTCCCTGTGACTGGCATCTGATTGAGAAAATGTCACAAGAAGCTACCTACTGCTTGCCACTTAAACTAGCTGACAGTTTCCCATTCAAGTTCAGATTGCAATTCAGAGACACTCTAGGCTAGGCGCAGTGGCTCACGCCTGTAATCCCAGTACTTTGGGAGGCGGAGACAGGCAGATCACTTGAGTCTCAGGAGTTTGAGACCAGCCTGGGCAACACAGCAAAACCCCATCACTACAAACGATACAAAAAATTAGCCAGGCGTGGTGGCACGTACCTGTAATCCTAGCCACTTGGGAGGCTGAGGTGGGAGGATCGCTTGAACCCAGGAGGTCAAGACTGCAGTGAGTCGTGACTACGCCACTGCACTCTAGCCTGGGCGACAGAGTGAGATCCTTTCTCAAAACACACACACACACTCACACTCTAGATGCTTCTCTGCTGCTGTGTGTGCATTGGGTGGTACAGTGACAAGAGGGCTGGGGGAGGCAGGTATCACAGAAAGGACTCTGAGGGAAGTGAGTGGTGCACCCGGGGAAACTGAGGCCATGGGTGGTCCTCCCACATCCTCCCCACAGGCTAGCTGATGCCTCTGGACTCTCAGTTGTTTTCATCTGAGGAAACTTATTTTGAAGCCATATTCATGGCAGCTGCAGGTACCCACCCCTGAGCATTCACAGGACTTGTAGATAATTCACCTACATGGTCTCGGGCAGTTATACCCTGTGATAATTTATAGCCACCCATTCAGGCAGACAATTCCACATGAGCATTTGCTATCACTCTACTACCCTGACCCAAGCCTCAGTGTGACCCCTCTGCATGGCCTCTTCAAAAAAGATCCCTTCCCTGGGAGTTTGGGGAGTCCCTGGCTCCCAGGAGAGTAGCAGAGCCAAGAAGGGGGAAATAAAAGACCACAAAAGAATGGTGTGTTTTGAAGGAGTGAATGTTTTCTACAGCCCATTTCCAAAGAACAGTCTAGAAATGCTTGCACACAAACAGTGTCATCAGAGTAAGTGTGTGGTTTCCAAGCAGCCCCTACCACAAGCTCTCCGAGGCCTGTCCCTGCCAGGGAGCCCAACCTCAGCACCTAGTGTCCAGCTCCCCAGGGAAACTGTTCTGAGCACTAGTCCTCCCTTCTCTGAGCCCAGAACGGCAGGCTGCAACTTCTAGGGCTGAATGGATGGCAGCTCAAGGAAATAGAACGGCTTTCTGGTTTTAAAACCTCAGAAAGCCTAAAAAACTTGATCGCTATGGCTTACTTTAGGAAATTTTAGGCCCTTTCTCAGAGGGCCTAAAATTAGACCTTCGCCACTCCCAACCAAAACATGTCATGACATGGAAGAAGGTGGTCCCTGACCTAATGAACCATTTCTGTAAAAATGAGGTAGGGTGTGTAGACAGTGCAATAAGACTATGGAACAACAGACCGTGAGCCAGTGCCACCTTAAATGTAAACATTAGGGATCTAGGCTTCTGAAGAAGTGTTGGAAAGCCTATTAAACCACATAGGTTTGGGATTTTTCATTGTGTAGCAGACATATGGCTTAGTGTTTGATTTAAAAAATAGGATGTTGGTGGCCATTTTCATGAATAGTTTGACAGCTAGTCAGAAGTGTAATTGTCATTTTACCTAAATGCAACTGCTGTTGTTCGTAAGGACAGAAACCTGCTCACAGGGTCAGGGGCGGGGAGGTCTGGTCGGTTGGCTCTTTGACCCATCTGGTTACGACCTCCATGCTTTGTCCTGAGTAGGCTGGTTCATGCTGGCAAGTCAATGCAGAAATATTGATCACGTTCCTACTAATTGCAAGGATTGGGTTGAATGTTGCAGGAGGTAAGTAAAAGATGAGTGAGGCCATGACCTTATATAGGAACTGTCTGTTTCCTGGTCCACCAGAGCAACAACACAAGTAGTGGAACCGATCTCAAGGCAGGGAAAGGTTAGTGTCACAAGAGAAGAACAGTGAGCTTTGGAGCCTCAAAGAAAGGGGGGGTGTTAGGCCATCTCCCTGACCTTAAAAGAAATCTTCCTCCTTTTTACTACCATTGTAAGAATTTACCTACTCCAGGCCCTGTGCATGCTAAGCGTTCACTCAGTTAAACCACCACACAATCTTAGGAACTGGATTATACTAATACCTTTTCAACATGTGGGAGCTGAGGCTCAGAAAGATTAACTTTAGATCAAGGTAACAACTGGTAAAAGGGGTACAGTCAGGATTCGGTCCTAGCTCAGCCAGATCCCACTGTCATCTGTGACCTTGCAGTGGGGCAGGGAGTGGCAGCAGGAGACTGAGTGGGAGCCCTTGGGTCTTTGGGATGGTTTCACCTTTGGAAGATCCAGGCCCCTCGTGCCATGAGAGCCCCATGAAGGGCTCATGGCCTGGAGCGGGTGGGAGGGCAGGAAGCCCAGCTGGGCACAGAGCAGCTGGAGGAGTGCCTTATTTGAGGCTGCTCTCGCATCATCTCATTAGGGATAATCATTTGTAGACTTGCTGCCACTGCAAACCATCAGCCCCCCTCAAATTTTCCCTGCAGCAGTGATAATGAAGTGATTCCTTAGCAGAACTGAGTACTAAGAAGTGATTCCTTAGCAGAACTGCTGGGTAACACAATTAATTCAGACTTGGGGTGGATGTTAGTGTGAATTAGGGGGTCTTCTGAATTATAAAACCTTTCAAAAGGAGCACAGGTTTATTGCTTCTGAACTTCACCAGGAATTGAAGCCAGACTGGCAAGGGGGCTCCCTGGACGAAGTCCTCTGTGTGTCACTTGTAGGTCAGTGGTGCTTTTTCCTGCATCTGGGGGCTCGAAGGTTGTTTCATAGCCATTTAGATATTCCCCTTGGAGTCTTGCTTGCAATTAATCTGTACTGTCTGTAAAAAGGTTTGCCTAGCAAAGGTAAACTCCAGCACCCCAACTCACATTAATGAGTTTTGCCTGTGTAAACCACATTAAATGTGGTTGTTGCTTTTTAATTGTCCTTAAGTTTCTTGTATGTTAACTGCTCCAGGCTAGAACTCTGGTTTCTGTTTCCGTTGGGGGCTCTATTCTCACTCCTACCCAAATAGCCTCGCCAGTCTGCACTGAGATCTGCTCTCCTACCCCCACCCTGTCTGGCATTAGTACTAAGAAGAGAATGAAGCTTAGAAAAACAGCCTCACTGGCCTAGATGAGGAGGCACAGGTATGTGGGGAAAACAGGAGTGGAAGCCACAAGGTCTTCTTCTGAGGGTCTGGAACTACCAGGTCAAGAGAAGAAAGACTTCAGCTTGTCACTGTTGGATGTCTTAATATGAGGAAGGACTCAAACGGAGCTGTCCGCAGCTGCAACTCGCTGTCTTGAGAGGTGGTGACCTTTCTCCAGAAGGGTGGAAACTGTAGCCAGACAACTACTTGGGGAAGCAGCATACAGAGAGATCACCCTTCTGATGATGCACCCAGTCTGAGGCCTCACTAGGCCAAGAGTGCGTCACCTGGGAGCTTGTAAGAAACTTACCATCCTGGGCCCCATGACACACCTCTTGACCCAGACTGCATCTTAACAGGATCCTCAGCTAATGCATGCGATTGTTCACTTCCGGGGCCTCTGGTTCAGGACCAGGGTGCATGAGCATCACCTGGAGGAGATTTTTAATACAAATGCGGGGGCTGAGCTGCTGGCCTAGGACATAGAAGGACCATTCCCATACCTCACAGTCCAGCTCTCTCCCCATTCGGTCCCCGCTCCATGCGGTTGTGTTTCCAAGTTCATGCCTGTGTGCACACCTGCACACAAGGGAATAGGAAAATGGCTTTGACGTATGGAATCATGTCTACAAGCTGCTTCAGTCAGGGGCCCTTCTTGCTGAGAGACCAGGCAGCTTTCCCAGGGAGCCCCAGGGCAGGGGCCTGAGGCACCTGCTTCCTGTTCTGTCCCCTGAGAGCTCCGCTTTGCCAGGAGAAAGGAGAAGCCTAAACAGGGTGGGCTGGGTCTGCGAGGCCTGCCTAGGGCTGCCCAGGGCTGCCCTCCGCCTTCCCAGCCCTTCAGTCCCTGATCCTTTCGGGCCCCTCCTAGGCCAGAATGTCCCAGATTAGATGGGGTGGGGAGGGTGTCTTCTGGTTGCTGTAGGCCTGCATTAGGGGAGTACCCTCTCTGGTCCCACGTGGGGCAGGTGCCCAGAGCCAGGAATGAGCTGCTTGTGGTGATTCCTGTGTGTCTGGAGTCCAGGAGCCCCTTGCACTGTTGGCCAGTGGTCACTGTGCAGTGATTGACTGGGCTCAGTGTCTGTAGCTTTTGTCTGAGCCCCTTGCACCCCTCCCCGGGGATCATTGTCTGAGTTGGTGGATGTTAATCTGCAGCCCCTGAGAAGCTGCCTGGCAAATGGGAGGTTAATGTGCAAACAGCGGGGAGCATTGTCCATGTGTGAGGCTGGACAGCAAGTGGGAGGGAAATAGTTAAAAATCCTATTCATGGCCCAGGAGGGGAGGAGGGGTGGGCGCAGGAGCAGGCCCGGCCTTGTGCTAATCTTGCTGGAATGTAACTAGTTCGGGCGGTTTCTGGCTTCGATGTGCTTTGGGGCCGGTTGGCGTCCCCCCCTCCCCAGTTCATCGATGGTGCGTCCGCGCGCCGAAGGCTGCTCTTTGTGTTCTCTGCAGCCACAGCTTAGAAGCGTCCGAGTCAGACTGCTTTAAGTTGTAAGGATGGGGAGGGAGGAAGCTCAGCGAGGCAGTTGTGTTATCCACGGTGGGAGAATCCACAGGCTCTTTCTCTGTTGGAGGATTTGGGTGGGGGAAGGGAGTGGGCAGAAGAGAATGTTCAAGGAGAAAGACCCCAAACCTGTTGGGTCAGGCTGCTCAGCTGCCTGGAGGCCTGGGAATGCCTAGGGGGAAGCCGCTGCTTCCGGACACACAATCAATTACATGTAACAGTGGGGCCTTGTGTGTGTAGGCGGGACACTGGGAGGGGTTGGCTCACAGCTCATGTTTTAATGCTTTACAAGGAGAGTGTGTTCATGCATTGCTTCTGCAACTTATAATCAATTTAAAACATTCTACATCTTGATCTAGGCTGGTGGTTACATTGATATTTACATATTGGGCCAGGTGTGGTGGCTCATGCCTGTAATTTGGGAGGCCGAGGTTGGTGGATCACCTGAGGTGTCAGGAGTTTGAGAACAGCCTGGCCAACATGGCGAAACCGTCTCTAATAAAAATACAAAAATTAGCCGGGTGTGGTGGCAGGCATCTGTAATCCCAGCTGCTCGGGAAGCTGAGGCAGGAGAATCACTTGAACCTGGGAAGCAGAGGTTGCGCTGAGCTGAGATCGCACCATTGCACTCCAGCCTGGGTGACGGAGTGAGACTCTGTCTTAAAAAAAAAAAAAAAATTACATATTAAAAATTCACTAGAGCCTGGGCAACATAGTGAGACCCCCATCTCTACAATTTAAGAATTAGCTGGGTGTAGTGGCACATGCCTGTGGTCTCACCTACTCGAGAGGCTGAATCAGGAGGATTGCTTGAGCCCAGGAGTTCGAGGCTACAGTGAGCTCTGATTGAGCCATTGCACCCCAGCCCGGGCAACAGAACAAAATCCTGTCTTAAAAATTCACTAAGCCGCACACGAGATTTGTGTACTTGCTTATATATACATATTATACCTTAGTTTTAAATATTTTAAATTAATTTACAAAAAGAAAAATCCCTCCTTCCTGACCTACCAAGGCCTTGGCTGGCCAGCACAGCTGCAGGGAGGAAGAACAGGTTCCCCGGCTTAGCTCCAGGGCATCCTCAGACTGCCCGGTGGAGTGGGCGCTGAGCTCCCACACCACTGTTTGGAAACAGAATGAAGTTGCACAGCAGCCAGATTCTGGGGCTTCCCCACCCAAGTTTGCCACTTTGCTCATGGGATTTGAAGAAAGCATCAAAGGCAGCAGCTTTAGGAAATAGCTCCAAGGGCCCCACTTGGAGTGAGGTCACCTTCTCAGCTCACAGAGGGCTATGGTGCCAGCTGCTGGCCACACATGCCCACGGGGCTGCTCTGGCCCTGCCTGACCCTGACTGGCTTCCCCTTGCATCCCCTGGGGAGCCCACGCCCACTGCACAGCATACCCACCAGGTGCTGCTGCCCTCCTGAACTCTGTGGGACACGCTGCTGCCCGAATGGGGACTGCCCCGGAAGCAGGACCCTGGATTTCTCCTCTGCTACCTGCCCCCTCCCACCACCTAGTGAGGGTTCCACATTATGAATGTCATGGTTCCTTCCGGCTCTTGATTTTCCATGATTAGGGATCAGGAAATGATTTTCCTCTGAGTATTTTTAGGCCATGAGACTCAGTATAACAGTCAAATCCTGACTCCACAACCCCTAGCTGTGTGGCCTTGGATAAATTAAAATCTCTCTAATCTTAGTTTCCTCATATGTGAAATGGGAATAACAACAATACTAAACTCAGTAGGGCTGATGAGGATTAAGTGAAAACCAGACTAATGTTGTATTCATTATCTGGGATAAAGGTTAGCCTGTATCATCATAATCAAAACCACACGACACAGTGTGCCTCACAGTCCAGTGAGCCAAATCCTTGCCTGTGCACACTGTACCCTTAGACCTGAGCAGGGGGGCCTGCATTGGACCCTACTTTGGAGGGCCCTGCTCTGACCACCCCGGCCACTTCCTTCCTGACCAGGCCAGGAATCCACAGAGCTGAGGATCCAAAGAATGGGATCCTGAGGCTTGAGAGCTTGCCTGGCTCTTCCCTGGACGTGCACCAAGCCACTGGTGTGCACACCTATAGGTTGAGATGGGGGGCTCCCGTTTGCCTGGGGCTGAGCTTTGATGGGGGGGCTGAGATGTCTGGGATGTTTCCATGTGTGGTCCCAAGACCTGGTAGGACAAGATGCAACTGGAAATGGTGGGGGTGCCAGATCAGGCTCTCTTACCACCACCGCATTCTGGTACAGAACCCAGGAGTCTGGGAATTCTAAATTTGAGCCTGGCCTTTTCATAGCATTCATATTTGTCAAGGGAGGAGGAGAGAATGTATTTAACAGTTTGTCAGCTTGAGTTATAACTTTTACATGTGTAAGCATATGGGCTTGCATCTATGTTCTTGTCCCAAACCCTGCAGATATTGGGGTTGGGGGGGCTGTCTGCATGCCCTTCCTTCCCCAGTGGGTGACCATCACTGACCTCTGAGACTTAACACAAATTGTAGCCATGCCCGCCTCCGAAGCCGTCTTTAGGAAAACAGTGTCGTAGGTCCTTTCAGTTCAAAACCCTTGCTTACTTATTAATATGAATACATTGGTTCTAGAATAGAGCCTTGCCCTGTGGAAATTGCCATCTGTACTCTTCGAGGTCTAGCTCAGATCCCACCTCTTGGCCTCACTCTGAAATACCCCCACACTCGGTGACACCCTCACTGTATGACATTTACCATTTGGGACAGAAGCCCTGTCCTCCCTACCTATAGCTGAGGCCACCTCCCAAGACACATTGTCATTCTGTCCCCCACAGCACCACACACAGTGGCTGCGCATGGTGGATGCACAGTGAGTATTTGTGGAATGAGCGGCCGAGCCGCTGCAGACTGATGAGTGTTCTGGGGCCTGTGTTGGTTTTCTAAAACTGCTCTGTCAGTAAGCGCCCCCCAGTCCCCACGTAAACGTATTCAGATGCTAAAGAAGATCAGGCAGCCACCCTTTAAAGAGCCCGATAAACCCAACCTTCATTTTTATTATCTTTGGGCAGGGTTTGCTTGGGAATTCGTATCTGTAGGAAATCTTAGTGCTCGCTGCTGGGAGGCAAATTGTTCGCATTCATTTGTTCTTTCAGTGGTTTGGCCCTATAAAGCAGAGGGCTGGCCTGAGGGAAAATTGTGAAAGAATCTGAGTTTGTCTTTGGGGTAGAAATTAAGCAGCTTCTCTAGGCCTTGCCCTCAAACTTCAGCCCTGTTTACTATTGAAGATTGTGTGTCTCAAGGGGTAGAGAGCCGTGGGATAATGGAGACTGAAAAAATGTTGCAATTTAGCCATTTTGTTTTCTTTTTTCCTTGGAGAATAATCTTTTGGGAAAAACTTGGATAGAGACCTTTTGAGCCATACAATTTTTTAAAGTTGAATTCAAGCCTCTAGCCATGGCTTGATTCATTTTTTTCTGAACAATGAACAAAGAAATGCTGGTAGAGAGCCTTGAAATGTGGGGATATTGAATGAGGAAAGGAAAAAGGAGGGCTGTGAGTGTTCCTGAGCACTGGCTGGACCCTGCAGAAGCTTCCGATCATTCTGGAGGTCTCCAGAACTTGGTGGCTGGGACACCAGATATTGTGCATATGTGAGGGGAGGGCCTCTGAGAACTCCCAAGAGGCCCCCAGCAGCCCCCCCCAGCTGACCTTTCACAGTTGGCACTAAACTGCAGGCTTATCTCCTTTCTCTATTTCCAGGACTGCAAATTGCAGCACCTGGAACTAAGACATCCCTGGAGGGCAGACCTTCCAAACTCACCCCCATTCATTAAGGCAAACACTGCTTCATCCACAGTGTTACAGTAACATCAGCAAGAAGAAATGGTGATCATGGCTGATAGCTGTCAAGTGCTTACAGCAAACCAGATGCTTCAGGGTGCCCTTCTCTATTTAATCTTGCTATGGCAGTGTACGTTGGCAGGGGACTGGAATTTAAGCAAAAGAAGAAATACTGATGTTTTCAATTCATCATTTAAAGAGACCTTGTACGTGGCCGGACGCAGTGGCTCACGTCTGTAATCCCAACATTTTGGGAGGTTGAGGTGGGCAGATTGCTTGAGCCCAGGAGTTCCAGACCAGCCTGGGCAACATAGTGAGACCTCGTCTCTACAATACAGGAAAAAAAAAAATTAGCAGGGCATGGTGGTGCGTGCACGTAGTCCCAGCTACCCGGCGGGGTGCTGAGGTAGGAGGATTACTTGAGCCCTGGGAGGTCAAGGCTGCAGTGAGCCAAGATCGTGCCACTGCACTCCAACCCCGGTGACAGAGTGAGACCCCATCTCAAAAAATAAACAAACAAATAGACCTTGTACGTGAGGCCTGGCCATTTGTTAACCCGTGTGAAAGATGTTTCGGTGGCCATTTAATAAACATACGTTGAATAATGTTCTGTACTGTGTACCACAGATACAAAGGGGAAAAAGATACAGAAGGAAAAAAGAAAACTCAGTATCACCTCAGCCCCTTCTGATAGAACAGGTGTGTCCAAGCAGCAACATCCTAAAATAGTTGTCCTCCACTCTGGGATGTAAAAGAAGTTCTTCTGGGATTTGGTTTTAGTACAATGACTGAGAATTTGCTCTCCCTCAGTTATCATATCTACTGTGACAGGCCCTGCACACGTCCTGTGAGATCACCTGCCAAGAACCTGTCCGCCATTTCTCATTAGTATCGTTGTGGTTTGCAGTCACCTGTGTAGAATTTGCACCTATACTCAAGTGTTATTTGTTTTCAATTACTTCCTCAATTATTGCTGGTGTGTGTGTTGGGGGTGGGGGTGGTATTTCATAGCCAAAGCTATAAAATGTATTTCCAATAATAGTAGTAGAATTTTTTCAGCCCCTAAAACCCACCATAAAAGTTAACTATAATAACAAGGCCCGTAGGCCTGTACACAAGGGCATTTGGTTTCTATCGAAGTGTATTACACAGGCCAGACCTCTGGATTCTCCACCTCCAGTGGCTACTGTTTAAAGCAGGCATTAAAAGGAAGATCATTTTCAGTGTGTTTGTGATTATGAAGCATGTGTGTGCTCACAAAGGATAGCTCCCTGGGCAATGCCTGGAAGAGGACTTTGTGAAGTGGAGGCTGTACATGATTCCACCAGCAGGCATGTGTCTTGACAAAGGTTATAAGGACAAGAAGATGTGCCTTAGCTGTAACCAAATCCCAGCCTAAGCAATCAGGTGAGTTGAAGTAGATGTTGTCAAAGCTAAAAAGAAGCCAAGCGTGGTGGCTCACACCTGTAATCCCAGCACTTTGGGAGGCTAAGGCAGTAGGATTCTTGAAGCCAGGAGTTTGAGACCAGCCTGGGCAACATAGCAAGATCCCATCTGTTAAAAAAAAATTAGCTGGGTGTGGTGATGTGTGCCTATAGTCCCAGCTACTCAAGAGGCTGAGGTGGGAGGATCGCGTGAGCCCACGAGGCCACAGTGAGCCATGTTCGTGCCACTGCACTCCAGCCTGGGCAACAGAGCAGGACAGCATCTCTCTTTTTTTTTTTTGTAATACAAACAATCCCATAGCATTTATTGCCATCTTGTAATAACATAAGGGTAATCAAAACAATATGAATAAATGTTCATATTGGACAAAGGACATCTAAAAACAAACTCTATCCTTCTCAATTTCTCACTTCATTGATCATTTCTAGTTGGAGACACTTTGTAGCAGAAGAATACCTCCTTTTAGCATGATCTGACCCAGCTGTTTTCTTGACTTTGTTTTAGAATGAATCTCTTCCACATCATCTAATAACAAGGTTCATATACTTATTAAAACCAGTGATACAGCCTTCTGTCCGCATATTCACTTGCTCATAGAGCCACACCTGAATCTGCGATCTATTTTGTAAATGTCTGAAAATGAGGTTGATGGGCTACACCATCACCTTCTGCACTTTCTGGCCCTGGCCGTGGTACGCCATGGTGGAATTTCACAAAGAGCACACCTGCACGCTGCCTCTGAGAGCAACTTCCAGAATCAAGACACCATCTCTTAAAAAAAAAAAAAAAAAAAACTAAAAAGAATAAGATGTAGGCTTAGGGCTTCCTCCCTTGCGGAATTCTTTTGGATCCCTCTAGCCTCTGACAAGCCGAGCAGAATATGGAAAAAGGAGTCTGTAGAGGCTGCTGTCAAGTCCAGGGTAAAAACATGAGCATTTCCAAGCATTTCATCAAGGACTTGTTAAAGATCCAGGTTTGAAGTCTCCAAGGAAGACTTTTTTTTAAAGATGTTGCCCAAAGGAAAAGAGATCAAACCAGCAGAATGAATTCCCCATCATATACATGGGGGATACCCAGGAACTCACAGGGTCTCTTCAGAACTCTGAAAGCAATTAGAGAACAAGCATATGGGTTGTGGTCCCTAGAGTTGGAGCCTGATGCCATCCTCCAATAAGTTCTCCAGCAGATTCCCTTTGGAAGGCTACTCATGGACCCGGGAAGAAATGACACCCAAGAGCGGAGAACTAGAGGCTAACACTGGGTACTCGCTACTGCAGTGGCTTCAGATACCCTACCCTTACCCCAAACTTGGGCCAGGCCAGTGGCTATGGAACTCCAGAAAGAAGGGCCTCAGAGAGAGAGAGGGAGAAGGAGAGAGTGTCATCTACATCATGACAGTTGCACACTTTACACGTGCAACAGGAGAAAGCTGAGGTCCCTCAGCAGCCCTTTGCCTGCACTTGGGCCAATGACCAAAGGTACCCAGGGTGGTGGTCCAGTCACTGGCAAAAGCATGGCAGCCTTTTGGCAAAAGAGTTGGGGGCATAAATAGTGAAACACTCAGAGAATGGAATGATTGGCTGGCTAGAACATGGATGGAGGGTGTTGCTGGGAATAGGCAGTTGGAGATGGGAAGGGTAGGCCAGGGCCTTAATGCCCACTGGGCAGTTAGGTTTTTTACTGCAGGCATCGGGGAACCACTGGAGCTTTTGTTGGGGGTGGGGTGGAGGCGGGGAAGTAACGCAATCACAAGAAGGATGGGCTGGCCAGGGGAGGGGCTGCAGGCAGGAGGGCAGCTCAGAGTCTTTACAGAGGTCCAGGGGAGTGAGCAGCAGAGAGGAAGGGGAACAATTGGAGAGACAGTCCAAGTTAGAATGACAAGATTTGGTCCCCTGTCAGTTGTAGAGAGTGAGGGAAAGAGAAGAAGCCAGAATGATCCCTAAGGTTTGTACAATACTCAGGGTGACCGTATGTCCTGGTTTACATCATCCATCATAATTGTTAAAGGTGTTCCCTTTCACTTTCAAAGGAGCCTTGGTTGATAGGATGTAGGAAACAGGATCAGGGCTGGATTTTGATGAGTCTATGTGGGATTGAGCTGCCTGTAGCATGGTGTCAAGGAAGCACTTGGAGATGAGGAGGAAGGCTGGAGCCAGCTGCAAAGATGAGCGTGATCATCGCGTGGGTGCCAACCTGCAGGGGGAGGAGGAGACTACCCAGAGAACACCAGCTTTCAAGGCATAGGCCAAGGCTCTGAGGAGCGGCTGGAGAAGTAAGTGGAAAACCAGCCGAAAGGGTGCCCCAGAAGCTGAGGGGCCTCTTAGGAAAAAGACCTGGAAGATGACATTGGATTTGGTAGTTAGGAGGTCAGCAGTGGCCTTAGCGAGAACAGGGCCAGTGACATGGGAAGGCAGGTGGCAGTGGGTCAAATGATTGGAGGGAGTGGAGGCATTGACAGTGGGGGTTTGACGGTTTTGTAAAGAGCTTGTAAGGGAGAGACAGCCTCAGCACAGGGCCCATCCAACTGTGGGTCTCCAGCCAATTGCAATGATTTTTCCTGCCCATTTTTCCTTCTTTGAAGGGAAAAATGGAAATTGAAGAGGAAGAAATCAATGACCCATTTGAACCATGACTTGGAGTTTAATTCAGCGTGTGTTTGAGTGACTGAGTACTCCTGACCTCCAGGAATGGATAGAATGGAACATGGAAAATCAAGGTGGATCAAATGAGAATTTGGCCAATGGACTTACAAAAAAGTATTCAAATGGGCCACACCTACCTAGTCTGGTGCTGTGCATGCATCACAAATCCTCGGACATGAGATGGAGTTGTGACCTGGTCAGCGATTGGGTTTCAGAGTCTGGATAGGAACCGGGGGCTCAGGAAGGAAGTGGCAAAGATGTGGAATTTTCAGGTCATCATCAGGCCTGAACAAGACCTGATCACCACCCAGTCTCGTTCCTCAAACAGCTGCTTGTGAAAGTTAAGTTCTGTAACCAACTTCATGCACAGGCTATGCCTAGAACTGGTGTTCTACTAGGTCACTCAGGAAATGACAGGGGATTTGAGAAATGTTTTTAGAGCCTTTGTGCTCTGAAATGTACCCTCCTCCCCAACCCAACTAGCCTAGCCTGGATGCTTGAAATTCCGTAAAGACCAAGCCCTGGATTGGATTGGAGAGTTGGGGGAATGCGTTGCAGCCCCTCTCCCAACCCAGAAAGAAGGCATGTAATGTGCTAACACCATTAGGAATGTTTATGGCATATGGGTTATGATAGTGAATTTGTCCAATAAACCATCAGGAAACTTGTGCCGGCATTTCCTGTCTCACTTTCTGATGGCTAATTTATGAGGGCTGCTCTCAGGTTATAGAGTCTCCATTTTTACCAGAAACTTCCACCTTGAACCTTACAATGGGTCCACTGGAATGAAGATATGTATTCTAGGCAAGGATTTAGATAAGGGAGAACCATGAACCTGGCACACAGTAGCACTAAACAGTGTTTAATGGGTAAGTGGGTGGATGCTTGCTCTGGGCTGTGAAAGAAGAGTGTAAAAGAGACAGGACCATAGATCCAGGAAGGTCATCTTTGAAAGAGAAGCCCAAACAATGAGTAGAAACTGCAGAAAGTTATGGAGGGATAGGTGTGAGCATTTGGGGACCACTCTGACCTCACATTAGCATTACCTGGGAGCTAAAAAAAAAAAAAAAAAAAAAGTACATGCTTAAGCCCCACCCTGGAAGAGTTAAATCATAATGGGGAAGGCAGACAGGAATCAGTGTTTTTAAAGCTCCTCCCAGCAGCCCTGAGGCCAGTGAGATCTGAGAACTAGCAGACTGGGTTGTCTCCTCTGGTTGAATTGGCGCCCAGACCTTCCCCCAGCGGGGAATCCCTCTGGAAGGGAAAGAGTGGAGGAGAGTGTCCAGGGCGGGGCTATAGAGTGGACCCTTCCTCAGCCAAGGAAGGACTCGTGCAGCTGGCAGTCATAGCACTTACTGGCCCCAATGTATGTTGCCCAGGAACCATTGAAGGGTTCCAAATGGCTGAGGTCGCATTTTTCCAGGCCCTAATGGGAATGGCTGGGAAGGTTGTCAGGGGCAAGACCCCATTCAAAAGAAAACAGCACTCAGAAGTTCAGGAATGAGAGGCTGATGATTTGAATATAGACTTTACTGGGTTTTTTTTTTTTTTTCTGAGTGTTTTTATATATTTAAATTTTTTTAATCAAAAAGTGATTCCCATTGCATATATTTGCATTTACCTTTTAAAATCAATGTATATTTAGCCAAAAGAATAAATAAAAACACCCATAATCTTGTCGCCCAGAGAGATAAGTTCAACTCACCTCTTAATGTATATTCTTCCAGATTTCTCAACACATACATAAAGATACCTGTTTTACAAAAGTAGGATTCAATACATGTTTTTTCTTTTTTTAAGCACTCCCCATTACACAGGTGGAAATACATGTTTTGTATCTTGCTTTTTCACTTAACAGTGTAAAAACCTTTCTGTTTCTGTAAATAACCACCTACTATATAAATTCAGATACCATAATTGTAGCATTAGGCATTTAATATCTTTCAGCTGTTATAAACAGCTCTTCAGTGAACATCCTTGCAGCTATATTTTGCCTGCATCCTTAATTATTTCCTTAGGATGCATTCCTAGAGACAGTAAGCCTTCAGAAGACTTGATACATACTTCCAAATTGCACAAGACAGGATTTACTAATTTAGTTTCCCACCAACAGCGTATTAAAAAGTGCCTGTGGTAATTAAAGGGGGAAAAGGCCACTGCCAACATGAGAGACTAAAAGTAGTTAACTCATTACTGAGTTCATAACTTCTTTATCTCAAATTCTGCAAACAAATGGGAGTGGAACCCAGAGATTTTCCTTGACAGCTTGGTGCCCAGCCCAGAAGGATCTTTGTTGTCTGGCCCACGAGGTCACCGGCTCCTGGGGTTTTCAGTGCAGCAGGTATCCTTGTCCAGGGTCTTTGTTTCCCGCTGGTCATTGGCCCAGCATGCTTCCGGTGGGCACTTGGGAACCACCAGGGGGCAGTGTGGAGCTGTTGAGCATGCTCTGCGCGCCTTCCGACTTACCCATGTTGAAACTTTCAATAATACAAATATTCCTTTGTTCTGTTTTATGACTTCTCAGATTGGTATTTATAATATTGATTTGCTTACATTAGTATTTCATCCCCTTCCAATTATTTTTATGTTTATGTGTTGTAAAAAAAAATAACCCGATCCATCATAGCTCTTCTGTAGCTGGGGGCCAGGACACCTGGGTTGTTCTGATCCCAGCTCTGCCAGTGCCTTCCGTGACCTTGGTGGGACAGCTCACCCCATGGGCCTGACTGCCCTTGTCTGAGGAGTGCCAGGATGGGCTGCAGGAGTGGTATGTTTTCCTCTCTTCCAGCACTAGCATAATGAAAGGATTAAGAGTTGGCCTTGGCCAGGTGTGGTGGCTCATGCCTGTAATCCCACCACTTTGGGAGGCCGAGGCGGGTGGATCACTTGAGGTCAGGAGTTCAAGACCAGCCTGGCTAACATGGTGAAACCCTGTCTCTACAAAAATACAAAAATTAGCCGGGTGTGGTGGCGTGCATCTGTATTCCAGCTACTTGGGAGGCTGAGGTGGAAGAATCGCTTGAACCCGGGAGACGGAGGTTGCAGTGAACCAAGATTGTGCCATTGCACTGCAGCCTGGGCAACAGAGCAAGACTCTGTCTCAAAAAAAAAAAAAAAAAAAGAGTCGGCCTTTGGGGCTGGGCGTGGTGGCTCACACCTGTAATCCCAGCACTTTGGGAGGCCGAGGCAGGTGGATCACTTGAGATCAGGAGTTCGAGACCAACCTGGCCAACATGGTGAAACCCTGTCTCTACTAAAAATACAAAAATTAGCTGGTGTGGTGGCGCACACCTGTAATCCTAGTTACTCAGGAGGCTGAGGCAGGAAAAGCACTTGAGCCCAGGAGGTGGAGGTTGCAGTGAGCCAAGATCACACCATTGCACTCCAACCTGGGCAACAAAGACTCTGTCTCAAAAAAAAAAAAGAGTTGGCTTTTGGGTTTGGGATAGACTTGGGCAAGTTAGTTAACATCTTTGTACCTTAATCCCTTCATCTGTTAAATGAGGATAATAATAGCATCAACTTATAAGGCTGTGGGGTTAAACGAAATAACACATGGAGTATCTGGCACAAGGTAACACATCACTAAATGTTTTCTTTAAAAAAACCTGTTTATCCAAGATTTATGCAGACAGTTTCCTGTCCTTGGCTTTGGCACATACTTATTTGCTTATCTGAAATGATACTAATATCAAACAGAGTATGAATTTCAGAAGTGCTGTATTCCACAGCAGGGCTGAATGGAAGAATCCCAGCATCAAGGCCCCCAGCTACAAAAGATTAGAATGTTTTTATTTTTTTTTATAATATATTAACTGTAGGGGAAAATATAAAAATAGAAGCAGATATGATATCGGTAAATGTTTTTTATTTGATCACTTTAGGTAAATGGAGTCTTACTCGCCTCATAGGGTCTCCACTGGCAGCGGACCTTCCCATTCCCTCTATCCATCATTCTCCCAAAAGGTGATGGTTTCTCTGTTCTCACCCTAGGTCAGCTAAATTAGGGTCTGTGGCAACAACCCCAGGAGTGTGACCACTAATTGCCTTTGCATACAATATTTCCACTAGAGCTGCCTGGGAGGCAACACCTCCAGAGAGGACTTGCACCTCTAATTTGGTTAATCCTAGAACACCCTGCAATAGTCATCAAGCACCTCTCACAAATGATATGCTGTGCTAAAGGCCGTGGGGACCCAAAGGGCAAATAAGATTGGATGCCTTTTTTTTTTTTTTTTTTTTTTTTTGAGACAGAGTCTCGCTCATGTCACCCAGGCTGGAGTGCAGTGGCGCAATTTCGGCTCACTGCAACCTCTGCCTCCTGAGTAGCTGGGATTACAGGCGCCCGCCACCATGCCCGGCTAGTTTTTGTACTTTTCGTAGAGACGGGGTTTCACCATGTTGGCCAGGCTGGTCTCGAACTCCTGACCTCAGGTGATCCACCCTCCTCGGTTTCCCAAAGTGCTGGGATTACAGGCGTCAGCCACCGTGCCCAGCCTGGATGGCTTTCTGAAGCGGCAGGTTAAAAAAAAAAAAAAAAAAAAAAAAAGATTGGATGCCTATCCCCAAAGAGCTTAGGGGAAGCTAAGCGAGGAAATGAGCCTGGCTGTGAGCTGGAAAGTCAGCGGGCAGCAGGGTGTGTGACCGACCTGGAGGAACGAGTGTGGGGCAAGGTGAATGTTAGGGAGCCATTGCAAGATAGTGGTAGTTGAGATGGAAAAAACACAGGACTTGATGGGCTAGATGACAAAGTGAGGAAGAAGGTGGAGGAAAAGATGTCTGAGGTTTTGACCCTGCAGGTACGTGAGAAGAGAGAGATGATAGATCTCGGTGAGAAGCAATTTGGGAAGACAATAGTGGTATGTCCTGGGACACTCTGACCTTTGAGTTTGTGTGCAGAGCCTCTTTCTCCAATTCCTAGGGGTGACCTCATCCACAACTGGCAGTAGCCCCTAGATAGCCACAAACATGCAATCCAACGAGTATTCCCCGGATGACACTTACTCGCATAATCTTTGCCACATACCACCTATACTATTTACATAATTATTTTTCTTTGAATTGATTCACTTTTTTCCACTTTTTAGACATGGAGCTTCACTGTAAGCAACAGTATCCAAGATATCAAACTTTGCCTGTAACATGTATGTGTAATTGTGTATATGTATATACATGTGCATACACATACATAAAAATACACACACACATATGTATTTATAATTTTGTTTGGCTATATATACATTTTTGTTTTGTTGTGTTTTGTACAGACAGGGTTTCACCATGTTGCCCAGGCTAGTGTTGAAATCCTGGGCTCAGGTGAGCCTCCCAAAGTGCTGGGCTTACAGGCGTGAGCCACCACACCCAGCCAAAAATACATATATATTTTAAGGCCTATTAATGTAAATATTTTAGGTACTAAAAAATAGGAGGTGTTGTTTAATAGTACTGAGATGGGAACTTCTCAGCCCTTCCACTGTCCATCATAACTTCCTGCACCCTCCCTTCAATATGGACAGAAAATGGTGGTGTTCCCTGAGATATGTAAGCCGCATGTGCACCCACATTTGCATACACACTAGGGTAGGGTGCAGGACCCATTCTTCAGGCTCCTTTATCAGGAGCAATGGCCCTGTGTAGAGGTGGCTGGTGTGACCCTTATTCTCCTGTGTCCTTGTTCACCTGTGGGGTCGGAGATCTCTCCTGGAACTGCCCGTCTATGGAGAGGCCCCCTCAGACATTTCCCATCTCCCGGTGCCCAGGAGTTGTTGACTTTGGCCAGCTGCTGGGCCTGCAGGAGCCACGGGGAAGGGTTCTGAGAGACCCTTGAAGCTCTGTGGTTGGAAGGCAGCTCCAGGCTGCCTGGCTGCTTTTTTGTGTTGAGTATTTCACTGGCCCCAGATAAGCGCTTCCTGTTCCCCATTGATTATACACAGATCCTGCTTCCTTTCTCCTCAATACCTGGGATGCTTTCCAGCTTCTCCTCCCATAGGGGAAAGTCCATAAACTTTAGAATTCTCAGGCCTGCTTTTGGTCAATGGACTTTCTGCAAATTATGACTGTTTTTGCCATCTAGTCACATTCTTGGTGAAGCCTTCACCTCTGTCTAGGAGCTGAGTTCTGCTTTGTGCCAGCCAGGAGAGATGATTTTACAACCTGGTTTCTGCCCCTCCTTCTCACCAGACAGAACATCTGTATCTACCTCTTGGCGTAAATCAGAGAGAATAAATAGATTGCACCTTACAGGTCAATTTTAATCAACTGTTAGTAGCTGCCTCAGTGTTGAAGATTCTGAGGTCGTACCCAGCTTTAGCAAGAAAGAGTGCCATGGTCTACTAGCAGTGTCTGCCACAAGCACAGAGGGATGGGACCTCTCCTGTGCCCCATATTTGCTATCCCAAGATTCCGAGATCAGTTGGAAGTTTATTTTTTATTTAGAGACAGAGTCTCACTCTGTCACCCAGGCTGGAGTGCAGTGGCGCAATCACAGCTCACTGTATCCTCGAACTCCAGGGCTGAATTGATCCTCCCAGCTCAGCCTCTCAGGTAGCTGGGACTACAAGCGTGTGCCACCACACCTGGCTAATTTTTTTTGTATTTTTGTAGAGACGGGGTCTCATCTCACTTTGTTTCCCAGGCTGGTCTTGAACTCCTGGGCTCAAGTGATCCACCTGCCTCAGCCTCCCAAAATGCTGCGATTACAAGTGTGCGTCCCATTCCCACCCACAAGTTTCTAGAAGGCAGAAATCATGTCCTTGTACCCTCAGAGTTACAACATAAACGCCCAACGTCCTATATTCTAGTGCCAGTGTCGAGTAAATCCAACAGCCTCCAGCAGGCTCAGTTTCCTTTTTTTTTTTTTTTTTTTTTTTTGATTCGGAGTCTCCCTCTGTCACCCAGGCTGGAGTGCAATGGTGTGATCTCAGCTCACTGCAACTTCTGTCTCCCAGATTCAAGCAGTTCTCCTGCCTAGCCTCCCAAGTAGCTAGGATTACAGGCACCCGCCACCACACCCGGCTAATTTTTGTATTTTTAGTAGAGACGGGGTTTCGCCATATTGGCCATGCTGGTCTTGAGCTCCTGACCTCGTGATCCTCCTGCCTCGGCCTCCGAAAATGCTGGGATTACAGGCGTAAGCTACCGCGCCCGGCCCAGTTTCCCATTTTTTAAATGAACATAATAGTATCTGCTTTACTTATATCCAGGAGTCAGTAATATCAAATCAGATAATTAATATGGAATGCTTTAAAAAGTAAAACAACTATAGAAGTATATCCTGCCTGCAGGACCCAGCACAGATGCCACCTCCTCTATGAAGTTTTCAGTTGTTCCACGATAATTCTTGCCCATTGCGATCCCTGTCTTATCTGAACCTGTCATTTATAGGCTTATAGTCTAGTTATTTATATACTTTAAAAAATCTCTCCTGTGGTATATCATGCATATAAACAGCCACCTTTTATATGAGACACTCACTAAACATTGATGGAGGGCTCTGTACAGAGCTGTCACTGCATCTTGATCATCTGGTAGGCAGTCCTGTAAGAATGGGTAGCCTCCTGCTAGCTTTAAACAGCATAGTTTTATATTTTAGAAAGATGTTTCTAGAGGTAAGTGAAGGGTAGACTGGAAGAGATGAACTGAGAACAGGAGCACCCTTCATTTCTGTCAACTACCCTATTCTTGGACAACAGACATTTTGTCAATGTGAGGCAAAGCAACCTGCCGATGTGGTTTGCAGCCCACTACCATCCCTTTCAAACCAGGTTGCCCCCCACCCCCGCTGCCTTCCTCCTGGGTGAGAACCTGCAGGAGCTCAAGCAAACCCAGAAGGCTGCTGCAGGGGCCCCTCCTCGGAATAGGGTTCAAAAGATGTCCAGAAGCCATGGAACTGGGTGGCCCAGAGCAGGTTAGGGAGGTAACTAAAGGCATTAAAGTGGATTTTGAGGTTTCTGGTTAGGTACACTGAAGGCACAGGATTGAAAATAATTCATCTGGGGTTAGTGTTAATAGCTTTGCTTACTGTTTCTATGATGTAAGACATACTGATTGTAAAAATTTCAAGTGAAGAAGAAAAATATGAAAAAGAAACTAATAAAATTGCCTGAAATGTTAAAAATCCAGTGATAACATTTGGGTGACTATGCTTCCAGATTATTTAATTGGCTTTTCTCACTGAACAGTTTGTCCAGGACAGTTTGTTCAGGTCAATAAATGTGAATGGCTGGGCGTGGTAGCTCAAAGCTATAATCCCAAGCACTTTGGGAGGCTAAGGTGGGAGGATCACTTAAGGCCAAGAGTTTGAGACCAGCCTGGGCAACATAGTGAGACCCTGTCTCTACCAAAAAAAAAAAAAATTAGCCGGGTGGTGTGGTGCTTGCCTGTAGTCCCAGCTATGCAGGAGGCTGATGTGGGAGGATTGCTTGATTCCATGAAGTCAAGGCTGCAGTGAGCTACAATCGTGCCACTGCACTCCAGCCTGGCTGACAGGGCAAGACCCTATCAATCAATCCAATAACCAGTATATCAATCAATCAATAAAAAAATCACCCAGAAGGCATGCAGAACCTGCAGCTACAGGGCAGGAGGCAGGAGAGGCTTCCCCAGAGCTGCCCATGTCATGTGGCAGTTCAAAAGCCAGTTGCCTTTATTTTCTTTCTAAAGTCATCCATGCCCTTGCAAAGACAGGAGAGTGTCTAGAGACAGGAGCGTGCAAAGACAGAGGGAGTGGAACAGAAGCCACCCTTCTGGGGGCTGAGAAGTACCTAGGAGGCAGGGAGGGCACGTAAGCAGCCTGTGTACATGCTGGGAAGGGAAAGGGGGAGAACCAGAAGGGGCAGCTGCCCACCAGCAGCTTCCTGGGCTCTCCTCCCGCCTCCTCCTCACTCACAACAGTGCACAGCCTCAGCCTCAGCTCCTTCTCTCTGGCCTCTTCCACCTGAGTGAAGATCAAGTGCAGGAGAGGTTGCACAGGCTGTGCCAGCTGCAAGGAACCCACAGACCCCTCCTGTGTTTCACCTGCAGTGACTCCATGCTCATCCTCCCCCGTCCCCACCATCCAGCAGATTGTGCGCCCCACTTCCTCTGTGCCACACACATCTTTTTTCCCTCCTTCAAATCATCACCCATACAGAGGACAATTCGCAGCCTCACTCATTACAAGAGTAATGGAAACTCCAGCGAGGGACTTTTTTACCTGTCAGTTTGGCAAAGTTTAAACAGTTTAATAACCTTGTATGGGCAAGGGTGTGGGGAAATAAGCCCTCTCCCAGGTTGCTGTTAGCAGTGTCAACTGGGAGAAATTTAATAACACTCCTCAGAACTTAAGTGTGCATATCTTTGGCCTAGTGATTCCCCTCGCAGCTGGAAATGTGTCCTCCCACTATAGACATACATGGGCGACATTGTGAGTGTTCAAGGGTGTTCACTGCAGCAGAAGCCTGGGAAACACCTCCATGTCTGTGAGCATGGGCCCCTTGAGTCAGTTATGGCACCACCCTATGGTGGCTGCTATGTAGCTGTAACCCAGGAGGAGGCAGCTCTGTGGGGATGGCTGGGACCAGCCCTACTATGCTGGCGAATGGAGTTGGGGGCAGAGTGGCGTGGGTGGGTATGTGCAGGCTGGAGAACAGGCTGCAGGCTGTGAAGGAGAAAGGCATTTGCTCTTTCAGCCCAGTCTGAGCTCCTGATCAGAGGCCAGCAGGTGGACTCTGCATCCCATGGGGGCTTGGGCAGATGTTCTCACCTGAGGGCTTGAGGGGAGGGAAGCGTGTCAGTAGATTCCCAGGCGCACAGCGATAGGGGAGAGACAGAGGGAGGGTCCCGGCAGGGTTCACCTCAGGGAATGGAGGACCGGGTCTCCAAAGCCAGTTTCCACGAAGACACTTCCTGCAGCGCATTGGTGGCTGGGCAGTGAGCACGGACACTGCCCAGGCCCAGCAAACCCAATGTCACAGCCGATGGGAGAGGCAGCTTGTGACTCAGCAGGCCCAGCACTCCAGGCTGCAGAACTGCGGACCCGAAAGCAAGTTGAACTTTGACATTGTTTGAAAGCCTGGGGCTCTGTCCCGGGGTCCCCCTGGTCAGGGCCACCACAGAATGGTTATGCCTAGTGCTCTGGGAGCAGAGTTTTCCCTCCTCCAGAGCATGCAGCTGTCAGGGGGACATACCTAGCCAAGTGTCCGGCTCTCCATCAAGACCTCAAGCAGGCCCACGTCAGCTGAGAACCATGTGTGTCTCAGCTTTCCAGCGGTCCCAGCAAGTCAGGACACATCTGAGACCACCCCCCCAACCCAGCTCCTGCCCACAGGCATTGGTGTGCTCGAGCCAGCTGGCACCCAGCCAATTGGTAGCATCTCTTCCGCAATGAGCCTTCAGTGACTCGTTGTGGTACCTTGAAATCAGCAGGAGTATTTACACCATGAATACCAGCAAATGCTTTGGTTTTACACTTTGTTTTTTGCTTAGAGAGCCAGTTGTTAGGCATTTACCAACACACCACTGAACCAGACCTGTCTCCCAAGGTAAAGTGCAGGTCACAGGCTCCTAGAATACCAATAACTTACACATTTAGTGACTGAACACAGATTTCTTACAAGCTGTCCGCATGCCCCACACTCTGCCTGGTCCTCTCCAGTGTGAGAGAACACTCACACTTGAGTGTGACAGCCACACGTGAGATAATCACTCTGCCAGGCAGTAGGTGTTCTTATTCCTATTTTACATGTGGAAACCAGAGGTTCTGAAAGGTGATGTACACAGGCACACAGCTTGTAAGTGGGGTTCAGCTAGGACCCCTGATTCCATGTTTGTTGAACACCTCAACACGGTCGGCACTCTCAGCGCCCTCTGTGTTTAGACAAACAGCTGCATTTGACTTTTCCTTCCAAAGGAGACCATCTAGTCCAGGCCCCTGCTTTAGGCTGATGAAGTAAAATATTCCCATTTTAAAGGTGAGAAGATGGAGTCCAGAAAGGTTAGAAAGAGCCTGGAACCCTGATCTCTTGCTTCCTGTGCTCTAAAACGAAAGCTTGGCTTCTGTGGAGGAGCCAGTTTTTAAAAACAAACCTTTCATCAAATCTAGGAGGCAAAATTGCCAGGTTCCTTGGAATGGGAGGGGAAGAGAATAGTTTGAGATCATCCAGAAAAGAAAGAATCATTTGGGCAAAGCAGGGGAAAGAGGTGTTTGGTGAAACTGACACCTAATTGACACACTCTTACTTTTGAGTTTACTATTCAGTCATGAAATGCTTTTGGAGCCCCTCTGCTACCAGTGCATGGGCTTTAAAACCATTTGTTGACTAAATGCTGTGACAAGTGCTAGAGAGAGCAGTCACTTCATTGGTTTAAGACCAGTGCACGCCAGGTGCGGTGGCTCACCCCTGTAATGCCAGCAGAATTGGGAGGTGAAGGCGGGCAGATCACTTGAGCTCAAGAGTTCAAGACCAGTCAGGGCAACATGGTGAAACCCTGTCTCTGCCAAAAATACAAAAAATTAGCCAGGCGTGGTGGCGCATGCCTGTGGTCCCAGCTACTTGAGAGGCTGAGATAGGAGGATTGCTTGAGCTTGAGCCCAGGAGGTGGAGGTTGCAGTGATCTATAATTGCACCACTGCACTCCAGCCTGGACGACAGACCGAGACTCCATCTCAAAAAAAAAAAAAAAAAAAAAAACAATACCTCAAGAAAGAATCTAACCTACCCTCAGGTAAAACAAAAAATGTGTTTGGGATTTAGTGCCATCCACAAAGTTAAGCAAAGGCATAAATGACTCATTCTTAAGAAAGAAGGGATAAGAGTATAAAACTTGTTTTATACTTTTGCCCCTGGAACTCTTTGTCTAATCCATCTTGTTTGGGAACAAGTTCTTTACACTTTCGTTTTCTCTTACTGACTGCTGAAAACTAAAAATGTTTTCCCAATTGGGAAAGCTTTTCTGTCTCCCTGTTCCTGAGTTCATTGCTCAGTGTCAGTGTATTTTCAAACTTAGATTCATTTGTGAACTTTCCTACAGAAGATAGAAACAGGTCTCCAGGAACTGGCCAAGTTGGGCATCCCAGCCTCCATGCTACGTTTACATATTCTCGGCAGAACTAAGCCAGTTACTGTGAGAAGCAGGCATTGCCACGAGTGAAATGGGCTCCTGTGTGGCGGCTTTCCCACCACAGTGACAATGACATTCTTCAAAATGCTCTCCTTGTCCTCTTAGAGGCTCTATGTAACAGGAACCTATACTATAACCGTATTATAAATGAAAAATGTGAAGAAGCGATCCGTGTCTCCCTGTCTCCATTCTGCCACAGTTGCAGTGGTTTCTTGCCTGGACTACTGCAAATCCTACCAGAGTCAGCCTTCTAAACACCAGTCACATCTCTCCCCTGCTCTAAAGGCTTCAGGGAGAGGCTGTTCAACCCCACATTACAGATGTGGAAACTGGGCCTAAGCTCACTGCATTAATACAGCATGGGACAGGGTTTCAACACATCATGATTGCCGGGTTCTGGGTGAGGAATTGAGGTGCAGCATGACCCTTGAGGAACTTACAGTCCCAAGGGCAGACAGAGTGTGCAAAGCGGGAGGAGTAGCCTGGTGAGTGCTGTGGAAACACCGTGTGCCGCTCCTCGAGAGCGATGGACCCGTGGAGGACTCATGCCAAGGAGGGTGACCTTGGGAGGACTGGGTTTTGAAGAAGGGAGGTTAAAGTTTCCCACAAGTGAAGGATGCAGTAAAGGCCACAGCAGGCCGGGGAGCAGCAGGGCAGCGTGGTGCGTTCAGAGTGCAGTGAGGACTCTGTGCAGCTGGGGTGGGGGGCGGTAAGGGCAGAAGCCAGAAGGATAGGGTGGTGTGGGATTGCTGGTGAGTTTGGGGGCTTTATCTCTTGACCCCAGAAACCAACCAGGGAAGTGTTTTGAGCAGGGGAGAGATGTGACTGGTGTTTAGAAGGCTGACTCTGGTAGGATTTGCAGTAGTCCAAGCAAGAAACCACTGCAACTGTGGCAGAATGGAGACAGGTAGACACGGATCGCTTCTTCACATTTTTCATTTATAATACGGTTATAGTATAGGTTCCTGTTACATAGAGCCTCTAAGAGGACAAGGAGAGCATTTTGAAGAATGTCATTGTCACTGTGGTGGGAAGCCGCCTGCACCCGGAGTTTGGGTGTAGCTTTGGGTTCTGGGTGGCACTGGGACTTTACATCTTCCGAAAAGCCTGGGCAACCCTTGCTTCGCTATCAAAGGGGATCCTGGCTCTAGGTCCCCAAAGTCACTATTTACCATAGGGGTCCAGAGAGGCAGGAAGGACCAGTCACCAAAACGGGGACCCTTTGCGTCTGCTGATGGGCAAGTGGCCAAAAATGGGCGAGACTGTGGGGCTGGAGCAAGGGGCGCTTTCTCTGCCTACTGGGCCTGTCCTCTAGAAGCAGCGGAAGGCGTTCTCTGGGCTGGAGTTTTCTCACCTGTGCAGTTTTTGGAGCTGACTTGTTTTCCTTGCGTGCAACTGTGGGGAGCTGTGGATTCTGTAACATGAAGCTTTGTTTCCTCTGTTGCCCAGGCCCTGCTTAAAGGCTTTTCTGTGAGAACGTGTGAACAGGGAGAATGTGGGCGTTCCCCCGAGCCCTGTAGAGTCCTGTCCACACTAAGCAAGTGTGGGACAGGGTGAGGACGGCTGGGGCGGGGCCCTCCCTACCTTCTGGGAGCCAGAGGGTTAATCTCCGTAGCTCATTGGCAGTCCTGCCTCTGTACAGGGCATGCTGGGATTTCCTCCCAGCTGTTTTACATCACGAAGATTTGTGTGTTGGGGAAATTCCAGGGCACAGCTGCAATTAATCTGCTCCATGGCTCCAATCAATGCGAGGATTCTGTAGGATGGATTCTCCGCCTCCCTGCAGGAAAGGGGACTCTAGCTCTCTAGTGACAGCATCTTTCAGAGGGACCCTTCCCGAGATCCACGTTGAGTAGAAACAGCCCGCCGGGCCAAGTGCTTGCCCCAAGGAGGGCTCTAAGGAGGGGCCCAAAACATTAAGAAAGAGAGGAGCAGAGCCCCTCTGAATAATAAAGCCACAAGAACACTGATGGCAACACTCGATAAAGATGTCACCCAAAGAAAAGAAAACTTTGTTCACCTTTACTTAGGAATGTAAAAGTCAAAAATTTAAAACATGACTGGCATTCCACAATACAGCATAAGAAGGAACAAACCACCATGACCAAATAGGGCTTACCTGGGAAAGGCAAAAATGTCTTCATGTAAGAAAATCTGTTGCTATATCATAATCTATTGCTACATCTCATAAATGAGTCAAATAAGAGAAACCACATGACCATTTTGGTAAATGCTGCGAGAAAAATGCAACAACTGCTCCAATGAAAACAATGTAAAAATAGGATTAGAATCATCCTTCCTTAACGAGGTAAAGATATGTTTTAAACCACAGCCTCAATCTACTTAACTGTGAACCACAGTAGCAGAACCCCAGTCCCCAGAAAAGCTTCTCAGATTCAGTGAGACTGGAAAACTGTGTATCTGTCCTGTCTTAGATAGTCACGATGTAGTAAATCGAAGACAGTAGTACCTGCCGTTTGGGTTTGGTGTTTTCCTTTCTATTTTTGAATATCCAAAAGCGAGTATTTAACCCACAGAAAGCACCCCAGAAGTGGGAGCGATCGCTGTTGCTTGGCCATCAGTTGCATTGATGCCATTCATCATCATTTCAATGTGTTACAGTCCAGTGGACATCCCCCAGGAGGGAGGTGGCTGGACCAGCCTGTGTACACATCTTCTCTATGGGCTGAAGCCCAGCCATGACACACTGGTCAGGAGCTGGGCCTTGCAGAGCCAGTTAAATGTAGCCTAGACTGGGCATGGAGAAACCAGCAGTTTTAACCTGCCCACATACCATTACCATGCAAAGAATCTAAGCACAGTCAGCCATCATTTACTTCTCCAAGGACATGCTCCCACCCATGAGTGATTGACCTCAGGGTGATCGTGGGGTTGGCCTCACAGCTAAGAAGAGCTTTATTGGCTGGGCATGGTGGCTCACACCTGTAATCCCAGCACTTTGAGAGAGCAAGGCGGGAGGATTGCTTGAGCCCAGGCGTTGAAGACCAGCCTGGGCAACATAGCAAGACCCTCATCTCTAAAAATAAAAAATAAAAATAAATAAATAAAGAGAAGAACTTTATTTCCACTCTAGTTGGGCTGGGCCTGACCTAGGAATTCAGAACTACCTGGCCATCTTCAAATCTCTGGTACTGCAGTGGAAGAGGATTACAACGGGTGTCACTGGCTCCTACTGTCCTTTCCTCAGAGCTGTGATGCAGAGGCTATCCATGGCCAAGCTGTAGGGGCTCCAAAGTCTTAGAGCTCTTCCTCCTCCCCCCATCACTCATCTCCAAATCTTAAAAAGACAAATAGAAAAGGGGAAGTGACAATCCTCCACACCCCTGCCTCCCAGAGTGAGTCCCTCTCTGCACACCGTCCCCACACCACCCCAGGCATGGCTGGAGCAGGGTCAGTCCCGGTGAGATGCTCACTGTTCCCAGGACCACCTCTCCCTTCTGGTCTTTTCCTTCACACTGCCTGACTTGTCTGTAAGGGGCCAGGTATCAGTGGTAGGCATGGCCAGTGTGGTCTCCTCCCAGCAGAAGCCAAGACTTCTTGTTACATAGATAAAACAAGTACATGGTCAGACACCCAAAAGAGTGGCTATTACTGAAAACCCTTACTCTGAATGTGTGTACAAAATACAAGCATACATAAATGTACCTGTACCTTGATATCCCCAGCACCAAGGGAGACAAACCCTCATGGAGCTCGCAGTGTATTGGGTACCAGCTCCTTGGCCACTAGAGCAGTGATTCTCAGTTGGGGGAGGGAGGATTCTCTCCCTCAGCCCCAGGAGACATTTGGCAAAATCTGGAGACATTTTTGATTGTCTGTATGGGAGTGCATCGGCATTTAGTATTATAGTTAGAGGCCAAAGATGTTAAACTTTACAGGACAGCCCACCACCCCCAATAAAAAAATTATCCAGCCCAAAATGTCATAGTGCTGAGATTGAGAAACAGTGCGCTACAGTCCTACAAGCCAACTCTGCCAGACAATCTATAAGGTCACTTGAGAGGATTATTTAAGACCCAAAACTCACCGGGCACGGTGGCTCACGCCTGTAATCCCAGCACTTCGGGAGGCCGAGGCGGGCGGATCACGAGGTCAGGAGATCGAGACCATGGTGAAACCCCGTCTCTACTAAAAATACAAAAAAATTAGCCGGGCGTGGTGGGGGGCGCCTGTAGTCCCAGCTACTCGGAGAGGCTGAGGCAGGAGAATGGCATGAACCCGGGAGGCGGAGCTTGCAGTGAGCTGAGATTGCGCCACTGCACTCCAGCCTGGGCGACAGAGCGAGACTCCGTCTCAAAAAAAAAAAAAAAAAAAAAAAGACCCAAAACTCTAGCACCATCCCAAACTAGGGTTTACATTTCTTTGGACCACCCCCATATGATCTAAGGACATCCCTGGTAAGCCAACAAGAATGAATGTGTGTCTTTTTGGCCCTAAATAGGGAGCAGATGCTGGTAGAGTTGATGGATTTTAGGGTACCCATCTGTCCTGTTTAATATTAGGGGGTATAGATTTGGGATACTTCTCTTTTTTTTTTTTTTTTTTTGGGACACAGTCTCGCTCTGTCGCCCAGGCTGGAGTGCAGTGGCGCAATCTCGGCTCACTGCAAGCTCCGCCTCCCGGGTTCATGCCATTCTCCTGCCTCAGCCTCTCCGAGCAGCTGGGACTACAGGCGCCCGCCACCACACCCGGCTAATTTTTTGTATTTTTAGTAGAGGCGGGGTTTCACCGTGGTCTCGATCTCCTGACCTCGTGATCCGCCAGCCTCGGCCTCCCAAAGTGCTGGGATTACAAGCGTGAGCCACCGCGCCCGGCTGGGATACTTCTCTTTAGCACCTGATAGTTGTTATTGTAGTTTAATTTTTAAAACCAGAAATGTTCAAGTTGTTGCTTCTAGAAAAACTAATGTGGTGTTTAGGCTTCAAGTGCAAGCTCTGGGCACCTTCAGCATCCCTCCAGGAGAACGCTGACATGCACGAACCCATTCTGTTTCTGGGTGGCCAGCCCCGTGCAAGACAGAGAAGGAGAGAGAAAACACATCTGAGCAAAGAAAAGGCTGCGGGTGGAGAGTTGAGGAAGACAGTCTTAGGAAAAGCTTCGTGACTTGGTCTTGTGCAAGGTGTGGGATTTGAAGTCAAGAGACCTAGGCTCCAGCTCCAGCTGTCTTGTATGAAGTTGGGCAAGCCGTTTGGGTTAGCCTTTGTTTGTGTCCATTAGCTCCTTTTTTTTTTTTTTTCTTTGAGACAGGGTCTCACTCTGTGACCCAGGCTGGAGTGCAGTGGTGTGATCTCGGTTCACTGCAACCTCCGCCTCCCGGGTTCAAGTGATCCTTCTACCTCAGCCTCCCAAGAAGCTGGGACTACAGGTACGCACCACCATGCCCAGCTAATTTTTGTATTTTTAGTAAGAAACGGGGTTTCACCATGTTGGCCAGGCTGGTCTTGAACTCTTGACCTCAAATGATTTGCCCATCTCGGCCTCCCAAAGTGCTGGGATTACAGGCATAGCCGCTGTGCCCGGCCTAGCTCCTTTTAAAATTTGGGATAGTCACCCCTACTTGTCATTGCACGGTTGATGTGAAGATTACACTGGGTTTTGTGTGTGAAAATGCTTTGACAAGTGCAAATGTAGCACAAATGTTATTCACAGTGGAAATAAGTTTTAACTATTGATACCAATATTTGCCCAGTGCTTTTAACTTGCCACAGCCATTGAAATCCCAGTTAATTCATATTGAGTGTGTGGGCTCTGGGTAGGGCAAGAGATGGGTGGTGGTGGGAAGGGAGGAAGAACATAGGGTCAGCAGAGGACAGGGACAGAGGTGAGACCCCATTTGCGGGCTGAGGGGTGGGGGTACAGAGGTCACAAAGTGAAAAGGCTGTCCTAATTCATAGGGCTTCATTCCCACTTCCCACCAGGTCTCCCACACCAGGCCTGCTTGGCCCATCCCATGTGCTAGTCTGGCCTGTGACACATGTGACCTTAAGTTATTGTTCCTGCCCATGGACACCTTTTTGAAAGCCCAGTCCCTGCCGTCTCGGTCAAGACTTATGGTGAATGAAGAGCAAAGGGGCCTTCTGGGGCTCTTCCCATCGCCCTCCTGCTCCTGTACACAGCAGAGCCAGATTGTGATTGGTTTTTCCTGATATTACATGACCAGACTGAGGGATGATTCAAAGGCTTTTTTTTTCTTTTTTGAGATAAAGTCTCACTCTGTCGTCCAGGCTGTAGTGTAGTGGCACGATCTTGGCTCACTGCAACCTCCACCTCCCAGACTCAAGCCATTCTCCTGCCTCGGCCTCCCGAGTAGCTGGGACGATAGTCCTGCGCCACCACACCCAGCTATTTTTTGTTTTTTGAGTAGAGATGAAGTTTCACCATGTTGGCCAGGCTGGTCTTGAACTCCTGACCTCAAGTGATCCATCCGCCTCGACCTCCCAAAGTGCTGGGATTATAGGCATGAGCCACTGTACCCAGCCAAAGACTTCTTTCTGTGAAACTTTCTGGAGCCGCCACTTTCCGTTACAGCTTTCATTCTCAAAGGAGTCTCAAGAATTCTGCAAAGAGGCTGCTTGCAGGTCTGCTGCCCAGAAGCAACCTGTCAGTGTTGACACTAAGACAACATGTGCGCTTTTGCTCCTGGCAAAGACTAATGGTTTGCTTATGGAAATAATAGGCGTCATTTATCAAATGTCTCCCATGTGCGAGGCACTGTGTTCAATATGTGACACTGTCCCTAGTCCTCCGAACAACCTGTACTGTGAGTGATAATAGCCTTGCCTTACAGATGCTGAAACTGGGACTCAGAGTTGTTAATCACTCGCTCAGGGTCACACAGCCATGGGTTCAGAGTAAGAGCCTGAACCCGTGCATACAGGGCTCTGGAGCCCAGAAGGGCCCTTCCCAGTATTCCTGACTGCTGCTCCACTCAACTCACTCTTTCCAGGCTCTTGGCAAGGACTGTGCCTTGCCAGAGAGAGAGAGAGATTGTGTGTGTGTGTGTGTGTGTGTCTGTGTGTGTGTGTGTGTGTGTGTGTTGGGGAGGTACTGTTTGGTTTGGGTTTTTTGCACTGACGTGAGAAAGAATGGGGTACTGGGTAATCTTTTCAGGGTTGAGAGACGCTATAATGAAGTAAAGCTCAGCATCCTTGAGTTGGGGTAGATGTTGCCCGTGACTCCGTGTCAGGCAGATGGCTTTTATTCATTCATTGCCAGATACTTCTGGACGGCTGTTTTGTAGGGAGCATTGTGTGTGGATGTCATAAGCAATGGAAATGGATGGGACAGGATGGCCATCTGGGAGCCTCTGCTTCCTTGATCAGCCCTGCCTGTCCATGACTACAACATAGGGAGGGGACTTGAGCCTCACCAGCAGGTTCTTTGAATATGTTGATTGGTTGTGCTGGAATGGATCGGTTCTCTCCACCGCTTAAAGTTCAGCTTAGTTGTCATTCGTGACCCCCCCCCGACCCCCGCAAAATGACAGAGGGCGTGGTGAGGGTGGTAGTGATTGTAAATATATGCTCGCCCCTGTTATAATCATTTGGAAACTGACCCAGTACAGGGCATGTGGTATGAAAATGCAGGCCACCCCAGTGGCCTGCCCCGGCACCCCAACAGCAGAGCCCAGCAAACTTTGGGTACTTGTGAGGCCTCATCTCACCAACAGCTTTTTCTTTTATGTTCCCTGTGCAGTACCTGCAGATGAAATGGCCCCTCCTCGATGTCCCCTCCAGCGCCACAGTCAAGGACACGAGGTCACCATCTCCAGCACACTTGGTAAGTCTGTTTCACCTTAAAGTACCAAAGGGCCACTATTAGTGGCCTCATCCCATGCCACTGCCTTCTGCCATCATGCTGAAGCAGATGGGGTCCAACAGTGTTTCCTCAAATGTATGAGTACAGTGAGGAAGAGCTGAGTGCTTGGGGCTAACAATTGGGTTGTGACCTCAACACACACACCACACCGCCTCAGATGTTGTGTAACTGGAAGAGCCGTCCCCTAACCCCCACGGCCCTGGCTGCTCACCCTGGTTCATCACAGAAGCCTGCCTCCGATCCTTCCTGGCTGCCATCTGAGCCCGCTGCCCACTTCACGTGGGCAAGGGTGGCCTCTCTCTCCTGTTGAGGCTTACCCAGAATTGCCTCCTCTTCTCCCTCATAGCTGCCAGGCAATAGCTGAAAAGGCTCTTCTGTACAGGATGTTATAGGAAAGAATTCAATAGGACATATGCAAACAAATGCTCCTCAGGGCAGCCGAGCCTCTTCTGCCAGGCCCTGTGGCAATACCAGCTGGAAAGGAGGGTCTGAACAATCCTGGGAGATGGGAGCAGTGGATCCAAGCAGTTCCTCTGGCCTCCTCAGGACATGCAAAGGACTGAAACCCAAAGCCGATAAGAGATGCTCCTGGAACAGAACCAGATATCCTACTTTCCTGGACTTTTCCTGGGCGCTTGGGTCAACACTTGCCTTAAGACGCACTCACCCCACAAGCTGGTGCTTGCCCACTGTACAGTGAGCCTCAGAATCAGGGGATGCAGTTAGAAGGGACCCCCATCCTGCATGACCTATGCATTTTACAGACGAGCAGACCTAGGGCTTCACTATAACTGCCCTGTACTAGATATTAAGCGTTGGGCTTCTATGATGTTTATTAAAGTTTAATTATAGAAAATTTTAAAGATGTATAAAAGTAGAGAGAATTACATAATGAATTCTCATGTTCCCTTCACCCAGAATTTCCCTCTTGCTGCATTGGGTTTTAAAGCGAATCCCAGACATTATTTCATCTCATAGGACATTTTAAGAGATACTGGTAATTCTTATTCATTAAAAGCTTAGAGTCTAGCGGAAGAGAAAGAAGATATGCGCAGAAAGCTAAATAAATAAGGGTGCAGGGAGCCTGTGTGATTTCCAGGAATCAGGAGACCCGCTCTCCTGTGGAGCCCTTGGGAGTTTACAGTGGGATCTACAGTGGGATGCCACATGCAACTCTCAGGTGATTGTCACAGCCATCACCAGAGAGTCAGGCGAGTGTGACAGTGGAAGGAACCGTGAGTGGCAGGACTAGCCATCTGGGAAAGGCAGCAGGTTCTGCAGCCAGTCGCCAAGGCACAAGCTGCCGTTGAACAAGCACTCCACACCTCAGGCATAAGTCAGGGTAGTGGCTCTGGCCCCGAGTCCCACTTGGGATGGCCAAGCACGAGACACAGGTGCCCTCTAGTGGTGCCAGTCAGCCCTGGTGGAGGATGTCCGGATCACATCCGCCCACCCTAGACCTGGCTTGTGCTCCGCACCTCCCCCCAGTGCAGCCATCTCTGTTTCAGGTCTGTGCCTTCCTCTACCTCTCCTGTGCCGTCCGCCAGCCCACTCCTGAGATGGCTGGGCCCTCTGTCTTAGTGTCTCTCTGCATATTGTCGCATCTCCGTCTACTTTTTTTTTTTGAGACGGAGTCTTGCTCTGTCACCCAGGCTGGAGTGCAGTGACGTGACCTCCGCTCACTGCAAGCTCCGCCTCCCGGGTTGATGCCATTCTCCTGTCTCCATACTCAGCCTCCCGAGTAGCTGGGACTACAGGCACTCGCCACCACGTCCGGCTAAATTTTTTGTGTGTATTTTTAGTAGAGACGGGGTTTCACCGTGTTAGCCAGCATGGTCTCGATCTCCTGACCTTGTGATCCGCCCATCTCGGCCTCCCAAAGTGCTGGGATTACAGGTATGAGCCACCGCGCCCGGCCTCATCTACTTTTCAAGAACGCTATTTCCCTTTAAAAACTAACACATGAGACCAGGCGCGGTGGCTCACCCCTGTAATCCCAGCACATTGGGAAGCTGAGGCAGGCAGATAACCTCAGGTCGAGAGTTTGAGACCAGCCTGACCAATGTGGAGAAACCTTGTCTCTACTAAAAATACAAAATTAGCCAGGCGTGGTGGCGCATACCTGTAATCTCAACTACTCGGGAGGCTGAGGCAGGAGAATCACCTGAACCCAGGAGGCGGAGGTTGCAGTGAGCCGAGATTGTGCCATTGAACTCCAGCCTGGGCAGCAAGAGCAAAACTCCGTCTCAAAAGAAAAAAAAAAATTGGCATGGTGGCATGCACCTGTAATCCCAGCTATTTGTGAGGCTGAGGCAGGAGAATTGCTTGAACCCAGGAGGTGAAAGTTGCAGTGAGCTGAGATTGTGCCATTGCCCTCCAGCCTGGGCAACAGAGCAAGATTCTGTCTCAAAAAAAAAAAAAAAAAAAAAAAAAAAAAAAAACTTAACACATGGGGGCCAGGTGTGGTGGCTCACGCCTTTAATCTCAACACTTTGGGAGGCCAAGGAGGGAGGATTGCTTGAGGCCAGGAGTTTGAGACCAGTCTGGGCAACATGGTGAGATCTCTACAAAAAAATTTTTTTTTTTTTTTTTTTTTTTTTTTTTTTTTTTTTTTTGAGACGGAATTTTGCTCTTGTTGCTCAGGCTGGAGTGCAATGGCATGATCTTGGCTCACCACAACCTCCACCTCCCGGGTTCAAGCGATTCTCCTGCCTCAGCCTCCCGAGTAGCTGGGATTACAGGCATGTGCCATCATGCCCGGCTAACTTTGTATTTTTAGTAGAGCCGGGGTTTCTCCACGTTGGTCAGGCTGGTCTCAAACTCCCGACCTCAGGTGATCCGCCCTCCTTGGCCTCCCAAAGTGCTGGGATTACAGGCGTGAGCCACTGCCCCGGCCAAAATTTTTAAAATTAGCCAAATGCGGTCATTCACACCTATAGTCCCATCTACTCAGGAGGCTGAGGCGGGAGGATCTCTTGAGCCCAGGAGTTCGAAGCTGCAGTGAGCCATGATTGTGCCACTGCACTCTAGCCTGGGTGACAGAGTGAGACCCTGTCGTGAACAAAAAAACAAAACTAGCACGTGTACTCTGAGTTTCCCATTCTTCCTTTGGCACAGAGCAATCCTTCTCTGAGAAATGAAAGAAAAACCCTGTGTTCAGCCTTCTTGTTCCTGTGAGCACCGTCCTGTTTCTTTTCTAATGTTTACCGTCTGACTTCCCACACCTCTGTCACCTCCTTTATTCTGCCACTCCATTGCAGCCCGGCTCAGCGCTCCAGTCGCCATCGAATAACTAACTCCACTCATTTTCCTGCTTTTTTGCAATGCAGCTGACAGCCGAGGCCTGACTATTCTCTGCTTCCTGTAAATCTTTTCATTGAGTCCAAGATATTGTATTAATACACATAATCAGTTGTTTGTCCTTTTGAAGCTTCCATTTTCTTTCTAGACTTTTATTCAAATAAATCAGCTCTTCATCTTCACTTATTACTCTCAATGTTTGTGACAGAAAAATATATAAAATCCCATCAAGAGAGCTGTAGAACTCTCAAGAAAGTTCTACACCCATAGTTCCAACTGCCAAACAAACATCTAACCATTGCAGATGTGTGCTCCACAAATAATAACTCAGCATTGTGGTGGAGCAGGGGTCCCTTAGTTTGTCTAAGAGCAGAGAAGCATGAACCGTTGCCACACATGGCATTATAGATAGCAACATGGATAGCTTTCTAGTACATTTTATATTACCGTAGTCTATATTATAATATAGCAAAGCAGAAACAGGCCTCAAAAACTTAAGGGACATTTATGGGAGAAAATCTTAACATTAACTGGGAATTCAACAGATGGGGAGAAGGCCATCATTCTCAATGTTTGAGGCAGAGCATCTCATTCCAACGAGAGGTGTGTATGTGCAGGAGCAAAACCTGAGATACCCGGGGAGGAGGGTATGTGAGTGGGAGGCTGTATAATACACTTGGTTGAAATCCCAGATCCACCTCTTTCTATTTATGCAGCTCCAAGCAAATTACCTCATCTCTCTTTGCCTTGGTTTCCTCATCTATTAAATGGGGATTAGAAGAGGACTGACTTCATAGAGTCATTGTGCGAAAATGAGCGAGTGTATTGTAATGAGTCTAGAATTGTGCCTCTACCACAAAGTAAGTCCTCAATAACTATTAGCTTACTACTCCCAGCGTCACCACCACCACTACCGCTACCTCTACTATTATTAAATGAGAGGGAAAGAACAATGAAAATACTGTTTAATTAGCAAAACTAAGAGGTAATGAGGGCCTGAATTAGGTGCCAGAACAAATGGACAGATTGCAGAGGTAACAGAGATAATGAGCCTGTAGAATTTAGCATCTAATCCCCCAAGGATATGATTTAATTGGTCTGGGGTGCGGCTGGTATCTTAGTTTTTAAGCTCCCCAGGAGATTCCAAGGGGCAGCCAGAGTCGAGGATCATTGTTGTAATTGCAAATCACAAACCAGAGGCAGAGTGGAAGGAGGACCTAGAGACATCCCAGTTTACTCGATGCGGCTCTCCAGGCCAGACGTGTGAGTAGGACTTGAAGGTTTTTCGGAGGGAGTCACAGAGGTTTGGACACTGGCTTTCTTGTTAAAATACTCGAGATTATGAAATGTATTTTAGAGTCAGGAGTAAAATATTTAAGATGAGGTTTGCCCTGGGAGTAGAGCAAGTGAAGGAAACAGCCTGCATACTTGCAGAGATTTAGTGAGTCATGTAGAAGCTGCCTAACAAGGAAGTATGTCTAAGCAAGTCACAACTGGGCCAGGGTGCCGGATGAAGTTAAGTGCTTAATAATTTGGACTTTACACCTTCAAAACAAGCTCTAAAGACTAACAGTAACATTGTATAAGCAACTATTTGTAAGATCCGATCAGTGTAATCTCATCACTTGCAGATTATTATCTAGACCCCTCACCACGGCCCCACATGCCAGGTGCCTGTCTTCCCTCCACTCTCCCCCAGGAGCACTGTGTCCAGCCACACAAAACACATATATGCCCCTCTAGAATATAAGCAACACAAAGACAGGAATCGCACCTGAGCGCCCGTTGTAATGCTCGGGAGTATTTGTTGAATGAATGGAAGAATGAATGGTCTGGTAAAAAGTTAATACCCCTTCTCTACCCACATTTACCCAAGATCCAATCCCTTTTTTCTTTCAGAACTGTTTTTTAATTTTAAAAAATATTTTTTTGAATCATAAAAGTAATGCATGCACTGTGTAGAACTCTTGGGAAAATGCCAGAAAGCACAGAAAAAGATCTATAATCCCACAACCCACAAACATTTTGCTAAATAGTATTTCAGTCTGGAGTGTGTATGTGTGTGTGCGTGTGTGTGTGTGCGTGTGTGTACTTATAACTTGCTCTCTATCTGATGACCAAAATGCTTCCTGTCCAGGTAGATGCCTAATAAATTCTACTGAGTTACAGGCAAATGGGGCCAGAGACCACGAGACAAATAATCCAGATAATTTAGAAATGGTTGCAGTTCTCCAAAACTTTAGAGTGACTTAATCCAGCTTTTTGGAAAATGGTCAGATATTCAGGGTTTTTTTAATGCAAATTTTAGCTGTTAGGCTGAGCATCCAGAATCAGAAAAGGGACCTAGAGAGTAAGGAGTTGAGGGATAGAGGAAAGTGTGGAGAAAAATCTAGATGAGGTTAGTGCAAAGGCAGAAATATCTGCCAGCTTTGAAACTTTGCCACCTCTCTCTTCCTGGTTGCCTTTTATTTAAACATTTTAAAAATAGACAGACATAGATGGTTTCCAGTTGTTTGTTTGTTTTGAGACAGTCTCACTCTTGCCCAGACTGGAGTGCAGTGGCGCAAACTCAGCTCACTGCAACCTCCACCTCCAGGGTTCAAGAGATTCTCCTGCCTCAGCCTCCTGAATACCTGGGATTACAGGTGTTCACCACCAAGGCCAGCTAATTTTTTCATATTTTTGGTAGAGACGGGGTTTCACCATGTTGGCCAGGCTGGTCTCGCACTCCTGGCCTCAGGGGGATCCGCCCGCCTCAGCCTCCCAAAGTGCTGGGATTACAGGCACGAGCCACCACGCCTGGCCCAATTCTTTTCTCTCCCGAGACAGAGTCTCACTCTGTCACCCAGGCTGGAGTGCAGTGGCACAATCTTGGCTCACTTCAACCTCCACCTCCTGGGCTCAAGTGATCCTCCCACCTCAGCCTCCCAAGTAGCTGGAACCACAGGCGTGCACCATCATGCCCAGCTAATTTTTTGTATTTCTTATAGAGATGGGGTTTCGGCATGTTCGCCAGGCTGGTCTCAAACTCCTGGGCTCACCCAATCTGGCTGCCTTGGCCTCCCAAAGTGCTGGGAATACAGGCATGAGCCACCACGCCTGGCCCAAGTCAACTATTTCTTTGATAATGCTGTGTGACAAACAATTCAGTGGCTTACATTAGCAAACATTTCTTTTTCCACTGATGGACCTGTGGGTCACTTGGAGTGGCTCTTTTAGCTTGTTAAGGGGGAGGTTCAGGTCTTCTCCACATGGCTGTTATCCCAGGACCAGTGGCTATCCAGGGCATGTTCTTCTCATGGCATGTGGCAGATACAAAAGAAGGGAAGCATATTGAAAGCTTCCTCTCACTTCATTTCATGTCTGCTAATATTCCATTGGTCAGAGCAAGTCATAAGGTGATACGGTGTGGATCTGTGTCCCCACCCAAATCTCGTGTCTAACTGTAATCCCCGATGTTGGAGGTAAGGCCTGGTGGGAGGTGACTGCATCACGGGAGTGGTCCTTCATGAATGGTTTAGCACCATCTCCTGGTGCCATTCTTGTGATGGCGAGCAAGTGTTTGTAAGATCTGGTCATTTAAAAGTGTGCAGCACCTTCCCTGCTCTTTCTCTCTTGTTCCTCCTCCACCATGTAAGATGCGCCTGCGCCCCTTCACCTTCCTCCATGATTAAAAGTTTCCTGAGGCCTCCCCAGGAGCCGAGCAGGTGCCAGCATCATGCTTTCTGTACAAACTGCGTAACTGTGAGCCAATTAAACCTCTTTTCTTTATAAATTACCCAGTCTCAGGTATTTCTTTATATCAGTGCAAGAACAGACTAATACATAGGGGCAAGTCTAATACTGATGGGGCAAGGGAAGGAAAGAGAATTATAAATAAATAATAAAAGCAAACACATGGCTACATCCTGACCTATTGATCTTGATTAGCATTTGAGATTCCAGAATGTAGAACATACTCTAAACAGAAATAAATTATTGCAAGTGTTAACAGTCTCGTGTCCAAGTACTTCCTGTCAGAGTTTAGCATCTTCAGCAGGATCAAAATTAGAATTTCTCTTGGTTGTCATCTTCTCAGTATTAGAAGGACCCTACCAAAACTGTTTAGACACTGGCAGCATGTTCCTTATCATCCCATTGGTGGGTCTCTTGAGCAGGCATCAGAGTCATCTGGGGAACTTGTTAAGACAAAGATGGCTGAACCCCACCCCTAGAGTTTCAGGTGGGATTTAGGTGTGGCCTGAGCATTGGGAATTTTTTTTTTTTAAGACAGTCTCGCTGTGTTGCCCAGGCTGGAGTGCAGTGGCACAATCTCGGCTCACTGCAAGCACCACCTCCTGGGTTCACGCCATTCTCCTGCCTCAGCCTCCTGAGTAGCTGGGACTACAGGTGCCCACCACCACGCCCAGCTATTTTTTTGTATTTTTAGTAGAGACCATGTTAGCCAGGATGGTCTTGGTCTCCTGACCTCGTGATCCGCCCGCCTCGGCCTCCAAAAGTGCTGGGATTACAGGCGTGAGCCACCGTGCCCGGCCGAGCATTGGGAATTTTAAAAGCTCCCTGGGTGATTTCAACTTTGCAGCCCTCATGAGAACCACTTCTAAAACAGTGGTTCTCAAACCTAAGCAGGCACCAGAGTCATCTAGAGGATTTAGTAAAATACAAATCACTGGACTCCACTCCCAGAGTTTGATTCAGTGGGTCGCGGTAGGTTGAGCCTGAGAATTTCCATTCTAACAAGTTTGCAGGTGATGCTTATGCTGCTGGTCTGGGGACTGAGCTTTGAGAACCACTGGCATAGGGACATTGTCTGCACTAATAATAGTAAACACCCAGTTTTAGCATTGCAAATTGGGTCACTCTCAGAAGCAAACTGGAGAGTTTCATGTCAAATTATTGATTGCTGAGCCAGTGGCTGGATGCTCTCCGAAAGAGCATCAATAGCTCTGCCCCAGCGTTGAGCTGAGAAACCTGATGCTGCTTAACATGCCAATTCTCAAAAATATTCCTTGGAATTTCCCTTTTACAACTGTACGTATAGCCAGGCACAGTGACTCACACCTGTAATCCCAGCACTTTGGGAAGCTGAGGTGGGAGGATCACTTGAGCTCAGGAGTTCGAGACCAGCCTGGGCAACACAGTGCGACCTCATCTTTACTAAAAATAAAAAAAAAATTAGCCAGGCATGGTGGCACATACCTGCAGTCCGAGCTACTCGGGAGGCTGAGGTAGGAGGATTGCTTGAGCCCAGGAGGTTGAAGCTGCAGTGAGCCATGATCAGGCCACTGCACTCCAGCCTGGGTGACTGAGACCCTGTCTGGAAAAAAAAAAATTTTTTTAAATAAAATTATACATAACTTCTCCATCTTCTTACCAGTATACCTGCGTAGATACAGAACACTCCAAAACCCATAGCATATCCTGTTGGTGCTCTGTAGTACCCTCAATACTGATTGTAATTCTTAATACACAGTATTAACTTTTGGGTTTTTTTTTTTTTTTGAGACGGAGTTTCACTCTTGTCACCCAGGCTGGAGTGCAATGACGCGATCTTGGCTCACCGCAACCTCCGCCTCCCAGGTTCAAGCAATTCTCCTGCCTCAGCCTCCCAAGTAGCTGGGATTACAGGCATGTGCCACCACGCCTGGCTAATTTTGTATTTTTAGTAGAGACAGGGTTTCTCCATGTTGGTCAGGCTGGTCTTGAACTTGCGACCTCAGGTGATCCGCCCACCTCAGCCTCCCAAAGTGCTGGGATTACAGGCATGACCCACCGCGCCCAGCCACTTTTGGGTATTATTTTAACTTCCAGAAAAGTTTCAAGAATAATACAAGGAACTCCCATACAACCTTTATCCAGATTCACACATTTTTCACCTGGGCTTTGTGCTTCTCTCTCTCTCTCTTTCTCTCTCTCTCTGTTTTTTTCTTTTCTGAAAAGTTTGAGAGTAACTTGGAAACATTGTGACCCTTTACCCTTAAATATTTTAGCTATATTACCTAAGAACAAAGGCATTCTGTTAAATAATCACAGTGCAGTCCTCAAAATGAAGAAAGTAACATTTACTTTTTTTTTTTTTTTTTTTTTTTTTTTTGAGACAGACTCTCATTCTGTCGCCCAGGCTGGAGTGCAGCGGCACGATCTCGGCTCACTGCAGCCTCCACCTCCTGGGTTCAAGTGATTCTCCTACCTCAGCCTCCTGAGTAGCTGGGATTACAGGCGCCCACCACCACACCCAGCTAATTTTTGTATTTTTAGTTGAGACGGGGTTTCGCCATGTTGGCCAGGCTGGTCTCAAACTTCTGACCTCAAATGATCCACCTGCCTCAGCCTCCCAAAGTGCTGGGATTATAGGCTTGAGCCATCATACCCAGCCAGTAACATTAACTTTTCATATTATTATCTAACTCACAATATAGATTGAACTTTTGGCCTGTGTCCCAATAATGTCCATGATAGCCATGTGTTTCTCCTGGTCCTGGGTTCCACCCAGCAGCATGGATTACATGTAGCCATCATGTCTTTTTAGTTCCCTCGATTCCAGCAGAGGTCCTTAGCCTGTCTTTGTCTTTCTTGACCTTCACATTTTTTGAGAAGTACAGGCCAGCTGTTTTGTAGAATGTCCCTTAGTTTGGGTTTGTCTGATGTTTCATCATGGTTAGATTCAGATCGTGCATTTTTGGCCAGAATGTCACTGCACTAAAGTTGCATCCTTGGTACCTCATTTCAGGAGGCAGCCCTGCAGTCTGCCTTTGTCCCAGTATTAGTGATGTTAGCGTCAACTGTTTGGATTAGGTGGTATCTGACAAACATTTCCACCCTAGGGTAACAATTTTTCCCTTTGTAATTAACAAGTGTTTTGTAGGGAGAGGCGCCAAGGCTATGCCAATGCCCTATTTCTCATCAATTTTTCACCCACTAGTTTTAGTAGGCAGTGATGGTTTTCCACCTGCATCATTCCTTCCATTCATTTCTGCTGTTGAGCTTCAGCGTCTTTGAAATTCTTACTCATGTCTCCCAGCTCATTCATCTCTGTATAGACTGGAGTTGACATTGTGGCAAGTCACATTTGTGCCATTTGTAACTGTGATGAGAAAGTCGCTGATAGATACAGAGAAAAAAAATTAAAAACCATTCTACAAATAGTGTTTCTAAAGAAGAGACCAAACTGAATGAAAAGAGACAATTAAGAAAGTTAAAGTGAGCTCTAAAAACAAAAACTTGAATTTATGGATTGAAAGAGCTCCTTTGAATTCTATAAAACTCAATGAAAATTGACATTCACCTAGACATATCCTAAAAACAGTTCAAATTGCAAGAGTTTAGAAATGTTTTCCTTCAAGCATCCATGCAGAAGAGAAAAAAAGGCAAATGCCAAAGGAACAAAAATAAAGGTAACCTTAGGGCTGTCTTTTGCCACCCTTAATGCCAGCAAACAGTGGGAAAAGAAGAGTTTGGGTAAGGAAAGGCTTATCCCAAGAATGACAAATCCTGTCCTACTTGAAAAGACCTCGGAAACATACCATTGCTCAGAAGGACCTGAAAGCACATTCCAGTTCCCAGAGCCTTTTCTCTCTCCTATTGCCCTGCAGAGACTCTTGACTTACCTTCACATTTTTCATAGCCTGCAGCACACCACTTTCAGGAGCTCAGAAAGTATTTGTTGACACATCCGTACAGACCCTCATTCTCCTCTCTGCTGCAGCCCACTGGCCTGCTGTGGGTCCTCACACGTGCTATGCCGGGCATACTACACTAGTGTTTCTGCGGCCAAAATATCCTTCCCCACAATCAACGTGTCCAGCTCCCCGCTTCTTTCAAAATGCGAAAGTCATGCTCTCAGGCCAGGCGCAGTGCCTCACACCTGTAATCCCAGCATTTTGTGGGGCCCAGAGAGGCAGATTGATTAGTCCAGGAGCTCAAGACCAGCCTGGGTAACATGGCAAACCCCCATCTCTACAAAAAACACAAAAATTGGCCGGGCGCGGTGGCTCAAGCCTGTAATCCCAGCACTTTGGGAGGCCGAGGCGGGCGGATCACGAGGTCAGGAGATCGAGACCACGGTGAAACCCCGTCTCTACTAAAAATACAAAAAAAATTTAGCCGGGTGTGGTGGCGGGCACCTGTAGTCCCAGCTACTCGGAGAGGCTGAAGCAGGAGAATGGCGTGAACCCGGGAGGCGGAGCTTGCAGTGAGCCCAGATCGCGCCACTGCACTCCAGCCTGGGCGACAGAGCAAGACTCTGTCTCAAAAAAAAAAAAAAAATTAGCCTGGCATGGTGGGAAGATCCCATGAGCCCAGGAGGTAGAAGTTGCAGTGAGCTGAGATCACACCGCTGCACTCCAGCCTGGGGCACACAGTGAGACTCTGTCTCCAAAACAAAGTCATTTTCTCATTGACACCTTCCCTGGTCATCCTGGGAAACATCCTGTTTAACCTGCTCACCCCCTCTATATTTCTTTTCTACTTTCTCTTAGTTTTTCTTCTTAGCATTTTAACATTGCATTAAAATATTTTAATAGACTTATTTATCTATTTAATATTGTTTATTTTATTTTTGTTTGAGACAGACTCTCGCTCTGTTGCCCAGGCTGGAGTGCAGTGGCGCGATCTCGGCTCACTGCAACCTCTGCCTCCCAGGTTCAAGCGATTCTCCTGCCTCAGCCTCCCTAGTAGCTGGGATTATAGGCGTGTGCCACCACGCCTGGCTAATTTTTGTATTTTTACCGAGATCACACCACCGCACTCCAGCCTGGGCGACAGAGTGAGACTCCATCTCAAAAAAAAAAAAAAAAAAAAAGCGTAGGCTGGGCGCAGTGGCTCACGCCTGTAATCCCAGCACTTTGGGAGGTTGAGGTGGGCAGATCGCGAGGTTGATAGATCGAGACCCTCCTGGCCAACATGGTGAAACCCCATCTCTACTAAAAATACAAAAATTAGCTGGGCATGGTGGCAGGCGCCTGTAGTCCCAGCTACTCGGGAGGCTGAGGCAGGAGAATTGCCTGAACCTGGGAGGCGGAGGTTGCAGTGAGCCGAGATTGCACCACTGCACTCCAGTCTGGTGACAGAGTGAGACTCTGTCTCAAAAAAAAAAAAAAAAAAAAAAAAGCATGTGAGAAAGGACACATGGCTTCCTAGGGAGACCAGAGTTTAAAGACCTTTGGCTTGTACCAACTCTAGAAACAGACTGAAGTAGACGGGAAACATCTGAGCTAGTAGGAGCTGGCCTGCAGCGCTTGCCTGAAGGATTTAGGTCTGAGGTGGCTCTGAGGGCTCTTTGGATGCATCTGGATTCAGCTGCCTGGCCATGCACACCCGCGCCCACCACGCTTGTGTGTTTTGTCTCTGTTGGGGTTATCCACAGAGGGGTGTGCGGTGGTTCCCTACATTCCTAGTCTTCAGTTTGGGTATATGCTGTGAACATCCCGCCCCTGGGAGGCTGAGGCGAGCAATGAGCAGGAACTTTTATTGGGACAGAAGCCTGCAAGGAGAACCTTCCTTCTAGGAGGCCACATCTACTTCCCGCTTTCCCTCCCGGTTCATTTTCTGGACAATGATGCCACCTAGTGGGAAACGGTAAGAACTCACACAGCATTTCGACAACTATACATAGATCTTCAAATAAAAATTTCCCTACTTTGTATTAGGTTGGTGCAAAAGTAATTGTGGTTTTGCCATTAAAAGTATAGCCAAAACCACAGTTACTTTTGCACCAACCTAATACTTAATTCTGTTACCCATTGAGTCCTGTTTGCTGGTTTCTCCCCAGGCCAAATACAGCACATGAGCAATCAGGATTTCCTAATACCAGTTTTAAGACAGCTATAAATGATGTAAATAAATGTAAATTTAAAACTGGTGCAGAGGCTGGGCGTGGTGGCTCACACCTGTAATCCCAGCACTTTGGGAGGCCGAGGCAGGGGGATCGCCTGATGTCAGGAATTTGAAACCAGCCTGGCCAACATGGCGAAACCCCATCTCTACTAAAAATAAAAAAAAATTAGCCGGGCACGGTGGTGGGCGCCTGTAATCCCAGCTACTTGGGAGGCTGAGGCAGGAGAATCGCTTGAACCCAGGAGGCAGAGGTTGCAGTGAACCGAGATCACACCACTTGCACTCCAGCCTGGGTGACAGAGCAAGACTCTGTCTCAAAATAAAGTAAAATTTTATTTTGAGCCACTGAGCCCGGCACAGTGGCTCACACCTGTAATCCCAGCATTTTAGGAGACCAAGGTGGGTGGATTGCTTGAGTCCAGGAGTTCGAGAACAGCCTGGGCAACATGGCGAAACCGCATCTCTACAATACATTAGCGAGGCGTGGCAGTGCGCACCTGTAGTCCCAGCTACTTGGGAGGCTGAGGTGGGAGGATTGCTTGAGCCTGGGAGACAGAGGCTGCAGTGAACCGAGATTGCACCACTGCACTCCAGCCTGGGCAACAGAGCTAGACCCTGTCTCAAACACACACACACACACACACACACACACACACAGATGCCCAGAAAGTCTTAATGAAAGGAGATATGCCAAAATGACCATAGCGACAGGGTTAGGATGGTGCAGTTATGTTGTCTAAATGCTTTGTGATACAATTATGACATAGTTTGTATTTCTTTCTTAGAAAGTTTGTGTTATTCATAGTATATTTTTTTAAGCAGTAGATCACAGTGAAAGTAAAGTTGGAAAATATGGAAAGAGAGACAATAAAAACAAAATTACCCATAGTTTCAGCACTCAAACATAACTTGTTTACATTTTTGGTGTGCTTCTATTTAGCCTTTTTTTAAATTACAGAGTTTATGTATTTTTTAATTGTGATTATTTATTTTCACTCTGGTAATAATTCTATTGCATTTATAATACTAAAAGTCACCCTTTAGACAAAGCTGTTTCCAGAAACTCTATCATTAAGATGCATTGGCTTCCTCGAAATCTGATCTTACAATAATTTTTAATACTTTTGTGTTGTATGTTCATGTATATGGAGATATCTTCAAAAACGAGTAATTGGACAGGTGAAAACAGTAAGAAGACAGTAATTTTTAAATTCATTATGCAACATCCAGTGAGCCCACCAGCCGCCAGCAGGGCCCAGCTGTGTGCTCGCGCCACCTGGTGGTCATGGTTATAAACGGTTTAATTCTCCGCCTCTTCTCTGCTTGGCACACTGAAAAGGAACAGGGCTGTGGTGAGCTCAAGGATACCCAGGAAATCTATGGATTGGAGTTTGCATTATGAGTACCAAATAGGCACCACATGAAAGGAAAGAAAGGGCTCATGGAATCTATGAAATGAAAAATTCAAACAGGAATATAGCCATTTGGAGTTGTAGCCCTTGGGTCACCTCCAAATCATCTTTTTTACAAATCTCTTTTTTTTTTTGAAATGGAGTCTTGCTCTGTCACCCAGGCTGGAGTGCAGTGGCATGATCTCGGCTCACTGCAGCCTCTGCCTCCTGGGTTCCAGCAATTCTCCTGCCTCAGCCTCCTGGGTAGCTGGGACTATAGGCACACGCCACCATGCCCGGCTAATTTTTGTATTTTTAGTAGAGACAGGGTTTCACCATGTCGGCCAGGCTGGTCTCAAACTCCTGACCTCAGGTGTTTCGCCCGCCTTGGCCTCCCAAAATGCTGGGATTACAGGCATGAGTCTGCGCCCAGCCACAAATCTCTTAAAAAGAAATCTCTTCTCCACTTGTAACTCATTTACCTTATTATCAAAAAACATAATGTCTGTCCTTTCTCTGTGACAGATAAGTTTTACATTTTGAGAAGGTTCTGGGAGAGGCAGGTTGTACAAGAGAAAACATTCTTGTTTATTAGAGCCATAAACAGCTGATATGAATCCCAGCTCTGCCACTTACTGTGTCCCAGGCTAAGTCATGTAACCTTTCTGGGCTGTTCCCTCATCTCTGGAATGGGGGTAATCACAGCTTCTTTTCTAGGTTATAAGGAGTAGACATTATGCCTGGTGCTGTGTTTGTAATGCAGGGTTCAGTGACGTGTAGATGTTTTTAAAATAAAAAGCCTTATGGATAAGTCAGATTAGGTTTAAACAATTAAAAGTCAATTCTGTTTACCAATTGTAGGACGCACGGGTTTTTCCCATGTTAACATCTCTAAAGATGTGTCTGTGGCGTGCCAGCGTTTTTCTTTCTCAATAGCTTTATAAAATAATGGTGCTCCTTCCATTTGGTGGTGTTTTACACAGAATGTGGTAATGAGGTCGGCAGAGTTTCAAGTGCTTTGGGGTTGTGTCTGTAAAGCCTGAATATGAGACTTGGTAGTATGAGGTCTAATGGGGGCAACTCTCCCCCTGCCCTGTTCCCAGTCCCAGACTTGAACCTGACAGCGACTGTTTCTATGAAGTTTATTTGAAAAATGTGTGTTAAACCTTTTCAGGGCCGGGTGCAGGGGTTCACACCTGTAATCCCAGCACTTTTGGGAGGCCGAGGTGGGTGGATCACCTGAGGTCAGAGATTGAGACCAGCCTGGCCCACATGGTTAAACCCCATCTCTACTAAAAATACAAAAAAATTAGCCAGGCGTGGTGGCAGATGCCTGTAATCCCAGCTACTCTAGAGGCTGAGACAGGAGAATTGCATGAACTGGGAGACAGAGGTTGCAGTGAGCCGAGACTGTGCCACTGCACTCCAGCCTGGGTGACAGAGCAAGATTCCATCTCAAAACAAAACAAAACAAAAAAAAACCTTTTTAGATTCAGTGAGATGACACAGCGCAGATAATCCCTCAGCAGCCTGTAGTGTTTGAGATGACACAGCGCAGATCATTCCTCAGAAGCCTGTAGTGTTTCCCACACACAGTGCACGTGAGGGGAGCAATGGAGGGTTGTCTTGGGGGAGAAGCTGGAGGGTGGGTGTGATCCCTTCTCAAGTCCTGCTGCTGCTTCTCTGCTGTGTCCACTGCTATCATCTCTTAGGGACTGTTTTGAGGACTGAATGGGATGTTGCCTGGAAAATACCTGGCACTTACTTGATTCCATAAATAACGGCTGGTCGTATTCTCTATCTCCTTGGCAACTATTCCTGGTCTTTTTTGTCTCTTTCAGTCTAATAAAGTTCCTGTCGTTCAGCACCCGCATCACATGCATCCGCTGACTCCCCTCATCACCTACAGCAATGACCACTTCTCCCCCAGCTCCCCTCCCACCCACCTCTCCCCAGAGATCGATCCAAAGACAGGTAAGTCGTCTGCCACTCAGGCAGCGCTGCTGCAGGGCGGGTGGGCTTCTCTTTTGTGGAAACGTAACAGAATCAGGCTGACTTGGGTTCAAATCATGGCTCTTTGTCTCAGGAGTCTTTGGACCTTGTCTGCTAACTTTAGCCTTGTCATTTTTTTTCATCTGTGCCTCCCGTGTACCTTCTCCACCATGGGGTCATGATAAGGCCCAGAGGGAATTAAATGCAGTAAAGCACAGGGCCTGGCTCCACAGGCAGTGCGTGTGGTAGTTCTGCCCAAGTCTAGCCCAGCTGTGGGCCGTGCTTCCCTACACCAAGACACCTTTACCCTAAACTGAACATTTTTAAACAGATTCATCAGTCTAAGCAGACATAGAAGTGCAACCGTAAAGCAGTGAGGCCAAACTGGCTTTTATTTATTTATTTATTTATTTAAGACAGTCTTGCTGTGTCGCCCAAGCTGGAGTGCAGTAGTGTGATCTCAGCTCACTGCAGCCTTGACCTCCCGGGCTCAGGCAGTCCTCCTTCCTCAGCCTCCCGAGTTGCTGGGGCCACAGGCGCATGCCACCATGCCCTTGCCCAGCTAATTTTTGTATTTTTAGTAGAGATGGGTTTTTGCCATGTTGCCCAGGCTGGTCTCAAACTCCTGGACTCAAGCAATCAACTCACCTAAGTGCCGGGATTACCGGTGTGTGCCACCGTGCCCAACCTGAGCTGGCTTTTTTTTTTTTTTTTTTAACTTGCCCACCAGACCTGTCCATTCCAGGGAGCTACTGTCTTTATAGCATTCATACAGAGTTGCCAGGGGAAGGCAAAGCATTTTTGGAGCCCCTCTTTGGAGAAATAACAGTCACTACAAGTTACAGATAATGAGGAAGACACATGTGGAGGAGGAATCCAAAGTTTATTTCTCCATGAATGAGGCGGGCTTTCTAGAGACTTGGTTCACCAATGACTCTTATAATTGATCTTGTGGGTCCTGTCCCTCTCTTCCAGGACGCTGGCTTCTGTATCACAGCCAGCTGGAAGGTACTCTTCACAGATATAGAATCCGTGCAGCCAGAGAGGGGGTGCATTAGTCCTGCCTCCCCTGAATATGTCCTTGACTGGTGAGAGCTGCTAGGGAGGTGACAGAGGGCAAGGACGATGACACAAGCACCTGCTAGGCTCCAGAGCACCAGGGACATAGGGCAGAACGCTCCCATTTGATGTTCGTTAAGGGTGCTCTGGCAGGGCGAGGGAACAGTCTGACATATCTCTCTTTGGAAGCAGGAATCCCCCGGACCCCTCACCCATCCGAGCTGTCACCGTATTACCCACTCTCTCCCGGAGCTGTCGGACAAATCCCCCACCCCCTCGGCTGGCTCGTCCCACAGTAAGGAACCCACAGCCTCTCTTCCCCCTGCTCCCTCCTTGCACTGAGCTCTGCCTCTGTGCCCTGCGCACCCTGCACAGCGGAGCCCCCTCAGAGGCAAGCCCAGGACTAGGCCTCCCTGCTCCCGCCCGGGCAGCTTGCTCCCAGCTCTACCTTCCCACTTCCTTCCCATATTTCTCATCCCCTCTTCCCAAGTGCCTCTCCTCCTCTGCCCTGAGCTTTCCCAATGTGCTGACCGGATTTCCTCACCCTCACAGGCAAGGCCAGCCCATGTACTCCCTTCCTCCTGGTGGCTTCCGGCACCCTTACCCTGCCCTTGCCATGAACGCCTCGATGTCCAGGTGAGTCCCGAGGCTGGGGCTGTCCGCATGTTTGTCTTAGCAACCACGCCATTTCTGACCACGAAACAGCTTTTTCTTGCCAGTTAATGAGCAGGCACAGGGCTCACCCTTCCCCCCACCTCTCTTTGATCAAGCACCTTCTGTGCCCCGAGCTCCCCACCCCCAGGTCAGAATGGAGACCACAGGATCACTGTCCTCATCTCTCCAACAGAAGGATTGCAAAGCCCTAGCACTCTGCCTCCTGCCATGGGCTCTGGCACAGAAGCATTTTGAGGACAGATGCTCCCGACTTAGAACGGAGTCACGTCCTGATAAATCCATCGTACATTGAAAACACAACTTTGACCTTAGAATATTTGCAACATATGACGGTTTTATCCAGACATAACCCCATCTAGGTCAAGGAGAGTACTGAATTAATACCGTTTTTACACCACTGTAAAGTCAAAAAATCCTAAGTCGCGGACTGTCTGTATATCGCACTGAAGCCAGGGGTTGGGAGAAGATGAATTTTTCCTGAAATGATGTCAGGAGAGGAGCCGGTGAAAGGGGATTTCTGTCTTAGGGACCAGCTCTACCTGACAGTGGAACCTCTGAGGACAGAGGAAAGCCGCCCACAGCCTAAGCCCTTCTTTTCCACAGTGTGCCCGGGCCTCTGACCCTCCTCCCCTTTTGTGTTTCATTCCACCTGCTTCCAGCACCAGATGGGCAGCCTGGGTGTTGGTGGGGAGAGGGAAGAGGCATTAAGCATCTCCCAAACCTGGTTCTCTAGAAGACAACAAATAGCCTTCTAGTCCTCAGACTCTGCCCCACGGACATGCCTGTGCCCTCAAGGCAGAGAGCCACCGTGTCCTCTGCTGGGTGGCAGGTATCCAGCCTGAACCCCTCTGTTGTCATTTGTTTCTATCCGGTGCACAGCCTGGTCTCCAGTCGGTTCTCTCCTCACATGGTGGCTCCCGCCCACCCTGGCCTGCCCACCTCAGGGATCCCCCACCCTGCCATCGTCTCCCCCATCGTCAAGCAGGAACCGGCACCCCCCAGCCTGAGCCCTGCAGTGAGCGCGTAAGTAAGCGGCAGCCTGGATTGCGGGTGGGAGGGTGCAGGCTGTGGAGAGGGGTGGCCACACTCTGAGCAGCAAATGCCATGTATTCTTCTCTCTTGGTGTCACTCAGCAGGCATCACAGCCTCCCCAGCCAGGCCCTCCCTGTCCTTCGGGACTTACTCCCTCTGACCTTCTGGGTCCCTGTCCTTTCAGGGACATGGTGCATCTTCTCTCTTATTAAGGAAAGTTTTACTGTCAGGTCTCAGAGGCTGAAAGAGAACCTGAGAAAGCTTTTAACACCCCACCGTAAGATATATAAAAAGGTGAGGCCCAGAAAGGAGACAGTGTTTTCTTAAGGACTCGTGGTGGGCTGGTGGCCGAGCTGAGATGAGCACCAGGGTCCTTACCTTGCCCGTGTGCCATAAAGATGGCAGGAAGCCAAAGTCAGTGCTCCCTGGAGATCCCAGGAGACACCCCCCACTTGGTTCTGCCCAGAGTACCCCACACTGTGTCCTGTGACTGCTGCCAGCACCTGCCAGCTCCAGTGAGAGCTCACCTCAGCAACCCCACCACGCTCTGTTCCTCTGTCAGGAAATTAGAGAATAGATTTTCAAAGAATCTGGCTTGGAGATCGTTCAAAGGTGGGAAACTACGGGAGGAAGGTGCTCAGGTGCTGAGTGCAGCCATGGGGCCACTTGAATTAGCATCCAGGCAGCCTGCGCCCCTCCCCAGAGACAATCAGCGGTGTCTTAGTGACAGGCAGGGATTGATGAGTTGTGTGACACCTGACATGCTAACCTACAACCATGGGCCTTCCCAGGAAATCACCAGTCACCGTGAGAAAGGAGGAAGAAAAGAAGCCCCACGTGAAGAAGCCTCTTAATGCCTTCATGTTGTATATGAAGGAGATGAGGGCCAAGGTGGTGGCTGAGTGCACCCTGAAGGAAAGTGCAGCCATTAACCAGATCCTGGGAAGAAAGGTAAGACCTGCCCTCTTCCTCCAGGCCATGGGGGCAGGGTCCCTGCATTGATGGCTCTGTGTTGTCTCTGACCCTCTCTCCCCCAGTGGCACAACCTGTCTCGAGAAGAACAGGCCAAGTACTACGAGCTGGCCCGGAAGGAGCGGCAGCTTCACTCGCAGCTCTACCCGACCTGGTCAGCCCGGGACAACTATGTAAGTGCACACTCTGGGCAGGGGACACTCAGACCCCAGGAGCAGCCTCTGCAAGAGGAGGAAGGGCGAAGGAAAGCGACTGCATTTATTTTTATTTATTTTATTTTATTTTTTGTGAGACAGAGTCTTGCTCTGTCGCCCAGGCTGGAGTGCAGTGGCACAGTCTCGGCTCACTACGTGCTCCGCCTCCCGGGCTCACACCATTCTCCTGCCTCAGCCTCCCAAGTAGCTGGGACTACAGGCGCCTGCCACCATGCCCAGCTAATTTTTTGTATTTTTAGTAGAGACAGGGTTTCACCGTGTTAGCCAGGATGGTCTCGATCTCCTGACCTCGTGATCCGCCCGCCTCGCCTCCCAAAGTGCTGGGATTACAGGCGTGAGCCACCGCGCCCAGCCAGCGACTGCATTTATAGAGGACTCTTAAGATCAGGGAGAAGCCCATACTTCTCTAGAAATAAGGAAAGCGTTCTAATTCTCAGGAGGTCAACAAGTCCTTAGGATGGACTTCAGTTTATGCATTTCCCTTTGAACTGGACTCTGCCCTCGATTTCATAACACAGGGCGCAGGGTTAGCTGTGGTGGGAAGAGTTGTCTCCAGCCACTCCTAACCCAGGGCCCAAAGACCAGTGTGTGAGCCTCAGGGGGTGTGTCTCTAAGCTCCCGGAAACCAAGCCAATTTTTGCATGCGTGTTCTTCTTTGCTTTTTTCCTGGTAAGAGGACCCACAGTTGCATCAAACTTTCAAAGGGACCTGGGACCCCTCAGAAAAGATCTAGAAGCACTGTTCTAGGGAGAGAAATGGAAAAACAGAGTCTGAAGGGCAGTGGAGGGAGGAGGCGTTCCAAGAAGGCCTGGACACCCGACCTGAAGGGGAAACGCATTTGTAGGGGAGGAAGGGCTCCCTCTGCCTCCTCGCGGGCTTCCACAGCTGTGATCTGAATCATCTTTCCACACCCTCCATGAGGGATCAAGAGCAGTAAAGGGCAACGTCCTGTCTTCTCTCCGATCTGGGAGCCCCTGAGAAGCCAGCATTCTTCTCTCCCAGCTTACCTCTTCCTTTGGCTGTATTTTCCAGGGTAAGAAAAAGAAGAGGAAGAGAGAAAAGCAGCTCTCCCAGACACAGTCACAGCAGCAAGTCCAGGAGGCAGAGGGTGCGTCTGGGGGCACTGGCCTCTTCTCCTGCTTTTCCTTCCGTCACAGCCACCCCTGCCCATGCTTTCTCTAGCTCCCTGATGGGTCAGGGCTTCTGCCTTGGTATTCGTGGGCGGGTGTTATTACCCCTTTCTCGAGGTGGCCACCTAAGAGGCTCTGAGATGTGAAGGCATTTTCCCAGGCACTCTGCTTCAGTGGTGGTGGTAGGATTTGATCCCAGGACTTTGTCACTTCAAAGCCCAGACACTTTAATTCCATTGAAAAGTGAATCATCCTACCTGAGGGTTAATGGAATGAGGTTGAAATTGTCTTTGAAATACCCTTAGGAAGGCAGCACATGAGCCCCTGACATCCCACCTGTCAGTGGATCCAGGAGAGCCCGGGGTTTCCTCGGATGTTTCTTTGGTTGAACACCAGAAAAAATAGTTTGCTTGGGTTTAGGAGGCACTTTGTGTCAAACAGTGTATAAAATCTCTATATACCAGCACCATGCCTAGCACAGAAAGATGCTCACACTGTGACGATTATTATTAATATTTAGGTCACGCCCCCATCTCATGCTCACTCCAGGACAAGTGTATCGCTGCTTGCACGATGTAAAGTGTTTTCTTTGTCGCCCAGGCTGGAGTGCAGTGGCGCAATCTTGGCTCACTGCAAGCTCCGCCTCCCGGGTTCACGCCATTCTCCTGCCTCAGCCTCTCCGAGCAGCTGGGACTACAGGCGCCCGCCACCACGCCTGGCTAATTTTTTTGTATTTTTAGTAGAGATGATGGGGTTTCACCGGGGTCTCGATCTCCTGACCTCGTGATCCGCCCACCTCGGCCTCCCAAAGTGCTGGGATTACAAGCATGAGCCACCGCGCCCGGCAATGTAACGTGTTTTCAATCTCTCTTCTTCCTTCCTTCCTCCCTCCCTCCCTCCCTTTCTCCCTCCCTCCCTCCCTTTTGCCTTCCCTCCCATTCTCCTTCCCTCCCTCCCTTTCTCCCTCCCTCCCTTTTGCCTTCCCTCCCATTCTCCTTCCCTCCCTTTCCCCTTCCCTCCTTTTCTCCCTCCCTCACTTTCTCCCTTCCTCCCTTTCTCTTTCCCTCCCATTCTCCTTCCCTCCCTCTCCCCCTCCCTTCCTCCCTTTCTCCCTCCCTTTTTCCCTCCCTTTCCCCCCTCCTTCCCTCCCTTTCTCCCTCCCTCCCTTTCTCCCTCCCTCGCTTTCTCCCTCCCCCCATTTCTCCTTCCCTCTCTCCCCCCATTTCTCCTTCCCTCCCTATTTCCTTCCCTCCCCTCCTCCCTCCCCTCCTCCCTTCCTTCCTTCCTTCCATTATACATAGGAGCGCACATGAGTGGAACCCGTGTGTGCTACAGAACCCACTGTCTGGCACGCTGCTCAGCAGACATGCACTTTCTCTGACTGTATTAATACCATAAGCCAAAGATTTCAAAGCAAACTGGATATTCATCCCAAAAGTTACGAGCTTTAGGAAAGGAGGGCGGTCCTGTGAGACACTGAGCCGTCTTCTCTCCAATCTGATGCTGGGTGGATCTTCATCAGTTTGGGCGTTGCCTCTTCTCTGTGCACTGGGTATTTGTGAATGCAGTTTCCTAGTCTTGAAAGCCTTGGAAGTAATGTCAGGTCCTCGCCAAAAGCATCCCTATGTCTCCAAAGCACGTGTATCACCAGGGCTGTTCCTCAGCCTCCACCTCTCACAGAGCTATAGCTGCTCACTCTTTCTTGTATTTTCCCCCTAGGTGCCCTGGCCTCCAAGAGCAAGAAGCCATGTGTTCAGTACCTGCCCCCCGAGAAGCCCTGTGACAGCCCTGCCTCCTCTCACGGGAGCATGCTGGACTCCCCGGCCACCCCCTCTGCAGCTTTGGCCTCACCAGCTGCCCCTGCTGCCACCCATTCGGAGCAAGCCCAGCCCCTCTCCCTCACCACCAAACCAGAAACCCGGGCCCAGCTGGCTCTCCACTCTGCTGCCTTCCTGTCAGCTAAGGCTGCAGCCTCCTCCTCTGGGCAGATGGGCAGCCAGCCTCCCCTCCTGTCCCGGCCCCTCCCCCTTGGGTCCATGCCCACAGCTCTGCTGGCCTCTCCCCCGTCCTTCCCCACCACGCTCCATGCCCACCAGGCCCTCCCGGTGCTACAGGCCCAGCCTCTTTCCCTGGTCACCAAGTCTGCCCACTAAGCTGCCCCCTGACCCCTGCAGGCTGTCACGTGACTCACTGAGTAGTAATGATTCAGAAGAAAAAGAAAAAGGAGACTTTATTGGTCAATATTTGACCACCCTGGACTGTTCTGTAAAGTGGCTGGTAACAACAGCACTTTACAGTTTGTAGATGTAACCAGTAGCTGATCTTAAGGCTTTTATAAAAAACAAAACAAAACAACAACAAAAAAAATCTTTATAAGAAAGAGAACTGAAAAGTAGCGTGCTGTTTGTCCTGTAGGTGCTGTGGTGGATGGACCCGGGCAGAGGGCGCCTCTCTCTCTACCTCTCTTGCACTTTCTGTCTCCTGTCTCTTCTCGCCCCCGCTGCCTGCCCCAGCTTCCCCCACTCCGTCTGCAGCTCTGCCATTGTGACATTTCCTGTTACCCAGCCCAAGTTTTCATTGTCTGCTCAATACCATGGGTTCTTCTTCGTCCTCTGTCCTCTGCCCAGTGTGAGGCCATCACCATGTGAGAAGACATCTTGGCCTGATTTGCTGCCACCAGCGTCCCCTCCCTCAGTGGGCCCAAACTCGCCAGCCCCAGCTTTCAGTGGAGAAAGCAGTCCCCTGAAATGGTTTGCCCTCAACCCCCGCATTTAAAGGGACTCAAGGTGCCTGCCACTTCCTCAGCAAAGAAGTCTGTGTTCCTCCCCGTCCTTGCCAGTGGCGATCATCCCCTCACAGTCCCAGAGTGGCAGGCAGGACCAGCCCCATGGTCTGGCTCCTGTCACCTGGGTCCGTGCCAGCACAATCTGCCAAAGTTCTAGAGACCCTGTTCCCTTCCCCATCACCTCACATGCTTCTTCTTTGTGTATTTCTTTTTGTTTTTATGGTTTTTGGAGCAATTTAAACTCCCAGTTGTTTATTTTCACAAAAGAAAATAAAATTGCAGTTGCAAGACCTTTTCTGAATGTTTCTTTAGTGCTTTTGTTGAATCAAACCACCTGTTTCACTCCCAAACCCTGTGTTAGACTTTTGCAGACATGCAAAGGATTGCCACTTGCCACAGGGGAATGTAAGGCATGCCTGACACCCTTGGAAAACCTGAGCCCAGCTTCCTGGCTCAAATGTACATAGGCCAGTCAGTGTCCATGACTGAACTGCAAAGGGGGTAATCATTTTCACAGTTGATTTAAATGAATTTGCCACCTGGAATGACATTCAGCTTATGCTTCTATCACTCATTTGACTTGTAATTGCCGAGATGTGAGGAAGCATCTTTTGGATACTTTCCATAGTATCTAGCACCACAATTAATTTTTTTGTAACAGCTTTATGGAGATATACTTCAGCCATTTAAAGTTACACTTCACCCATTTAAAGTATACAGTTCAGCTGGGCAGAGCCGCTCTTGCCTATAATCCCAATGCTTTGAGAGGCTGAGGCAGGAAGGTGACTTGAGGCCAGGAGTTCAGGACTAGCCTGGGCAACATAGCAAGACCTGATCTCTTTAAAAAAAAAAAACTAGCTGGGGATGGTGGCACACAAGCCTGTAGTCCCAGCTACCCAGGAGGCTGAGGCAGGAGGATCGCTTGAGCCCAGGAGCTCAAGACTGCAGTGAGTTATAATTGTGCCACTGCATTCCAGCCTTCTCAACAGAGTAAGACTCTGCCTCAAACAAAAAATGTATACAATTCAGGCTGGGTGCGATGGCTCACACCTGTAATTCCAGCACTTTGGGAGGCCGAGGCAGGTGGATCACCTGAGGTTAGGAGTTCGAGACCAGCCTGGCCAACATGGCGAAATCCCGTCTCTACTAAAAATACAAAACTTAGCCAGGCATGATGGTGCGTGCCTGTAATCCCAGCTACTCGGGAGGCTGAGACAGGAGAATCGCTTGAACCAGGGAGGCGGAGGTTGCAGTGAGCCAAGATGGCACTACTGCACTCCAGCCTGGACAACAGAGGAAAACTTCATCTCAGAAAAGAAAAAAAAGTAGACAATTCATTGGCTGTATGTTCAGAGTTGTGCACCTATCACCATAGTCAATTTTAGGAAGTTTTTGTCAGCCCCAAAGGAAGCCCCATATCCTTTGAAAATCACTCCACATTTTGCCCATCTCCTCCAGCCCTAGGCAACCACTAATCTACTTTCTGTCTCCAAACTTGTCTATTCTAGACATTTCATATACAGTCATGCATCACTTAGCAACTGAGACAACGTTCTCGCAAATGCGTCGTTGGGCAATTTTATTGTGCGAACATCATAGAGTGTAGTTAGAAAAACTTAGATGGTGTACACACCTAGGCTGTATGGTATAGCCTATTGCTCCTAGGCTACAAGCCTGTACAGCATATGCTACTGTACTGAATACTGTAGGTGATTGTGACACAGTCGTGAGCGTTTGTGTATCTAAACATAGAAAAGGTGGCTGGGCGTGGTGGCTCACGCCTGTAATCCCAGCACTTTGGGAAGCCAAGGCAGGCAGATCACCTCAGGTGGGGAGTTCGAGACCAGCCTGGCCAACATGTTGAAACCCTATCTCTACTAAAAATACAAAAATTAGCCAGGCATGTGGCACATGCCTGTAATCCCAGCTACTTAGGAGGCTGAGGCACAAGAATCACTTGAACCCGGGAGGCAGAGGTTGCAGAAAGCCAAAAGCGCACCACTGCACTCCACCCTGGGCGACAGAGTGAGACTCCTTCTCAAAAAAACAAAAACAAAACACAGAAAAGGTGTAAAATCTGGTGTAAAAGATAAAAGATGGGCCGGGTGTGGTGGCTCAAGCCTGTAATCCCAGCACTTTGGGAGGCCAAGCAGGGTGGATCACCTGAGGTCAGGAGTTAGCGACCAGCCTGGCCAACATGATGAAACCCCATCTCTACTAAAAATACAAAAATTAACTGGGCGTGGTGGCGGGCGCCTGTAATCCCAGCTACTCAGGAGGCTGAGGCAGGAGAATTGCTTGAACCCAGGAGGCAGAGGTTGCAGTGAGCCGAGATCACACCGTTGCACTCCAGCCTGGGCAACAAGATCAAAACTCTGTCTTGGGAAAAAAAAAAGATATAAGATGGCATAGCTGTATAGGGCATTTCCCAGGCATGGAGCTTGTGGGACTGGGAACTGCTCTGGGTGCGTCAGTGAGTGGTGAGTAACCGTGACGCTGTACACTTAGGCAACACTAGGTTTATAAAGAAATATTCTTCTTTCTTCAAGAATAAATTAACCTTAGTTTAACTTTTTTACTTTATCAACTTAAACACTTTTTGACTCTTGTAATAACACTTGGCTTAAAACGCAAATACATTGTACAGCTGCACAAAAATATTTTCTTCATATCCTTATTCTATGAGCTTTTTTCCAATTAAAGTCTTTTTTGGGGCTGGGTGCAGTGGCTTATGCCTGCTAATCTCAGCATTTTGAGAGGCCAAGGTGGGCAGATCACTTGAGGTCAAGAGTTTGAGACCATGACCTCGAAACCCCAACTGTACTAAAAATATAAAAATTGGCCGGACATGGTGGCGGGTGCCCGCAATCCCAGCTACTAGGGAGGCTGAGGCAGGAGAATCTCTTGAACCCGGGAGGAGGAGATGGCAGTGAGCTGAGATCGTGCCACTGCACTCCAGTCTGGGCAGCAATGCGAGACTCCCTCTCAAAGAAAACAAAAACAAAAGCTTTTCTTTTTTACTTCTTAAACTTTTTTGTCTAAAACAATAAAAATATAGCAAATACATAAACCAGTAACACAGTCATTTCTTTCATTAAAAAGTACTATAGGCCGGGTGCAGTGGCTCACGCCTGTAATCCCAACACATTGGGAGGCCGAGGTGGGCAGATCACCTGAGGTCAGGAGTTCGAGACCAGCCTGGCCAACATGGTGAACCCTTCTCTCTACTAAAAATACAAAACTTAGCCGGGCATGGTGGCGGCCACCTGTAGTCCCCGCTACTCAGGAGGCTGAGGCCAGAGAATCACTTGAAGCCAGGAAGTGGAGGTTGCAGTGAGCCGAGATTGTGCCATTGCAATCCAGCCTGAGAGACAAGATCGAGACTCTGTCTCAAAAAAAAAAAAAAAAAAAAAAAAAAGGTACTATATACTGCACATAATTCTGTGTGATAGACTTCTTTATATGACTGGCAGTGCAGTGAGTGGCTCCACCAATGCCAGCCTCTCTTTCCCCTGCCCCACGTGGCTGGGCCTGCAGCCTGCTCGGCCTCCCCTCTCTCAGACCTGGGGAGCTGAGGGGATGAGGCAGAGACGGGCCAGGGGCAGAGCAGGGGGGTCGGGCATGGTGCACAGGCAGACTCTGCCTTTGCTACTTCCCACCTTTCTCTCTGTGACCCTGACCTCCCTTCTCCCCTGTCCCAGGACCTCTGGGCACTGACACTATCCTGGCCAGGCCCCAGCATCTCACCCAGGCAGCCCAGCTACAGCCATCTGTCCCTCTTGCCCTCCATCCCTGTTCCTGTGTCTCTTCCTCCTGAACACAACCTGAGGGCCTCACAAATATTTAGTTACATGAACAAAGCAGGCCGGGTGCGGTGGCTCATGCCTGTAATCCCAGCACTTTGGGAGGCCAAGGTGGGCGGATCACAAGGAAGAGATTGAGACCATCCTGGCCAACGTGGTGAAACCCCATCTCCACTAAAAATACAAAAATTCGCTGGGCATGGTGGCGTGCACCTGTAGTCCCAGCTACTCGGAAGGCTGAGGCAGGAGAATTGCTTGAACCCGGGAGGCAGAGGTTGCAGTGAGCTGAGATCGCACCACTGTACTCCAGCCTGGCAACAGAGCAAGACTCTGTCTCAAAAATAAAATAAAATAAATAAATAAATGTATTAAATCCATTGCTTTAACATTTTGAAATTTATTTTGGTTTCTGTTCAACAAAACAAAACTACATTGGGATGGCATTTACAGAAGCTCAGAAAACATTATGCACTGGAAAATACTTCTCATTAGACCACAACAAGCTTTAAAAAAATAAAATTAAGTAATTATACTTAAGTTACAAAAAACTGAAAATATAAAACATTGTGGAAACAGTGGCCATCTATTAACTGGGAAAACACAAAAGAAGAGAAACAATTTCAACCGTTAATCTATCGAACATGAAGTCTGGTGAATTAAAGGAATATCTATCAGAGAGTGAGGGGCTAGCTTACTGGCAGTTTGACATACTATACAGCTTAGACCCAAACCCTTCGCAAAGGAGACTCTAAGTTTACATCTGACTTGCAGAACTAGCCGAGTTGAGTCACTGTTAGCTCTGGATATGCCGTTAAATTAAACCTCAAAATCTCTCCCCAGGACCCTTGCTCAAGCAAGTCATGCCAAACCCAACCTTCCTAACAGTGGTTTTCAGAAAATGGCCTGCAGAAGCACAGGGTCTGGTGCCTCACACAGTTTCCTCCACGCTGCAATGCTCTAGTTCTCATCACGCCCACAGCATCTGGCATCAGGTTACCCTGTACAATCAAGGGCCATAGAAGTCGCCAGCAGGGAAATTCCAGAGGTTTAGAATTCTATCAGCACAAGTGTCACTGGAAGCCATCATGGGGGGACTATGTCAGAGCATACGTAACTAGCTGTCAGGTCTTTCCCCGTTGCCTCAACCTTTCTACACAGACTGGCCTTCAACTTGCCCTGAGTCCAGAAGTAGACTCTTTCAGCAACTCTATTCAGGAATCTGCAGCAGGAAAACTGCTTCCTCTATTAACATCTATGACTGAAGCACAGATTTGTCTAATAGAAATCACCCTTCACCCAAAAGCTGGGCACAGAAAGGAAAGCCCTTAGCTGACTACAGGAGGTGCCTCTTGTGGCTGCACGTGCTTCTTACACACCACCCCCCAGCTTGAGCGATGCCTCAGCCAGCTCACCCTCATCCACACAATCTCTAGGAAACATGCTTCAAATATTCATCTTTGAAAAGACACCATGCAGAAAGTAAGTTTTCCTTTGATGTGCGGTATTTTCTTCAGTGCTATTTCTTTTTTTTTTTTTTTTGAGACGGAGTCTTGCTCTATTGGCAGGTTGGAGTGCAGTGGCATGATCTCGGCTCACTGCAACCTCTGCCTCCCGGATTCAAGCAATTCTCCTGCCTCAGCCTATCTAGTGGCTGGGACTACAGGTGCGCATCACCATGCCCGGCTACGTTTTGTATTTTTATAACAGACGGGGTTTCACCATGTTGGCCAGGATGGTCTCGATCTCTTGACCTCATGTTCTGCCCGCCTCGGCCTCCCAAAGTGCTGGGATTACAGGGGTGAGCCACTGCACCCGGCCTTTCTTCAGTGCAATTTCTAAAGAGAAACTTAAATCCTGTTGTATTCTTTCAACACAAGCAATGATACTTCTCAGAGTCTACTCAAAAGCTCAGCTCTGTGGACTCCGTGACAAAATGTACGCGTCCACTGCCGACCCTTTTGGTTTCTGAAACCAACCTTTCTTCCTGTTCTCCTCTTTAAGAGCAAACCCCAACATGTATAAGGTCATAGCAAGTGGTAGCCAGGAAAAGCTGTGGGACCCCTCATTTAAGTCACATCTATATGGCATGGAGAAAGAAAACCTCTCTGCCAGAAGGAACTGAACTCTGGAAGTCCTAAGGAAGGTCACCATGCTCAGCAGATAGGAAAGCATTGCCAAGGGCTGTCCCTCAAGAGCTTAGTTTTCTTAGGGAGACCAGAAAGACATCAGATCCTGACTGCCCTGTTTTGCTGAAGTTTAAAATGAGTGGCATGATGAAGAGCTAGTGAAGCTAAGGGAAAGAGTCGACCATGTGGGGTGGGGTAGTGAGGAAGGTGTACGAGGAAACGAACTGGGCCCTGAAGAAACAGGCAGATTGGGGAAGGCAGGAGAAAGAAGAGAAGGGAGAAAAACCTAACCAAAGAACCATGGGAAGCCGGAAAGTCGAGGGCACAGCCAGAATAAAGGCACAGATGGGCACCCCACAGGAGGGGCCTTGGCCAGGTTGGGATGCAGAGAAAGACAGGCAGGAGGGTATCAATCTGTAGCATCCTGAACCCCAAAAGGTCTGTAACTGGATTCTCTAAGCCTTGAGAAGTTCAGACCAAAGCTTCAGACCAGGGAAAATATTTTGGAAAGATCAGTCTTTCCAAGATTGAGCTCCCTTCCAAGAAACTGGACAGGAAACGCGATAAATGTGGATCTGAAAAAACAAAATCCAAGAAAGAAGCAAAATGGGTTGGGGGTGTGCAACAAGAGAAGCAAGGAAAATGGAAAGACTGTAGCTAAGGATCTTTTATTAAAAAAAAAATGGATAGGACTTTGGTAATGAGAGAGAAAAACGGCAAAAGTCTGCAGTTAGGAATTCAGGTGACTGAAGACTGTCCTGGACAGTTGGGAGGGGCAGGTCGATGGGCAGAAGAGAGAAATTCCTTTCAGTGACAACCAAGCTGAACTATTCGATACCAGCAGGACTGGGTTCTTTAGGAACTAAGCCAAGGCAAAGACTTGGGAATCACTCACTCTGAGGATGAAGAATGGGTGAATGGCTGAGGAGACAGTCAAAGGAATAGAGAGGCCTGGCTTTGAGGGCCTCTTCCCCACCAGCACAAGATACGGCAAAGGACCATTTGTCAGAGACACCAAGAAAGGGGAATTTCCATCTGGATGGTCAACAGTGTCCAGTTCTATCAGGGACAAGACTAAGCTTTGAGAAAAAGCCATGGATTTGGTGATCTGATAACTGGTAACCTTTAGAAAAGCTTAGTTGACAGACAGAGACTGAAGTGAGTTAGTAAAAGTCATGAAGAGAATGAATGGCAACTTAAGGGAAGCAACATACCGGAGAAGTTGAGCAGTGGGATGAATAACAAATAGGACAAATGGGAACAGAAAAATCTGGGTACATATGAAGGTGGAAGGAAAGGAGCTGGTACAGATGCGCACAACCAGAAAACATGAGGAGGGGAAAGGCAGAGAAAAGGGAGGCAGGCAGGGAGAGAGAAGTGAAATAGCCACAGTCTTAGGGGATGCTAGAGGAGCCTAAAAGATTCCTCAGGTTGGTGCGAGGTATTACAAGACTGACGCATCAGTACAGAGAATGACCCAAGAAGGGTAGGAGTTCATTCCTTACCTTCATAAAGTAGGCTACCCGCCAAGAATGAAAATGTCAACTCAAAGCTATGGGCTGTTTTAAGCAAGGTGGAAGGTAATATAAGAAGCATGGTCCTTTCTTCAGACTTACTGCCTTGACAGCACAGAATTCATCTTATTTCCCTCATCTCCCAAGTTATTTTTATTTCCCTGAGATCAGCTCAGAAACAACTCTCTTTAGGCTCTCTACAATGTGGTAGAGCATGACTAGAAGAGATAAACCTTCAAACAATAGTGTGGTCCAAGACACTACCCTCACTTATCCCAGTGGAACCCATGGAATTTCTTCATTTGTGTTAACTCCTGACATGGCATGGAAGAAGAATTTTTATCAAATACCCTTGGCATCTTATATCAGATTAAAGGACCATTAAATACACTGAGGTAAAAATGGGCAGAGAGTATAGTTTCTATTAATAAATCTAAGTCTATTTTGTCTGTTTTAGGCAACAAAGGCAAAATGGACTTTGTGGGAAATGTAACTCATAAAAGCCCTTTGGAAAAACTGCAGACCAAAACCAAAACCCTCCTTCATGTTTTCTCGCATGAAACATGAACTTGCCCTCTTTCAAAAAGTTCCTACTGAGTATGATTGTGTGAAAGATCACACTACTTCAAATCATATTTATTTTAAAAATCTGTGATGGGACAGTGGCCTCACTGCCAGGAAGCCCAAGTTCTGTTTTATGCTTGGTACAACCAAGTGGAAGTTGATTCACTTTTTCTCAAGCTACATAAAATAATCAGAAAATCAAGAAGATCTCATGCTAGACAGGTTAGACTCGCACCCAAAAAAGCATTTTTTTTTAACCTGCTGTTTTGGTTTGCCGCTGAAGTCTTTGAAGAGAATTATGTATTCAAAGTAGCTCTTTGCCCATCGGCATTTCCCCATCTTCTATGTCTTTTGTAGGGCACATCCCCCCAAAGTAAGAGGCCTTAGTAGAAAAGCACTTCTACCTGCAGTTTTCCCCTAGGTCTGCAGAGAGAAACAGTGCAGAGTGCAATGCCACAGTCAAGGACCAACTTTCCTACAGCGCCCGGGCCCCAGGGAGGGTGGTCAGCAGCACAGCCTGTCCAGGCTGGGATCTCCCTTTGGTCATAGCCGTGTTTCCATATGCCCCTCCACTCACACTCAGAGGAGGAATGGATGGAAGCCACCAGCATAAATAAAGGGAGCACAGAAGAACGATGTCACCAAAGTGCAGGTGCAAAGCCCAAAGCAGCCCCCTACCTCTGCCAGCCCAGACCCGCCACTAAATCCTAGAGGAGGGTATCTCTTAGGTCACAGTACTTTTTTCTTCATTTCTTTTGATTTAGAAACAAATCAGCAGGGAGGACAAGGTTCTCAAGGACAAAAAAATCAAAGCTGAAACGAGAGCAGCACAATCCATTGGTGACGTTCATCTTTTCCCAGAGGAATATACCATTCTGTTAGGACTTTGGGGGGAAAAAAAGATCTTTTAGGAGGTGCAGGGAAAACATTCAGAATTAAGACATACTGACCCACCACACAAAATGATTTTTAAAGTTTGAAATGAAACCTTACACTAGAAAGATATACACTTGATGGAGAGAGAGGAATCCTGGCTTCTGCTTCATACTGTTCTGTACTGTTGTGAATTATTTACATGTGTTTTTTGTTGGTGGTTTTTTTTTTTTGAGACGGAGTCTTGCTCTGTCACCCAGGCTAGAGTGCAGTGGCGTGATCTTGGCTCACTGCAACCTCTGCCTCTGAAGTTCAAGCAATTCTCCCACCTCGGCCTCCTCAGTAGTAGCTGGGATTATCATGCTCAGCTAATTTTTGTATTTTTAGTACAGATGGGGTTTCACCATGTTGGCCAGACTGATCTCGAACTCCTGACCTCAGGTGATCTGTCTGCCTTGGCCTCCCAAACTGCTGGGATTACAGGCGTGAACCACTATGCCCAGCCACGTGTATTTTTTTTAAAATCATAAGCCGGGCACGGTGGCTCACACCTGTAATCCCAGCACTCTGGGAGGCTGAGGTGGGTGGATCGCTTGAGGTCAGGAGTTCAAGACCAGCCTGACCAAAAGGGTGAAACCCCGTCTCTATTAAAAATCTAAAAATTAGCTGGGCGTGGTGGTGGGCACCTGTAATCCCAGCTACTCGGGAGGCTGAGGCGGGAGAATTGCTTGAACCCAGGTGGTGGAGGTTGCAGTGAGCCAAGATTGCGCCACTGCACTCCAGCCTGGACGACAGAGCGAGACTCCGTCTCAAAAACAAATAAACAAAAATCATAAAAGGGGGAAATCCTTAAAGTCAATTATCTGAAAAGGTAGTAGTCCAGAGCTAAATTGTAAAGCTAGCCTACTGGACTAGTTCGCAAAGATGTTCTGAGCTCAGTGGCTCCTTCTGTAGCTAATATTGAGTTGTACAAGAGAATCGTGTTCCCTGTAGGAAGTCTGGGAATAATTCAGAGTTGGGCCACCAATGGTTCTTTGTCAATGTCCTGCCTGTTGCTATGCTGAAAGCAAAAGGAAGGGTGCATGCTGGTAGCAATGCAGTGAGAGTACAGCCTTCTTGCTTAGACAGCTTGCCTTTAGAGAGACCCTTGCTCAGCTCTGCTGCCATGGGGTGGAAGGAGGGCTTATCTGTCTAACAGAGGAATGGATTGGCTGTACTCAGGAACTCCAGCCTACAGTGCTTAAGCCAGGCTGATGTGGGGAGTTGGAGGCCTATGTGCTTCCGGGCTCGTGTTTCCAGGGAGCATAGTCTAGCACTTTATCACATAAAGTGTGGATCCAGTGGCATTTGGTTTCACCTGGGAACTTCCTAAGAATGTAGACACAGGCTGGGCACGGTGGCTCATGCCTGTAATCCCAGCACTTTGGGAGGTTGAGGCAGGCAGATCACCTGAGGTTGGGAGTTTGAGACCAGCCTGACCAACATGGAGAAACCCTGTCTCTACTAAAAATACAAAATTAGCTGGACGTGGTGGTGGCGCCTGTAAAATCCAGCTACTCGGGAGGCTGAGGCAGGAGAATCACTTGAACCCAGGAAGCAGAGGTTGCAGTGAGCCGAGATTGCACCATTGTACTCCAGCCTGGGCAACAAGAGCGAAACTCCGCCTCCAAAAAAAAAAAAAAAGAATGTAGAAATATAGGCTGCACCTCACAACTAATGAATCAGATAACGCTTTTTATCAAAATTCCCCAAGGTGATTCAAATGCCTGTTAAAGTTTATGGAGCGCTGGTAGAATGCAGAAAGCTGCCATCAGGTCCTGAGTTTGCTACTAACTTGCAGTAGAAACTTAGCGGAAAAAAAAAAAAAAAAAAAAACAGTGTTTCTGGGTGGGCCTATTTCCTCATCTGTCAAGGGAGGTAGCTGCTGTAGAGTATTCGAAGGTCTCTGCTAGCTCTAACGTCATAGATATGTGTATCTACATGTTTCTAGTTTGTTGTCTAGAAAGGGCGAATGCAACAGCAACAGCACCCCCAGAATCGGCCACTGCTGCCTCAAGGCAAATGCAAGCCCACTACTGGGTCCATCTGATGTTGCCTATCCCTCCTATCCCTCCCGTGGACCTGGCTCCTCCTTCCTTACCTTCTGGTCCAAACGCTGGTAGTCACTGGCCTTTGGCCGCCGGGTGACTTTAGATCTTTTTCCTTCCAGGACAAAAGCAATGATCTGAGGAAAGGAAAAAGAAAATGATTAACAGGTGGCTCTGTAATGACATAGTTCAGTCTCTGAAATCAGAGGTAGTCACCTGGTAGCATATTTGTTAATGACCCTGACTGTAGAAAGAGCAGTACACTCACAGAGGTGTATTTAAACTATAACCATTTTAAGAAAGACAGAGCCTAATTACATCAGAATCCTCTGTATTGATTAATATGAAATAACAAATAGAAGGCTGTCTGAGCTCTAGCGTGTGGGAGGAAGTCTGTCTGATTTATTCAAAGGTACACAGTCAAAGATCTATCAACTCCTTCCTAGAGATATCTAGGATAGGACATTCCTTAAAAAAAAAAATCAGAATCAGAATTTCCTATCTACAAATGTACTCTTTCACCCCACGCTGCTACATCAACTATACTCTTTGTCACTCTCATTTCATGACCAAGGTTACCCTGCATAATGGACACTTGGACATAGAATAAGAAATACACTTTTTTTTTCTTTGAGGCAAGGTCTCACTTTGTCACCCAGGCGGGAGTGCAATGGTGTGATCATGGCTCACTGAAGCCTCGGCCTCCCACAGTCAAGCCATCCTCCCACTTCAGCCTCCTGAGTAGCTGGGACCACACACGTCCACCACCATGTCTGGCTAATTTTTTTATTATATGTAGAGACGAGGTCTTGTTATGTTGGCCAGGCTGGTCTCGAACTCCTGGGCTCAAGCGATCCTCCTGCCTCGGCCTCCCAAAGTGCTGGGATTAGAGGCATGAGCCACTGCACCCAGCCAGGAATGCACATTTTTACTAAAGGTCTTCCCCTCTATTCTTTATAGCCACAGGTCTTATGGCCAGAAGTGCACTCTCCAAATTTAAGCAGGTTACAGGAACTAGCTTCTAAATTTTGGGGGCTCAATATGAAATGCAATCATTTTGTCATTAGAGTGGTTGCTAATAAACAGACCAAACCCGGCTGAAAAAGTAACAGGTGTACGTGTCTGTGCAATTTCTGGGCTTTCTTCTAATTATTATTAACTGCAGAAGTCCCTGGGCTCTTTGCTGCTGGTATCGAAGACGGAGTAATTGAAACCATTCTTTGTGCCACTGCTGATAGAAGAGAGAATGTTGGGAAAGGAAGCTAGAAATGATATATCGTCTCAAGAATGGAAATAGGATGGAAGGTACGTGCTTTAACTGTCAAGTACTCAGGTCCTCTGAGGCTGTGAAGGGCCTAAGTGCAAAGTTATGGGAGGAGATTCCAAGTCAGGTCAGATCCTAATAATGTCCTAACTTGGCTCCTAATGCAGTAGCAGAGGACACTCAGAGTAAACAGGTGACAGGATGAAAACACGATTCACAAAACAACAGTAAAGAGGCCTAATAGGGCCTGAGGAAAAAACTGAAGTTTGTTTTAAAGTCCCCAGTGCTCACGGGCATCTAGTGACGGGATACCCACCCACACCCAAGCTTCCAGGGTGCTGGAAACCCCACTCCCCTCCGGAAGGCCGCTGTCGACTTACCTTCCGCTTGTTGTGATGGGCGATATAGAGGACAGCCACAAGAATGGCTGCAGTCACCAGATATGCAAAGAAGTGGCTGCTCTCCGCGCTGGCATTTCCAGAACCGTTCGGATAAAGGTCATCCTTCTCGCTACCCGTGGAATCCGAAAGTGTCCCTTCACGGTTCTCACTGGAGGCAGAACCGGACATCTTTTCTTTCTCTTCTTTGGGCGGTGAGCCCTCCTCGGGTCCTGTATCATCATCTTCAGCCTCTTTGGGCTCCACATCCTCAGTAGGCTCTGAAGACTTAACTTCCTGCTGCGGGGGAGAAATGAGGTCAGTTTCCTCCCCAGATTCGGTTTTGAAAGCATGAGGAGAAAGCTTCCCTTTGTCAGCAAGCTGGTTTGTGTCAGCCTTGGGGAGCTCCTTGTTATCAGAGGGGTTGGAGATGGGCTTGGAATGGTCTTTCCGGGAAGGCTGCTCTGGAACCACCTTGTTAGGGCCGTCTTTTGGGGTCTGCTCCTCTGCACCCGACTTGCTAGGCCCGTCTATTGGGCCCTGCTCCTCTGCACCGGACTTGTTAGAGCCGTCTTTTGGAGTCTGCTTCTCCGCACCCGACTTGTTAGGGACGTCTTTTGGGGTCTGATCCTCCGCACCCGACTTGCTGGAGCCGTCTTTTGGGGTCTGGCCGTCCGCACCCGACTTATTAGGGGCATCTTTTGTGGTCTGCGCCTCCGAACCTGACTTGCTAGGGCTGTCTTTTTGGGTCTTTGCCTCCGCACCCGACTTGTTGGGGCTGTCTTCTGGGGTCTGCGCCTCCGCACCCGACTTGCCAGTGCTGTCTTTTGGAGTCTGCGGCTCCGGATCCGACTTACTAGTGCTGTCTTTTGTGGTCTGCGCCTCCGAACCCGACTTGCTAGTGCTGTCTTTTTGGGTCTTTGCCTCCGCACCCGACTTGTTGGGGCTGTCTTTTTGGGTCTTTGCCTCCGCACCCGACTTGTTGGGGCTGTCTTTTTGGGTCTTTGCCTCCGCACCCGACTTGTTGGGGCTGTCTTCTGGGGTCTGCGCCTCCGCACTCGACTTGGTAGGGCTGTCTTTTGGAGTCTGCGGCTCCGGATCCGACTTGGTAGAGCCTCCAGGCCGTTGGCTCAAGCTGGGGTGGGTGGAGACGTTTTCTGTAGAAGGCCGTACTCCAGCTTCTTCCTGCTTGACACTTTCGGTGTCCAAGAGCGGCGCGGCTCCTGAAATAGAAAAATGAGTTAGCACCGGAGAAGGGCAGGTGGGAAGAAGGAACTCCTCAGAACTGGAAGAGATCGGGAGCAGCGGGGGAATGGGGATTGGGGGGTGGGGGGTGGGGCGGGAGATGATGGCGAGCGGAGAGGTGGGTCGGGCAGGGAAGAAGCGAACCTAGAGGTGACCTGCCCAGGTGAGAATGCGGGATCTGGGGGCAAGAGTGGGATGCGGGATGGAGGGTCTTACCCGCCGCTGCGACGCTGAGGAGGACCAAGGCAACCACGAACCGCATCCTGCTCGGATAGCGCTTCCGCCCTCTAACGCTCTCGCGAGATCCGCGCGCGGGGCACCTCTCCAGTCCCGCCCCTGCTGCGCGCGTCTCTCCGTCTCCCGCTGCCGCCAAGACGAAGGGTGGGATTTAGGCGGCACCTGCTGATGTCTGCGCTTGCCTTCCGCTGCTTCGCTTACGGTCGCCGAGTGGAAGGCGAGCCTCTTCTTCCTGGTTTCTCGTCTCCACCACAGCCACAACAGTCTGGCCTTCCGTTTTTCGTCCCCTCCGCCTCGTGCTTCCGAGAACTTACTGGCAGAGCTGGAGCTCTCTCGCCTCTCGCACTGGCCGCGGAAGTGAGGTCACTAAGGGCAGGCGCCTCTTGGCCACCACCATCCTGTGCTTGCGTTTCTATGCTCTGCTTTTTTCGTGGTTCCCTCCTGGCAGTACACAAACGTGCTGTGCTCTGGTCTCTCCCACGTGGGAACAAATCCATCCGATCACCTGCAAAGCGTTGCCTTCGCATCCTGGCCCTCCTTCTTCCCGACTCCACGGAGACGGTGTCCTTCGAGGTCGCCAAACATCTTTTCCAAAAAGTGCATCCTTTTTCTGATCGTAAAAGTACAGAAGCAGAAAACAAAACCTGACTCCTACCCTTCCAGGATAATCACTATTAATGTTTTAGTGTATTGTCTGCCCTCTAAATATTTGATGTTTTTGAATAGATAATACATTATAATGTTTCAGAAATGAAAACCGGATTTTAAAGTAAACAGACTTTAGAAAAGTCTTCCTACTCCACAGGTCACCGCTTACATTAGTTTATTATGTTTCCATTTAGTTTTGTAAAAAAAAAAAAAAAAAAAAAACAAAGGACTCTTTCCCTTCTTAATTAGTGTATTTCTCTTTTCTATGCATATTTATTTTCTCCCCATATTGGGATAATCAGGTAAATGGTTTTGTATCTCACCGTTTACAGTTACTGTTATGTTTATACATTAAATGTTTGAAATCACTTTATGAACGATTGCCAGGCTTGGTGCTTTGGAGACAGTGATTTAAGAAATGATAGGTCTTATATGAGATTACATCAAGTTAAAAAGCTTCTGCACAGCAAAGGAAACAGTGAATAAACAACCTACATAATGGGAGAAACTATTCGCAAACTATCCATTTGACAAGGAATTAATAACTAGAATATATAAGAAACTCAAGGAAAAAATATAATTAAATGGGCACCCGCCGGAGCAACATGGTGAAACCCCATGTCTACCAAAAATACAAAAAATTAGCCAGTCATGGTGGCCTGTGCATGTAATCCCAGCTACTCGGAAGGCTGAGGATGGGAGGATTACTTGAGCCTGGGAGGTGGAGGTTGCAGTGAGTGAGCCGAAATCTTATCACTGCACTCCAGCCTAGGCAACCATCTCAAAAAAAGAAAAAGAAAAAAGAAAAACGGGCAAAGGACCTGCTGAATAGACATATCTCAAAAGATGATATACAAATGGCCAACATAGAAATGGTATATGAAAAAATGCTCACTATCACTAATCATCAGGGAAATGCAAATCCAAACCACAATAAGAGATCATCTCAGCCCCAGTTAGAATGGCTGTTATCAAAAGAAAAAAAAATACAAAATGGTGACAAGGATGAGAAGAAAAGGGAATGCTAATATCCTGTTGGTGGGAATGTAGATTAGTACAGCCATTATGGAAAACAGTATTGGCAGGGCATGGAGGCTCACAGCTGTAGTCCCAGCACCTTGGGAGGCTGAGGCAGGCAGATGGCTTGAGCCCAGGAGTTGGAGATCAGACTGGGCAATGTAGCAAGACTCTTGTCTCTATTAAAAAAAAAAAAAAAAACAGCACAGAGTTTCTCAAAAACTAAAAATAGAACTGCCATATGATCCAGTATTCCCACTGCTGGGTATGTATCCAAAAGAAAGGAAATAAGTATGTCAAAGAGATATCTACTCCTGTAATCCCAGCACTTTGGGAGGCTGAGGCAGGGGGCTCACATGAGCCCAGAAGTTCCAGACCAGACTGGGCAGCTTGGCAAGATCCCATCTCTGTTTTTTTTTTTTTGAGACAGTGTCTTACTCTTTCACCCAGGCTTGAGTGCAGTGGCACGATCTCAGCTCACTGCAATCTCCATCTCCCGGGTTCTAGTGATCCCCCACCTCAGCCTTCCAAGTAGCTGAGACTAGTAGATCTCATGGAAGTAGAGGTGGTTACAAGAGGGTGGGAAGGGAAGAGGGGAGGGAAGATGAAGAGAAGTTGGTTAATGGGTACAAAAATACAGATACATAAAAAGAGTAAGTTCTGTAGTCAATAATACAGTAGGAAAATATAGTTAACAATAACATTGTATATTTTAAAAGAATTGTAATGTTCCCAATACAAAGAATAGATAAATATTTGAGTTGATGGATATCCCACTTACCCTGATTTGGTCATTACATATTGTATACCTGTATAAAAATACCACATGTACCCCATAAATATGTACAACTATATAAAAAAAATTTTTTTTGATGGAGTGCAATGGCGCATTCTCGGCTCAGTGCAACCTCTGCCTCCCGGGTTCAAGCGATTCTCCTGCCTCAGCCTCCCGAGTAGCTGGGACTACAGGCATGCGCCACCATACCCAGCTAACTTTGTATTTTTAGTAGAGATGGGGTTTCTCCATGTTAGTCAGGCTGGTCTTGAACTCTTGACCTCAGGGGATCCACCCTCCTCAGCCTCCCAAAGTACTGGGATTACAGGCATGAGCCACCGCGCCCGGCCCTATATCAAATTTTTAAGGTAGGTATTAACTTCATGGAGCATGCAATTTGGGGTACATAAATATTAAATATCTACATAAATGTGTGTGTGTGCATGCACATTCCAAGAACTGCCAGAAAGAAAATTATAGAAACTATGAGATCATTCGAGGAAGGGACCTTTAAGCTGAGGACTAAAGGATGTAGCTATGTCCCAGGTGAAGATGAAGGGAAGAGGAGGATGAGCTTTCCTGGCTGAGTGTACAGCATGTATTAGGTTGGTGCAAAAGCAATTGCGTTTTTGCCATTTGACAAAAACAGCAATTACTTTTGCACCAACCTAATACAATGGCCTGCAGACAGGTGGGGACCTGGTATTTTGTGTAAGTCTAAAGACTATGATTGTCAGATAATAGAGAACAAGGAGAAAGGCAGGAAAGAGGCTGGAGCAGAGCCAGGTTAAAGAACAAATGACCTGAGAATTGTCTAGAACATGAATCTACTAAGCACAAAAAGTACAACAGAAAATAAGGCAGTTAACTTTGTGGGTTTTGTTTTGTTTTGAGATGGAGTCTCCCTCTGTTACCCAGGCTGGAGTGCGTGATCTCAGCTCATTGCAGCCTCTGCCTCCCGGGTTCAGATGATTCTCCTGCCTCAGACTACTGCGTAGCTGAGATTACAGGCACCCACCATCACGCCCGGCTAATTTTTGTATTTTTAGTAGAGACAGGGTTTCACCATGTTGACCAGGCTGGTCTCAAACTCCTGACCTCAAGTGATCCACCCACCTCAGCCTCCGAAAGTGCTGAGATTACAGGCGTGAGCCACTGTGTCCAGCCATATGCCAGTTAACTTTGATTGAAATGTAAACTAGTCCTACTCTTGCCAGAAAGAACTATAGCTGCCATGGGAAATAACTCCTCTGTAGTCTACTGAGTGCAATATTTGGCTTACATGATATGCAGTTCTAGTCAATTAGAATTCTTCAGAATTTCAAAGAATAGTACCCATAGTGGTATATAATTTTCAGGAACAAGTGCTTTCTTTCTTTCTTTCTTTCTTTCTTTCTTTCTTTCTTTCTTTATTTATTTATTTTGAGACAGGGTCTCACTCTGTGGCCCAGGCTGGATATTTTTTTATTTAAAAAACAATTAATATGTCCTTAATATGTTTCTCTGGTCATAAGAAAATGTCTCTCAAACATACACTCATTACTGAAGAGAAAATAAGAATCACAGGAAGTGAGAAATCTTTTGCCAAACTATTTAGAACCTTGACTCCACTTAGGGTAAAAGAAATGAATTGGTAAATTAATTTGTTTCTAAAAGAAAACTCTGGCCAGGTGCAGTGGTTCACGCCTGTAATCCCAGCACTTTGGTTGGGAGGCCAAGGCTGGCTGATTGTTTGAGCCCACGAGTTCAAGACCACCCTGGGCAACATGGTGAAACCCCGTCTCTACAAATAATTTTAAAAATTAGCTGGGCGTGGTGTGCACCTACAGTCCCAGGAGCACTGAGATGGGAGAATTGCTTGAGCATCGTAGATGGAGGCTGTAGTGAACTGTGATCAGGTTACTGCACTCCAGCCTTGGCAACAAAGTGAGACTCTGTCCCAAAACATGGAAAAAAAAAAAAAAAAGAAAGAAAGGAGAGGAGAGGGGAGGGGGAGGGGAGGAGAGGGGAGGGGGAGGGGAGGGGAGGGGAGGGGAGGGGAAAAGAGAAAAGAAAAAATAAAAGAAAGAAAAGAAAAAATTCTGGCTGGGTGTGGTGGCTCAAGCCTATAATTCCAGCACTTTGGGAGGCCAAGGCAGGCGGATCATTTGAGGTCAGGAGTTCGAGACCAGCATGACCTACGTGGTGAAACCCCGTCTCTACTAAAAATACAGAAAATTTAGCTGGGCATGGTAGTGCATGCCTGTAATCTCAGCTACTCGGGAGGCTGAGGCAGGAGAATCACTTGAACTTGGGAGGCAGAGGTTGCGGTCAGCTGAGACTGCACCACTGCACTCCAGCTTAGGCGACAGAGCAAGACTCTCTCAAAAAGAAGGAAAAGAAAGTTATTTCTACCTCCCCTAAATAAATGTTTGACTAACATTTAAAGATATTGGTTTATCAAGGGTATGTGTGTCTGGTGAGGGAACAGTAAATTATTAAGCCTGAACTGGTGTCCAAATTACTAGACAATAGAGGAAAGGAGTCCAAATCATGCAGAACTCATGGGGCATGTTCAGGGTTTTATATTTTAACAATAATGATATTGCTAGAGTTTTAAGTAGGGGAAAGATAGAATCAGAATTGGGATTTTTTTAAAGACAGTCAAATTTAGCAATGGGGTGTTATATATTAATACCAACTGTAGTGATACTAATGTTAATAAGTTCTGATAACCCAACACCATCAGACCAGCTAAGGATTGGGAATTTTTATTGTTTTAATTTATTTTTATTTTATTTTATTTTATTTTTGTTTTTGAGATGGAGTCTCATTCTGTCGCCCAGGTGGGAGTGCAGTGGTACACTCTTGGCTCACTGCAACCTCCGCCTCTCGGGTTCAAGCAGTTCTCCTGTTTCAGTCTCCCGAGTAGCTGGGATTACAGGTGCCCACCACAATGCCCAGCTAATTTTTGTATTTTAGTAGAGGCAGAGTTTCACCATGTTGGCCAGGCTGGTCTCAAAATCCTAACCTCAAGTGATCCACCCACCTCGGCCTCCCAAAGTGTTGGGATTACAGGCATGAGCCACCGGACTCAGCCAAATTTTTAAATATTACTCTGGTTGTAGCATGAAGAACTTGAGTGGGGAGGGAGGAGTGAATTTAAGAGTTAAGAGACTGATGCAATAGTCCAAGTAAGACTAGTATAGGGACAGTGGGAATGGAGGGAAGTAATTGGACTCCAGATAAATCTGAAGGTAATACTAATAGGCCTTGAAGATGGACTGGGTGTGGGGGAAAGGAGTGATGGTGAAGATGGTGTGGTGGTGTCCTTTCCCTGAGGGAAGGAACACTAATGGAGAAGCAAGTCTGATGGGGGTGGGGCATAGAAAATGAATTTGCTTATGGTTAATTGCTCTTCTGTGTACTGTGGACCATGAGACAGCCAGGTGAAAATAATCTAGTTGGAAATGTAATCATGGAGTTCAAAGGTAAGTATAGGAACAATTTTTCTAACTAAGTAGTGTTCAAAACAGGATTGTTAATGGTTTCATAAAAAGTAATCTATTAGTTGATCATAATTGTGACAGTTCTCTTACTGTTGGACATCCGTATTATTTTTAGCTTTCTATTGTTAGTAAATATTGTTAAGTACTGGTTAGGTGCCTTTTAAGATAAGACAAATGCTTAGAAAGATTAAGTAGCCCTGGTAGAGTGGCTCATGTCTGTAATCCCAGCACTTTGGGAGGCCAAGACAAGAGGATCCCTTGAAGCCAGGAGTTTTGAGACCAGCCTGGTCAACAAATTGAGACCCTGTCTCAATTTAAAAAATTTAAAAATTAGTCTGGCTTGAGACCAGGAGTTGGAGATTACAGTGAGCTATGTATGATCTCTGCATTCCAGCCTGGGTGACTGAGTGAGAACCAATCTCTAAAGAAAAGAAAAAAAGAAAGATTAAGCAATTCTATTATTTTGCCAAAGCTTTGATAGCAGTGAGTATTATTAATCTGCCAAACAGCTGGGAGAAATATAGTCCTTAAGTGTTATTCTTTAATACTTATTGCACAAGTAATTCACATGACCTTGGACGATCTACTTAATTACTTTAAATATTTATTATTATTATTATTATTATTATTATTATGTTGAGACAGGGTCTCACTCTGATGCCCAGGCTGGAGTGCAGTGGTGTGATCTTGGCACACCGCAACCTCTATGTCCTGGATTTGAGCAATTCTCGTGCCTCAGCCTCCCGAGTAGCTGGGACTACAGGTGTGTGCTGCCACACCCAGCTAATTTTTGTATTTTTAGTAGAGACAGGGTTTCACCATGTTGGCCAGGCTGGTCTCAAACTCCTGACCTCAAGTGATCCGCCCACCTTGGCCTCCCAAAGTGCTGAGATTACAGGTGTATGCCACCACGCCCAGCCTGTTTCTTCATTATGAAATGGAAATTAAAATGTTAAGAATTAGATTATTCATGTAAAATATAGTGTTTAACACTATATGTAGCATATAATGCTCTAAAATTATTATTGTAATACGTTCATTGTAGAAAAATTATAAAACAAAGATAAACCAAAGTAAGAAAGATATTTCTTTTTTTTTTCTTTTTTTTTTGAGACCAACCATAGCTCACCATAGCCTTGACCTCCCAGGCTCAAGTAATCATCCCACCTCAGCCTCCCAAGTAGCTGGGACTACAGGTGCACACCACCACACCTAGCTAATTTTTAAACTTTTTGTAAAGACAGGCTATTGCCCAGGCTGGTCTTGAACTATGTTGCCCAGGCTGGTCTTGAACTCCTGGGCTCAAGCAATCCTCCCACCTCAGCTTCCTAAAGTGCTGCAATTACACATATGAGCCACCACACCTGGCCAGAAAAATATTCTTAATCCAGAGCTATTATCATGAATATTTTGTTGGTCCTCCTTTCCTATAGTAATATGTGCATATGATTGTTAACCAAAAATAAAGCAAGTTATAAACCCATATGTTGGCTGGGCACAGTGGCTCATACCTGTAATCCCAGCACTTTGGGAAGCTGAGGCAGCGGATCACTTGAGGTCAGGAGATCGAGACCAGCGTGGCCAACATGGTGAAACCCCGTCTCTGCTAAAAATACAAAAATTAGCCGGGCATGGTGGCGGATGCCTGTAATCCCAGCTACTCTGGAGGCTGAGACACAAGAATTGCTTGAACCCAGGAGGCAGAGGCTGCAGTGAGCTGAGATCCTGCCACTGCCCTCCAGCCTGGGCAACAGAGTGAGAATGTATCTAAAAAAAAAAAAAACAAAACAGGCTGGGCACGGTGGCTCACACCTGTAATCCCAGCACTTTGGGAGGCCAAGGTGGGAGGATCACGAGGTCAGGAGTTCAAGACCAGCCTGGCCAAAATAGTGAAACCGCATCTCTACTAAAAATACAGAAATTAGCTGGGCATGGGCGCGCGCCTGTAGCCCCAGCTACTTGGGAGGCTGAGGCAGGAGAATAACTTGAACCCAGGAGGTGGAGGTTGCAGTGAGCCATGATCTCGCCACTATACTCCAGCTTAGGCAACAGAGTGAGACTTCATCTCAAAAAGAAAAAAAACAAACAAAAAAAACTTTATGTAAAATGTTTGCCTTGCAGGCCTCTTTGTGGCCTTTAGCGCTATACCTAGTCAGGTCACTTATCTTCTGGAACACTATCTCCTTGTTTTCCATTGTTTATTTTCTCCACATCCTTTGAGATCAACATAAAGAAATCAACTATATTTCTATACCTTTGCAATGGACAATCTGAAAATGAAATAAGAAATAATTGCATTTATGAATAGTATAAAAAATCCATAGAAATAAATTTAACAAAAGAATTGCAAAATTTGCATTGTGAAAACTACGAAACGTTGAAAGAAATTAAAGACCTAAAGAAATGGAAAGATAGCCTATATTCATGGATTGGAAGACAGAATTTTGTTAACATGGCTATGATCCCCAAATTGGTCTACACCCAGTCTCTATTAAACACAGTCTCTATTAAGATTCCAGCTGGCTTGGTGCAGAATCGACAAGCAGATTCCACAGGACATATGGAAATGCGAGAGGCATAGAAAAGCAAAAACAGACTTGGAAAAGAACAAAGCTGAAGAATTCGCACTTCCCAGTTTCAAAACTCACCAAAAAGCTGGAGTAATTAGGGCGGTGTGCTACTGGCAAAAAGACATAAAGAGAAACATCTCTGTTAACTACCTCAAGAGGTCAGTGTCACAATTTAGCGCTGGACCACTAGCTTCTCAGATAATTGGCTTTAAGGAGTTTCCCCTCTTCATTATAACTTATCTTTCAATTTGGGGGAAAAAAAAACTACATGTAAATAATGCAAAATAATACAGAACAGTGTGAAGCAGAGTCAGGATTCCCATCTCTCCATCAAGTGTATTCCTTTCTAATGTATGTTTGATTTCTAACTGACTTTAAAAATCATTTTGTGGGGCCAGGCAGGATGGCTCACACTTGTAATCCCAGCACTTAGGGGGGTCCGCAGGTAGGAGGATTGCTTGAGCCCAGGAGTTTGAGATCAGCCTGGGAAACATAGCAAGACCCCATCTCTACACACACACACACACACACACACACACACACACACACACACACACAAATTAGGCATGTGGCTCTTGCCTGCTGTCCCAGGTATTTGGGAGGCTGAGGTGGGAGGATTGTTTGCGCCCAGGAGGTCAAGGCTGCAGTGACCTGTGATGGCACCACTGCACTCCAGCCTGAGAGAAGAGCAAGACTTTATCTCAAAATAATAAATTATTATTATTATTTCGTGTGATTTTAATTAATTGCTGTTTCTGTGGTGGTGGATAAGTATGTAGTTTTTTTTGGTTTTTTTTTGAGATGGAATCTCACTCTGTCGCCCAGGCTGGAATGCAACGGTGGGATCTTGGCTCACTGCAGCCTCCACCCCCTGGGTTTAAGCGATTCTCCTGCCTCAGCGTCCTGTGTAGCTGTGATTACAGGCGCTCGCCACCACACTCAGCTACGTTTTATATTTTTAGTAGAGACTTGGTTTTGCCATGTTGGCCAGGCTGGCCTCGAACTCCTGACCTCAGGATGATTGGCCGCCTTGGCCTCCCAAAATGCTGAGATTACAGGCGTGAGCCACTACTCCTGCTTCACAAACTCCATTTCACCTTTGGCAGAGGACATGTTTTCTTTCTTCATGCCCTCTGGATATGATAGAGGTCCCCAAGCTTTTCCTGGCTACCACTTGCTCTGACCTTATACATGTTGGGTTTTGCTCTTAAAGAGGACAGCAGGAAGAAAGGTTGGTTTCAGAAACCAAGAGGGTTGGCAGTGGATGTGTAGACTTTGTCACGGAGTCCACAGAGCTCAGCTTTTGAACCTCTGAGAAGTTTCATTTCTTCTGCAGAAAGAGTACAATTGAATTCAAGTTTGCCTTTAGAATTGCACTGAATAAAATACTGCACACTAAAGGAAAGCTTATTTTCTGCATGGTTGTCTTTTCAAAGACAATATTCAAAGCATGTTTCCTAGAGATTGTGTGGATGAGGGTGAGCTGGCTGAGGCATCACTCAAGCTAGTGGTGGTGTGTAAGAAGCAAGTGGAGCCACAAGAGGCACCTCCTATAGTCAGCTAAGGGCTTCCGTTTCTGCGCCCAGCTTTTGGGTGAAGAGTGATTTTTTTTTTTTTTTTTTTTTTTTTTTTTTTTTTTTTTTTTTTTGAGACGGAGTTTCGCTCTTGCCCAGGCTGGAGCGCAACAGCACGATATCAGCTCACCATGACCTCCCTGGTTCAAGCGATTCTCCAGCCTCAGCCTCCCGAGTAGCTGGGACTACAGGCATGCACCACCATGCCCGGCTAATTTTGCATTTTTAGTAGAGACAGGGTTTCTCCACGTTGGTCGGGCTAGTCTTGAACTCCCGACTTCAGGTGATCCGCCTGCCTGGGCTCCCAAAGTGCTAGGATTACAGGCGTGAGCCACCGCGCCCGGTGAAGGGTGATTTCTATTAGACGAATCTGTGCTTCAGTCATGGATGTTAATAGAGGAACTTGTTTTCCTGCTACAGATTCCTGAGTAGAATTGCCGTAAGAGTCCACTTCTGGACTCAGGGCAAGTCGAAGACCAGTCTATGTAGAAAGGCTGAGGCAACTGGGAAAGACCTGACAGCTAGTTACATATATTCTGACATAGTCCCCCCATAATGGCTTTTAGTGACACATGTGCTGATAGAATTCTAAACCTCTAGAATTCCCCTGCTGGTGATGCTGGTGTCTTCTCTTGTGCTTGACTGTACAGGGTAACCTGATGCAGAATGCTGCAAGTGTGTTGAGAGCTAAAACACTGTGAAAACTCTTGCTAGGAAGGTTGGGCTTGGCGTGACTTGCTCCAGCAGGAATCCTGGGTAGAGATTTTTAGCTTTAATTAAACGGTACATCCAGAGCCAAGGGTGACTCTCAACTCAGGTAGTTCTACAGGTCAGATGTGAATTTACCAAATCTCCCGATTTGTTTATTTGTTTTGTTTTGTTTTTTTAGAGAGAGGGTCTTGCTCTGTCACTCTGGCTGGAGTGCAGTGGTGTGATCACAGCTCACTGCAGCCTCAAACTCCTGGGTTCAAACAATCCTCCCACCTCAGCTTCCCAAAATACTGGGATTACAGACATGAGCCATTGCACTTAGCCAAATCTCCCAATTTAGAAACTCCTCTGTAAAGGGTTTGGGTCTGAGCTATATGTTTGGTTTTTTTGTTTGTTTTGTTTTGAGACGGGGTCCCACTCTCTTGCTCAGGCTGGAGTGCAGTGTCACAATCTTGGCTCACTGCAACCTCCACCTCCCAGGCTCAAGTGATCCTCCCACCTCAGCCTCCTGAATAGCTGGGACTACAGGGGCACACCACCATGCCCAGCTAATTTTTCTGGCGGGGGGGGACTTTCTATAGAGACAGGGTCTTGCCATGTTGCTCAGACTGGTCTTGAACTCCCGAGCTCAAGCAATATACTTGCCTTGGCCTCCCGAAGTGCTGGGATTACAGGCGTGAGCCAAAGCACCCAGCCCGGAGCTGTATGGTACTTCAAACGCCAATACACCAGCCCCCGACACTCTCATTGGTATTCCTTTAATTCATCAGACTCCATGTTCAATAAATGACTTGAGTGTTGAAACTGTTCTTTTTTGTTTGCCCGATCGGTAGATGGCCACTTTTTGTAACTTTTTTTTTTCATTCAGGTTTCTATTTTTATTCAACTATAAGCAAACAGCACAATTAATGCAATGTTCAGCAACTCCAGACCAGCTTTTCTTACCCCCATGAAGAACGATCAATTTAACAAACACAGATCTAAGGTTTCCTCCCAAGCTGTCAGCGAGCGCTGCTGCCGGTCTAGATGGCCATATCCCAACGACAGCAAAGCCATTCTCCCTACTGCTTCTTCCAGGATTGCTCTTTAAAGGGACCAGAGCAACATATTGATGCCTATTGAGGTATCTGAGATGCACCGTGTTGGGGGTTAGCCTCAATGCCAGCCTCTGGTTGTCTAGGTGAGTGACATCACCATAAAAACACATTGTGTACCATTCTGAACTCAGGATTACAAAGGCAGAGGCGACCAATCTTTTTTTTTTTTTTTTTTTTTAACATCCCTTAAAGATTCTTTGATGCTTTGCTCTATCACTGTAGACCTGGTTTTTTTCCCCCCAATTTTTTCTTTTTTACATTCTGGGTTACTATTTTCAGATTAACAATTTGATGACCCCATCACAGTACCAAAATATTCCCCCAAAATGAAGTTCAAATTTGATCAAAATATAAATCAGAGTGAGTGAGTAAAATTATAAAGGCCAGGCAGCAGGAAAAGTCACCCTCAACCACCATCTGACTGGTCAGGTCTTGCCTGTGCCAAAGGGGGCAGGAAGAGGAGAAATCTATTATACATTGCAACACTCAACTGGGGAACATGGCTTGGGGCCTCCAGGACAGTTCAGGTCCCCAAGCTAACCCCCTACTTCCCAGACAACTGCTTGTACAGTTTGGGTACATAGTCGTCCCACTCAGCCTGGTAACAGGTGCCGGCCACCAGGGCCCCGAGCTCGTACTTTTTACGGAAGGACGCCACCTTCTGGTCTCCAGATCGGTTGCTGAGGATGGGCTCGTCACACTTTAGTGGCCTGTCCTGCTCATAAACCAGCCAGACATAGCGGTGGAGACCTGTGCCCTTGGGGAGGCCCCGAGCCCACATAATCGGAGAGGACTGTGCCACTGCTGATGTCATTGCCCTTCATGTTGACCACCAGGAAATGATGCCATTCTCTGTATTTGGGATCCTTCCTGCTGGGAGCATCCGGGTCTGTCAGGACCAAGGTGTAGAGCTTCCCTGAATCAAGACCATCCCACGAAATGCTGGTGGGTCTATTCCTAACCTGGGTGGGCGTCAGCACTTTGCCCAGCTCGTCCACCGCCGCCTGGGCGTAGGTGACATGCAGCAGGTGCTGTGGCTGCTCGTCCATTTCTTGCAGGCTCAAGGGCCCGGACCACTTGCTGAGGTCCACCGGCATGGCAAGGCCAAGCAGAGCATGCAGCCGGGAGTGCTGCAGTAGGCCAGGCGCGGGTGGCAACAGCGACACGGAGAGCTCAGCACACTGGCCCGGGAAGGCGCAGACCCCACTTTTTGTAACTTTATAATTACTTAATTTTATTTTTTTAAAGCTTATTTTGGTGTTATTCAGTATATAGTGTTTTACTGAGCTTCTGCAAATGCCATCGCGATAATAGTTTTGTTTTCTTGAACAAAAAACCAAAATAAATTTCAAATGTTAAAGCAATGGAATCAATAAATTTATTGTTACATTAACACGAACTACAAAGAGATCTTTCGTATGTCTGATACTAAAGACATAACTGAAAAGTCATTTTTCCAAACCTTGAGCTTGCATTCACCTACCTGTCTAACCCTCACATGTGCTAATTAACTGCAAATGCCATTTCTGGGCTTCACACACATTCTGTGGCTTTCCCTTTTCTGATGTGACTTCCCTCCCTTACCCCACACCTCCCTGCACTGTCCCCTGCTGTGCCCTTGCCTGGAATGCCCTGCAGCCTGCTTCAGCCCAGCAAAGTATTCATCTTACCAGTCCATGCCCTGACTCCTGATGTCACCCTTCCCTGCATCACCCTTCCCTGTGTATTTGGTGGATAAGGCTTGATTGAGGCTCAGGTATTGAGTCCCTGCTGGCACATCAAGAACCAGATGCCACCCCGATGATAAGGAAGACAGACATGGGACTTCCATATGAATTGGATATGATCATCTGACATGCACCCTACTAACTAATGGATCCTGCTGTTACCCCAAAGTTCCAGAACCACACCGGGCTGGACACAGGCATTTCCTGTCCCCTGAAGAGCCACTGAACCCAGCACAAAAGAGATCTAGAGCTCTCCAAACCTATGGAATGGCAACCAAAACCATGCCCAGGTTTTGAGTTAAGCCTCATTAGTCTCCCTTTTCCCTTCACAGTGTAGAACTGTGCAGCGCAGCACTAAGTGTGAATGAGAGCAGAAGCCTCAGGACAGAACTGAACCCACCAGCCTGAGCTGACAACACTGCCAGGGGTTCTCTCTCTTTGATCACTGAGTTAGGAGGCATGGGTGAGGGATGCAGAGAACCGCTCGTCAGGAGACATCAAGCTATCCAAGTCAATATCCTATTAGTAGGGATGGCATGTTATAAAAGGCATAAAGATCTCACCTGCCCCAGCTGGAAGCAATGATTCCATTGCCCCAGATTCGGAATTGTGATTTAAACTAGTCCTCTCTTCAAGCATCAGAACCAAATTAGAGTGCTTTATATGTGCAAGGAACTAATGCAGAAAGACATTATGGGTAAGTCAAGGGAGATGCCCCAGCCATTGGGCAAATTCCTCTGACTCCTCCCTAATGGAACTAATTCTTTTTCTTCTGTGCCCGGATCCTAGAATCAAGACCCTTAAGGTCTGAGTACAAATTCCGCTTCAGGATGGCGCTGCTGCACAGCAGGGCACCTTGCAGGGCCCCGACCAGCCCACAGGTGAAGATATCCTGGCCTAGGAGGCAAGAGCAGAGGCCCCTGAGTGCGCACCCAGGCAGGCCCAGGGGAGGGTGGGGCCCTGGTGCTCTTCCCTCCACATGAGGGCCACCCAGAGCTGGCTCCAATCAGATCGGGGCCACAGCCTGCCCAGGCAGCCCTGCTCAGGGGATGGGAGGCTGCAGGGAACAGCAAGGCCTGAGGACAGGAACAGAGGACTTTGGGCGACAGGGGCCCAGGGTCTCAGGTCCTGACAACATGGGGTGGTGAGTATACCTGTCAGATAGAGGTTGGGGATGGGGCTCTGGGCCCTCAAGGAGGCCATCACACGAGGGTGCAGGCGGCCCAGGTCATGGTCAGCCCCGTAGCAGGCACCTCGGGGAGCAGCCAGATAGAACTGGTTGGTGAGTGGGGATCCTGCAGTCACACTCTCCACCTGAGGGCACAAAGGGCAGCCAAAGGGTGGGGCAGGCACGTGAGATCCTGGCTCCCCTCCCTCTTCTGCTCTTTCCCATTCGCTGACTCCAGGGATGGGTGCCCTGTCCTTCCCTGGGGCTCAGATGTCTTGAGGCCTGATTCCGCTGTCTCAAGGAAAGGGCAGAAATGGCACCGTGAGGTCCGTCACCCCCCCCAAATACTTTACCCCCTACCTTCCCCTCCAGCTGTGGGAACAGTTTCAGGACCACTGACATAGAGGCTTCCACAAAGGAGTTTTTGAAGGTCTCATAGTCACTGCCCCGCTTTCCCTTCAGCTCCTCCTGCCACTCCTCAAACCACTCGTAGGCGCTGGGTATGAGCATGATCATGGTGGACCGGCCTGGGGATCAGAGCTGATATTACTACTGCCCGGCCCCTCCCTCCACCCCCTCACCCGGGACCTGCAGCCCCACCTGGGAATCGGTCTCCCAGGTCGGATCTTTGGCTGATGGGAAAGCGATGAAGAGAAGAGGGATGTGTTCCGCAGCCTCTTCCCTGGGCATGGAGACGTAGCGCTCCATCCTGCGTGTGACAAGAGTGTGGTGCAATCTCCAGGTTTTTGTCCTCAAAACCCCAGAACCACTGCAAGGACTGCTCATCCCTAGGGACTCCCCACAGGGGTGAAGCTGAGCCACAGCCTTGGCGTGACAAACTTCCAGGAGCAAATTAGAAATTGCCCGCTTCCTCCCATTCCATAACTTCTGCTCATTCTCTGAGTCAAGCAGGGAGGCACGGGCCACACACACACACACACACACACACACGCGCGCCTTACGCCTGGTCCATGTCCGTGTCATAGTAAACATAGTAGTTGGTAGACGGCAGATGCAGGTCTTCCTTGGTGCCTCGCAGGCAGATGAAAACAGAGGTCATGCCTAAGCCGGGCCGCACCGTCCCCAGCTGCTGCTTCACACCTGCCAAGGGGAGTGGTTGGTGCCTGTGAGGACTATGGCTGGAGATGGCCACTCCCTGCTCCCAGGAGAGCCTTGGGGTGCCAGCTCTGGCACCTGCCTGAGGCATGCCGGGCCCCTGGCCACTCTGCTTCCTTCATTTAACTAAATATTTTTGAGGCCTTCAGATCGTGTTCAGGAGGAAAATTCATAGACAAGGGAAAATTGTAACCAGATGGTGAGAGGGGGGCAGGAGGGACAGGTGACTCTAGCAGGGCTGCCTGGCCAGGACAGTGTCAGTTCCCAGAGGTCCTGGGACAGGGGAGAAGGGAGGTCAGGGTCACAGAGAGAAAGGTAGGAAGTAGCAAAGGCAGAGTCTGCTGTGCACTATGCCCGACTCCCCTGCTCTGCCCCTGGGCCCTCTCTGCCTCACCCCTTCAGCTCCTGAGAGTCTGAGAGAGGGGAGGCCGAGCAGGCGGCAGGCTCAGTCATGCAGGGCAAAGGAAGGAGAGGCTGGTGCTGGTGAAACCACCCTATGCCCTGGAGACAATCACAACTCCCTTACCACCCAGTCCCCATGAGGAAAGCCAGGACCTCCCTCTACCCCCCAGTCCGCTCTGCTGTCCCCTTCCCCAGCTCCTCAGGGAGCAGCTCCCAGGCCTACCCTCTGGGGTCAGGGCTTCTTGCCCTGCTCTCTAGCTCCTGCACCAGCCAAGGTTTCCGCCACACCACATCCGGAGCTGCTCTGTGCTCTCCAGCTCCCGCCCCAGCCTGAGTCCTTCATCTGGGCCCCTCTCTCTCACCCCTGCTGGGTTACTGGTCCCCTCTTCCCAGCGGCCTCCCTTCCTCAGATCCAGTTACATGAAGGTGGCGGGACCTATTAGCTGCGTTGGCTCCATGGCTCTGCTCCCTGTGGGCTGCCTGCTCTCCTGCTTCTCTTCCTGAGGCCTCTTCTCTGGAAGCCCCCTCAGCCCAGAAGGGTGGGAGGAGCCGGAGCTTTCAAATCAGACCAGCTACTCTGCTCAGTCCTGCCCCTTTTAGCTGAGTGGCCTCAGGACTGTAATTAATCTGTATGGCCCTCAGTTTCCCCAACATTAAATGCTAGGGTTAGGATGATGTTAGAGGCAGCGTTCTCACCTTGTTGCTTAAGGACAATGAGAGGGCCGGCCAAGAAGAGGAGAAGCATGACCCAGATGGAGCAAGTTGGCTCCAGAAGGGGACACATTGGGGAACCTGCAAGAGGGGCAGTGCAGACCCGCCTTTTACCTGGCAGGCAGCGGGCGTTCCCCGGCAGTAGGTGTTCATAGGTGTTGAACAGTCCTGCGTTGGAGACCACGATGGGGCAATAGATGTTTACCAGCTCATGCCCCTTCTTCACACTGACACCTGCAGGCACAAGAGCTTGGCTGAGGGTCTGTGAGCTCCGGGATGAAGAGGAAGGCCCACAGCCCCCATGGATCTCTCTCTGCCTGTGCCCATTTCTCAGACCTTGGAGTCCAGCTACCGGGACTCAGGCAGGGCAGGCCCCTGGGAAAATGCAAAGTGAGTGAATATCTTCAGGTGCTTTCACACTATCCTACAACTGCTTGGGCTTACTTTCCCTAGCTCTGTACCCACCTGTGTGTGTATGTTTGTGTGTACTCTGTGTTTGAGCCAAATCCCAGACAAAGCTCAAGGGCTAAAGACCTTCCACTGGAAATCTAGGCCCTTTTCTCTGCTGCCAGAGTTGTTTCCAAATACTCTTTAATACCCTCCAATCGGGGCTGGGCACAGTGGCTCATGCCTGTACTCCCAGTGCTTTGGGAGTCTGAGGTAAGAGGATTGATTGCTTGTGTACAGGAGTTCAAGACCAGCCTGGGCAACAAAGTGAGACCCTGTCTCTACAAAAAAAAAAATTTTAAATTAAGCTGTATGGGGTTGTGCACACCTGTAGTCCTATCTCCTCAGCCAGAGGAATGGGTTCAGCCCAGGAGTTAAATGATACAGTGAGCTATGATGACACTACTGCACTGTAGCCTGGGCAATAGAGTGAGACTATGTATCTAAAAAAAATGAATGAATGAATGAATGAATGAATGAATAAAATAAAAATAAAACCCTGCAATGATGCCTCATCCTGGATAAGAGAACCTCCAAAATCTTACAGCAGCCTGTGCAATGTGGTCCCTTCTGTGTGTCCAGCTCCATCCATCTCTGGTCACTCTCACTAAACTCCCACTAAACTATTAGGCAGAACCAGTATCAAACAGCTGAGAGTCAACCATTTGTTACCTACAAAAATGGCAGTTTCTTATTGTTCAACCTAATACTTCTGGATGCCTGAAAACACTCAGCTCTTTCATATCTCCACACCTTTGCACATGCTGCTTCCCCTTCCTGGAATATTCTCCAACCTCATCTGCTTGCTGGCTTCATCTCACCCTTTATTACTCAGCTCCAACACCTGTGCCTCCAGGAGGTTTCCCCTGTTCCACTGTGCTGTCTGTTACCCCCATCCTTAGCACATGCCTCCAGATGGCACGCAAATGAATGCTTTTTCTTTTTTAAGATGAAGCCTCTCTCCGTTGCCCAGGCTGGAGTGCAGTGGTGCAATCTCAGCTCACTGCAACCTCTGCCTCCCAAGTTCAAGCGATTCTCCTGCCCTGGCCTCCAAGTAGCTAGGATTACAGGCTCCCAGCACCGTGCCTGGCTAATTTCGGTATTTTTAGTAAAGACAGGGTTTCACCATATTGGCCAGGCTGGTCTCGAACTCCTGACCTTGTGATCCACCCACCTCGGCCTCCCAAAGTGCTGAGATTACAGGCGTGAGCCACCGCGCCTGGCCCTGGCTAATTTTTGTATTTTTAGTAAAGACAGGGTTTCACCATGTTGGCCAGGCTGGTCTCGAACTCCCAACCTCAGGTGATCCGCCTGCCTTGGCCACCCAAAGTGCTGGGATTACAGGCATGAGCCACTGCGCCCGGCCTCTTTTATCTCTATCTTTTATTACCTAGCACTTGAAAAACAAACAAATATATCTGGATTGTATTTAACTCAACTGATAAACCTACCTTGCTTCCTGGACCCCTTTCAGCTGAGAGGAGAACTTGTTCATGGACATCAGAGAAAACCTTGCCCAACTGACAGCCACCTCTCTCTTACCACCCAGTAACTTATCAGTCTCTTCTACTAATGGATTCTCTCAGATCACTGATGGCCTTTTCTCCTTGATTTTTCATTTTGCACTGGGCCCCCCGCTTATCACCTCCATGAAAGGTTCCTCTGATAAATGCATGTTTACATCAGCCCAGTTTTTCCCAGGCCTCTTTTTGTCTGCTTCCCTGGCTTCTTGAAGCACCCATTAGTCATAGATGGCCTATTCTGTTTAACAGAGTCCTTCTTGCACAGACCCTCTATTCCAAGAGTTCATTTATACTGGGATTCTGAGTCCCTATGCAGGTTACAGCATCAACCTGAGCCAGGGTAATAAGGTTCTGGGCCCCACTTTACAGATAGAGGCAGGGAACCTTTCTGGCCTCCATACTATCCTATGGAATCCAAGGTTACTCATTCATTCTATCGGCCACTGAACAGCATTTATTGAGCCTCTAATATGCGCTAAGATTTATAGATACAAAGATAAAAGACAGTCTCTACACTCAAGAAGACAGTCGGCTGGTCTCAGTGGCTCACGCCTGTAATCCCAGCACTTTGGGAGGCCAAGGTGGGCGGATCACAAGATCAGGAGATCGAGACCATCCTGACTAACACATGGTGAAACCCCGTCTCTATTAAAAATACAAAAAATTAGCTGGGCGTGTTGGCGGGCATCTGTAGTCTCAGCTACTCGGGAGGCTGAGGTGGGAAAATGGCATGAACCCAGGAGGCGGAGCTTGCAGTGAGCCGAGATCGCACCACTGCACTCCAGCCTGGGCAACAGAGCAAGACTCCATCTCAAAAAAAAAAAAAAAAAAAAAGAAGAAGACAGTCATAGATTACTGGGTAAATAATAGTTTTATCTATTAAATAAATACTGTTCTTTGAGGACCATGCAATCCTTTATTTTTCTTTTCTTTTTTTTTTTTTTTTTTGAGATGGCGTCTTGCTCTGTCGCCCAGGCTGGAGTGCGGTGGCACGATCTCAGCTCACTGCAATCTCTACCTCCTGGGTTCAAGCAATTCTTCCGCCTCAGCCTCCCAAGTAGCTGGGACTATAGGTGCGTGCCACCATGTCCAGCTAATTTTTGTATTTTTAGTAGAGACAGGGTTTCACCATATTGGCCAGGCTGGTCTCGAACTCCTGACCTTGTGAGCCGCCTGTCTCGACCTCCCAAAGTGTTGGGATTACAGGCGTGAGCCACCATGCCCGTCCATATTTTTTTGTTTTGTTTTGTTTTGTTTTTTAAAGAGACAGGGTTTAACCATGTTGCCCAGGCTGATCTCAAATTCCTGGGCTCAAGTGATCCTCCCATCTCAGCCTCCCAAAGTGCTGGGGTTACAGGCGTGGACCACTATGCCCAGCCAATCCTTTATCTTTCCTGCTTCCTTTTTATTTCTGGACTAATCACTATCCCTGGACCCTGCTCTGGGGCAGATTCTCACCTTTAGCGGCCATGAGGAGGTCAGTTCTCCTACTCCTTCCAGTCTCAGGGAGACCCCAGGTCTTGCCCACACCAACCCAGGGACCCAGAAGGGCAGGGTGGGGCAGGGCTCTCACCACAGGCTTTCCCAGCTGAGTCCAGCAACACACTCTGCACAGTGGCCTTTGTAAGGACAGCGCCCCCAGCCCGCTGAATCACAGGGATGGTGTGGAAGGCAATTTCACTGGAACCCCCTCGGGGATAAAAGGCTCCTTTCATGTAGTGGTTAACCAGCAGGGCGTGCATGGAAAAGGCACTGTGGCTGGGGGTGACACCTGCAGAAGGAAGGAAGGGTGTTGAGCAGGCAAGAGCAGGCACCAGCACCATTCAGAAAGGAACGTGGAATTCTGTGAGATAACACACAGCCCAGTCTATCCGAGGAACCACATGTTCCTCAGGGTCCAAGGCAGCCAGAGGAGCCTTTCCATCCAGACATGGGGTACCTTAGAGATCTTGGCGCCAGTAGGAATATCCTCCCTGCAAACTGCCATGCTGCCAGACCAGGCAGGACAGTGTTGGTTGAACTGAAAAATCATCCAAAGCATGGATGAAGAGAATTTTGACCAAGGAGTCCAGCAGGGGGCCAGACTTCTCATCCACAAGCTCCAGAGGGCCTGGGGTTTACACAGCTCCATATCAGTCAGCCAGGCAGGGTCGAGAAGAAAGATTGAGAGATGAGAGGGCAGCCCTTCCTCCTCCAGAAGCTGCCCAGAGCCGAGGGCCAGTACCCACCGTAAGTGGGGAAGATGTAGCTGAGCACTGCCTGGAGCTCAGAGGAGGCCCCCAGCTGCTGCAGGACCTCAGCCAGGCTCTGGGTGGATGCGTGAAGGAATGGAGAGAAACGAGTCAGCAGCCCACACCTGTCGAGGAGCTGAACCACAGGCAATGGGAGGAACTTCAACAGGATGGCATGAGGGACTCCACTGGATACCACCTAGGGGAGTGAATGAGGACAGCAGGCCTCACGTCTAGAACCGCTGTGACAGAACTGCTATCCCCATAGCCTGGACCAGCCCGAGGATCCAGCAACACTTACCACTGACTGAACTTTGCTGAATTTGAATATTTTTTAAAAATCTATACTCTGTGAATTTTTCCCATCCTACACTTGGATGAGTCCTTTTTTTGCTTTTTATTTTCCTGCTCAAATTCCTTTTCAAAAATCCCAATCTGGTCTCGGATGCAGTAAAAAGGAATAGTGATCTGATGTCACGGAAGCCAGCCTAGCCAGGGAGGAGAGCAGGGCATCCCCAGAGGCCAGGGTGACAGCAGCAGCCGTACAGCCAAGGCTCCAGAGAGAGATGGAGAACTGGATGGACTTGGGTGGAGGCTGAACTAAGAACGGATGTGACTCTTCCTCCCTTTCTGCCTCCCCCACTGCACTCTCCACCCACAGTGCCTCCACTAATAATGAAGAAAGTCAGTCTTATTAGGAACAAACTCTGAGTCCTCAGCATGTCCATGTTACCTTAACCAGCTTTATATACTTGTCAATGATAGCTTCCTCCTGTGGAAACTTCTCCTTGAGGCCCTGAATGTAGGCTTTCTCTCCACTGTACATGGGGTACTCCTTTCGGCCATTGGGCCCTTCCAGTACCATGATGTCAAAAGGAGAGGACAGGGGAGCCCAGTCCAGCTGCCCTTCAGTGATCTGGTCCAAGATAAAACGGCCAATGCTGCCCTCCTCCATACGCCCAATGTAATGGATTCCTGTTGGGAGATGGAAAAACAAGGTAGTAAAGGGATATGGGGATTGAGCCCTGGAAAGGTGGCTGAGGAAGTGAGGTGGAAGAGGTTATCTGGCCTGGCCAAGTTCACGTCCAGAGTGAGCTGCCCACCCTGTCTGTAGGGAGGTGTCACAGCAGAAACCACCAGATCCCTGCCCGGTTCAACTCCCAGTAGCTATGCTGTCACATAAGAAAAGTGCCCAGAGGCTGGGCACGGTGGCTCACACCTGTAATCCCAACACTTTGGGAGGCAGAGGGAGGTGGATCACTTGAGGTCAGGAGTTTGAGACCAGCCTGGCCAACATGGAGAAACCCCATCTCTACTAAAATACAAAAAAATTAGCAGGGTGTGGTGGCCCACTTGGTGGGATTACTGAGTGTAATCCCAGCCACTCGGGAGACTGAGGCATGAGAATCACTTGAACTCAGGAGGTAGAGGTTACAGTAAGCTGGGATCACACCACTGTGCTCCAGCCTGGGTGACGAAGTGAGACTCTGTCCAAAACAAACAAACAAAAAAAGTGCCCAGAGAGAAGATGGCACTTCCAAAACAACAGAAATGCTCCGTAGCACCCCACAAGGGCTGCTCCAAGCCACTTCAACATATAGCCATGCTCCCAACCCTTTTCCACACAAGCCTTACCTGTGTCAAATTCAAGGCCATTCTTTCCAAAGGTATGACAGCAGCCCCCTGCCTTGGTATGTTGTTCCAGCACCAGGACTCGCTTGCCAGCTTTAGCTAGAATTGCAGCTGCAGCCAGGCCCCCAAAGCCACTGCCAATTACCACCACATCCAACTTCTCCGGCACTTGGTTGGCTGAAAAAGCTACGGCAGAAGGGCCAAAGGGTGGGTTTCCCAGGCAGGGGCAGGGAAATAGCAAAGATAGGGAAACCAAAGAAGACTTCTCTAGCTTGTACAGGGCAAGAAACCTCTAGAGCAGTTTGGCACAGAACTCTTGACTAACATGTTTCAAACATTTTACCTGAGAACACTCAGAACCAGCCAGGCAGATTTGGCATTTTGGTTTTTCGTTTTTTGAGACAGAGTCTCACTCTGGCCCAGGATGAAGTGCAGTGATGTGATCACAGCTCACTGCAGCCTTGAACTCCTGGCCTCAAGCAATCCTCCTGCCTCTGGTTCCAGAGTAGCTGGGACTACAGGTGCATGCCACCATGCCTGGCTAATTTATTTTTATTTTCATTTTTATTTATTATTTTTTTAAGGCGGAGTCTCGCTCTGTCACCCAGGCTGGAGTGCAGCGGCGCAATCTCCGCTTACTGCAAGCTCCGCCTCCTGGGTTCACACCATTCTCCTGCCTCAGCCTCCTGAGTAGCTGGGACTACAGGTGCCCGCCACCACGCCTGGCTAATTTTTTTAAAAAATATGCTTTAGTAGAGATGGGGTTTCACCATGTTAGCCAGGATGGTCTCCATCTCCTGACCTTGTGATCCGCCTGCCTCGGCCTCCCAAAGTGCTGGGATTACAGGCATGAGCCACTGCGCCCGGCCTATTTTATGTTTTTATAGAGCCAAAGTCTTGCTGTGTTGCCCAGGCTGATCTTGAACTCCTGGCCTCAAGTGATCCACCCACCTCGGCCTCCCAAAGTGCTGGGATTACAGGCATGAGCCACCACGCCCAGCCCACAAGCCGGGTTTCTTTGGAAGATGCAGGGTCTGCAAGCAACATTGGAATAGCTGGGTCTTACGGTGGCTCTTCCAGGTCCTGATGGAAAGGCTTGGGCAGGACAGAACTGCACAGAGGCTGCAGCTCTGAGAAATCACAGCACCAGCCCCTCCCACAGGGCAAGTCTAGGGGCAGTGCTGAGGGAGGCAGCACCTTCTCAGAAGACAAAACTGGATAGCAAGTGGTGCTATATGGGTACTTCTGATACAAGATCTGTTCTTTAACAATCACTGGCAAAGAACTGAGATCTGGGATGTTTCAAGATGCAAGAGAACTTGGCAAACTGCTTGTTTTTTGAATGTTTTTAGAGAGATAAATAGTAAAAAAAATTTCACATGTAAGTATATAAAATAAATATATGAAACAAGTGTCACAATACAATACTTAGTGGAACTATGTATAATGCACTCTGATATTTTCTATTCTGCTGCATTCTAAAATACTAGTTGCGGCCGGGCGCGATGGCTCACGCCTGTAATCCCAACACTTTGGGAGGCCGAGGTGGGTGGATCGCTTGAGGCCAGGAGTTCGAGAGCCTAGACAACATGGTGAAATCCTGTGTCTACTAAAAATACAAAAATTAGCTGGGCATGCACACTACTCAGGAGGCTGAGGCACGATAATCACTTGAACCCAGGAGGTGGAAGTTGCGGTGAGCGGAGATCGCGCCATTGCACTCTAGCTTGGGCAACAGAGCGAGACTCTGTTTCAATAAATAAATAAATAATGCCAGTTGCAACTCACTAAATTGATTTCATAGCCCACTAACAGACCACAACCCGGTTTGAAAAGCAGTTAAGCTAGTCATCTCATTTTTAGACCAGCCCAGGTAGGTGCTAATGGTTATGCAGCAAATTAGTGACAGAGTCCAAGCTAAAACTCAGTTCTCAGAAGTCCAGATGATTAGTCCTTCCACTTAGAACAGTACTGTCTCTGATTGTGTAGCAAGATATGACACGGAGAATGCTAAAATTTACAAGTGAGAGGGACTCTGTAGATCAAACAGGTGATCCATTATTTTTTAAAGCAGCAGAACTCTTTAAACCCTAGAAGCAACCACAAAATATGTTTTAAAGATGAGAGTGGAGAGCCGGGCGCGGTGGCTCACGCTTGTAATCCCAGCACTTTGGGAGGCCGAGGCGGGCGGATCACGAGGTCAGGAGATCGAGACCACGGTGAAACCCCGTCTCTACTAAAAATACAAAAAATTAGCCGGGCGTGGTGGCGGGCGCCTGTAGTCCCAGCTACTTGGAGAGGCTGAGGCAGGAGAATGGCGTGAACCCAGGAGGCGGAGTTTGCAGCGAGCCGAGATCACTCCACTGCACTCCAGCCTGGGTGAAAGAGCGAGACTCCGTTTCAAAAAAAAAAAAAAAAAAAAAGATGAGCGTGGAGAGCAGGCTCTGAGCCTGAGGCACCTTGTTGAACCTCTGCCAAAGTTTCAGAACCAGGGTTCAATCCTTATGAGTTGGGACCATGCAAAGCCTGTTAAATCACCGGACGGGCAAAATGCAATTTCCTATGCAGGCTGGGACACATTTCTGTGCTGTTCCCCCACACCCCGAGCTCTCATGAGAGGGTAGGTGAAAAAGTTAAGGTCCTGGAACCAAGTGGAGGAATGTCTCTTATCAGTCCGTGAGCTGCGGGGATTACAAGTGGCAGGGCGGGTGCCAAGACCTTGCAAACCAAGGACAATGACCGCACCCTTGGGACTACTATTCCCGGGGCCAGCTAGGGCGAAGGCTATCGACAGTGTCGGACACTAAAGCGGGGCTCCTCCAAGTGCAAGGAAGCCCTCCCAGAACTTTACGTATGGGGAAACTGAGGCCCAGGTCTGGTAGCGGCTGCCTTGGCAAAATGAGAACCCAAACCTGTGAGAATGCCTCGAGTGTAGCCCCGGACCCCAGGGTCCCTCCTGCTACCTTGTCTGAGAACCTTCTTCCTGGCCTCCTTGTCAGTTACGAGGGGCGCTGGTGGCCGTTTGACATCTTCGGAGAAAGGATTCGGGGAGCTGCCTGAGAATAGTCCCAAGTAAACTTTGCAGAGGACGGCCAGTAGCAGCACGGCCAGGAGCAGCACCAGCGGAAGCCACATCACGCCGGCGTCGGGTCGGGTAAATAGGACAGCTCCGACTGCGCTCAGCCTCTAGAACTGTGGCTCCGCCCGGGCTAGTTCGCTCTCCACTGAGGAGGCGGAGGCAGCTTTCAGCACTGATTAACCAGTCAGCCAGCGAGCGAAGAGGCAACTCTCCGGTGACGATTGACCCTCCCGGCTGTCCGTACTTCTTTTGCTGAGCAGGGTTTCCATTGCCTGCTGGGAAATGTAGTTCTTGGGGCCTGGGGCGACCGCACGGAAGAGGCTGTGCGCATGAGCAGATAAGAACTAGCCGAGGCGGCGGGACCCCCAAGTTTGGAAAGCTCTGTTAACGGTGAGAACGAGTTAACACCTGCCAAGGGGAGTGGTTGGTGCCTATGCGGAGCTAGCAGCCGGCCTGAGAAGGAAGGGAGAATGTGATCCGGTGGAAATGATCACTATGGGGCGAGACAGGCCGAGAGTTGTAAGACTGAAAGAGAATCCCGACTGGGAGACAGGAGTCCTGAGTTCTGGTTCTGGCTCTGCCCTGGACTCGCTGCCCTGAGGTGTTAAATTGCTTTCCTCCTCTTACGCCTCCAGGCTATGCGAAAGTTCTGTCCAAAGGCCGCACACAGCCCGTCTGACTGGGTGTCTTGATGAATTGAGATCTCTGTTATCTGCGCATCACAACCGGTGAGCGTCTGGCTCTGTGCCCCTCAAAGTGGCCCATAGTTTTGTCCTGGGGGCCCGCCTGGGACGGAGTCGTCTATGGCGGGTCCCTAATGACACCCTATCCGTGGGGAACCTGGGGGACGGGAAGCAGCCCACAGACAAGCACGGTGAAAGGATCAGCGAAGGGCCGATCTGATTTAAATTCCTATGCAGAGAGTCTAACCTCCAGCAAGCAGTTGAAGAATCATACCCCCTCCTTGCCTAAAGAGGGTGCACAATGAATATTTGATTTGAGAAGGATCCATTTTTACAGGAAGGCCGTTTCCTTAGGTCCAACTATCAGGAATTTGCCTTTGAGTACTTCCTTGTTTGACAGAGTTGTTGCTCTTTTCTTCTCTGATGCAGATAGTAACTGCCCCTACTGAAGGCCCCAGGAGTGCTCCAGCCAGATGTGGAAAGCTAGTCACGATTCTATGCTACTTGGTTCATTTTCTACACAGCAACAGAAGAGCCCTCCTGAGATTGCTATTACCATACCCGCCTGTCACTTTGCCAAGGCTGGCGAATGTGTGTTTTGTCATAGGCTGTCAAGAAGGCCATGGTGGAGGAAAAGGAAAGGGGAGGCAGATGTTGAGGCCCCAGAGGCCGCAGTGAGAGCAGTTTAGTTCCTGAGGTGCCAAGACTAAGGGGGCACTGCCCTGTCTCCAGGATTACAGTGAGCCACATGTCCAGCCCAAGAACCAGGAGGTATTCTTCCTCTCAGTGTTAATAATCAAACCATCCTGACACCAGCAGCCAGTTTTTACGGAATCCTGATCATTATTACCACAGTGGAGGGCTGACCTCATAGAGAGGCGACCCTCCTTCCTTAGTCACCCAAGCCTGTGAACTATGACTGTCAGTTGTATGTGGGCCATCTGCCCACTTAGGATGCAATTTTTGATGTGACAGACATTCTGGATGTCCAATTCCCCATGATGAGGTATGAGCCTTGTCCAGCCCTTTTCCTGAGGGAAGCAATGTCAGATGAAAGACTTAGAGTTGCCCAAACTGGCTAGCCAGCTGCCACATGTACAGTATTGGTGATAACTGAGAAAGGTTAGAACATCGTGTTGCATTTTTAATTTCTACCATCGTTGGAACCAGGTCTAGTATTATAATTCCCTGACCCAACCTGTGTGTGAGGCCTAAACAAAGCCTGAGTGCTTCAGCTAAGACAACCCACCAAGGTGTCACCTTTAGCCTCACCCCTTTGATAAGCTGGCCAGGTCCCAGTAACTCCACTGTCAGAAACAGACCCCATCCCTTCTAGTGGTGCTGCTGCCTTTTGGACACAGAATCCAGCCCACAGACCCCTGCTTGGTCCCCTTTTTGCCATCCTATGGCAAAGAGGTAAGCATTTGGCTAAGGCAACTTGTTCATTCAGAATAAATTCACAGCTGCTTAAATTTAGTCAACAGGCCGAGTGTGTTGGCTCATGCCTGTAATCCCAGCACTTTGGAAGGCCGAGGCAGGCAGATCACGAGGTCAGAGTTCGAGACCAGCCTAACCAACATAGTGAAACCCCGTCTCTACTAAAAATACAAAAATTAGTGGGGCATGGTGGCACACACCTGTAATTCCAGCTACTCGGGAGACTGGGACAGGAGAATCGCTTGAACCGGGGAGGCGGAGTTTGCAGTGAGCTGAGATCGCACCACTGCACTCCAGCCTGGGCAACAGGGCAAGACTCCATCTCAAAAAAAAAATTGTCAACAGAGGCATAACTGAATGGTTAAACCAGTTTTCTTTTTCAATTTCTTTTTTTTCCTTTGTGCAGGGCTGAGGCTTTGAAGACCTCAGGGGACTTCTCTCAGTACTCACAGAAACCTCCTACACCCTCAGATGGCACAAAGGGACTGTTTTCTTACTCTTAGTCTGAGTGACTGCCAAGAAGGAAGGCAAAGGTAGAGCAACTGGATCTCTGGCTCTCCACGTAGCTTCTGATCTCAGACCTTACTAAAATGCTTTCTGGGCCCAAGGACAAAGCTCACATGAGCAAATGATTTTGAGTCATGAATGAAAAATCTTGCTCTTTCCATAGTAAAGAAGAATTAAGAGATGGACAGGTAAGCATGCACTCTTATTTGGGAAAGATGGTGTTGGTTTGAGATATATCAAGTATAGTAAGAATATATTAAGAGAATATTTGGAAAAATTTAGAAACCCTCATTATAGTTCTCTTTGTTCTATAAGAAGGAGCTTCTATTCACCTCAGGGTCAATTGCTTTTCCTAATAGCTTGTTTTGTAAGTGAGTTATGAGATTTTTGTTTTCTTTTTGCTTGGGTAGTGGGGAGAATTTCATTGAGGAATCACCCAAGAAATCTGTATTTCATTGATTTGGATCATTTACCTTACTAGCCTCTTCCCTGTGAAACGCTTGCTTTGGCCTCATCATCCTCAGGACTCAGTTCAATGTGATATGTCTTTGTATGAGCCAGGCAGCTAACCCTACATTGCCTTACCTTTCACACTACCTTGCCCACCCAAAAATGGTCTTAAATGGAGGCTGTGGGATTCAGTGGCCAGACTGGGACAAAGGCTTTGCTTTAGGTTTCCAGAAAGATTTTCTTCACTGTGGTAAGATGCGAACTGTTCCAAAGAGGGAAGTCTTTGGACACTGGAGGGGACTGAATTGGAGAAGGAAAGGAAGGATGAAATGAATCCCAGGTACACAGACGCCTGCAAGAAGTTGTTCAGCACAATGAATCACCAAATATTTTAGAGATAAAATTTCAACAAAAATTTGAGACAAATATTTTGGGCTTAGTACTGTGCCAATGGGTGTGAAACATATAAAAGAAATATAAGAGCCCGGACGCAGTGGCTCACACCTGTAATCCCAGCACTTTGGGAGGCTGAGGTGGGTGGATCACCTGAGGTCGGGAGTTGGAGACCAGCCTGGCTAACATGATGAAACCCTGTCTTTACTAAAAATACAAAATTAGCTGGGCATGGTGGTGCATGCCTGTAATCCCAGCTACTCAGGAAGCTGAGGCAAGAGAATCGCTTGAACCCAGGAGGTGGAGGTTGCAGTGAACTGGGATCACACCATTGCACTCCAGCCTGGGTGACCAAGTGAGACTCTGTCTCCAAAAAAAAAGAAAAAAGAAATATAAGAGAAGGTCCTTATACAGGCCTTTTGCAGAGGAACTTTTGCTGCATAAAAAGGTTACTGGACTTAGAGGTGTGAGACAGCATTGTAGCCCCAGCTAGTAAGGTAGGTTGCCTTGAGTAAGTGAAACTGACCTTGATCAGAGAAGAGGGTGGAGGTGTATTCTGGAGGAAAGCTACATGAATGAAGGGATGGAAGTGAGGAGACGATCTGCAGCATGTGTGTTGATTGTATTACAGTGGGAAATAAATGCTTAACCATCATGAGCTCCGTTACCAGGGAGTTTGGTCAGCTGTGGGGTGTTTTGGCCCCCATCCTTGCATCTGGAACATGAAGAAATGAAAGGTGTGTTTAATGAGCATTAATTGGAAAGAAAAAAAAAGCAGAAGGATTTGAGTAACAGGATGATCTGGGATTCCAGGGCCTTGGCATAATACATTCACATGGTTCAAAATCCAAAAAGTACAGAAGGATATACGTATTGTGAAGAAACCACCTTCCACCCTTGTCCCCCCAGCCACTCAGTTCTTCTGCTGGAGACAAAGCTACTGCTTCTTTGGGTATAACTATGAAAATGGTCTCTGTAGAGACAAGCAAATGTGCTTATGTACTTTTAAAAAATAAAATGGTACAATAGTGTATAGACTCTGTCCTTTGCTTTTTCACTTAATACATCATGAAGATTGTCCCATATTGCCTGTAAAGCACTTTCTCATTTGTCTTTATGGCTATATAGTATCTCACTGAGTGAATGTGGTTTTATTTATATAATGAGCCCATTAGTGAATATTTAGGTTTTTCCAGCCTTTTGCTATTATAAACAATGTGACAAAGAATCACACTATAAATGTAAACATGTCATTTTGCACATGGATGAATATATCTGTTAGATAAATTACTAGAATGCAGTATCAGGCCCCACATGTACAAAACGTGTATGATTTTGTTAGGTACTATCAAGCTGTAGAGGTGGTAACAGTTTATTCTCCAGTGTATTATGCACTGTAGCCAATGTACATGTTATCAGACTTTTTGATCTTTGATAATCTGACTGATGAAACACAGTAGTTTTACATGACTCTTTTTTTTGTTTGTTTTTGAGATGGAGTCTTGCTCTGTTGCCCAGGCTGGAGTGCAATGATGCAATCTCGGCTCACTGCACCCTCCGCCTCCCGGGTTCAAGTGATTCTCCTGCCTCAGCCTTTCCAGTAGCTGGGATTACAGGTGCGCACCACCACGCCCGGCTACTTTTTTGTAGTTTTTAGTAGAAACGGGGTTTCACCATGTTGGCCAGGCTGGTCTTGAACTCCTGACCTCAGGTGATCCACCCACCACAGCCTCCCAAAGTGCTGAGATTACAGGCATGAGCCACCGCGCCCGGTGACGTTTTTTTTTTGTTAGTTTTTTGTTGTTGTTGTTTTTTTAAATGAATGAGGTTGAGCATTTGTTCATATGTTTAAAACCAATTTGTGATTGTGCAGGATGGCTTGTGTCTATAATCCCAGCACTTTGGGATGCCAAGGTGGCTTGAGCCCAGGAATTCGAGACAAGCCTGGGCAACCATATGTAGACCCCATGGCTACATGGGCATGGTGGTGTGCACCTGTGGTCCCAGCTACTTGGAATGCTGAGGTGGGAGAATCCCTTGAGCCAAGAAGTGAGTGAGCCATGATCGTGCCACTACGCCCCAGGTGGGGCAACAGAGTGAGAGTCTATCTCAAAAAAAACCAACATGGAGAAACCCCATCTCTACTAAAAATACTCTACTAAAATTAGCCGGGCGTGGTGGCGCGTGCCTGTAATCCCAGCTACTCAGGAGGCTGAGGCAGGAGAATCGCTTGAACCCGGGAGGCGTAGGTTGCGATGAGCCAAGATTGCGCCATTGCACTCCAGCCTGGGCAACAAGAGCAAAACTCCATCTCAAAAAAAACAAAAAAAACAAAAAAAAACACCATTTGAGTTACCTTTTGTGTAAACCACCCATATCCTTTTTCTAATGTTTCCACTGGGTTGGTCTTTTTTTTTTTTTTTTTTTTTTTGAGATGGAGTCTCACTCTGTTGCCCAGGCTGGAGTGCAGTGGCGTAATCTCAGCTCACTGCAACTTCCACCTCCCAGGTTGAAGCCATTCTCGTGCCTCAGCCACCTGAGTAGCTGGGATTACAGGCATGTGTCACTACATCCGGCTAATTTTTGTACTTTTTAGTAGACATTGGGTTTCACCATGTTGGCCAGGCTGGTCTTGAACTCCTGACCTCAAGAGATCCTCCTGCCTTGGTCTCCCAAAGTACTGGGATTACAGGCGTGGGCCACCGTGCCCGGCTGGTTTTTCTTTTTTGCCTTAATGATTTTTTTTTCTCTGAGATTAAACTTTATTAAAGTTACTTTTCCAGAAAATTCAGTAAATATGGTAACATAGGAACAAACTTAGGCTTATAAGCCTTTTAAATTTTTACATAATCTGTAATGATGTTGATCAGGAAATTCTTTCATTGGTAGAATTCTCCATTCTCCAGAATTGTATCACCTGGGAATATTCTGGGCTTCTTTTCAATGGTGCCATATGGTCTTTTTAGATACATGATACTTCGTGGTGCTCTACATGGTTCAGAGAAACTTCTCTAGTAACCAACTATAGAAATGATGTTGTTTTTTTTTAAAACGGTAGAGACAGGGTCTCCCCATGTTGCCCAGGCTGCTCTCAAACTCCTGGGCTCAAGCAATCCTCCTGCCTCAGCTTCCCAAAGTGCCGAGATTATAGCTGTGAGCCACCACACCTGGTGATTTTTAGGATTTTAAAAGAACACATTGAAAAATTAGCTCTGTATCTGTGAAATGAGTTACAAACAACTGGCCGAGTATTTTGGTCGGTTTTTTGTTGTTAATCTGTAGCAGGGGATAGGTTTGGCTGAGCAGAAAGGCCATAGGAAACTGCTTCACTAAACTTCACTCACCCAGAACCCTCAAACTTTTAAAGAGCCAGGAAATCGGTATAAAATTTTTGAGATGACATTAACTAAGCTTTTTGCAGTTTTTCCTAGGACCAGATTAAACAGAAGTTTTCCTTTACAGTGTTCATTACGGTTGTTATCTCTGGAGTTCATCCTTTTTTTGTGGTACTGGGAAAAGGTGCGACATTTACCTTTGCAGGGACGTGGATGGAGCTGGAGGCCATTATCTTTAGCAAACTAACACAGAACAGAAATCCAAATACCACATATCCTCACTTATAAGTGGGAGCTAAGTGATGAGAACACATGGACACATAGAAGGGAACAACACACACTGGGGCCTATTGGAAAGTGGAGGGTTGGCAGGGCCCGGTGGCTTACGCCTGTAATCCCAGCACTTTGGGAGGCCAAGGCGGGTGGATCACGAGGTCAGGAGATGGAGACCATCCTGGCTAACATGGTGAAACCCCATCTCTACTAAAAATACAAAAAAAATTAGCCAGGCCTGGTGGCGGGCGCCTGTAGTCCTAGCTACTCGGGAGGCTGAGGCAGGAGAATGGCGTGAACTCGGGAGGTGGAGCTTGCAGTGAGCCGAGATCATGCCACTGCACTCCAGCCTGGGCGACAGAGTGAGACTCCGTCTCAAAAAAAAAAAAAAAACACAAAAAAAAAGATAAGAAAAAGAAAAGAAAGTGGAGGGTGGGAGGAGGGAGAGGATAAGGAAAAATAACTAGTGGGTACTAGGTCAAATACCTGGCTGATGAAATAACCTGTACAACAAACCCCTGTGACCCAAGTTTCCCTATGTAACAAACCTGCACATGTACCCCTGAACTTAAAAGTTAAAAAAAAAAAAGGTATGACATTTAAACTATTATCTTTGGGGGATTAATATGTGCCTGGGAGATTGACCCTTGTCTGTTTTACAGGGCGAAAGAGTGTCTGCTGGGTATTCTCCATCATATGACAAGGACAAGAGTGTTCTGGCTTTCAGAGGAATCCCTGTGTGTATCACCCACAACTTGGTACCTTCTGCAAGGGCTTTTGTTGTGTGTTACTGTGTGGTGCCAGAACTGTGCTAGACCCTGGGGACACAAGGGTGGCATAGACCTTAGCTTCCAGGAGCTCACACTTGAGGGGAGGGTGTATGGAACACAAACATACAAAACAACTTCTATTTAATAAGATAATTGCCATAATGAAGCAGGCTATAAAATGCAGAGAGAATACCAAAGGCACACCACAGTCTGAAATGAGTGTATGAATTTTTGTTTATTTACATTCAAGGTGGACATACACTTGTCCCCAACATCACCCAACTTCCACATCATAGTTGAAATTTTCCAGGTACCTCAATTTAAAATTGACTTCAAGGCCAGGCACAGTGGCTCATGCCTGTAATCCCGGCACTTTGGGAGGCTGAGGCAGGCAGATCACTTGAGATCAGGAGTTCAAGACCAGCCTGGCCAACACAGTGAAACCCCATCTCTACTAAAAATACAAAACTAGCTGGGTGTGGTGATGCACACCTGTAGTCTCAGCTACTCGGGAAGCTGAGGTAGGAGGATCACTTGAGCCCAGGAGGTGGAGGTTGCAGTGAGCCAAGATCAGGCCACTGCACTCCAGCCTGGGCAACAGAGTGAGACTCCATCTCAAAAAATAAATAAATAAAAAGTAAAAGAAAATAAAATTGACTTCAGTCCACCCATCAGGGCACACTAGATCCTTTTGGCCTCCAGTGTCAAGGACATTCAGTACAGAGGATGGGAAGCGTTTGTGTATATGGGAGTATGTGGATTCTATCCTTATGCTAAAGGTCAGCTGCCTCTACAGATCTCAGAGTTGAAGAACCATGGCATTCTCCAGGCTCTGACCACAGAAGCTAATGAATGGGAGCCACGTGGTAAGGTTCCCTTCAGGGCCCTTGGAGTCTGGGTGGGACCCAAGTCAGACCTTCCCATGCATCTGCTGTTCATCATTTGAATTTCTCTCACTCCTTGCCTTTCAGAATTCTGTAGATTTATCATTCCTTGGGGAAAAATAGGATCAACACTGAATTAGGAATCAAAAGACCAGAGTTCTGATCTTCCTCTGCTAGTGGTTTACTGTGTGCCTCTGGGCAAGCCATATGATCTCTAATATTAGTACCTCCCTTATCCTCAAAGGGATGTTATCAAAATGAGACACCATATGGGAAAAGTCTTTGAAAAGTTATTCTACTTTATCTGCTTTGCAAGGCGCCTCCCCATACGATATTTAAAGTTCACTCTACTTGCCAAGTGATTATGGAGAAAGGTACACTCCAGCCTGGCCAACATGGTGAAACCCCATTGTATTAGTCTGTTTTCATGCTGTTGATAAAGACATACCCAAGACTGGGAAGTAAAAGAGGTTTAATGGACTTAATTTCCACATACCTGGGTAGGCCTCACAAACATGGTGATAGGCAAGGAGGAGCAAGTCACATCTCACGTGGATGGTGGCAGGCAAAGAGAGAGCTTGTGCAGGGAAACTCCTGTTTTTAAAACCATCAGATCTTGTGAGACTTATTCACTATCATGAGAACAGCACAGCAAAGACTGGCCCCCATGATTCAGTTATGTCCCACTAGGTCCCTCCCAGCACATGGGAATTATGGGACTTACAAGATGAGATTTAGGCGGGGACACAGAGCCAAACCACATCACCATCTCTACTAAAAATATTTTAAAAATTAGCCAGGTGTAGTGGTGTGTGCCTGTAATTCCAGCTACTCTGGAGGCTGAGGCACAAGAATTGCATGAACCCAGGAGGTGGAGGTTGCAGTGAACCGAGATTGTACCACTGCACCCATACCTGACCACTAGAAATACGAACTTCAAAAAAAATACTCTTTTTTTTTTTTTTTTTTTTTTTTTTTTTTTTTTTAGAGACAGGGCCTTGCTCTGTCCCCCAGGCTGGAGTGCAGTTGTGCAATCATAGAACTTGTGGGTTCAAGCAGTCTTCCCACCTCAGCCTCCTGAGTAACTGTGTACCACCAGGCCTAGCTAATTTTTTTCTTAAGAGACAGGTTCGTCGGGCACAGTGGCTCACGCCTGTAACCCCAGCACTTTGGGAGGCCGAAGCGGGCAAATCACGAGGTCAGGAGTTCAAGACCAGCCTGACCAACATCGTTAAACCCCGTCTCTACTAAAAGCACAAAAATTAGCTAGGCATGGTGGTGCACGCCTGTAATCCCAGCTACTCAGCAGGCTGAGGCAGGAGAATCGCTTGAACCTGGGAGGCAGAGGTTGCAGTGAGCCAAAATCATGCCACTGTACTCCACCTGGCAGCAAAGCAAGACTCCATCTCAAAAAAAAAAAAAGAGAGAGAGACAGGTTCTTGCTGTGTTGCTCAGGCTGATCCTCACCTTAGCCTCCTGAGTATCTGGGAATATAAGTGTGAGCTTCTATGCATAGCTAAAAAATATTCTAATATAGGAACATCATTTGGACATCTGTGAAGTTTCTTTTAATGGAATTTTATCTTTATGGTGACAAACCCAGCATTAATACATTAATAATTTTTACTTTAAATGCATATATATATATATATATATTTTTTTTTTCTTTCCAGAGACAGGGTCTCACTCTGTTGTCCAGGCTGAAGTGTAGTGATGTGATTATAGCTCACTCCAGCCTTGAACTCCTGGGCTCCAGCTGGGACTACAGGTGTGCACTACCATGCGTAGCTAATTTTTAAAAAATTTTATGTGGAGACGATCTCATTATGTTGCCCAGGCTGGTCTCAAACTCCTGGCTCAAATGATCCTCCCACTTTGGCCTCTCGAAGTACTGGGATTACAGGCATGTGCCTGTATCTCTGGCTAACTTAAAAAAAAAAAAGTAAAAAGTAAATGTAGGCTGGGCACGGTGGCCCATGCCTGTAATCCCAGCACTTTGGGAGGCTGAGGCGGGTGGATCACGAGGTCAGGAGTTCTTTACAGAAAATATAAAAATTAGCCAGGAGAATCGCTTGAACCCGGGAGACAGAGGTTGCAGTGAACCGAGATCGCACCACTGCATTCCAGCCTGGGCAACAGAGTGAGACTCCTTCTCAAAAAAAAAATATAATAAATAAATAAAAATAAATGTAAAAAAGAATTAATAAGCTGACTCAATTGGCAGTGCTCTTGACTATATGTGTAAGTGGAAGAGAGCTGAAATAAAGGAGACAATTATAAAAAGGAAAAAAGATAAAGAACCTAATTAATGTGAGCTGTGTTAATTATCCTGAATGTTTGTCCTTTGCCCCCGTGCTCTTGTGTTGGTCAGGGGAAAACAGTATTTATGTCACACGTAGGAGGCATCTCCCTCATTCCAAGAGAAAAGGAGAAGAAGCTCTTAGCGGTTTGGGCATTTGTGTTGAGTTTTTAAGCACCAGCTTGCTATTGCTGGTGGAAACCTTGAACTTTTGTTGACTAACCTGTTTTGACAGCATATTCCCACCCCCTTGCCGCTGTGGTTCCTGCTCCTGGCTCACAGACTTTGATCAAGCTGTTTGTAGGTGAGGGTGTATGGGATTGGGGAGGGACTGGTTAAGTTGCTGGTAGATGGGGCTCTGACAGGTGAAGAATCAATAAATCAATAAAGCTGCATGAAGGTAAGAGGGTGAAGGATCCTGTTCAGCTTCATAATAAGCATTGCGTCCTGCTGTTCTACTCTTCCCCCAATCCCTTTTTTTTTTTTGAAACAGAGTCTCACTCTTGGGGCCCAGGCTAGAGTGCAATGGCGCAATCTTGGTTCACTGCAACCTCTGCCTCCCGAGTTCAAGTGATTCTCCTGACTCAGCCTCCCAAGTAGGTGGGATTACAGGCACCCGCCACATACCCAGCTAATTTTTTTTTTGTATTTTTAGTAGAGACCGGGTTTCACCATGTTGGCCAGGCTGGTCTCAAACTCCTGACCTCAGGTGATCCACCCACCTCAGCGTCCCATAGTGCTGAGATTATAGGCATGAGCCACTGCACCCGGCCTACTCTTCCCTTTTTGTTCAGCCACTTTGTCCCTCCTTTTTAGCTCCTATGCTGAAAGTAAGTTTTATTTTCTTGATCCTCCAAGGTTGAATATTCTCTTAAAGCTGTCTTAGAAACTCCAAGGCTCAGTGTCTGCTACTCCGGACTGGAGCAGGTGAGATGGAATTTCCTAGAGGTCCAGATATTTAGGACCCTGGACCCATCTCACCCGCTGCCTCTGTCCATTGCCCTGCTGGACCTGAGCCCACACCTATGTTGATAATAATAGCTTACCTTTGGCCCCATGCTCTCCTAGGAAGTAGAAGAATTACCCCATCCTCACAACAGCCCCATGAGGGGTTACAGATGATAAATAACTTGCCTGAAGACATACAGCTAGTAAGAGGCAGAGATGAAGCATTCACATGTAGTTTGGCTCTCAAGTGTGCTTTCAGTACTATCCTCTACTGCTTCCCAGCCGCTTTCTCTTCCTTATTATCCATTAGTGTCTGGTAGCATTTCATTTAATCTGCAGGTATATTCTCCCAACAGTTTATTGTCATGTGATGTTCTCAGCCAAGATTGTGAGGCAGAGAGGAGCTGTCCCAACCTACTATACCACTGAGGCTGGAGAGATCATATTTTTGGTATTAAACTGGAGTCTCTCCATCCTTCATATTGTTGATGTCCTCTGTAGCAAACTGGAAAAGTCAGTGACAGAAGATGCCGCTAGCAGTTTGAGCCAGAGAATGACAGCTCTGGTTTGGAGAAAAGGGCTGGGTGGTGGCTCTAGAAAGCCCATCCTTCTGCTCTTCTTTTTTTCTCACCCTTATATTGTGCTTTCATTCATTCATTCATTCATTCATTCATCAAACGTTTGTTGAGCACCTATTATGTGTCAAGCTCTGTGCTAGGCTCTGGAAAACCTGCCCTCACATAGCTCACTGTGGAGTAGGAGAAACAATGACTACACTATGATAAGCACGGGTTGTCAGGATTTCACAGAGCAGTGGCCCCTCATCCAGACCGATGAGGTCAAAGAAGGCATCCAGGCGAGGATGGTGTCAGAGCTAACTGAAGAATGAGAAGGAGCTGCACCAGCAGGGGTTGGAACTGAAGGTGGCAGTGCCTGGAGTCTTGATTCCAGCAGAGGGAGAGCAGTCTACGAAAAGGCACCAAGGGTGGGAGAGGGCAGAGCACATGGAGGAACTTCAGGTAGTTCTGGATGGCCCTGGGAAAAAGCTAGAGAGGTAAGAAGAATCTACAAATGTTCTTCGAGTTACATGAACTCCATCCCAATAAACCCATTGGAAACAAAAAATAAAAGTCGAAAGTGCATTTAAGGCTGGTCCGAGTAGAATGATTTTTACAACGAATTGATCACAACGAGTTACAGATGTCTTTGTTCCTTCTCCACTCCCACTGCTTCACCTGACGAGGCTTTAAAAGAACAAAAAATTTAAAAACAAAAAGAGAAGAAAAATGCATTTAATACCCTGATAAATCCATCAAAAAGTCAAACATTTGTTAAGTGGAACTGTCATGAGTTAGGGAACTATCTGTAGATTGTGAAGTTATGTGGATACTATGCTGTAGAGTATGGGTTTTATCTTGAGGACTGTGGAGAATCCCTGGAGGGTTTTGAGCAGTGATGTCGGATCTTACTTTTCTTTTCTTTTCTTTTTTTTTTTTTTGAGACAGAGTCTCGCTCTGTTGCCCAGGCTGGAGTGCAGTGACATGACCTCTGCTCACTGCAACTCTGCCTCCCGGGTTCAGGCATTCTCCTGCCTCAGCCTCCAGAGTAGCTGGGACTACAGGCGGCTGCCACCACGCCTGGCTAATTTTTTGTATTTTTAGTAGAGACAGGGTTTCACTGTGTTAGCCAGGATGGTCTCGATCTCCTGACCTCGTGATCTGCCTGCCTCAGCCTCCCAAAGTGCTGGGATTACAGGCATGAGCCACTGCACCTGGCCAATCTTACTTTTCAAAAGCTCACTCTAGCAAACCTGTGAGGAGAGGATCAGAGGGTGTTAAGATCCAAGGCAGCCGAATGTGGTAGTGTGTGCCTGTAGTCCCAGGTACTCAGGAGGCTGAGGCAGGAGGATTGCTTGAGTCCAGGAATTCTGGGCTGTAGTGTGCTATGCCGATCATGTGGCCCCACTATAAGTTCAGCATCAATATGGGGACCACCCGGGAGTCGGGGACCACCAGGTGGCCTAAGGAAGGGAAAACTGGCCCAGGTCAGAAATGGAGCAGTTCAAAAATCCTGTGCTGATCAATAGTGGGATCATGCCTGTGAATAGCCACTGCACTCCAGCCTGGGCAACACAGTGAGACCCCCATCTCTTAAAAAAAAAAAAATAGACCCAAGGCAGGCAGACAAGGCTGGGGTCTGCAGTAGAGGCCCAGACATACCTAGATCTCAGAGAGTCTCCTTTTCTCCCACTATTGCAGTTGTGAGTACAGAGGTGGTGAAAGCCCAAGAAGAATGGGAAGCTGTGGACACCATCCAGCCAGAGACAGGTAACTAGGAATGCTGCTTCTCCCCATAGCCCCTCTGCCAGCAAAGGCGCCATCTGCACATGTGGCAAATGTTTCTGTGAGTCTGGGACTAGGAGATAGAATTTCTGAGACTGCTCATTTTAACTCTGTAACATAGATTACAATATCTTTTTCAAATCCTAAGATGATGACATCCTACCTCTGGAGGAAACCAGAGTGAAGGCCATGGAGAAAGGGCTGCCATCCCTGTCCATCTTCCACCCAGCCATGAGAGAAGACAGGGTTGACCTTGGTTAGGGCAGCTTCTACAAAGTGGCGAGGTTGGGCAGGAGGATGGAGACAGGGCCCTTGTGTAAGGCTCCTCAGGTTGTTTACTGCACAAGGAAGCCCCTGGGGATGGGAGCTGAAGGAATCTGCTGGAAGGCTCTGAAGGCTGAGTAAAAATTGTCTCCTGTTTCTTTCTAAGAGGTTTGGGTGAAGCGATAGAACTAGGACCTATATCTAGCCTGAGCCTCTCTTCAGCTCCTGGGGCCCAGTGAATAGTATCAGCCATCACCTATATTGCTAACTGATCAGTTAATTCCCTGTTGGCTATAACAGAGGTGTATGGTTGGAGGTTCCTATACAGAGTGTAAGAAGGGAAAAGTGGAAATTAGGAAAGGCCCTTAAACAAACTGGTTGCATGCTCTTATGAGGGTACCCACCCCAGGCAGTGACTTGCCCCCTCACAGATGAGAGAATTTAGGGATTGCTTTGTGGGGCAGATCCGCCCCATACTCACCGCAGAGGTTGGCCTAGCAAGACTGAATAGCCTAGTCCAAAAAGAGAGTCATCTTCGCCGATAATGCCAGCAGCCTCTTGAAAGAAGATTGGTTGTAGCTGTAGGTGTCTGATGTTCAACTGGAAGCCAGTGCTTGGCTTGGAGGCGACAAGTAGGAGGGCCTCAGTAAATGTTTGTTCACAGAATGACTCCTATAAATCCTGCCATGTCTTCCCTTTTGCCACAGGGAGCCAGGCTAGCTCAGAGCAGCCTGGGCAACTAATCTCCTTCAGTGAGGCCCTGCAGCACTTCCAGACTGTGGACCTTTCCTCCCTCAAGGTATGATGGTAGCAGAGTTTGGAGTCTCAAGCGAAGTGCCTTTTCCCTAGGAGCCAAGCTTCTATCCCACCAGGATAGGGCACTGGGCAAGCAAATCTCCCCTAAGATCTTGGTGCCCAGGATCATGGGTGGCCTAGGACCCATGCTTCATTTGGGGCCTTGGTAGCTTTTGTGGGACTATGCCCTTACAGCTCCTGTGGCCCTGTCATTCAGGGCCCTGTATAGCTGTTTCTCTACTCTTCCCTTTTAGGGATGGGGACATCTAGAATCAAGTACTAGGTAGATCCTTGCAGAGGCAAGGCAAACTGTTCAGGGAGCTGAGTGATTCATGGCCAGTAGAGGAAAACCTTCCATTCCCTCAGGGAACCAGAAGCTATTTAGGAACTTAAGAAAGATATAAGTTGGAAAAAGAAGGAATATTTGGGGGAATAAACGCTAGGGGTGGGTTGAGTGCTTGGCATAGTGGCTCACACCTGTAATACCAGCACTTTCGGAGGAGGCTGAGGTGAGGGGTCACTTGAGCCCAGGAGTTCAAGGCTGCAGTAAGCTATGATCACACCTGGGCAACCCAGTGAGACCCTGTCTGTAAAAAATAAAAAAAGCTGGGGAGCTTTCTGGGCCGTATTGAGTAACAACAATACGTTTAGAGAAATGTGATTTCAGGTCTTCTACCTAAAACCTGGCTCAGAGGAGAGAGGCTAAAAAGATAGGAACCAAGTTGTTTTATAGGACCCAGAGAGCCAAAAGCTACCGAAATCAGAATATTCTAAGGCTTGCAGTAGTGACCCTGAGCCATGAGAAGCCAACATGACCTCACTTGGAAAGTGCTGATTGTGACCAAAAGATTCCAGCTACCCCTCAGAGTCATCTAACTCCAGTGAGTCCCCACCTCCTGGGAAACCTGTCCTGGCATTTGTCTGACTGCCTGGGGGAGCTGGGCATGCGTAACCCCTGTGGGAGTCAGTGGAATACCTAGTTCTGGAAAAGCCCAGAGGACTAAATGCAAATAATGGCTGATAATACCTACACTTGGGGATGTCTCTTTCACCTTGCAAAAAATCTGGGAGCTGGAAGAGCCTGGCTCTAGAGACTCAACAGGTGCCTCGCAGCTTCTGCCTCCTTCCCCTGGCCCAAAGACCAGCCAGATAGCTGGGGGAATTACTTTCTGCAAGCACTGCCTCTGGTCTGAGCCTGATGGGAAGTTGATTAAGGGAGATGAACCAGCATTCTGCCCATTGCCTGCAACTTCTTCCCCAGAAAAGAATCCAGCCAACTATTCAAAGGATTGGGCTCGCCGCCCTCCAACACTACCTCTTTGGGCCTCCAAAGCTCCACCAGGGCCTTCGGGAAGAAAGGGACTTGGTCCTGACCATTGCTCAGTGTGAGTGCAATGCGAGCCCACAGGGCAGTTGCTGCATCTGTGGTTGGGCAAGACCGTGTGTGCCAACTCTGTTCCTGAGGCTAAGCCAGGAATATTGCATGTACCATGGTTGGCGGGTGAGAGTGGGAGCTGAGAACTGGATGTCTCACTGTCCAGATCTCACATTCTCTGAGAAGCACCCAGTTCTCCCATGAGGGGCAATCTGGCAGACAGTGTGGGTGTGTTTTGGGGCAGGTGGCCTGGATAGCCAAGACCCAGTGCATGGCCGAGTCCTCCAGACCATCTATAAGAAGCTGACCGGCTCCAAGTTTGACTGTGCCCTTCATGGAGACCACTGGGAGGACCTGGGCTTTCAGGGTAAGAGGGAGGAGTAGCTCATCTTCTTTTTCATGCCTCTGATTCCAGGACTAGAGTGAGAGGCCAGGTCGTTCTCTTCCAGCGCTATGAGGAGGAAGATCTCGGGGGAGTATTCCGGGAGGAGGATGCAGCAAATGCAAAAGCCCTGAGGGGGTGCCTGCTAGCTCTGCTTTAAAAATAGCAAGAGTAGGTCGGGCGTGGTGGCTCACGCCTGTAATCCCAGCACTTTGGGAGGCTGAAGAGGGCGGATCACTTGAGGTCCAGAGTTCGAGGCCAGCCTGGCCGACATGGTGAAATCCCATCTCTACTAAAAATACAAAAATTAGGGTGGGGTACTGTGGCTCATGCCTGTAATCCCAGCACTTTGGGAGGCTGAGGTAGGTGGATCACGAGGTCAAGAGTTTGAGACCAGGCTGGCCAACATGGTGTAACCCCGTCTCTACTAAAAATAGAAAATTTAGCCAGGCCTGGTGGTATGCACCTGTAATCCCAGCTACTCGGGAGGCTGAGGCAGGAGAATTGCTTGAACCTGGGAGGTGGAGGTTGCAGTGAGCCGAGATTGTGCCACAGCACTCTAGCCTTGGCGACAGAGCAAGACTCTGTCTCAGAAAAAAAATAAAAAATAAAAATTAGCCAGGCATGGTGGCACGTGCCTGTAATCTCAGCTACTCAGGAGGCTGAGGCAGGAAAATCACTTGAACCCGGAGGCAGAGGTTGCGGTGAACAGAGATTGCACCACTGCACTCCAGCCTGGGTGACAAAGAGAGACTCTGTCTCAGAAAAGAAAAATAGCCAGAGTGTGGCTGAGGTAGAGACGAAAGTGACAGGAGAAAAGATCACTTGGTGGTCTTTTAGGCTGTTGTAAACATTTACTGTAAGTGATATGGAAAACACTGGAGTGATGTGACAGAATCTGGCATTTTTGGGTTTTTTCCTCTCTAAAAAATATTTATGAAAATTTTATCATATATTATTTTACTTTCTGAGTGAAACAGAATCATTTCACCAGTTTTTGGATTGTACTATTTTTTTTTCAAAACCATATCAAATTGGCCGGGCATGGTGGCTCACACCTATAATCCCAGCACTTTGGGAGGCCGAGGCAGGTGGATCACTTGAGGTCAGGAGTTCAAGACCACCCTGGCCAACATGGTGAAACCCCAATTCTACTAAAAATACAAAAATTAGCCGGGTGTGGTGGCACATGCCTGTAGTCCCAGCTACTCAGGAGGCTAAGGCAGGAGAATCGCTTGAACCCAGGAGGCGGAGGATGAACCCAAGATCGCACCACTGCACTCCAGCATGAGTGACAGAACAAGACTGTCTCAAAAAATTTAAAAAAAAAGATAAAAGGAAACTTTATGTACCCCTAATTAACTGGTGGTCTGTTGGTATGGCAACATAGTTAAGTCCCTGTTCCCTCTCTTATCTATCATGTAATTGTCTGAAATGTATCCTCTCTGTATATTCAGAATCGCACCAGCAATGTTAAGATTTTTGTTTCAATCATCAAACATAATTTTTTTGAGGAGGGGTTCTCATGAAGAACCAGAAAACCTGCTAGACAAATTATAGAAGAGCTGTGACACTGCAATAAACGTAATTTCTAAATCTCTGGAGAAAAAGGAAAATCTGGGCCAGGCACGATGGCTCACACCTGTAATCCCAGCACTTTGGGAGGCCGAGGTGGGAGGATCACGAGGTCAGGAGTTCAAGACCAGCCTGGCCAAAATAGTGAAACCCCGTCTCTACTAAAAATACAAAAATTAGCCGGGCATGCTGATGCGTGCCTGTAGTCCCAGCTACTTGGGAGGCTGAGGCAGGAGAATCGCTTGAACCCAGAAGGTGGAGGTTGCAGTGAGCCAAGATCTCACCACTGCGCTCCAGCTTGGGCAACAGAGTGAGACTTCGTCTCAAAAAAAAAAAAAAAGATAAGAAAAAGGAAAATCTGTTGTATTTACTCTTTCCATTGTTTGTTCTTCCTTCCTAATATTCCAAAGTTCCCTCTTTTTTTTTTTTTTCTATTTCAAGGACTTCCTTTAGTTATTCTCTTAGGATAGGTCTGCTGGCTATAAATTGTATTTGTTTTCCTTCATCTGAGAATGTCTCAATTTCCCTTTCACTTCTGAATTCTCTGGATATAAAATTCCAGGTCGACAGTTCTTTTTTTTCAGCACTTGAAAATGTGCTACTTCCTTCTGACCTGCATAGTTTCTGATGAGAAATCCACTGTCATTTGAATGATCTCTCCCTTATAAGTAAGGAGTTCATGTTCTCTTTCTGCTTTCAAAATATTTTCTGTGCCAGACATGGTGGCTCACACCTGTAATCCCAGCACTTTGGGAGGCCAAGGCAGGAGGATTGCTTGAGACAAGGAGTTCAAGATCAGCCTGGGCAACATTGTGAGACCCTATCTCTACAAAAAAAATTGTTTTTTTTTCTTGAGATGGAGTCTCACTCTATTGCCCAGGCTGGAGTGTAGCAGCATGATCTCAGCTCGCTGCAACCTCCACCTCCCAGGTTCAAGCAATTCTCCTGCCTCAGCCTTCTAAGTAGCAGGGACTACAGGCCTGTGCCACCACACCCAGCTATTTTTTGTATTTTTAGCAGAGATGGGGTTTTACCATGTTGGTCAGGCTGGTCTTGAACTGCTGACCTCAAATGATCCACCTGCATGAGCCTCCCAAAGTGCTGGGATTACAGGTGTGAGCCACCATGCCTGGCCAAAAAAAAAAAAATTTTTTTTTAGTAGCCAGGCATGGTGGCGCATGCTTGTAGTCCCAGCTACTGGGGAGGCTGAGGCAGAAGGATCGCTTGAGCCCAAGAAGTCGAAGCTGCAGTGAGCTGTGATCACACCACTAAACGCCAGCCTGGGTGGCCAAGTGAGACTCTGTCTCAAAAGAAAGATCTTTGCTGGCCAGGTGCGGTGGCTCACGCCTGTAATCCCAGCATTTTGGGAGGCCGAGGCAGGTGGATCACGAGGTCAGGAGTTCGAGACTAGCCTGGCCAATATGGTGAAACCCCATCTCTACTAAAAAAATACAAAAAGTAGCCAGGCGTGGTGGCACATGCCTGTAGTCCCAGCTGCCTGGTGTGGAGGCGGAGGTTGCAGTGAGCCAAGATCTGCCACTGCACTCCAGCCTGGGCGACAGAGCGAGACTCCATCTCAAAAAAAAAAAAAAAAAAATCTTTGCTTTATCTTTGATTTTCAGGAATTTGACTGTGATGTGTCATTGTGTGGATTTCTTTGGGCCTCTCCTGTTTGAGGTTAGCTCAGCATCTTGAGTCTGTAGGTTTGTGTCTTTTGCCTAATTTGGTCAATTTTCAGCCATGATTCCTTTGAATACTTTCTTCAGCTCCACACTTTGTCCTCTCTTGTGGGATTCCAATGATACAAATGTTATCTTCATTTTTTAAAATCTTTGTTTTAGCCTCAGATCTCCAAGGCTCTGTTCATTTTGGTTTTTGTTTTTCTGTCCCTCTGTTGTTCATATTATGTAATTCTATTGTTACTGTCCCATATTCAAGTTCACTGATTCTTTCCTCTGTTGTCTCCGTTCTCCTGTTAACCCCATCCAGAGAGTTTTTAGTTCAAGTTGTTCTATTTTTCAGTTCTAAAGTTTCCATTTGGTTCTTCTTTATATCTGCTGTTTCTTTACTGAAGCTTTCTATTTTTTTCATTTTTTCAAAGTGTATTTGTTCATAATTGCTTACCAAGGCATTTTATGGTAGATACTATAGTCATTTTCTATCATTGCTGTAACAACTTACCACAAACCTAGTGGCTTAAAACAACACAAATTATTATCTTATAGTTTTCTAGTTCAGAAGTCTGACTCAGGTCTCACTGAGAACCTGTGGTCAAGATCAAGGTGTTGGCAGCACAGTGTTCTTTTTGGAGGCTCTGGAAGAGAATCCATTTCCTTGCCTTTTGCAGCTTCTAGAGGCCACCTCCATTCCTCCATCTTCAAAGCCAGAAACAGCATCTCTCTGAGCCCGATTCCTCACGTCTCTTTCTCTGGCTCTGGGCTTCCGCCTTTCTTTTCCACTTTTAAGGACGCTTCTGATGACATTGGGCCCACCCAGACAGCCAGGATCATCTCCCTTTCTGCTGATCAGCAACCTTAATTCTACCTGCAATCTTAATCCCCTTTGCCATATTACATAACATAGTCATAGCTTCTGGGGACATGGTCATCGTGGGGCCAGGGGATTATTTTGCCTACCACGGCTGCTTTAAATTCCTTGTCAAACAATTCCAACAACTGTGTTATCTCAGTGTTGGTGTCTGTTGATCATCTTTTCTCATTCAAATTGAGAATTACCTAGTTCTTGGTGTTAACAAGTGATTTTTTATTGTATCTTAGACATTTTAGGTAGTCTGTATGAGACTCTGGATCTTACTTAAATCTTCTACTTTAGCAGGCCTCCTCTGTTACTGTGCCAGCAGGGGAAAGAGGGATGTCACCTTGTTACTGCCAGGTGGGGGTGGAAGTCCAGGTATCCCACTTGGCTTGTACTAATACCAAGTTTGAGACCAGCCTGGCCAACATGGCTGGTGGGGCAGGGGTGCCTCATTACTCTTCCTATGTGGCTTTTGCCTCTGACGCTACCCTAGTAGAGCTAAGGGGTGCCTTGATACAGCCAGGCCAGGATGGAAATCTAGGGTCCCTGCTCAGCCTTTTCTGGAGAAGAGTGGGGATGGGGCCACATTTTTCTCTGTGGTGTTTTGCTGCAGTAGGGTGGGTGTTGGCTAAATCTTTCTGTCTTGCTACACTGCCTCTTTCCTCACCCTTTGGCTAGAGAGAGCAGCTTTCCTCGGGGCTTTTTGATCTGCTCCCATTGGCATTTCTGGGTTGCTGTCTTTTCCAGCACCAGTTGGGATATATTAGGCAAAAAGAAACCCAGGAATTCACCAGAGAGTCATTTCTCAGCTCTCAAGATTCCTAGTAAGTCTGTCTTCCCTCCTTTCAGAGTCTTCTGTTTATTTTATATAGTAATGTCCAGGGCTTTTAGCTGTACTTAGTGGGAAGAATAGACAGAAAGTGCATTATTCATCTTGTTCCAGAACTGTAAATTCAGCCTTTTTTGTAAAGGATTGCTTTGGTTGTTTTGTGTAGAAGTAACTAACTATCAAGGGTCACAGGCAGCAGCAAGAAAACTGATGTGGGAGGCTTCCCCCAGGGCTCTGGGGTCCCCATTTGGTGCATAGCCCCTGCTTAGCTCATTAGAATGAGCCCCACAAGTATGGCAGAAAGTGGACGTGTGCTGCTCATGCTCCACTAGCCTGGGAAGAGGCCAGCGTCAGGGCAGCTTCCCACGGCAAGCCCTTGAAGCATTGCTCGCTGCCACACCCTGTTTCCTCACGGTCTCTGTTATAGGAGCGAATCCAGCCACAGACCTGAGAGGCGCAGGCTTCCTTGCCCTCCTGCATCTGCTCTACCTGGTGATGGACTCAAAGACCTTGCTGATGGCGCGGGAGATTTTCCGCCTGTCTCGTCACCACATCCAGGTGAGACTTTGGTGGGAAGCCAGAGGAAAGGAAAGGGCTATGGAGCTAGGACCTGAGTGGCCGAGAGGGCTCCCAGGACAGCTGAGACAAACCAGGAATGGGCTTCCCCGTCAGTCTGATCTGCATTGAAATATGAGCTGTACCGCTCATTAGCTGTGTAGCTCAAACAAGTTCCTCGACTCCTCAGAGCCTTGATTCCCTCATCTGCAGAATGGAAATCATAGTGTTGTTAGAAATGCTTGTTCTTTGGTGCCATAAAGAAATAGCGCTTGAACATAAATTTAATTTCTTCAGCAAGGCTATTTTTTTACTTTCTGCAGAAAGGGTACACTCACTGGCAGTTTTGCCATGAGAATACACTGAATAAATGAGACAGGGTCATTTATAACTTGACCCATCTAGTTTACTGCTGTGTCCAGTTTCTATTGGCTGGAATGGGACTTCACATTTGTATTTGTCTTGATTGGCTAGCAACTTAGAAGTTTTTAAAAGAGGCAAAGGAAGAGGAGAACAAAGGAAGGAGGAAATAACTTGTGGAATCCTAAGAAAGGTAAAAACACCTTCAAATAAGGAAGAAGAATAGGCTATGACTTAATGCTTACTTGGACTAGTATAAACATGCCAGGGCAAATATTTAGGCTAAATTGTGGGAGCTAAGAACATAAAGTACAGTGATTTCTTCATTATGGCTAGCAGATATTTAAGAATGTTAGCAGAGGTCTTTGAATAAATTTTGCTTCTAAGAGAAGTTACTATTTATCTTAATTAAATGGGGAGGAAAGTCTTTGAAGAGGAACCTCTACTTTACTTTTTACAGTGTGAACCCCAAAAATCTGAGGTCTCAGTTAATTTAGAAAGTTTATTTTGCCAAGGTTGAGAACACACGCCTGTGACACAGCCTTAGGAGGTCCTGATGATATGTGCCCAAGGTAGTCAGAGCACAGCTTGGTTTTATACATTTTAGGGAGACACAAGACATCAATTAACATACGTAAGAACGAACATGCATTCGGTCCAGAAAGGCGGGACAACTAGAAGCAAAAGCGGGAGGACTCAAAGCGGGGAGGGGGCTTTCAGGTCATAGGTAGATAAGAGACAAATGATTGCATTTGAATTTCTGATTAGTGTCTCCAAAGGAGGCAATCAGATATGCATTTATCTCAGTGAGCAGAGGGGCAACTTTGAATAGAATGGGAGGCAGGTTTGCCCTAAGCAGTTCCTGGCTTGACATTTCCCTTTAGCTTAGTGATTTTGGGGGCCCAAGATATTTTCCTTCCACATTTTCCCCCTTTGCTTTTTAAAAATCTTTTGGAGAAAGCATTTTAGAAGAAAATGAATCTCTGGTCTTAGGTTTCATCTGATCTCTTATGGCTAGGATGGTTCATTCCTAGACGGATAGGTCCCGAGTTATTAGTAAAGTTCATTTTTAGAAGGTTGTGAAGTCTCATGTCCTATGAAGAGAAAATACGGGGAGGAAGGGAAAACAACAACAAACAAAAGAACAATCCTGGAAAATCAATATAGGCCACATTACTCTGAAGTCTATACATAAGTAGGCAGGTATGAAAGTGGCTTATGTATGTGAATAGGTTGCTGTTATTTTCTTCTGAAGTTGTCTGGCTTCAGTTTGCAGGGCTGTAAGAAAGCATGGCTTAGTTTTCAGTGACTCCAAATTAGGAAAATGGAAAAAAAAGGAGGAAAAGAAATTGAAAACATTATTTTGTTTTGTTTTGTTTTTTTGGAGACAGTGTCTCTCTGTGTCCTGTCGCCCAGGCTGGAGTGCAGTGGCGCGATAGCACACTGCAACCTTCGCCTCCCAGGTTCAAGTGATTCTCCTGCCTCAGCCTCCTGAGTAGCTGGGATTATAGGCACATGCCACCACGTCTGGCTAATTTTTGTATTTTTAGTAATGACAGGGTTTCACCATGTTGGTCAGGCTGGTCTCGAGCTCCTGACCTCATGATCCGCCCGCCTCAGCCTCCCAGAGTGCTGGGATTACAGGTGTGAGCCACCGTGCCTGGCTGAAAACATTATTTTGAAGACTTGTAGCCAAGAAAAATTAGAATTCAGCCCAAACTGTAGAAAATTATTAAAATTGAAAAACATTAGGCGAGACTAGGATCTAATGACAGGTGTACTATAGTTTTTGAAACATAATTTTTCTTTCTCCAGTTTCCTGTTTTTACTAAAGACAAATCATGGTAGGACCAATTTGCTTTATAATACTTGGCCAGATTATTTGTATAAAGTACAGCAAGAATAATTATTTTTCAAATAGGCTTTTTTTAAAAATTGGCTTTGATGGAACTTTGTTATATAGAAGGAATCTCAGGCAAGACTTTTTTTAAAGCCAAGCCTTGCCATGGATTTGTACCATCAAATATCTATGAGTTGGGTGAATTTCCTCTCCTCTTGAGGTTTCAGGATAAACCTGGGGCTCCTGGGACTGTCATAAAGTAACATTCTTTACTTAACACAAGTCAGAAACCCTGTTTGGGGACTGTGTACACAAAATATGAGGCCAGTTTCCCAAGGGCTTTATTGGCTTCATAAATCAAGTTTGAGATCTTAAAGGAAATCACATGGTTCCAGTCAAAGCCTTGGTAAAATAATCAGTTTCTCCAGTTGTGTCCTATTACCAATGAAAACAGATTCTTATATATATACACATATATATATATGTATATATATATACGTATATATATATATATACATATATATATATATATACGTATATATATATACACAAATAACTGTACTGCCATAAATTAAGAATACTCACAAATAGTTTCCAAATTCTGGAGAACTCAGGTAGAGAGAAACAAATATGTTCCAAATTTTGGTCATAGCAGTATACTAAATTGTTAAAAGCTGTCAATAGCTCAAAAGAAAAGTTTGAAGACTCTGAAAAACAAAACAAAGGATCAGCAATGTTTTAAGCAAAAGGTCAAAAAATTAGTTCAGTCCATGCAGTTAATTCCTGTTCTGCTTTGATATTCATGAACATTTTAGCTCTCCATGAGTCTGAAAGTTTTTCCTCTATTCTGATGTCACAATCTCCAAAGTTATCAGAAACCTGCATTCAAGAGCCCCTGTTAGAGTTTTATAGATGATTATTTATTTATTTATTTATTTATTTATTTATTTATTTATTTTTAGACTACTCTTGCTCTGTTGCACAGGATGAAGTGCAAGTGGTGCAATTTTGGCTCATGGCAACCTCCACCTCCCAGGTTCAAGCGATTCTCCTGCCTCAGCCTCCGAGTAGCTGGGATTACAGGCACCTGCCACCACACCCAGTTAATTTTTGTATTATTAATAGAGACAGGGTTTTGCCATGTTGGCCAGGCTGGTCTTGAACTCCTGACCTCAAGTGATGTGCTTGCCTCAGTCTCCCAAAGTGCTGAGATTACAGGCATGAGCCACCATGCCTGGCCTTTTATAGCTAATTATAAAACCACCTTCTAAAGGGGACCAAACAACACAACAACTGTCTGTGGATGACAAAAAGTTTTGGGGAAGCCATTGTTGAAGACACAATTGACAGGGAAATTTGTTACCTCTGTGGCACACAATAATTTAACGTAACAATTATAATTATTACTGATAATGTACACTGAGTTATATCAGAATTTTAGGAGTTTCCCATAACTTTGGAACACATACCAATAACATATTTATACAAATACAGCCCAAAGAAAATCGTACACCATTTCATATTTGACAATGCTTCCTGTATAATTTTTATACCAAATAAGCCAAATTATGTCATTTTTAGACTTTATGGAGCCTAATATTTTAACGGATTTATCAGGTCAGAAAAAGACATAATTTATGATTTGATTTTGGAAAGTTTGTCAAATATCACAGGTTTAAACTTGATATCACAGGTCATTGTAAAATAAGTCATTCTTTTAACCAAAGCAATAACTCAAGGATTTCAAAAAGAAGGTGAAAATCTCCATTCCTTGAGAGCGGAGACTTGATTTTTCAATCAATAAGCCCTAATAAAAACAGCATGAAGCCAATTAAATTTGTTTTTCAAAATTTTATAAACAATCTATAAAATTTTAATCTTGACCATAAGATATAACTTCCATAAGCCTTTTATAACCTTTATAACCTTTATTAAGGGGTTGGTTAATGCTTCAAGAAAATCTTGTTAATCTGACACAGGGGCTCATGTGCTGCTTTTGCATCAGTGTGCCTTTGACATTCATGATTAATTTATAAAGAAACTTAACCTATTTTATCTTTCAAAAATCAGCTCCTGCAATCTCATGCACCCACCTGTTCTGCAATAGTCCCTGGGCCTTGAGGAGTTGAGTAGCTTTAATTTCTGGCCCTGTGTCTTAGGAATGCAGTTTATTCTGATTGGCATCTTCTACCAGGCCTGAAGATGAGGCTTTAATTGCTGTCAATGTTTAAGATTTGGGCTGGGCGCCGTGGCTCACGCCTGTAATCTCAGCACTTTGGGAGGCCAAGGCGGGCAGATCATGAGATCAGGAGATCAAGACCATCTTGGGCAACACAGTGAAACCCCATCTCTACTAAAAATACAAAAAATTAGCCGGGTGTGGTGGCAGGCGCCTATAGTCCCAGCTACTCGGGAGGCTGAGGCAGGAGAATGGCGTGAACCCGGAAGGTGGAGCTTGCAGCGAGCCGAGATCTCGCCACCGCACTCCAGCTTGGGCGACAAAGTGAGACTCCGTCTCAAAAACAAAAACAAAAGATTTGGCAGGACATAGGACCGGGTGCGGCGGCTCACGTGTGTAAACCCAGCACTTTGGGAGGCCGAGGCGGGCAGTTCACGAGGTCAGGAGACCTAGACCACCCTGCCTAACATGGTGAAACCCTGTCTCAACTAAAAATACAAAAAATTAGCCGGGCGTGGTGGCGGGCACCTGTAGTCCCAGCTACTCAGGAGGCTGAGGCAGGAGAATGGCATGAACCTGGGAGGCGGAGCTTGTAGTGAGCTGAGATTGTGCCACTGCACTCCAGCCTGGGTGACAGAGTGAGACACTGTCTCCAAAAAAATAAAAAATTTGGCAGGACACATTGTTCTTTTTAGACCCAGGAGTTAAAGCCCTGTAACTAATGTCACAAGGACTTTTTTTGTTTTTTTGAGACAGAGTCTCACTTTTGTCACCCAGGCTGGAGTGCAGTGGTGCAATCTTGGCTCACTGCAATGTCTGCCTCTCAAGTTCAAGTGATTCTGCTGCCTCAGCCTCCCGAGTAGCTGGGACTACAGGCACGCGTCACCATGTCCATCTAATTTTTGTATTTTTAGTAGAGATGGGGTTTCACTATGTTGATCAGGCTGGTCTCGAACTCTTGACCTCAGGTGATCCACCCACCTCGGCCTCCCAAAGTGCTGGGATTACAGGTGTAAGCCACCGCGCCCGGCCAGCACTTTAAAAGCACATGCAGAAAGCTACACGGATGTGATAACCTTAATTTAAAAACAAGACAATTCAGTTACTTATCTAGGGATGGGTCTCAGGCTGTAGACTGCTCTCTACCATCCTAGAAGCAGGAAAAAAAACCAAACAAACAAAAAACTCATCTTCCCTGTTAGCTGTTAGAAGTGAGCTCAAACTCCATAAAGAAGTTACCTGCCTTCCATTGTCATGGAAACAGGAAATCTTGCCTTCCTCGTTAAAAGCAAGTAAAACTCCAGTAAAAGAAGAGGAGTTGTACAACAAAATAAACTTTAGATCTTTTTTGTTTGTTTGTTTTGAGATGGAGTTTCACTCTGTCACCCAGGCTGGTAATCTTGGCTCACTGCAGCCTCCACCTCCCGGGTTCAAGCAACTCTCCTGCCTCAGTCTCCCGAGTAGCTGGGGTTACAGGCACCCACCACCACGCCTGGCTAACTTTTGTATTTTTAGTAGAGACAGAGTTTCACCATATTAGTCAGGCTGGTCTTGAACTCCTTACCTCAGGTGATCCACCCGACTTGGCCTCCCAAAGTGTTGGGATTGTAGGTGTGAGCCACCACACCCAGCCAAAGATCTTGAACAAATTTGTGGAAATCAGGGATTCTCTAGAAGGTGTACTCCCAGACCTCAGCAAATTGTTCTGTTGGTTTGAGCCATAAAGTTGGCTCATGCTGGTACCAAGCACGGATAGGAGATTTGTCAAAGTTCAGGGGTACCTCCACTCAGAATCCCTCTGTGGTTACCAAAATGTGAACCCTAAAAATCTGAGACAGGTCTCAGTTAATTTAGAAAGTTTATTTTTCCAAGGTTGAGAATGCGCGCCTGTGACACAGCCTCAAGAGGTGCTGATGACATGTGCCTAAAGTCGTCAGGGCACAGCTTGGTTTTACAGTTTTAGGGAGATATGAGACATCAATTAACACCTGTAAGATGAGCATTGGTTCCTCCGGAAAGGTGGGAGGACTGGAAGCAAAAGCAGGATGACTGAAAGCAGGGAGGAGGTTTCCAGGTCATAGGTAGATAAGGGACAAATGGTTGTGTTCTTTTGAGCATCTGATTAGCTTTTCCAAAGGAGGCAATCAGATAATGCATTTATCTCAGTGAGCAGAGGGGTAACTTTGAATAGAGTGGGAGGCAGGTTTGCCCTAAGCAGTTTCCAGCTTGACATTTCTCTTTAGCTTAGTGATTTGGGGAACCCAAGATATTTTGTTTTCACAATAGAAACTTTAGCTGGCTCACTGGGAAAATTAGAGACAATGTACGAAGGTAGCAAGCACAGCTGTGATGTTGCTGTTTCAACTCTCTGCCCTCCCTGAGGAAATCCCTTGCACAGGGATAGTGTCTCTTGGCCCTGAAAGAGAAGAATTAGCCTCCACGTGCCCAAGAGGAGGAGAGGGACCTCCATGGGTCATGTGAGCCACAGACTTACCAACAAGCCAGAGGTGCTTCAGTAGCTCCTCTGTCTCTGTCTGGACCTGCCCTCTGGGGTTGGGTTTTATGGTTTTCTCAAGTAGCAAAAGGTAGCAATCCCTCCATTTTATTTTTATTTTTTGAGACAGAGTCTCACCCTGTCACCCAGGCTGGAATGCAGTGTCACAATCACAGCTCACTGCAACCTCGACCTCCCAGGCTCAAGCAATCTTCCCACCTCAGCCTCCCGAGTAGCTGGGACTACTGGTGTGCGGTACCGTGCCCAGCTAATTTTATATTTTTAATAGTCTCTCCATTTTAGAAAACAAATTTGACCTGTTTCCTGCCATCTGTCTATCCCATATTCATGGGACCTAGGATTCATTCATTCACTGAATGAAGATTTTCTCAGCATCCCTTGGTGCTAGTTATTCTTCCTGGTGCTTGGGATACATCAGTAAATAAAACAAAGATTCTTCCAGCAGAGATGACCATAAGCTGAATATATCAATACATTATAGAGTGCTCTAGAAGGTAACAAGTACTAAGGAAAAATAAATAGGATAGAGTTGAGAGAATGTGGAGAGACGGTTACAGTATTTTTATAGGGTGGTCAGGGTAGCTGTCATGAGAGAGTGAGACTTAAACCAAACCTTGGAGGTGGGAATTTTAGCCAAGCTGATGTGTGGGAGAGGAATATACCAGGCAGAGGGATTAGCTAGAACTAAGGTCTCAAGAAAGGAGCGTGTCTAGCATAGATAATGAGTATTAGGGAAGCCACCGGAGTGGAAAGAACACAGGAAGTTTCACTCGCGTCCGTGTGAAGAGACCACCAAACAGGCTTTGTGTGAGCAACAAGGCTGTTTATTTCACCTGGGTGCAGGCAGGCTGAGTCCGAAAAGAGAGTCAGCAAAGGGAGATAGGGGTGGGGCCGTTTTATAGGATTTGGGTAGGTAGTGGAAAATTACAGTCAAAGGGGGTTGTTCTCTGGCTGGCAGGGGTGGGGGTCACAAGGTGCTCAGTTGGGGAGCTTTTGAGCCAGGATGAGCCAGGAGAAGGAATTTTACAAGGTAATGTCATCAGCTAAGGCAGGAACAGGCCATTTTCACTTGTTTTGTCATTCTTCAGTTACTTCAGGCCATCTGGATTTATATGTGCAGGTTTGGGCCCAGAGGCTTGACAGGAAGGGCAGTAGGAGAGGCAGTCATAGAGGTGATGGGCTAGAGGGTGCAGGGCCTAGCAGGCCATGAAAAGGACTCTAGGTTTTACGCTGGGTAAAATGAGGAGGCACTGCAGGGCTTTGAGCAGCAGAGTAACACAGTCCATCTTACTTTTTTTTTTAAAATGGATCCTACCAGCTGCTAAGTTAAGAATAATTTCCAGTGAGGGCTTTTGTAGTAAGTTAGAGATGATGCTGGTTTGGACCAGCATTATTTTCAGAGGTGGTGGTGCAAAGTGGTCAGATTCTGGATGTAGAATGTTGAGTATATGGGCTTAAGAGAGTAGAGCCAGCAAGTTTTTCTAATGAACTGGATGCGAGTTTAAGAAGAAAAAAGGGTTGGGTGTGGTGGCTCACGCTTGTAATCCCAGCGTTTTGGGCAGAGGCAGGAGGATGACTTGAACCCAGGAGTTTCAGGCCAACCTGGGCAACAATGGGACAGAGGGAGACGCTGTATCGAAAAAAACACAAAGAAACACTTCAGCTTCCTCGCTTACAACATGGGAAAATAATTTCAACCTCATAGAGGTGTCCCAAATTGTAGATAAACAATGTAAAGTGCCAGGCACATTAGGCACTATCTTGTGTTTTTCAAATCAGTTGAATACATATCTGCTTACACACACACACACACACACACACTCACAACCATGAGTAAGGTGGATCCCTTCTTGAATCTGAAACTTTTTCTATGCAAAACAAAGACTCATACAGTTTCTGCCACCCGGGCAATTTTTCATTTCTAACTTTTGCTGAATATCTCTGTATCTTTTTGGAAGAAACACCCATTAAATCTCAAGGCTTCCCATATGCCTGTCTATTCCAGGACACATTGGAGGGGACCAGAGTGGGCCTTCGTGAGTATCTGGTCTGGAGATATACCAGGACCTCACAAGCTGAGGAAGTAGGCATATTCTGTGGTCTTCATGATACAGGAAGGGAATATCCAGGTCAAGTTTGAAGACTGTGGTTGTTAGCTTATGAAATGGTGTGGCCTCTTGCAAGGACATTGCTTTGTTATATCAGATGCCCGGAGGTTGAGGAGTATCTTAGCTATCACTGGTCCAGCCCTCTCATTTTAGTGGTAAGGAAACAGAGACCCAGACAGAGGAAATGGCTTCCCCAAGGTCCTCCAGCTGAGATCAGTCTCAGAGTCTCAGCGATCAGTCATCTCTGACCTCAGTTCCCCTTCTTGTGGTATATGAAGGCTCTCTTGTAAGACCTGCCTGCAGAAATATGGAAACCACAGTAGAGGGCTATTGCGGGCTCAGAATCCCCCACGTGTTTTCAAAGAAGGGCTTGAATGAGGTAAGGGAGCAAGTCACTGAGATGTCAGGGAAAAGCGTCCAGGCAGAGGGAATAGCAAGATGAGAGAGGGTGTCCTGGGTACTTCAACCTTCACAGACCTAGACTGGCCACTCTGACCTGTTTCTTATCCCTTCGCCTGCTGGCCTTTGAGGAATTCATCAGAGACTTTTATTTACTCCACATGTCAGACAATAAGAAGCAATAGCAGGCCGGGCCTGGTGGCTCACACCTGTAATCCCAGCACTTTGGGAGGCCGAGGCGGGTGGATCACCTGAGGTCAGGAGTTCAAAACCAGCCTGACCAACATGGTGAAACCCTGTCTCTACTAAAAATACAAAAATTAGCTAGGTGTGGTGGAAGGCGCCTGTAATCCCAGCTACTTGGCAGGCTGAGGCAGGAGAATCGCTTGAACTTGGGAGGCGGAGGTTGCAGTGAGCCGAGATTGCACCATTGCACTCCAGCCTGGCAACAAAAGCAAAACTCCACCTCAAAAAAAAAAACAAAAAAGAGATCAGAGCTAATGTTATGTGTTCTTACCACAATAAAATGTTTTTTTTAAAAAAACATGTTTAAGGAAGAATAGTTTAATGCCATAAAATAAGAGAGCTGGTTTAGGTGTCAGAAGCTAGATTCAAGTTCAAGCTGCAGTGTTAGTAGCTGTGACTTAAGGCAAGTCACTTAACCTCTTAGGGCCTCAGTGTACTACTTTATGAAATGAGGGGGTTGGCCTAAGGTCCCTTCCAGCTTTACTTTATAATACCTTGAACTATAGGTAATTCCAATGTTTTAAAGTAATACAGGCCGGGCGTGGTGGCTCACACCTGTAATCCCAGCACTTTAGGAGGCCGAGGTGGGCAGATCACGTGAGGTCAGGAGTTTGAGACCAACCCGGCCAACACGGTGAAACTCCATCTCTACTGAAAATACAAAAAAAATTAACTGGGCGTGGTGGCACATGCCTGTAACCCCAGCTACTTGGGAGGCTGAGGTAGAATTGCTTGAACTCGGGAGGCTGAGGTTGCAGTGAGCCAAGATGCTGCCATTGCACTCTATCTAGCCTGGGCAACAAGGGCGAAACTCCATCCCAAAATAAATAAATAAATAAATAACTTATGTAAAAAATAAAGTAAAACAGGCCGGGCACAGTGGCTCACACCTGTAATCCCAACACTTTGGGAGGCCAAGGTGGGTGAATCGCTTAAGGTCAGAAGTTCAAGACCAGCCTGGCCAATTTGGTGAAACCCTCTCTACTAAAAATACAAAATATTACCTGAGTGTGGTGGCAGGTGTCTGTAATCCCAGTTAGTCGGGAGGCTGAGGCAGGAGAATAGCTTGAACCCAGGAGGGCAGAGGTTGCAGTGAGCTGACATCGTGCCACTGCACTCCAGCCAGGGCAGCAGAGCGAGACTCTGTTTCAAAAATAAATAAATAAATAAAGTTTAACTTGACTGGCAGCCCTCATGAATCTTGAAAACAAAGAGTTTTTCAGGAGAGAATTTATGAGATCAGAATACCAGCTGGGGGATATAGCCCTGCCAGCAGCCAGTCTCGTTCTCTCCTAAGGAGAAAGTTAAAGTTTTAGGTACCCATGGGACAACCTGCTAAAGGAGAATTGTCCAAAATTGCAAATGCTAGGGGGACTCCCAGACTCCTATCCATCCCAGTGGTATGGAAGTGCTTCGACCACGCTGTCCTAAGGAGTAGCGCTACAGCACAGTCGCACTGAGAGAGGCACCGTGCATTGGGTTCCTTGCTGGCAGGCGAGGAAGCACTTTATAATGATGCTTACCGGCTGGGCGTGGTGGCTCATGCTGTAATCCCAGCACTTTGGGAGGCCAAGGCGGGTGGATCACTTGAGGTCAGGAGTTCGAGACCAGCCTGGGCAACATGGCGAAATCCCGTCTCTACTAAAAGTACAAAAATTTAGCTGGGTTGCTGGCGCACGCCTGTAATCCCAGCTACTCCGGAGGCTGAGGCATGAGAATCCCTTGAACCTGGGAGGTGGAGGTTGCAGTGAGCCAAGTTCACACCACTGCACTCCAGCCTGGGCGACAGAGTGGGACTCCACCTCAAAAACACACACACACATACACACAAATAATGCTTACTTACAGACAACAATTCTTATAGTTTTCCAAGCAGTTTCCATCACTCCATTCCATCAACATGCCCATCCTGTGAGAGAGGGAGGGCCGAGATGAGCCTTGTCAATCTCCCCTTCCAGCAGAGGAATGTGCGGGTAAGAGAGTCACAATGTTTCTGAACAAAGCCATAGCTCATAAGTGGTGAAGCTGGGCCTGGAGCCCCTGTTTCCTGATAGCTGGCCTGGCGGTGGGCTCTGTACAGCATTGATTCCCAGCCAGCAGCACACCCTGAAGAGTCGCATAGCAGTGAGAGTGCAGACGCTTAGACTCTCCCCATCAGAACCACTCAATTGGAATCTTCAGGGTTGGGGCCAGGTCAGCAGCAGCCGCAGAAGATACTCTGGTCTTCCTGCTTCAGCAGACAAAGGTTCCTAAGCCCAAACATGAGGCATGAGGATAAATGAAATTGTAAATGGAAGCACAAAAATGTCCAGGTCTGAGTTCCTCTTTTGTGTTTTAGTCAGTTTCAGTGCAGTATTTTAGCTCTAAACAATGCTTTTTAGGTCTGAGGGAACTGCTGAAGGAAAGGAGACATTTAGATCTGAAATCTAATTTTTTTAACCATTTTTTGATAAGTAGGCTTTTTTTTTTTTTTTTTTTTTTTGAGATGGAGTCTCACTCTGTCGCCAGGCTAGAATGCATGGCACGATATCAGCTCACTGCAACCTCTGCCTCCCGAGTTCAAGCGATTCTTCTGCCTGAGCCTCCCAAATAGCTGGAATTACAAGTGCCCACCACTACACCTAGCTAATTTTTGTGTTTTTAGGAGAGACAGGGTTTCACCATGTTGGTCAGGCTAGTCTTGAACTCCTGACCTCAAGTGATGTGCCCACCTCAGCTTCCCAAAATGCTGGGATTACAGGCATGAGCCACCATGCCTGGCGGGTAAGTGGGCTTTTTAAGAATGTTCCCCGGGCTGGGCGTGGTGGCTCACGCCTGTAATCCCAGCACTTTGGGAGGCCAAGACAGGCAGATCACTTGAGGTTGGGAATTCGAGACCATCCTGATCAACACGTCAACATGGAGAAACCTTGTCTCTACTAAAAATACAAAATTAGCCAGGCATGGTGGCGCATGCCTGTAATCCCAGCTACTCGGGAGGCTGAGGCAGGAGAATCTCTTGAACCTGTGAGGCGGAGGTTGCGGTGAGCTGAGATCGTGCCACTGCACTCCAGCCTGAGCAACAAGAGTGAAACTCCGTCTCAAAAATAGAATGTTCCTGAGAATGGATGAACACTAAGTTCAGGTCCTCTGTTAATAATGTTGTTACCATACTGTTTTTCTCATATTTATTTTTAGATTGAAAGAAATCAAGGGAAGGGATGATATTATGCAAGTATATATGATCATTAAATAGGCAATAGCTGAAGGTACAGAGGTATACATGAAGGTCAGCACTAATGCTGTTCTCAGCTACCCATGTTGAGGCAAGTATAATAATGATGAACATTTGTAGGCAGGGCGCAGTGGCTCACGCTTGTAATCCCAGCACTTTGGGAGGCTGAGGCGGGCAGATCAGTTGAGGTCAGGAGTTCAAGACCAGCCTGACCAACATGGTGAAACCCTGTCTCTACTCAAAATACAAAAATTAGCCAGGTGTGGTGGCACGTGCCTATAGTCCCAGCTATTCGGGAGGCTGAGGCAGAATCCCTTGAACCCAGGAGACAGAGGTTGCAGTGAACCAAGATCACGCCCCTGCACTGCACTCCAGCCTGGGCGACAGAGCAAGACTCCATCTCAAAAAAAAAAAAAAAAATCTGTCTCATGGAGTTGTAATGATTAGTGACTTGACTTTACCTAGTGTGGCACTAGCGCTGGATTTCCAAGACCACCTGCAGGTTCAATGATTCCTGAGAGACTCAAGGGACTCTACGTATAGTTACACTTGACAGTTCTGATTTAGTACAACGGAAGCAAAACCAGCAAAGGGAAGAATTACATGGGACAAATTCCACAGGAAACCAGGTGCTGATGTACAAGAGGCCTCTCCCAATGGAATCACACAGAACGCACTTCATTCTTCCACTGCCAAATTGTGCAATACGTGTAAAATGTCACCAATCAGGGAAGCTCATTAGAGGTACCCAGTACTCAAGTTTTTTACCATGACATGCTGGTCATGTAGGCACCCTCTGCCTAGCACATACCAAAATTCTGGAATCACAGAGGGAAAGCTGGTGTTCTGCATAAAGTATCTTTTTTGTGTTTGTTTTTTTGAAAAAAAAAAAAAAAAAATTTTGTAGAGACAGGCTGGTCTTGAACTCCTAGACTCAAGTGATCCATCCGCCTGTAATCCCAAAGTGCTAGATTGTGAGCCCCGGGCCAAGCCAGGAAAAACTATCTTGTTTGCGTGAGCAGTTGAGGAACAATGTTAGGGAATGATGGGAACTATCTTAAAATCCAAGTTCTCAGCTGTCAGCCATGGCCTGATCTAAGCATTTTCTAAGGCTCAGGCTCTAAGGAGTCTCAGGCCTGCTGTGTTAACTTTTTTCTGCACAGCACTCAAAGTTTATGTCCTTTCTGATTTTGAGAGATGGGAAGACTGAGTTTCACAGAGGTTGGGTGACCTTCTCAAGGACACACAGCTACCAGGTAGCCAGGCCAAGATCTGGAATTCAGGTGTCATGGAAGACCCTGAGAAAAATCTCTGTGGAGCCAGAAGACCTTCTGCAGCTCAGCACTGTCCAGAACTTTCTGCAGTGACAGAAGTGGTCTAGATATTGGAAATGCACCATCCAGTACAGCAGCCACTAAGCACACGTGACTACTGAGCACTGGAAATGTGGCTAGTACCACTAAGGAGCTGAATTTCTATTTGTTTTTAATGTTTAATTTATTTAAATAGCTACATGCAGCTGGTCGCCACCATATTGGGCAGTACAGTTCTGTACTATAATGTAATGGATTTTTCTTCAATTGGGAAGCAGGTGGGATAAATAGACCTTGGTTCTTGTTCTGTACTAAGGAATGCACTGGTCTATGTGTTCCTCTCACTGGGTGTCCTTGTGTATGTGCAACAGGGGAAAATAACATGTCATGTCTGCAAGTTCCCTGAAAAAAAGGCCCTTTCCATTCAGCGATTTTGCAAGCTTGCTTTCATTGTTATTAAAGAAAGGAGCTTGCCTGACTAAACATAGAGCATTAAAGCTGTCCCTGTAGGGGATTCTGAGGCCTGTCCTGGTGAAGCTCCCCTGCCAGACTCAGGCTGCCTCCTCTCGGGGTCTGACCCACACAGCCGGTTCTCAGGCCTCTGTGTTATCGTGAGATGGGGTGTGCCCACAAGTCAGGATGACCTTCTACCCACATGCATCTTCTCTATCTGCCTGAGGATGAGGTGCTCATGAGCAGCCAGACAACCAGAAGCTCAAAGAAGGGGAGAGGAGACTTTAAGAACCTGTAGGGCTAGTTAGAGCACTGAGCCTCTCACTTCTGTCTTCATCCTGATGCCAGGAGGTGATGTGGGCCCAGGGGTTGGGTCTGCTGCAGGCCAAGGAGAGCTGATGGGTCAGGATGAAGAGGCTGGAGAGCTAGCACGGGGGTTGTGCACACCAGCTCTGGAGCAAATAACCTAGTTGGTATCCTGGTTCCCATGCCTTAGGAAAGTTACTTAAGGTCACTGAGCCTTAGTTCCTCATCTGTAAGACGGGAAGAAGATGATTGGGGAAATTAAGTGGAGGCAATAATAATATCAGCTGTTGCCTCTGGGGCTGTGCTTGCCTGCGAGCCACACCAGGCTGCAGATGACAGGAAACACAGTGAGAGCTGGAGTTGCTGCTGACTGGGTGCCCCCTCCATTCCAGCAATTCCCTTTCTGTTTGATGTCTGTGAACATCACCCACATCGCCATCCAGGCCTTGAGAGAGGAGTGTCTCTCCAGGTGAGTCCCCAAACACCAGCTGGTTAGAGTGACCCAGCAAAGCCTGGTTTGTCCCCACTCTGGCTTCATTTTCCCCAGCTCTACTCCACCTGCTGGCTCTTGGAGGGCCTGGACAAAGTCCCCATGCACCAGTCTCCCCAGGACAGCTCTCCTCCCACCCCTGGTCTCAGATGTCAGGCTCCTAGGGAATGGTGGGGGCATCCTGGGTTTGGGCTGGCTCCCCTGGGGAAATGGGGAGGGAAGGCGGGAGGGAACCTAGGTCTCAGCCTTCATCCACTGCTGAGCAGGTCACCCTGCCTTTTTCCTGCAGAGTGTAATCGGCAGCAGAAGGTCATCCCCGTGGTGAACAGCTTCTATGCTGCCACATTCCTCCACCTCGCACATGTCTGGAGGACACAGCGGAAGACCATCTCAGACGCGAGCTTTGTCCTCAAAGGTGTGCTCTTTCTTCTGAGGAGGCCTAGGCTCCTGAATGCACAGTGTCCCAGGTCCAGAGAGCCCAAGGTAGTTGCTAGACTGGTTTTGGCTGCAGTTCTTCCCCATCCAGACTTTCTCAAATTCCAGCTTACCAAAATCTCCATCACCCACCCCCTGGAGTCTGCTAGTTCTCCTTTCTCTGCCCTGACTGTCGCCCTTTTCTGGCCTTATACTTATGACAAGCATATGTTTTGATCAAAATTGGGAGCCAGGGTCCAACAGTTGGACTATTCAAAGTTGCAATTGTGCGGACAAAGTAGAGCGTGTGGTCCCTGTGGCAGTACCTGGCTCCCCAGCCTACCTCTCTGGTGATCTCTCCATGTGAGGCTCCTTCACCTTTCTCTCCATGAGATAGAGGTTGGGGGTGCTCCCTAGAGCTGCTAGATTGAGGCCCTGACTATTGTGTCACCCAGAGCCCCCTCAAGCCTTCTGCTCCCCAATTCTCTCTGTTGCAGAGTTGGAAGTATTGGCCAAGAAGAGCCCACGGCGGCTGCTCAAGACTCTGGAGCTGTACTTGGCCAGGGTGTCAAAGGGACAGGCCTCCTTGTTGGGAGCACAGAAGTGCTATGGGCCAGAAGCCCCTCCCTTCAAGGATCTCACCTTCACAGGCGAGAGTGACCTGCAGTCTCACTCATCCGAAGGCATATGGCTGATCTGACCTCTGAGATGAATGGAGGCTCAAAGGCTGAGCTGCAGGGGCTTTCAGAGGGTCAGTGGAAACCATGTCAGGAGCCTGGCCAGGCCACACCCCTTGCTGTCTCAGCAGACGGGATATAGGAAGCTCCTGGGCTTAGCTGTGGAAAGCCAAGTACCCTCACCAGCATGGGACATGAGGGGCAGCTAGACTTCACCCACTTCCCACAGACCTGCTTCCAGAGCAAGGAGAATTCTGCCTTAATCTGTTGGGCTCCAGTCTCCAGGTTGAATTCCAGTGTATCCCACTGGGAGTGAATGGATCATGATGTGGGATGGCCCCATCTGGATGTTCTGCAGATCCCCACATGGGAGGAGATTCCCAAGTAGAGGCAGCCAGAATTCTGACTCCCTGGCAGCAGCGGGGCTTTCAGGCACCGGTGTCTGTGTTGTTAGAACTCAAAGGAAGAGGGCAGGGGCAGCAGCCGATGGGGCAGCATGACCCAAGCAAGGGGCCTGAGGCCTAAGTGGGGGTGGGGCACGGAGGTACCTCACCAGGTGGGTGTCAGGCCCCCTCTGGAGTTTCTGGCCATTCACTTACCCACTCTCTTCTCCCCCTGACCCCCGCTCCATTGTTTATGATGGAAAAATGGACATTTGGCTAGGTGTCTCTCACAGCTGCTCCATCCTAGCCCCCACAAGCTGGGGCTTCCTCCTGTAGATGCTGTGCACGCCCCATGATGGGTTTCTGGCCTAATTGAGGGAAGGAGGAAATTCGTACCAGCAGTTTTCAAATAAAAGAATTGTTCTAATTAAGCGTCTCAGGTGTTTTTTTCCAAGACAAGTCTTGCACCATCCTGTGGTCCTGTTGTTCCGGGACCTGGTTAGAGCCAGGCACACCTAAGGGTGAAGGCATAGATGGGTTCCAGCCTGGTCATGGGCTCCAGGAGACAAAGTTTGCCTGTGCTGCAGCCAAACCCTGCTGGGTTCATAGGATGTCCATCCTCTGCTATACTTACAAGCCCAGAGACTCCTTGCAAGCTCTAGCCAGTGGACAAGGTAGCCCAGCTCTTGTTAAGATTGACTGGTATAAGGCATCCGCACAGCGTTTTTCCTGCATTTGCTTCTGGCGAAGGCCAGCACTGTTGGTTCCTTCTCAAAAGAGCCTCCAGGCTGGGTGCGGTGGCTCACGCCTGTAATCCCAGCACTTTGGGAGGCCGAAGCAGGTGGATCACAAGGTCAGGAGATCAAGACCATCCTGGCTAACACGGTGAAACCCCGTCTCTACTGAAAATGCAAAAAATTAGCCGGGAGTGGTGGCGGATGCCTATAGTCCCAGCTATTCAGGAAGCTGCGGCAGGGGAATGGTGTGAATCCGGGAGGCGGAGTTTGCAGTGAGCCGAGACTGTGCCACTGCACTCCAGCCTGGGCAGCAGAGCGAGACTCTGTCTCAAAAAAAGAAAAAAAAAAAAGAGCCTCCAGGCCAGGGTACCTGAGCTGGAGAGTGGGGGGCAGGTGAGAGCCCCACTATGCTGCCTTCTGTCTTCTGGACTCCCTCTAGTGGAATGCTATGGAAGACCACTATCTAGCCCTGCAGGCCTCTTTAAGTCTGACCCACTGCAGGGGGAGCCATCACAGAGGTGGGGAAGAGAGGTGGCCACCCAGGCATGGAGGGGAACTCCTGACTGCTGTCAGCAGGATGCCTCAAGGGTGGGGCTGGTAACAAACCCCATAGTTTGCCTTGTGTTATCTGCCTGACCTGAACTAACCCCTTCATTCACAATACTTCCTCCAGTCTGGTCCTCAGCTAACCAGCAGAGATGGCAGGGAGATTGCTGGGCAGGGCATGGCAGGAGTTGGAACGCAGGGGAGAAAAGCTGCAGCTCGGCCTCCACTTTGGAGTATCAGGTTGGGTGGTTCTTCCCTCTGCAGGGTCCTTTCTGCCCACCTTCCATCTGTTTAGTGCCCCCCAGATGACAGAGTACTCACAGCTTCAGACCCTAGAACATTAGCCATAATGTAGTCTGGCAATTTTAAATTTACAGTTCTGTTAATGAACTGGTTGTAAGGGGTACCTGAACCCTCTGAAAGCAGATGCAAAAATCTTTTTTTTTTTTTTTTTGAAACAGGATCTCACTCTGTCACCCAGGCTGGAGTGCAGTGGCACGATCTCGGCTCACTGCAATCTCCACCTCCCGGGCTCAAGCCATCCTCCCACTTCAGCCTCCTGAGTAGCTGGGACTACAGGTGTGTGCCACCATGCCCAGCTAAGTTTTGTATTTTTGGTAGAGATGGGGTTTCACCATGTTCCCCAGGCTGGTCTCAAACCCCAGAGCGCAAGCACTCCGCCTGCCTCTGCCTCCCAAAATGCTGGGATTACAGGCATGAGCCACCGTGCCCAGCCACAAAAATCTTAATCTGTGTATATTTATAGGGAAAGGGCCTAGGCCTTTCATAGGAGACTTAAAATACTCCCCATCTCTACAAAGGTTGTCAGAACCACTAATGTAGTGCAACCTTTATTCTCTCCCCTTTAAAAAACCATCCCTGGCACCTGCTCTTTGTGTAGGCTGTCAAGTAGGGCTAAGAAGTCTATGGAGAAGACATGGAGGCAGATCCACAGAAGAGCTCATTTCTTTTTTATTTTTATTTTTTGAGTTGGAGTCTCTGTCACCCAGGCTGGAGTGCAGTGGTGCAATCGCAGCTCACTGCAACCTCTACCTCCCGGGTTTAAGCGATTCTCCTGCCTCAGCCTCCCAAGTAGCTGAGATTACAGGCATGCGCAACCACGCCCGGCTAATTTTTTGTATTTTTAGTAGAGACTGGGTTTCCATGTTGGCCAGGCTGGTCTCAAACTCCTGATCACAAATGATCTGCCCATCTTGCCCTCCCAAAGTGCTGGGGTTATAGGCGTGAGCCACCACACCCGGCTGGGGTATCTATGGTTCTTGGCACAAAATCAGCAAGTTCAACTTGCCAATTGATCAGAATTTTTGTTTTGGGATGAAAGAATCCAATTTCTGGAGCTCAGAAGCCACATAGTCCAGAGGACCTGGGGGTGAGGGTGAGTCAGGGTGGTTGCAGCCTTGCCAGGCCCCAAGGCCTCTGGTCCAAGCTGACACAGGCTCACTCACACCCTGCTCTTGGCCCCTGGGCATGCCTTCTCAGATGGGACCTCTTTTTGGCTACTGCATTCTCCCTGCTATTTAGCTCTCTAGCCTCTGACATCCCACCACCACTTCATTACCCAAGAGAATGAACTAAGGTCTAGCAAAGGAAAGTAACTTACCTAGGATCACAGAGGCAGGGTAAGAACCAGACTGAAGACTGTCCATGCTAGCCTGGTGCTTTTCGCACAGCCCTGCAGTGGCCCTGGGCTCACCAGCCAAACATGCAGTGCAATGTGCCTATGAAGTAATAAGCCAGGCTTGGTACAGTTGTGAAAAGCTGTCCTCTCTTGCTCAGTGAGCATATGTCACTTGAAGCTGTCTGGCAGTGCTTTATTAGGGCATCTGAAGAAATACTGGCTTAAATGGAGCTGCATCCCAAGCCCATTGCCACAACCTTCTCCCTGTTGGGAATGTGAGACTGAACTGAACCCCCGGATGAAAGTGATCCTGAGGCCTGGTACTGTGCCACCTCCCTATTGGATTCACGGCAGTCCCTGCAAGCCCGGCTGGGACTCCTCAGTCATGCAAAGCAGCTCTGGCCCCTCCAAGGCTGTCCAATTTTCATCTGTGTGCTACTCCACCCCCAGCATGGGGATGAACCCAGGTGAATAGGTGGGTGACTGTGAGAATCAGCCCAGGGCAGGCGGTGCAGGAAAAGAGCTGGGAAAGCACTTGTCTCCTTTATTGAACATCTGCAGGAGGTACCTCTGCACTGACCAGGCAGCCAGAGAAGCAAGCAGGCAGGTGGTGGGGGGCGGGGGAGCATGGGGCAGGAAGACGCCCATCCTCATTTCCAGTCCTTGAAAAATTGCTTGAAGATGGGACTCTCACGGCCCTGGGGCAGAATCTCCACCTGCAGGAACAGCAGGGGAGAAGTCTGGTTCATAAAGTTGCCATCTCTGCCTCTGCCCAGGAGGACAGGAGGGGGCCAGAGCCAGGGAGGAGGGTGTGGGCTCCTGGCCTGAATCCATGTGCAGTCCAGGCCGGGAAAGCTCCCCTGGATGAGCCACGAGATGAGAACCAAGATTTCAGGGACACAGACTGAGGCAACAGACTGCTTCAAGGGCGTGGGTGCACAGTTCAATAAACGCCACCAACTGTGGCTGAGCCCCGTCAGCTCCCCGCGGGATAACTTGTGGACACTGTGCTGCGGCGGGAGGGGTAGCACCAGCCAGCGACAATGGCCCAGAGGAGGAGTACCCAGTTCTCTGGGCGCCCAGGAGAGTGCTGCCCAGCATCCTCTTTGAAAATATTAAGTATTTTGACATTTTGAAGGATTGAGATGGGCTTTCCCACTGGATGGGTCTAAGAGGGAGGCCTGGGTGTTCCTGACAGTGCCCAAGGCTCTCCTGCCCTTCCTGGCCAATTTGAGGGTTCAGGGGCCACAGGAAGAGCCCTAGGAGGAGGGCTGGGGGCATGCGCATCTCCTCACCTGGGTGTTCGGGGCATACTGCATGCGCGAGATGAAGCCCTCAGCCACCTGCAGGGCTGCCTGCCGCTCCTTCTCATTCGCTTTTCGCCCTGGATCATAGGAAGGAGATTTTTAAAAAGAGCAGGGACCCTCTTTAGCCGCCATCCCATTTTTCTTGAGGAAATTTACGGGAGTCCACAGAAGAGCCAGCAATTTTTACAATAAATGGACCAGGGGTCCCAAGAATGCTGAGGGGCTCTTTGGAGATGTGGAGTCAGTCCCTTAAGAATTTTCCCAAACTGGCAGCACCAAGGTAGATGAAAACCCCTCTTCTGCCCGGGTCTGATCATGCAAACCTCTGCGCTGACCTGGGCCTCTGGACTATTTCAGGGAGGGGAACAGGTGTTCACCCTAGCATCAGACTGTGAGGCCACAGGTCTCATTTTCCCCTAGGACCCCTCACCTCTTGAATTCATCAAGCCTTTCCTGAAAAACTAAATAAGACAAAGCGTACAATTTATTATAGAGGTGACTTACTCCCATAATGCCGGCAGGGCTACACTGGCCTAACGGTTATGCTAACTAAGCACTTACGAAAATGAAGACCCCACATAATCCAGTCATTTCTGCTAGCAGTCCTGAGAACTCAAACTGCTCGTTCCAGGCTTTTTTATTTTTATTTTTTCTGAGACGCAGTCTCGTTCTGTCGCCCAGGCTGGAGTGCAGCGGCACCATCACGGCTCACTACAGCCTCAACCTCCCAGGCGCAAGCAATCCACCCACCTCAGCCTCCCATGTAGCTGGGACCACAGGTGCACACCACCACACTCAGCTAATTTTTTTTTTTTTTTTTTTTTTTTTTTTTTTTTTTTTTTTGTAGAGAAGTGATATTTCGCCATGTTGCCCAGGCTGCCAGACATTTTTCCAAGGAAATGATGCCGAAACGATGCCGTGATGTGGTTGGCTCTCTAGGCAGGCTATAAAATGCCATGAACTACAATGTATCTGAAATTAATATGCTGGGTTCCTTCCTCTGTCAACTGACCAGCTGCCCCCCTACCCATGAGATCCTTCTCTTCCTGGCCTCCCAAGTTTCCTGTTTCTCCTCTGACTTCTCTTTCATAGTGGTTGGGTTCCTTGCTCCAGTTTATACATGCTTCTGTGGGCCTCTGGGAACGCCCCTCTGCTTGGCATTGGTTCCATGGGATATGTGCCCTCTGGCAGGAGAGAAAAGGCAGCCCTGCAGTGCACGCCTCTCGCTTTCCACTCTTTTGCTACTCCCAGCTCCTCCCTTTCACCTCTATCTCTGCTGAGTTTCAGAAGCAATACTATGAAATGCCTGGTAGCAGCTATCTGTAGATACCCACCTACTTGTCTGCCTTCCTGACCAGGCTAGGGGCTGGCATTTTCTCCGCCTTGGTTGACCCCACAACTGGGTGTTGAGCAAATGCTATTGCTGAAAATTCTCAGACCCCAGGCAGAGACTCAGAACAAGTTTGTTTCATTTTTGGTCAAACCAAGCAGAAGAGGCTCTGCTCAACAGTGTTTCTATTTCCAGAAGATAAAATCTCTTGGAAAAACAAGTTCTACAGGTTCACCACTCACTGCATAAAATGATGTTTAATTTGTCTAAAATTAATTTCTGTCAAACCTTGAGGCAGAATCCCAGGATCAGGGGCCCCAGAAGCCCCAAAGGTCTAGAGCTGGGCTAGGGCAGTGGTTCTCAAAGTGTGGTCCCTGGAACCAGCAGCACAGACATAACCCAGAAACTTGTTAGAGATGCACGTTCTGCCTCACTCCAGATCTAGTGAATCAGAATCTATGGGGGTGGGGCCCAGCCATCTAAACAGGCCGTGGGGTGATTCTGAGGCTTGCTGTAGTTTCAGAGCCATTGTCTAGAATTTAGGAGGTGGGAACAGCAAAAAGAAAATGGCGAGGCAGTGGCTCACGTCTGTAATCCCAGCACTTTGGGAGGCCGAGGCAGGTGGACCACTTGAGGTCAGAAGTTCGAGACCAGCCTGGTGGTGAAACCCCATCTCTACTAAAAATACAAAAATTAGCCAGGCGTGGTGGCACGCACCTGTAGTCCCAGCTACTCAGGAGGCTAAGGCAGGAGAATTGCTTGAACCCAGGAGGCGGAGGTTGCAGTGAGCCAAGATCGTGCCACTGCACTCCAGCCTGGGTAACAGAGCAAGACTCCTTCCCCCAAAAAGAAAGAAAGAAAGAAAGAAAGAAAGAAAATAGCGAGGCCTATGCCATGGCTCATGCCTATAATCCCAGCACTTTGAGAGGCCAAGGTGAAGATCACTGGAGGCTGAGAGTTTGATACCATCCCGGGCAACATAGAGAGAACCCATCTCTATCTTTAAGAAAAAATTTTTAAGGCCGGGCGCGGTGGCTCACGCTTGTAATCCCAGCACTTTGGGAGGCCGAGGCGGGCGGATCATGAGGTCAGGAGATCGAGACCATGGTGAAACCCCGTCTCTACTAAAAATACAAAAAATTAGCCGGGCGTGGTGGCAGGCGCCTGTAGTCCCAGCTACTCGGAGAGGCTGAGGCAGGAGAATGGCATGAACCCGGGAGGCGGAGCTTGCAGTGAGCCGAGATCGCGCCACTGCACTCCAGCCAGGGTGACAGAGTGAGACTCCGTCTCAAAAAAAAAAAAAAAAAAATTTTTTAAGAGAAAGAAAATGGCCAGCCAGAAGCATGCAGGCTTCCTGAGGCTGTCTTTTACAAGAAGCTAGACAGGCTGAGTCCTGCAAAGGGAAGCCTGCCCAGGTCAGAGCAGCTACAAGCATCTCAGGCTGTTACAGAGGAGCCACGTACCCTTCCAGATATAGATCTTGCCACAGAGCCCGTTGTCCAGCACGAAGCAGTCATCAGATATCAGCAGTTCAAGGGCAAAGGGGCTGGAGTCAGCTACCTTGGTCAGGTTCATCTGTCCAGTGGCATCAGAGACCTGGGGAGGAGGGACAGTGCCTGATCTCACCCCCTACACACCAGCCCTCACCTCAGCCTGAGGAGGGGGAGGCTGGTCCTCCCTAGGTCCCTCCCACTGTGCCCCGCTGCCCACCGCCCAGGTCCCAGGAGCAGACAAGAGAGTGAAGACCTGAAAAGCAAATTCCAGGCAGCCCCACTCCCTCCCATCACCCCAATCCCTGCAGCACAGGGGCCCCAAACCCATTTGGAAATTAGGTGGATTCCAAATTACAAAGAAATGCACAGAATTCAAGAAAGAAAAGCTCAGCATTGGCTTCAAGCCTTTACCAAGCATAGGCTGGAAGTGAGGTGCACTCATCTCAGGAGGGCCTGCCTTCCGCCCACTACCCATCCTCGTCTCACTCCCAGCCCTGTATAACTCCCTACCTCCCACCCCGGTTCCAGCCCCACCTTCCCCCTGCCTTCTCCCCTCCACCCTGCTTGCATGCAGCTGTGCTGTGCAGGCTCCCACCCTCCCTGCTGCAGGGTCCCAGGGCAGGCTTGGGGGGCCCACCTTATACAGAGCTGCAGCCTGGGCATTTGCCTTGTCAGCTGTGAGGTCTTCCTCGGGGTTGCCCTCCTTCAGAGCAGGCTTGGGGCCCAGGACCTGCAGGGGCCGGGGCAGGCCAGGTTTATAGGGACCCTGCCCTGGAACTTCCCAGCCCATCATGCCCAGGGCCACTGCTTCTGGTGGGGCAAACTGCACCCTGCACTAGGGCACCCAGCAGAGGTGAGGTGAGTGAGGGCTGAGTCCAGCCCACCCCACCAGCCAGGCTGCTCAGCCTCAAGGATGAGCATCTACCCAGAGGGGCACCCTGTGAGCTGGCCACAGCCCTAGGCAGTATGCCAGATGGCCCCTGCCACCCTCCACCGGCCACCCTCAGCCCTCAGCTCATCACCACCTCTCTTGGCCACTTTCAAGCAGAGGCTGCCAGCCACCCACTCCAATGTCCCCCAACCTGGATCATCTCAGCAGGCTCCTCCCCATCAGTGACAATCTCCACCTGGGCCTTGCCCTGTCGCTCACTGTCCCGGATGGCCAGGGCCAGGTCCCTCGCCTTGTTGCGTTCCAGGATGTTGGACTTTCCACCACACCAGGCGAAGATGTTCTGCAGGCAAGCAGGAAAGTCCGGGTCAGAGCCAGATGCCTGTGTCCTGCTCCCCAGCTCAGAGAAGGGCCCACAGCTCTCCCTCTCTCCTCTCTGAACTGTCCCTGAGGCAGGACAACCACGAAGGCAGAGCACAGCAGAGGGCTCTCTGAAAATGCCCACGACCACCCTCTGCAACTGCTTCTCTGCCCACCTGCCATCTGTCTTCCTTTCTTTTTTTTCGAGACAGGGTCTCACCCTGTCATCCAGGCTGGAGCGCAAAGACGCGATCATGGCTCACTGCAGCCTCGACGTCACGGGCTCAAGCAATCCTTGCACCTTAGCTTCTAAGCAGCTGGGACTATAAGCACATGCCACCATGCCTAGCTAATGTCTTGATTTTTTGTAGAAATGGGGTCCCACTATGTTGCCCAGGCTGGTTACAAACTGCTGGGCTCAAGCCTCTTTCTTTTTCTTTTTTTTTTGAGATGGAGTTTTGCTCGTTGCCCAGGCTGGAGTGCAATGGTACAATCTCAGCTCACTGCAACCTCCACCTCCTGGGTTCAAGAGATCCTCTTGCCTCAGCCTGCCGAGTAGCTGGGATTACAGGCATGCACCACCATGCCCGGCTAATTTTACATTTTTATAGAGATGGGGTTTCTCCATGTTGGTCGGGCTGGTCTCGAACTCCCAACCTCAGGTGATCTGCCCACCTCGGCCTCCCAAAGTGCTGGGATTACAGGCTTGAGCCGCCGCGCCTGGCACCTCTTTATTTTTCTTCCCATCACATATCTCCTATGTTTAAACGTCTCTTACCACCTATCTCCACCTACTAGAAAGTGAGCTTCATTAGGACATGAAGGTTTTGTTTGGCTTTGCTCACCGCTGTGGGTCCACTGCTAAAACAGAGCCCGGCATGGATTTAGGCGCAAAATAAATATTGACTGACTGAGTGAAGGACTGGATGGGTGAATGGCTGAATGGCTCCTTGACCGCAGCATCTCACACTTCTACCCACCACCCTGCCGGGCAGAGCCCCTGTCACCTCTCCTTTTCTGGTAATGGCGAGGTCTGTTCACCTGTCCCCTTCCTTGTCTCAGCATGTGTAGTCCTCCTCACCAAGAGCTCCTGGATTGATCTCCCTGCCCCAAATCTTCAGTGCCACAAGACGCAGCCCATACTCCTCAGCCAGCCAATCTCCTCATGACCTAGGGTTCACCTTCCACCTTGCTTAGCAATTTCCCTCCCCCTGCTCCTGTCCCCCAGCCCGGGTCCCAGTCTCACTAGACCCCTGGTGTGTGCATGTCTGCACCCTTCCCCAGGTTGGTGGCTCAGCTCACCTTCTCCCTTTGCCTTGAGTGGCATCTCCCCTCCTATAGGTCTAGTCCAATGTCACCTTCCTGGGACAACTGGCTTCGGCTCAGGCTAGAGGGCCCCTCCCTGGCTCAAGCCCCCCCAGCACATGGCAGCTGTCCCCCTTGAAGCCTTCATCACATCCTGCCTCAGGTTATGGCAAGTGACCGACCCATCTTGGCTGCCTCCCCAGAGTGAGCTTTTATGGTCCCTGTGCTGGCTCAGAGAGGGCATCATAGATTCACTGAACGAAGAGATAAATGACTGAATTAATGAATGGTCTGGCAGGCAGTGAACTCAGAGGCTTCCAAGAGGAGAGAAAAAGCTCCAGAGCATCAGAGGCAATGTCTAGATGGCAGAAGGAGGCTGGCATCAGTCCTTACAAATATAGGGACATTCTCCAATGGTCAGAGTGATCTGACTTGGAATGGGCTTACAGCTTCTCAGCTTCTCTCCCTCTTTCCTGGCCTCCTGCCCCTCCGTCCTTGTAAAGGATGGTGCCAATACAGAGTGCTCAGTCTGGCCAGCCTACCCACCTGGCCCAGGTCCAGGATGAAGCAGTCCCCAGTGTTGAAGCTGTCCCAGTTCAGTGCTCGCTCAGTGGCACGGATGTTCTTCTTCCCCTTCACCTGGTAGAGTTTCTTGATGGCAGCTGGGGCTCCTGTGGAGGTCTTGTGAAATGCTGACTCCACACCACCTTCCTGCAGCCCAGACGGCCCATCTGAGTGGACTGACAGGAGACCCAGAGCCCTCTGCACCCCATCCCACTGGGAGACGGCCAGAAAGGTGGGGACCCAGCCCCAACTGGGTCTTCTGCAGGGTAAGAACTAGTCAGAAGCAGGGCTGGCTCTGAGAGAAGCTGCAGGTGGGGGTGCCTGGAGGTGGGCTCTGACCTGGTACTTGAGGCCCTGTGGGAAGTAGCTCATGAAGAGGTCAGACTCATTGCCCTGCACCTCGCGGTGCTGCACAGGCCGCTCTCCCAGCAGCGTGTTGAGGTGCACAGCCAGCACGGCACAGGCCCCCTGCTCATCCCGGGATGACTGCTGGCCTGGGACAAGTGGGAGAGGGCAGGGCAAGGCCCTTGTGATCCATGCCAGCCCCCTCCCTCCCCTTCCTGGGCCCAACCTTCCCCCATCCAGATCCCCTTACCTATCCACAGGTGCAGATGAGAAACCTCTTCTGGGCCATTGTGTAGCACTAGGTAGGAGTCCCCCGAGAAGAAGATGCCCTGGTTCTCTCGCGCCACGGGCACCGGCTTCAGCTTCTCCACCCGCCACACATGCAGGCCTGGATCCTGCACTGAGCCTGGGAATGGAGAGCCACTGCGAGAAGAGAGAGGGTTGACAGCAGCCTGGACCCACTTGCGCAAGCACAGCCCTGGGCAGGCCTGGCCATTGCAGTCTAGGGATGAGGAGAGCAGTGGGGAGGGGCAGCCCTTGGAGGCGAAGAAGGGGAAGTTGTGAAAGGAGATGGGGCATGCAGCTTACCTCTGGGGAATGGCTGTGTACATGCTGTCTTCAGATCTGGAAAGAAAGAAGCCATTATTATTAAATGCCGCAAAAAGGACCTCTCATGTGGGGCTGGAGAGGCCCTTTCCAGTAGCCAAGTACTTTCATATTCATCTCTAGGAGCCCTAGTTCCATTATGCAGACAAAGAAAATGAGTCTCAGAAATTCTAAGTCCAAGGCCACACAGCTAGTGAGTGGTTCATGGAAATAAGGTCTCTGACCCCTGGGCCAGGGTCTTCCCTCTGCTGAGATCTCACAGAAATTAAAATAAGAGCAGAAATTAACAAAAAACAGAAACAAGAGAGAAGAGCAATGAATTTTCTTTTTTGAGACTGAGTCTCACTCTGTTGCCCAGGCTGGAGTGCAGTGGTGCCACCTCGCCTCACTGCAACCTCCGCCTCCCGGGTTCAAGTAATCCTCTGGTCTCAGCCTCCCAAGCAGCTGCGATTATAGGCAACACCATCACGCCCGGCTAATTTTTGTATTTTTAGTAGAGACGGGGTTTTGCCATGTTGCCCAGGCTGGTGTTGAACTCCTGACCTCAAGTGATTTGCCCACCTCAGCCTCCCAAAGTGCTGAGATTATAGGCATGAGCCACCATGCCCGGCCTCAAGTTGGCTTTTTTTTTTTTGGAGACAGAGTCTCACTCTGTCACTCAGACTGGAGTGCAGTGGCATGATCTCAGCTCACTGCGACCTCTGCCTCATGAGTTCAAGTGATTCTTGTGCCTCAGCTTCCCAAGTAGCTGGGATTACAGGCCCACACCACCACGCCTGGCTAATTTTTTTATTTTTAGTAGAGACGGGGTTTCACCATGTTGGCCAGGCTGGTCTTAAACTCCTGACCTCAGGTGATTCACGTGCCTCAGCCTCCCAAAGTGCTGGGATTACAGGCGTGAGCCACCGTGCCTGGCAAGTTGTTTTTTTAAACCAATAAAATTGATTAATCTTTAGACAAACTGATTAACAGAATGAGAAAACACAAATATCAATATAGAAATAAGAGATGTGAGATCACCACAGATTTTACAGATATTAAAAGGATAAAGGGAGTATTATAAAAACTTTATGCCAATATATTCAACCACTTATATAAAATGGGCAAATTCCTTCAAAGACACAAATTATGAAAGCTCATTCAAGAAGATACAGATTATCTGATCAGTGGCCATATCTATTAAAGAAAATAAATTTGTAGTAAAAAACTCATTCCCCCCCAAAAAACCCAAGCCCAGATGGCTTCACTGGTAATTTCTACCAAAAATTTAAAAAGGACATAATACCAATTATACACAAAATCTTCAAAAAAAGAGATGACAGAACACTTGTCAATTCATCCTATGCTGCCACCATTCTCCTGATAACAAAACCAGATAAATATATTATACAGAAAGAAAATTACAGATCAATATTTCTCATGAACATACACATACAAAAATTAACACAATTTGGCTGGGCATGGTGGCTCACGCCTGTAATCCCAGCACTTTGGGAGGCCAAGGTGGGTGGATCATGAGGTCAGGAGTTTGAGACCAGCCTGGCCAACATGGTGAAACCCTATCTCTACTAAAAATATAAAAATTTGCTGGGTGTGGTGGCACGCACCTATAGTCCCAGCTACTCAGGAGGCTGAGGCGGGAAAATCACTTGAACCCAGGAGGCAGAGGCTGCAGTGAGCTGAGCCCATGCCATTGTACTCCAGCCTGGGTGACAGAGTGAGACTCAAAAAAAAAAAAAATTTCACAAAATTTTAGCAAATGAAATCAAATAACATATAAAAAATAAACCATGATGACCAAATGAGGTTTATCCCAGGAATGCAAGGTTGGTTTAATATCTGAAAATCAGGGTGACAATAGCTAATAATAATGCAGTGTATATTTCAAGATAGCCAGAAGAGAGGATTTGAATGTTATCATCACAAAGAAATGATAAATGTTTAAAGTGATGGATATGCTAATTACCTTGATTTGGTCATTATACAATGTACACAAATACGTTGTATATGTACAATGAAACATCACACTGCACCTGCTAAGTATGTACAATTATTATCTGTCAATTATAAATTTAAAATAAATAAATAAATAAAGCCGCTCACAATGCAAAAAAAAAAAACACCAAAATTTGAAAATCAATGCCATCCACCCTATTAACAAGCATGTATGGGTAATCAGCTCAATAGATGCAGAAACAGCATTTAGAAAAATTCTACATCCATTCCTAGTTTAAAATTTTTTCAAGCCTGGGCTTATACAACCCTACAAAAATTTTAAAAATCAGCCAAGGCCAGGCGCAGTGGCTCACACCTGTAATTCCAGCACTTTGGGAGGCCGAGGTGGGCAGATCACGAGGTCAGGAGTTCGAGACCAGCCTGGCCAACATGGTGAAATACCGTCTCTACTAAAATACAAAAATTAGCTGGGTGTGGTGGCGTGAGTCTGTAATCCCAGCTACTCAGGAGGCTGAGGCAGGAGACTTGCTTGAACCCAGGAGGCAGAGGTTGCAGTGAGCCGAGATTGTGCCACTGCACTCCAGCCTGGGTGACAAAGCGAGACTCTGTCTCAAAAAAAATAAATAAAAATAAAAATCAGCCAAATGTGGCAGTGCAAGCCTGTAATTCCAGATCCCAGCTACTCAGGAGGCTGAGGAGGGAGTACCGCTTGAGCCCAGGAGGTAGAGGCTGCAGTAAGCCAAGATCATGCCACTGAACTGCAACCTGGATGACAGAGTGAGACCCCCCTCTCAAAAAAAAAAAATTTTTTTTTTTTTACCCACAAACTAGGAATAGAAAGAAACTTCCTTAACCTGTTAAAAAGGCATCTACTAAAATACAACAAACAAACAAAAACCCTTCACCTAACATTATACTTAATGGCTGCTCTAATTCTAAACTCCCTCCCTGAGAAATTTCACCCACTCCCAGGCATCAGCTATCAATTCTGTATGCCCAGCTTCCCTCAAATGCCAGAATGATGAACACTTTTTCTGGACAAAAGTCATTCAAGGGAAAAAATGCTGAACGCAAGTATTTTTTAAAAATATATTATCTTTTTAAAAAATTCAGAAAATGCAACAGCTACGGCTCCACTCACTGTTGCTTTCATAGGTTCCCATCACTAGAGGATTTCTTCTTTTGGCTCAAAATGCAGAGATCACAGAGCCAGCATGCACTTCGTACATAATACAATTCATGCTGTGCATCCATTCAGACAGAGTTTGTGTAAGATGAGCCCCAGTGGCACAAGGTAAGGGCTTGGGGAATTGGAGGGTAAAAATGCAAGTTGGCACCATTAGGAGATTCTTGAGGTCTGGGGCAGCAGGATCAGGAAGTGCAGTATTTGGCGGGGGCCAGGGAAATCAGGAGTAGGGGGAAGGCAGATGACAGAGCAGAAGGTATTAAGTCTGAGTAGGAAACAAAGAGGGACAGGTCAAGGGCAGTGATAATGGATGTGAAATGCTGTGTGAATTATGACTTTCCTTTTCCTTTCCCAACCTACAAAATAGTGGAAGGCATATTTTGGCACCACGATTCCGGAAGAGGAGATGCAGAGAGCAGAGGTTTGCGGAGGGAAACTTTAACGTTTCTCTATCCCACAGAGGATCACATGCTGTGCCCACATCCCCTGCAACAGGCAGCCCAGCCTGTGACTCAGGCCTGAGCTGGTGAAGTGGCTGTCCCAAGCTCAAGCCTTCAGGGAGCACTCAAGAATGAGAGATGGAGTGCGCCAATTGTCAGCTTTACTATTTTTCATTCTGTGTTTAACTCAAAATCAGGCAGCTCCCAAGCCAGAGAGCCACATCAGGGTTTGGATGAAAGAGGTTTGGCAGGCCGGGTGCAGTGGCTCACGCCTGTAATCCTAGCACTTTGGGAGGCCGAGGTGGGCAGATCACTTGAGGCCAGGAGTTCGAGACCAGCCTGGCCAACATGGTGAAACCCCGTCTCTACTAAAAGCACAAAAATTATCCAGAAATCACTTGAACCTGGGAGGCGGAGGTTGCAGTGAGCCAAGATCTGTGCCACTGCACTCCAGCCTGGGCAATGGAGTGAGACTCAGTCTCAAAAAGAGAAAAAAGAAAAAGAAAAGAAAGGAGTTTGGCTGCCCACTAGAATGACCTTGGGACCTTATTAAAATGTCGTTACTGACAAAGATTCTTTGCTTGGCCAAACTTTAACTAGGCTTCTGAACCCCCCATAGGCCCATCTGTGTGCTTGTAAAATCGGTTTTAGCAAAAGAACCCTGCTAAGGCCATTTACCCAGAACCCCCCACCCTTGATATCTGGTCAATCTGATAATCGTGGATATCTGATTGGGTTCCTCATCTCCCTGCCCCCCGTCACCCCTGTGATGTCTGATCACTCTGGCCTGTATTCAGCAAGAATCCTGTTAGGGGCTGGACACAGTGGCTCATGCCTGTAATCCCAGCACTTTGGGAGGCCAAGGCGGGCAGATCACCTGAGGTCGGGAGTTCGAGACCAGCCTGACCAACATGGAGAAACCCCATCTCTACTAAAAATACGAAATTAGCTGGGCGTTGTGGTGCATGCCTGTAATCCCAGCTACTAGGGAGGCTGAGGCAGGACAATCACTTGAACCCGGAAGGCAGGGGTTGCAGTGAGCTGAGATCATGCCATTGCACTCCAACCTGGGCAACAAGAGTGAAACTCCGTCTCAAAAAAAAAAAAAAAAAAAAAAAAAAAAAGGAATCCTGTTAGGTCAGTCTAGCCAGAATCTCTTTACCCTTGACGTTTCCTCTTAGTAATTTTCTTTTTTTTTTTTGAGACAAGAGTTTCACTCTGCTGCCCAGGCTGGAGCGCAGTGGCACAGTCTCAGCTCATTGCAACCTCTGCCTTCTGAGTTGAAGCAATTCTCCTGCCTCAGCCTCCTGTGTAGTGGGATTAGAGGCGTGCACCACCACATCTGGCTAATTTTTTGTACTTTCAGTAGAGGTGAGGTTTCACCATGTCAGCCAGGCTGGTCTTGAACTCCTGACCTCCAGTGATTGCCCACCTTGGCCTCCCAAAGTGCTAGGATTACAGGCGTGAGGCACTACGCGTGGGCCATATTTTTTTTCTTTAACAGTGCCCAAGCCCCTGGTCTGGGGATTCTGATTCCACAAGTCTGGAGTGGGGCTTGATCACCCATATTTTGAACATATGTTCGAAGTGATGGTAGTAGTGCCAGTGAATTCTGTCCAGAACAGTGTCAAATGCTCGCCTGCACATTAGAATCATTTGAGGGTTTTTGAAAAACCCCAGTGCCAGCCAGGCATGGTGGCTCATGCCTGTAATCCCAGCACATTGGGAGACTGAGGTGGGTGGAACGCTTGAGCTCAGGAGTTCAAGACCAGCCTGGGCAACATGGTGAAATCCTGTCTCTATAAAATATACAAAAATTACCCGGGCGTGGTGGCACACACCTGTCATCCTAGCTACTTAGGAGGCTGCAGCACAAGAATTGCTTGAACCTGGGAGGTGGAGGTTGCAGTAAGCCGAGATCACACCACTGCACTCCAGCCTGGGTGACAGAGTGAGACTCTGTCTCAAAAAAAAAAGTAATTTACAGAAAAATAAGAAAGAAAAACCCCAGTGTCTAGCTTCCATATTGGACTCATTAAAATCAGACTCTCTGGGTGGAGCCTGGATGTCAGTGTTTGAGAAGCTCCAGATGACTCTAATGCTTGGTCAGGGTTGAAACTCCTGCTGCCTCATTAGATCTCTGTCCTGAGACCTTTTGTTCCAGTCTCTCCTGGGGAAGGGTCCACCCTGACCTCTGGCCTTTCATTCATTCCCCTATCCCAGCCCTCTGTCCAAGCCCACAGCTCCTTGAGCTTCCTCAGTGTCCACGTTCACTCTTACATCCATTAAAGCCCCCTCATCCTAGGCTGGGCACAGTGGCTCACGCCTGTAATCCCAGCACTTTGGAAGGCTGAGGCAGGTGGATCACCTGAGGTTAGGAGTTCAAGACCAGCCTGGCCAACATGGTGAAACTCCGTCTCTGCTAAAAATACAAAATTAGCCAGGCATGGTGGTGCATGCCTGTAGTCCCAGCTATTTAGGAGGCTGAGGCAGGAGAATTGCTGGAACTCGGGAGGCAGAGGTTGCAGTGAGCCGAGATGGCACCACCGCACTCTAGCCTGGACAACAGAGCAAGACTCCGTCTCAAAAAAAAAAAAGCCCCCTTATCCTTCCAGGCCCGTATCAAGCCCCAGCTCTCCAAGGAAACTTCCAGGACATTCAGTGGCCTCCACCTTCTCTGGGAGTTCTCCCAGCCCTCTCCCCTGGGAGCACGTACTTTAGCCTGTTTTATAGCATAACCTGGCTGCTTCATATCTCAACTGGAGCAAGGACACACCTGATGCCTCTGTTCCTCAAGCAGCCCAGGAAAGAGTCTATTCAATTCCACTCAAGGTCTGTGCTGGGGGCTTGGCACTGGGGGTGACATGCACAGAGACAAAGAATAGCCCATGTTTTATGGTTTAGCTGCAGGGTGCAGTGAACAAGGGAGCCATCATACCCAGTGAAACCGCAGACGAACTTCCTCTAGGTGGGGAATGTCACAGAATCACAGATGTCAGCATTAGAAAGTGCTAAAGTTGAAGAGGGGAGCTGGGGCGGGGGGAGGAATAAAAGAAAAAAAAGAAAGCGCTAAAGTTCTTATCTAGCCCTGCTCTGCCTGCACCGCCCTACACATACCCATACACGCATAGCGCAGAAATCTCTTCTATAGCATCCCTTACCATCCTCTTCTTGAAGGCTTCCAGTGATGGGAAACTCACCACCTTAACAAACAGCCTCTTCTACACCTCTTAAAGCCTTTACTTTTCCCCACTCTGCCATAGTGTGGTGAGTTATGGACCTGCCCACCTCCACTACTACACTATAGGGTCCTGTAGGGCAGGAAGTATATTTTGCCTCTGAATCTAGCTGGAACCTCATGCAGGTGCTCAAAGAATGCATTTGATTAACTGGACCGGCTGGGCTCCGATTATTAGACTGGGGTGGCACCTAAGGGATAGCCCAGGATTTCAAAAGGCTGGGACAGGCTGGAGCAGCCCCAGGAGGCAGAGAGCAGGAGGTAGGGGTCCCAGACTGCCATGGGGCTGGGGGTGGGGAGGAGGCAAGTCCTGCTGGCTGTCCCATGGTCCTGACTTAGGCTGTCTTTGAGGACACACTGAGGGACCTCGGAGAGGAGGTCACCGTTACACATACCTTTAAGGAAAGACTTGACAGCCATCAGAGGGACAAAAATCCTGCCGGGGTCCAGTGGTACCTTTGCCTTCCTCAGACCCTGATTCCACTGACGTCAATAGGTCTCTTCCCTTCACAGTCCCTGCTTGCCCCTAGATGTGAAATGAAACAGCACCTCCGCTTCTCCTGGTGGAGGTAGGCGCCCACTCTAGAAACCAAACTGAATCTCCCAGCCTGGGACATGGCATTCTCAGAATCTGGGTCCAGAGGCCTCATTTGGGGATTCCATATGGTTTTTCCCCTGACACCAAATAGGTCTCCTACCCTTCTCCAGGTTCCACCACTTCCTCCCTCCCCACCTCCTACCTGAGACAGTCCACCTGGACCCTCAGCCAAGGTCTTCCAGAGCTTGCAAAATAATCAAATGTGCCACTTGCATTTGAATTCAAATGGCTAGGACTGCCCTGCCCCCTCCCCAAGCCACTCCCACCCAAATAGCATCACACCACAGTCCTGTCTTGGGGACAGGCAGCTTCTAATCTGATTTCACCTCCAGTCTGGCTAAGGGCCTTCAGGAGCAGTGTGGTGGCCTCTGTCAGGAGGTCTGGCACAGCTGGGACAAGCCCTGACCCAAGAGTTCCTCCATGTGCAGCGTGGGCACAGCCCACCCATCCTCCCGGGCAGCTTCACAGCTATCATCAGATCAGGTGCCTGGAGCCTGGCATAAGGCTGGCAGGACAGCAGGCTGGGGGAACTCCACCCTGGCACAAAGTGGTATCCAGAAATGTGGGTCTCTGTTCCCAGGCCACCACAGCCAGCCCTCACCTGCCCACCCAGGAGGGTACCAGCCAGCCATGCTGGCAGCCACCCTGCCACCTTCACCTTTCAACACTCCTACTTTCCTTTCTTCCTCCTACTTCTGCTTCGTAGGTTCGTCTTCCTTCTAGCCTGCCCCACCCGGCTTCTCACTTCCCTCTTACTTCTCTGGCTGCCCCACCCACCAGCCCCACCCCTGGGCTCCTTCCCCAGCCAGTGTGGAGGCAATGTCCCCCGACAGGGAGGGGCAGGCAGTGCTGGGAGGCCAGCAGGCCTGAAGCAGAAGAGCAGTCACTGGGGTGGGCAGTGGGTATGCCAGGCCGTCTCCTCAGAGGGGCCCACAGGAAGGCTGGAGGTCCACACAGGCCCACCACAGTAGCCTCAGCCTGCTGCAGGTCACAGCCAAGGCAAATCAGGTAGGGCATCTCTGAGTCTGAGACCAGCAAGGAAAGCCATGTTCTCCATTCAGGGCCTGGGGCAGGCGCTGCACAGCCCCCACCACTGCTGGGTTAGTCACATTTCCTGGGCAGGGTCACTGGCTCCACATCACTTTTTCCTCCTCCCTCAACTTGTCTTTCTCCTTGCCCCAGAATGCAAGTATTTGATTTTTTTTAAGATCAGTTTTTTGGATTTTTTTTTTTTTTTTTCTGAGACAGGGCTCACTCTGTCACACAAGCTGGAGTGCAGTGGCATGATCACAGCTAACTGCAGCCTTGAATTCCTGGGCTCAAGCGATCCTCCTGCCTCAGCCGCCTGAGCAGCTGAGACCACAGGCCTGCACCAACACGCCGGACTTATTTGTTATTTTTTCTGGAGACAGAGTCTTGCTACTCAGGCTGGTCTAGAACTCCTGAGCTGAAGCAATCCTCCCACTTCGGCCTCCCAAAGTGCTGGGATTACAGGCGTGGGCTACTGCGCCTGGCTAAGCTCAGTTCTCAGGGAATGGCTGAAGCCATAAAACATTCTTTGCCAACTTCTGCATGCCACGCTGATGCCTCTCGGGTCTCTACCCTTTGGTCTGCTTCTCATTCACCAGATGTTTATCATCATGACTTCTGGGCCCTGGGCCCTCTGAGAGACAGCCCATCCTGGGTTGACCCAGGGCAACTATCCTTCCTACATCACAGTCACTAGACCCTAGAGCATGTCTCCTCCAACTCGCTGGCTTTCTGGAGGACACCGAGGTCCTGAGAGCACAAGAGACTGCCCACAAACACACAGGGAGCGGAAGCCCCTGCAAGGGAGGCTCCCATTCCCTTCTGAATCCCTGGGGGAAGGATGAGCGGACTCGGTATGAGGCTCCAGGAGAAAATGAGCACCCAGTTATGCAGCCACACAAGCGTGGCTCCTCTGCCCAGAACCTGGCCGGCCTGTCCTGGAAAGGTACTGGTCAGCAGGCTGGCTTGAGACAAGGCTCCAGGTTCAGGGTCAAGGCCTGGGGACCCTGGAGCAAAATCTGGAACAAGTCTTCCTAATTAGCAGACCTTCAAACAAAACCTCATTATTTGACTGCGTGGGAAAAGTCTGGAGAAAATACAGCACTGGATGGGCTGGGCATGGTGGCTGTCTCCGGTAATCACAGCACTTTGGGAGACTGAGGCAGGCAGATTACCTGAGGTCAGGAGTTCAAGACCAGCCTGGCCAACATGGTGAAACCCTGTCTCTACTAAAAATACAAAAATTAGCCGGGCATGGTCATGGGTGCCTGTAATCCTAGCTACTGGAGCGACTGAGGCAGAAGAATCACTTGAACCAAGGAGGCGGAGGCTGCAGAGAGCCGAGATGGCACCACTGCACTCCAGTCTGGGAGACAAAGCAAGACTCCCTCTCAAATAAAAAAAAAAAAAAAAATACAATACTGGATGAATGTTTCTCATTGAAACGAAATTGATAAAATTTCACTAGAGCAAGACAGGAAGTTAAATTTTCTCCCCAAAGAACATGGCCTGTAGCTAGCATCCAAGTGTCTGCATGGCCAAACTGCCAGCCTTAAAAATAGGGTAATATGGGCCGGGCACGGTGGCTCACACCTGTAATCCCAGCACTTTGGGAGGCCAAGGCGGGTGGATCACGAGGTCAGGAGTTCAAGACCAGCCTGGCCAGCATGGTTAAACCCCCATCTCTACTAAAGATACAAAAAATTAGCTGGGGGTGGTGGCGTGCGCCTGTAATCTCAGCTATTCAGGAGGCTGAGGCAGGAGATTCACTTGCACCCAGGAGGCGGAGGTTGCAGTGAGCCAAGATTGCGCCATTGCACTCCAGCCTGGGTGACTGGGCAAGACTCAGTCTCAAAAAATAATAATAATAACAATAATAATAGGGTAGTTTGGTGGAGGGTGGGAGGAAGGAGAGATTCAGGAAAATAACTAATGGGTACTAGGCTTAATACCGGGGAGACAAAATAATCTGTACAACAAAGCCCCATGACACGAGTTTACCTATATAACAAACATGCACATGTACCCCTGAACTTAAAAGTTTAAAAAAGAAAAAAAAGGATAGTCTGGGTTAGAATCCCAGTAGGGCCTAGTCCCCACAAAACCAGAGGCTGGGCGGTTAACCTGGTAGAGTGATAAGAGCTAGACAATTTGGCTCTTTACTAGCTGTGCAAGTGACTTAACCTCCTGGAGCCTCCCTGCGCCCCAATCTGTAACACGTGCATACAGTTAAATGTGAAGATGAAATGAGAGCCTATGATTAGTGAGCAAATAATACATGCTCCATAAACCCAGACTTCTTTCTCTTCCCTTTAGTTTGCAATGTGCCAGCAGCACGGGAGGTAGAAATGTGCCTGGCCCCTCCCCTAGCTCCCGGTTTCTCCACAGGAGGAAAGAAAGTTAAACCACAGAGCACGCTCCTATTTCCATCCCCAGCCCCAGCGCTGGAAAGCTTCATAGATTTTGGTCACAACAGCGCATACCTTGGGTGGCTCTTAAGTTCTGGACTCTGTGACCCACGGAGGGGACAAGGATCAATGGGAATCACTGTTCCTCACACTCAGCCTCTCTAGGCTAAGGCCTCTCCCATCACCACAGGAAAAAGGGAGAGGTTTACACATTAACAGCGAAACAATTGGCTGGGCGCAGTGGCTCACGCCTGTAATCCCAACACTCTGGGAGACCGTGGCTGGCGGATCACCTGAGGTCAGAAGTTCGAGACCATCCTGACCAACGTGGCGAAACCCCATCTCTACTAATAATACAAAAATTAGCTGGGCGTGCTGGCGGGCGCCTATATTCTCAGCTACTCGGGAGGCTAAGGCAGAAGAATCGCTTGAACCCGGGAAGCGAAGCTTGCAGTGAGCCGAGATCTCGCCACTGCACTCCAGCTTGGGCAATAAAAGCAAAACTCCGTCTCAAAAAATACACAACAACAACAGCGAAACAAAAGGGCCGGTCGCTCAGCCTAGGACTCTCGGGGGCGACTAGGAACTCAATGCACATGCTCATGAGTTATCTGGTAACGACGCTCTAGAACTAGTTTTTTACCAGACGCAGTGTTCCTACCCTTGTGGTCTCCCCTGAGCACTACTGCTTAGTTTGTCCCAAATGAAGTAAAATAAAGCATTTCTTTAGCACGGACCCACCCTCTCCCGCCTCTTCTTACAGGAAGCCAGGAGACTGCGCGCCCGTAAGAGCGGCCCCCAGCTGTGGGAGAAGAGGAGGGAGCGGGGCGCCCCCGAACCGGCTAAGCTCGTTCGACCCCTACAGGGGGAGCCCAGGTCCCCGGCGACCGGACCCCGAAGCGCGCTACTTGCCTGCCAACGCCTTGCTCCGAGGCTCTGGGCGCTGTCTCAGCCGCCCCCCGCCCCCTGGAGGTGCGCGGCCAGGAGCCGCCCCCAGTGAGTCAGAGGGAGGGGCCCGGCCGGTCTGAGCTGGCGGGGCGCCCCTATGGGAGGCTGAGGCGCCCAAAAGGGTCCTAGAATTGGGGGTGGGAAGGAGGATATAGGGGAAGCTAAGGACAAGCTTACTATGCTGCAAACTTTGCGAGAGAATTGCAGTGTTCACTTCCATTCAATCGTTAGGCCCCCGGCCTCAATCACCCTGTGAACAGCTACTGTTCAGTGAGAGCCTACTATGTGCTTGGTGCGTCCTCACATCTACTATCATTATTCCTGCTGGAAACATGAAGTCTTGGGGAAGCTCAGAGAGGGTAAGTAACTCATCTAGAGTGTCACACTGCTAGTTCAGTAGCAGAACTAGAATTTTTTTTTTTTTTTTGAGACAAGGTCTCACACTGTCGCGGGACCTGGAGTGCGGTGGTGTGATCACAGCTCACTACAGCCTCAACCTCCCTGGCTCAAGCAATCCTCCGGCCTCAGCCTCTTGAGTAGCTGGGACTGCAGGCATGTGCCACCACGCCCAGCTAACTTTTTTTTTTTTTTTTTTTGGAGAGACTGTGTCTCACTCTGTTTCCCAGGCTGGTCTCAAACTCCTGGGCTCAAGCGATCCTCCCGCTTTGGCCTCCCAAAGTGCTGGATTATAGGCATGAGCCACCGCACCCAACTGCTGAACCAGGATTCTAACCCAGGCTGATCTCACCTGTAACACCTGACCCTTCTCTTCTTTATTCAGAGGAAAATAGGCCAGCAAGTGTCTGCACCAGGAGGCCAGGCCTTCTGGAAATGTGTTGGACAGCGATGGGTCCACACTTCCGCCTTGGCTCCTGAATGTGGCATAGCCAACCCATGAGAGATGTCAGTTGACAAAGAGCGTGAGGATCAGGCCATGGCCTTGTGACACAGTGGTAAGATCATTTTGTGGGAGGCAGTTTCGAAAATCCCAACCAGAATGAGTTTCTCTGAAGCCCACGGGTGGGGCCTGGGGTAAGGAAACAATCTTTCTATCTGGGTGACCTCAGACAAGCACAATCCAGCAAGGAGTCCTCGGAAACCACCTCCCGCTGCCTACTATCTGCCTTCCTTTGACCAACTCTGCTCACTCTGCAGACTCAGCTTAAATATCCCTCCTCTGAAACTCCCTCTGCAGTGCTCCCCAGGTATTCTGGACATCAAGCCACTGGGCCACCTGCATCTACACCCCCATGGGAACACTTCTCAGGCACACCTGATAGCAAAAGTGGATTTGGATCCATGGGCAACCTGGCCTGCTTCCAGACAACTAGGCCTCTCCAAGGTTGTGCCCAGGCATAGTCCTCCCAGAGCATTCAGTTTTGTTTTGTTTTGTTTAGGTCAAATTTATAGTGAAATGCACAAATCATGTGTACATTTAAATCAGTTTTGACAGATGCAACACCCATGTAACCCGCATCCCTACCAAGATATAAAACACACCAGAAAGTTCCCGCGCCATCATGTGCCTCCTCCACCACAATGTTAGCACCTCTAGCCAGGGACCGTGTCAACGTGTCATCCTTGCAACCCCAGCACCCTGCATAGCACCCAGCAGGTAATAGGCACTCAAAAAATTTTTTACTGAATGCATTAACAGATTAGACAGCAAAACCCCCACATTCTAATATTGCCCAGATTCTGTTGCCTTGGGATAATCCCTTAAGACTTCCTAGCCACAGATTCCTCATCTGTGAAACAAGAACAGAAGCCCCAGTCCTCCTACCTTGGAAGGTTGTGAGGATTCAATGAGAGGCTGCTTTTTTTCTTTTTTCTTTTTTTTTAAGAGACAGGGTCTCGCTCTGTCACCTAGGCTCTGGAGTGCAGTGGCATGATCATAGCTCACTGCAGCCTTGAACTCCTGAGCTCAAGTGATCCTCCTGCCTCGGCCTCCCAAAGTGCTGGGATTACAGGAGTGAACCACTGTGCCCAGCCAGGAGGATCTGCAAAAAGAATGAAGGCCTGGACAATGCAAGGTACCATTGCCATTATTAATAAACTCCTACTTCTAGAATGAACATCTGGCTGAAGAAACCCAGGAGAGAGAAGCACTGGACACTGGCTTCTGGGCTTGGCTGCTTGGGCTCTGGCCAAGGTCTGGGGATGTCCAGAACAATCAGCTTTCTGCTTCTGTGTCCATAAACTCGGGGTATGGACTCATTTCCAGTGCTGAGAAGTTCTGAAATTGCAAAAGATTCTTCCTAGCAAGTTCCCGACCTGTCTTCTAACTACCCTGCCATGTGGCCCTCTCTGGGCCTCAGTTTCCCATCTGTGAATGAAAGCACTAGACTCGAAGGGTCCCTTCTGGCTCCTCTAACTCCAACCCAGAGGCACAGCTCAGGCTGAGCAGTTGCATTTCCTCCTCACGGGGGACTGACAGGGATCTTTTGCAATGCTTAATTCCAACATCAAAATTCCCCCAAATATTCCTTTTTTTTTTCTTTTTTCTTTTTTTGAGACAGAGTCTCACTCTTGTTGCCCAAGCTGGAGTGCAATGGCACAATCTCAGCTCACTGCAACCTTCCCCTCCCCGGTTCAAGTGATTCTCCTGCCTCAGCCTCCCGAATAGCTGGGACTACAGGTGCAGGCCACTATGCCAGCTAATTTTTTTGTATTTTTAGTACAGACAGGGTTTCATCATTTTGGCCAGGCTAGTCTCGAACTCCTGACCTCAGGTGATCTGCCTGCCTCATCTCCCAAAGTGTTGGGATTACAGGTGTGAGCCCACCTCACCAGCCCCAAATATTCATTTGAAGACATTGATTCAGGATGCTTCTAGCCATTAAATTTGATTTGCAAATGAATTTTTCTGGATCACTTCACAGGCCCTGGGGAATGGCCAGGGGTCTGGGTGACCATATTTTCCGAATAAAGCTCAAAACCAAAACTGGTTTTGCCTTTTCTTGAATCACTGCTAGGTGCTCAGGGGCAACCAGAACAGTGACATGCTGGAATTCCTTGTGACTTCTTGGGAAAGTGGGACTCTCCAGTACAGCATGAGTGGTCTGGGGAGGGCACCAGGTGCCTGGGATGGGGGGACTAGTCCCCCAGAAGACAGGTTTACCCCTGTACAGCCAGCGTCACACTGGGTACTCAACACCATAACAGCTAACACTATTGCGTGCTGCCACTATATGCCAGGTGCTATCCTTGATATGATTTTCTCATTTAATCCTCGCATTTACTCTCTAACATGGATCCTCTTATTATCCTCCTTTGACAGATGAGGAAACAGAGATAAAGAGAGATAAAGTAGGTCAAAATCACTTGTTCTAGGTCCCACTTAGTAAGCGGCAGAGGATAGGTGGGAGCCGTGTAGTGGGAGTCCATGCCCTCCCCACTATCACCGCATGCTAGTGCCAGCTGTGAGTCCTTTCGCATGCAAACAGCTATCTCAGCTCTCTTTTTTTTTTTTTTCTTTTTGAGACAGAGTCTGGCTCTGTTGCCCAGGCTGGAGTGCAGTGGCACCATCTCGGCTCACTGCAAACTCTGCCTCCTGAGTTCAAGCAATTCTCCTGCCTCAGCCTCCCGAGTAGCTGGGATTACAGGCACATGCCACCACGCCCGGGTAATTTTTTGTATTTTTAGTAGAGATGGGGTTTCGACATGTTGGCCAGGCTGGTCTTGAACCCCTGACCTCAGGTGATCTGCCTGCCTCAGCCTCCCAAAATGCTAGGATTACAGGCGTGAGCCACTGCGCCCGGCCATACCCTCCCTTTTAAGGTGAGGCTCTTGAAGGCCCAGACCTTTTCTCCAGTGCTTTGAGGTCTGATCCTGATGATAATAACACCTCACTCATATCCTGGACTTCACAGTTTACAAAACACCCCTCCTCCTCACCCCCTCCCAAACTCGTTCAATTTTTGTCGTTAAAGCAGAGTTGTAGGCCAGGGTGGACCATAGGTTTTCTTGGTCACGAAAGACTTCCTCCCTCCCTGGGCTCCCCTCTGTAGTGGTGCCAAATAAAAATTTGATCAGTCAAGCCTGTAAGGTAACCAGCGCTAATGTGCAAAGCCAGTCCTGGGCAGGCCTGTTCATTATTTTGAAACACTACTGATTGCACACTCTTACACCGAAAGGGCCCAGGACCCTCGTCGGGCCAGCCTTGCCTGCCAGGCCTGGGCTGTGTCTCCCAGCCCAAATTCTCACAAGAGGGCCGACTCCGGCCAGAGCGCGCCCCTCTTTGTGCCTCGGTTTGCCCACCTAGAGGTCAGTCCCGCAGGCGTGGCGGGTACATCTCAGGGTCGGCAGAAAGTGCCACCGGGAGCCCAGCCGGAGTTGCGGGCCTCGCGCGGGGCCCACTGTCCAGATCCAGGGCTCATGAGAAAAACGAGAACGCAGGAGAGCTGCACGCCAGGCCGCGTGTGAGGCCCCAACCAGGCCCCAGCCTGAGCCCTAAACCCCTACGAACTACAAATCCCAGCAGGCAGTGGGCCGCGGGGCGGGGTCTCGGAAGCTGCGGCCTGTGGTGCCTTTGCTGAGCCCAGGTCCGGAGGGCCCTCGGGGACGGGAGCACCACAACAGACCCCCGGACACACTTACACACACAGTCTCTCACGCACACAGTCACACACACACACTCACACACGCACGCTCGCGCGCGACGGGAGCACCACAAGACCCCCGGACACACACACACACACACGCGCGCGCGCGTTCTGGCCGCTCCCCTACAAACTACAAATCCCGGCAGGCAGCGGGCCGTTGGGCGGGGCCTTGGGTGCTGATCCGGACGCAAAGATCGCACCAGCGAGGGTGGGATCCCGGTGGCTAGGTGGGGGCTCCCCTACTGGGGAGGAGATGGCCTTCTCTCCTTGCAAACCCAGCTCCCCACCCCTGCACGCGCCGCTCTGCCCTGGAGTCGCTGGTCCGAGCCCTCCTCTGCGAACCTGAGCCCCGCCCTGCCCTCCCTACAAGGTTGGGGCCGTGGGAGATGGAGATGGAGATGGTGGGTGGGGGGTTGGGCCCACAGCCTGGTAAGGACGCAGAGTGGCCTCCTGAACCCTTCCTCCATCGCCTAGAGCAAACTCCCATTCCTAGAGGAAGGAGCAGCCCAGACTCTGAGACTGGACTAGGTCTGTTAGGGTCCCTGTGTAGCCTGCAGGACTCATGGTGAAGCCCAGGGAAGGCCTGGGTCCTCCAGGTCAGGGATGTAGGTCCCAGGGTGTTCAGGCAGCGGTATCTGACCATCGTCAGCACCCTGCGCCCAGGCATCAATTTTACATGGCAGAGTCAAGGTGAGGTTAGGAGGCTGCCAGGAGGTAATAACCAGGGCGCTCGCATTCAGCATCCTCTCTCTCAAAGCACTCTCCTCACACCTCAAGGTCAAATGTCAGAACTCTTGTCCTAACTTCCCAGGTTGCCCAAGGAGCTTCTGAGGCGCTACAGAAGGGACTTACCCAGACCCTTCAGTGCAAGCCAGGAACGCAGGGTCCGGCCTGCTCGGTAGGATGAGCTGTGCTGAGGCCCTACTTCATCCACCCTTCCGGGCCAGGGCAGCCTCTTTCCAGAGGCCTCTTCTCAGCTGATTTCTGGCTCCCAAGCGGGAGACTCAGGTTACACCTGTATCGGGAGCAGTGACACTACAGTGGCCAGCTACACATTGGACTTTCTGTCTCCAACTCCATTTTCAGCTTTTACACTTCCTGATCTGGGCATATACTGCTACATCCTGGATCATCAAGGAAGGAGGAAAATACCTAGTCAATGAAGGTTTAGACATGACCTTGTATGTCAGTGAGATTTCATTCTTGTGTGGTTAGTTCGAGGCGAGCTACTTCTAGAAATATTTCATTTGATCTCTAAACACGTAGAAACAGCTCCAAAAGGGATATTCAAAGTAGATTGCTCAGATTCTCTTGATAGCAGATGTGGGGTTCATATTAACTGGTCACGTGGTCTCTAAGCATGCCCATTTCTGCCTGGGAAGTTAAAGGTTTGGTTTTCTGAGTGTTTCTGTTAAAACAATCAGCCTTTTGTTGAGTAGCCCTTCTGCCCCTAGAGAGGAGAGATAGGTACCATAGAAACTTGGAGACAGCTATTGACTCAGTCCCTGGACTCTTTAATAAGAGCCCATTCTCTTTTTTTTTTCCCCATGACGGAGTCTCGCTCTGTCTCCCAGGCTGGAGTGCAGTGGCGCAGTCTCGATCCACTGCAACCTCTGCCTCCCGGGCTTAAGGGGTTCTCCTGCCTCAGCCTGCCTCAGCCTCCCTCAGCCTCAGTAGCTGGGATTATGGGATTACAGGCGCACACTACCATGCCTGGCTAATTTCTGTATTTTTAGTAGAGATGGGGTTTCACCATATTGGCCAGGCTGGTCTCGAACTCCTGACCTCAGGTGATCAGCCCACCTCGGCCTCCCAAAGTGCTGGGATTACAGGAGTGAGCCACCACGCCTGGACTGAGCCCCTTCTCTTATTATTAGAAATCTTATTATCAGAATGTGAGCTTCTGCATTCCAGGGCTTAGTACCAGACCCCCAGGTCAGTAATGACCCTTGGGACACGCAGTGTGCCAAAAGCCGTTTAATGCCAATTCCTGCTCCCTGAAGATCCAACCAGCAATCAGCAGGGTGCAGTTAAAGTCACAGAACAGTGTTGTTAGGTCATTACAGGGAATGTGGCTAAGGAAGGGCAAAGTCCAGCAAAACTTGTCTTAACTTCCCACGTTCTTTCGCTCTACGGGCCTTGCCTTCATTTATCTTCTTGATAACTAAAGCCTGGGTCGGTGGTCCTCCAGGCCACGCCCCTTCCACCGTCAGCCTCCGGGCCCAGGAAATGAGCGACAGGCTGCCATGCCCCTCCTCACCACCAGGAGTCGCCCTCTCCCGTGGAACGACTGCTTAGGTCCCCACAGTGGTCCGGGGCGGGGTGAGGGGACTGTGGCTTTGGCTCTGTGTACATCATACGGCCTTGGCCAGCATCCATTCTTCTCTGGCCTCGGCTTTTCTGTTGGCAAAAGGGAGGGAGGGTGATCTCAGGGCCCTCCAGGCCCATCAAGGAAGGAGGTGGGGTTGGAGACGTTGGGGGGTTGGAGACGTCGGGGAGCCACTGTGTCCAGTCTCTCCTAATGGGGAGGGTAGAAGACCGGCTGGGAACAGGAGAAGCTTGGCTCCCAGGCTCTGTGCTGAAGAAGGAAGCCTAAGCAGGGCCATGTTACATTTGGTGGAAGAGGGAGAGGGTAGGGGAGGAACAGACGCCGGCCGCTCCCGCTAAGGAAGGCAAATAGAGGAAAGGACCCAGTGGGGTGGGGAAGGTCGGCCAGAGGTATCCAGAGAACCAGAGAAGGTCAGTGTGAGGGAGCCCTTGGTGATCCATCTGCACTGGGGGAAAAGGTTTTCAGCAGGTAAACACAGCCGGGACCTCAGGGGATTGTGCCTCAGCCTAGGCCTGGTAGTCGAAGACATAAGGACAGGAAATGGGCAAGACACGGGCCTTTCAGAGAAGAAAGACCAAAGATGTTTGCAGAGAGGCAGGCTTTGCGCAACCTGTAAAGAATGAGTAAGATTTGAATAGCAGCTACAACAAATATTGATTGAGAGCCTGCTGTGTGCCAGGCTGTGGGCCGGGCACTTGGAATTTGGCCGTGAACCTAGCAGACACAGTGACTGCCCATTTACATAGTGTGTAGTCCAGTGTGGGAGTTAACAGTCTAGCTGTGAAATAAACCTGTAGGTTTAATTATGGTGGGAGCTCAGAGAGCAGGGTAGGAGACTGCCCTGGTCTGGGACCTCCGCTGCTGAGGAAGGGTCACCTAAGCTGGGGCCTGCAGGAGGAGGGAGGAAAGGGGCCAGGATGTTCCAGAGGAGGAATAGCAAGTGTACACTCCAGATAAGAAGGGCCTGGTGGAGATTAGAAAGGGTGGAAAGAAGCCATGTCACACTGTGTTTGCAACCACTCTCCCCCACACCCAGCCTCACCCGGGTATCCTGTGTACTTGGTCACCTCCTGGGCTTTCTTGGGGGCAGAATCTGGGCAGTGGGGGAATGGATCAGGCTGAAAGACAGCTAAAGAGACTGTGGCTGAGTGCAGGATAAAGAGCCAAGGTGGAGGGGAGAGGGCTGGGCTCTGAGAGATGGGGACATCTGTGAAGAGGATATTGCCATTTTGGGGGTAACATTTTTTGAAGTGTGATATACATATAGAAGAGTCCTTTCTTTCTTTCTTTCTTTCTTTCTTTCTTTCTTTCTTTCTTTCTTTCTGTCTTTCTTTCCTTCTTTCCTTCTTTCTTTTTTTTTTTCTTTTTACTGTTTTGCTGCATATTAAGAATGCCCTCTTGGCCGAGTGCAGTGGCTCACATCTGTGATCCCAACACTTTGGGAGGCTGAGGCAGGTGGATTGCTTGAGCCCAGAAGTTCAAGACTAGCCTGGACAACATAGTGAGACCCCATATCTGTTTTTAAATTTAAAAAATTAAAAAGAATGCTCTCTCTCTTTGTCATATTCTGTAAAGATTGAGTAAATATCTAGAAATTCCACTAAAATTTCCTTAAGTCAACAGGACACAGACTGGTCTGCCTGGGCCTCAGTCACATTGGAAGAGCAGAGAGAGAAGGTGAGTGTGAGGGAGTCCCTGGGAAACAATGGAGGGACTGGGGATGGGGAGGTAGGAGGGGCCTGATCTTTCCAGGCATCAAGAAGCATTTGGTTTCTGTTCAAGGAGCCATGAGGAGTCACTGAAGGGTTTTAGGCAGAGCCGTGACACTACCAGAGATACTATGAGCAAAGGTTCCAGAACAGGGCAGGGCAGGGCAGGGCAGGACAGGTGAGTGGGACAGAGGCACACCACCTGGGTGAGACAGAGGGAAGAGGGTGCTGCTGGCTGGGACACTGTACCCTAGAGGCTGGGGAAAACCGACCTCAACTTTCATCCCCCAGCCTAACCCTAGGAGAACCTGAGAAGAACTAGTGGAATGCCTTCCGGAAAAACAGAGACAAACTACACACCAGACTTTTGTTTGTTTGTTTTGTTTTGTTTTGTTTTGAGATGGTGTTTCACTCTTGTCACCCAGGCTGGAGTGCAATGGCACGATCTCGGCTCACTGCAACCTCCGCCTCCCAGGTTCAAGCAGTTCTCCTGCCTCAGCCTCCCTAGTAGCTAGGATTACAGGCACGTGCCACCACATCTGGCTAATTTTTGTATTTTTAGCAGAGACAGGGTTTCGCCATGTTGGTCAGGCTGGTCTCAAACTCCTGACCTCAGGTAATCCGCCTGCCTTGGCCTCCCAAAATGCTGGGACTACAGGCGTGAGCCCCTGCACCCAGCCTGTTTTTTTTGAGACGAAGTCTTACTCTGCTCACTCTGTCGCCCAGGCTGGAGTGCAATGGCACAATCTCGGCTCACTGCAACCCCTACCTCCCAGGTTCAAGTGATGCTCCTGTCTCAGCCTCCCATGTAACTGGGATTATAGGCGTGTGCTACCACGCCTGGTTAATTTTTTGTATTTTTAGTAGAGATGGGGTTTTACCATGTTGGCCGGGCTGGTCTCGAACTCCTGACCTCAACAGATCCACCCGCCTTGACCTCCCAAAGTGCTGGGGTTAGAGGTGTGAGCCACTGCACCTGGCCAACAAACTACACACCAGACTTTCTACCCACTGCCAGGGGAGACAGAGGGATGGTCTCTCACAAAGCTCTGAAACTGTGGCAAGAAATGATTGTGCACCAGGGAGGGATGGGGCAGAGGCCTCTCCTAGGGAGCCATCTGTCCCTCGCTCTGTCAGCCCTTCATCACCTATCACAGCTGTCCCGAGTCAGCTGAGTCAGCAGACCTGTGACAGCAGCAGGCGAGGGAGGAAGAGGGGCCTCTGCTAGCTTGTGTGAGGCCAGCCCCATCATCCATTGGCCCATGACAGCCCCTTCCCTCCCTACTGCAAACTGCTGTCCCCCGGCATTGCCCCTGGCTTTAACTTGAACCCAACCACAGAGTTCCGTTGGCTGTAGGCCCTTCCACCAGGAACGTCTTGGGCCTCTAACCTGAGCACCTGCTCTGGCAAAAATGTCCTGAGGACTCAAGGCCCCTTACCCTCGTGGAGCCTTCTTCTCCACATGCAGCTCCCTGCCCTGTCCCCCTGTTTCCAGGCTGGTCTTGAACTTCTGAGCTCCGCAGCTCCTGTCCCCCTATTTCCTCAGGGACAGACCTCTCCCCACGCACTTGGCCCTAACCTCATGTTCAGAAAGTTCTTTCCTTTCTACCCCACCTAAACTTCACTTGCCTTTGTGGGTTCCCACTCTGCTGGGAGAGGAATCCTTGTGTCATCAGTACCTCTCTTCCACTCCCCTCAAGAAGGGAAACCTGGCTTTCCCGTGGTGGCCCCCACATAACCTCCTGTTGGCCTGGCCTCCTGCTCCCTGGCCCTGCCTTCCCCTAGTGCCTCTGTCTTCCTGCTCTTCCTTATATTTGAAGTCCAGGTCACATCTCCCTCCCTCTTTCCTTTCCTCCCTTCTTTTTCTTTCTTTCTATCTATATCGATTGATTTGTTTTACTTATAAAAATAATTAATGGGCCGGGCACTGTGGCTCACGCCTGTAATCCCAGCACTTTGGGAGGCCGAGGTGGGCGGATCACGAGGTCAGGAGATCGAGACCATCCTGGCTAACACGGTGAAACCCCGTCTCTACTAAAAATACAAAAAAATTAGCCGGGCGTGGTGGCAGCGCCTGTAGTCCCAGCTACTCAGGAGGCCGAGGCAGGAGAATGGCGTGAACCCGGAAGGCGGAGCTTGCAGTGAGCCGAGATCACGCCACTGCGCTCCAGCCTGGGCGACAAAGCAAGACTCTGTATCAAAAAAAAAAAAAAAAAAAATTAATGGTTGGGCACAGTAGGTCTCACCTGTAATCCCAACACTGGGAGGCTGAGGCAGGAGGATCACTTGAAGCCAGGAGTTTCAGACCATCCTGGGCCACATAGCAAGGCCTCGTCTACAAAAAATGTTTAAAAATTAGCTGGGCCTGGTGGTGCGAGCATATAGTCCTAGCTACTTGGGAGGTTGAGGCTGGAGGATCACTTGAGTCCTAACCTAAACCTGAGGCATGAGTTTGAGGCTGCAGTGGTCTATGGTCGTGCCACTGCACTCTAGCCTGGGTGACAGGGTGAGATGCTGTCTCTAAAAATAAATAGTCCTGGCCGGGCACGATGGCTTACGCCTGTAATCCTAGCACTTTGGGAGGCTGAGGCAGGTGGATCACAAGGTGAGGAGTTTGAGACCAGCCCGGCCAACACAGTGAAACCCCGTCTGTACTAAAAATACAAAAATTAGCCAGGCATGGTGATGCGCGCCTGTAGTCCCAGCTACTCGGGAGGCTGAAAAAGGAGAATGGCTTGAACCCGGGAGGCGGAGGTTGCAGCGAACCGAGATCGTGCCACTGCACTCCAGCCTGGGTGACAGAGCGAGACTCCATCTCAAAATAAATAAATAAATAAATAGTCCCAAGACTATACAAGTATAACGCTATGACACTAGTTCTATCTGGTTCCACCTTCCCAGGAGACACCCATACCTGGGTTCACTGTTTGAGTTTCTTGGCATCCATTTGGTGAACCCACTGACTCTGAGGTTTCATCCCCAGATTAAAGTTCTTTTCTTTTCTTTTTTTTTTTTTTGAGACTGTGTTTCACTCTTACTGCCCAGGTTTGAGAGCAATGGCGCGATCTCGGCTCACGGCAACCTCCGCCTCCCGGGTTCAAGCTATTCTTCTGCCTCAGCCTTCTGAGGGCTGGGATTACAGGTACTCGCCACAATGCCCGGCTAATTTTTTTGTATTTTTTTAGTAGAGACAGGGTTTCACCATGTTGGCCAGGCTGGTCTCAAACTCCTGACCTTGTGATCCACCCACTTCAGCCTCCCAAAGTGTTGGGATTACAAGCGTGAGCCACCACGCCCGGCCAGATTAAAGTTCTTAACTGAAAGTAAGAGAAACAGACTCTAGCTAGTTTAAGCTGGAAAATAGTTTATTAAAACTATTCTGTAGCTCATAGCATCTCCAGCAGGGCCAGAGAGTTAGCCAGGAATAATGTCCCAAAGGTCACAGCCAAGCCAGCCTGGCAGAGCCACCCTGGACACTGATACCACTGTTTGCCAATGCCACTGATTTGGGCCCTGGATGGTAGCACTAAGGGCTTACCCCCCTAAGCCTCTGGAAACAGGATTTGGCTGTCACCACCTTCCCAGGGTGCATTCGTCTTGGTGCCTGATGCAGGTTCAGAGTCTGGCACGGGGCCTCTGGCTGGCAGAGCCTGCACCTCAGCAGCAAGGGGAGGCTGGGAAGGCCTCACCTGGCTTCTGCAATTGGAAATGAGGATTCATGAGGTGGAGAACTCCCCAAACGTAGGGCATGTTTAGCAGCCAAAAAGGATGGCAGATGTCCCCTTCTGTTCTTGGTGAGCCCAGCCACCCACATCTCCGCGGCTCTTCCTCCACGTGCTGTGCTCTCCCACCTCTGAGACCTCTGACCTCAGCCTGCTTACCTGTCCCGCTGCAGGTCCTCAGAGCCACCTCCATCCTCCTCCTTGCAGTGAATCCCACTCCACTCACACCACAGGTCCCGGCTACACTTCGCCATCTTCTCTGTCTGCTGGCAAGAATGACCTCGGGTATTTCTTCATATGTAGGTTTTCGTCCACGGTTCCAGGCTCATGACTCCCACAGCCCTGTTTAGAGCCTTTGGTTATGATGTTGGCTGTGTTAGGCCTCAGGAGCGGGCCTTGGGAAACAGAATCTCTCTGGCCTTTTCCTGTCCTCCTTTCACCCGCCCAAGGCCGGACTCTAATCTTCCTCCACCTTTCTGATTGTGGGACCCTAATTCCAGAGAGGGTCCTGCCCCATACTCTGGGGGAAGGAATGCTGTGGTTATGAATCTTCTATAAAAACCTAAGAGGCCTGGTTCAGAGAGCTTCTCCATAGCTGACCATGTGGAGGCTCCTAGAGTGTGGTGTGCCCAGGGAGGGCATGGAGCCTCCACACCCTTTCTCACTATTTCTGCCCTACACATCTCTTCATCTGTATCCTTTGCAATATCCTTCATAATAAACCAGTAAACACAAGTAAGTGTTTCACTGAGCTCTGTGAGCTGCTGCTCCAGCAAATTAATCAAACCCAAAGAGGAGGTTGTGGGAACCCCAGCTTGAAGCCAGTTGGTTAGAAGTTCTGGAGGCCCAGACTTGGGCCTGGTATCTGGGGTGGCAGGGCAGGCGTCTTGGGGACTGAGCCCTCAACGTGTAGGATCTGACTCTGTCTCCAGTTAGGTAGTGTTGGAATTGGATTGGAGGACACCCCGCTGTGTCCGCTGCAGAACTGATTGCTCACTGGGTGGTGGGGAGAACTGCCCACCCTGCCACCACGTTTGGTCACAGAAGTCTGCTATGTATTGACTGTTGTTGTGTGAGAGCAGGGGAAAAATCCATTTGAGTTTTATCTAAACACCACTGTGTGTTTTCTGAGGGTGGATTTAGACTACCTTGGGCCCATGGCCTGTTCTCAGTAGCTGAGACCTGAAAAATTTGGACAGTCACTTTGTGCTACGGAAGGACCATAAAACAGGCACTCAGGTGCTACTGGACAATGGGGCATTATACCTTCAAAATGTGAGTTTCTAGTAAGTCCGCTTCCAGGAATTCATCCCCAGGGAATATCTATGGTGTGCACAGAGCAATTCCATGCCAAAGATGGATAAAGAAGATGTCCCAATCTGCCTGTGTGACAACACGTGGCCACTGAGGCAGGCCTCTTTCCTTCCCCTTCTCCCAGATCTGCCCAGGCCAGTGCCCCCACCCAGATGGCATGGACTCTGCCCTCTGCCTGGGGCCCTTTCACTCACCCAGGCCTTGGCATTTGCCTATGCAAAGCCCTAAGCAGAGCAGGGAGGTGGCTGGAGTGAGGGCAGCATGGACTGGGAAACTCGCTCAGCCTGAGGTTTACAGCGGGGTGGTGTCCAGAACCTCCTACTGACCCTGATTCCAAACGAGGTCCCCTTGGGTGAGGGAAGTTGCCGCTGCCTTATGGTTCAAATGTGGAAGAAAGGTCAGCTGAGAGTGGAGGACAAAGAATAGACCCAGTAGAAACAATTCTGGATGAGGATTTGTTATTTTTGTTTTTTCAGTTTTTCCCTTTGTACCAAATGGGCTCCCTGTGAAGCCACCCCAGTGACTCTTCTTGGTTTCTTGGATGCCCTTTTGCCTGCACGTCCCAGGAATTGTCTGGTCTTCCTCTTCATTCCTAGGTGTCTCCTCAGTGCCCCCAGCCTGGCGGCCTCCGAAGATGCAAGCACATGGGCTTTATTTCTCCTTTGTGCCAACAGCCAGGATGCCACCGAAATAATAAGCACAAGAAAGCTCCAAGGCCTTAGAAGTTCTTATGTCATCATTCATGATCGTGGTCTGTGTTTCCTCATTCCCTGACTTAAACAGAGTCAGAGACCAGGCCCCAGCCCTCCTTTTTATTGCGACCCTTCTCAGAAAGTCAAAGTTCTGAAATTCACTCAGGTAACAGAGCCCCTGGAAGTCATGAGCTCCTTAAGGAAGGTCACAATTAGCACTGCTAATTCCATTGTAGGAAAGGAGGGTCCAGACCCAATCCTGGTGAGGTACAGGATGCTTAGCCTTTAGGGTACAGGCTCTGGGGCAGGCAGAGCTTAGGTTGAATCCCACCTCCAACACTTGCTAATTGCATGACCTCAGGAAAGCTATTCAACTTCTCAGAGCCTCAGTGTTATGACTGAATTGTGTTCCCTTAAAATTCATATGCTAAAATCCTAACCTCCCATGTGAGTATTTAGAGATAGGGTCTTTAGGGAGGTCATTAAGAATAAACGAGGTCATGGGGGTGGGGCCCTAATCTGATAGTGTGGGTGTCTTCACAAGAAGAAGAGTTACCAGAACCGCCTCTCTCTGCACAGACAAGAGGCCATGTGAGGACACAGAGAAAGCAGCTGTTTACAAGCCAAGAAGAGAGGCCACATCACAAACCAACCCTTATGGCACCTTGATCTTAGACTTCTAGCTCCAGAACAGTGAGAAAATGACATTTCTGTTGCTTAAGCCACACAGTTTGTGGGTTTTGGTTATGGCAGCCCGAGTTGACTAATGCACTCAGTTTCCTCATTTGAAAAGCAGGGATAAAACTAGTACTTGCAGCATGACGTTATTGTGAGAATCCAATGAGGAAACACACGTAATGCCTGCCTGCTTCATCTTCCTACGGCATCTTCAACGCCTGGAACAGCCTCTGGCAGACAGTGGATGTTCAATAAATACCCACTGAATGGATAAATACATCCATCAAAAAATGAAGCTGCCACACTAAATATTAGAACCTCTTTCTAAGCGCTTCCCTCACCTTCATTTCCTTAATCGCTGGTCATTACTCACCAGCAAATGACAACAGTAGTAAAGGGTTTAATAAAAGTGTCTGCAAGGCCAGCCTGCTGTTTTTAATTGGATCTGCCAAATAATGTAATGTTGTCTATGAGTTGAGAAAGGCGACACTGATCAGAGAGCTGAAGGAAGCCTGAGAACCCTGGTCCAGCTTAGCTCTTCCTCTTATAGTGCGGAGGGGCTGGAGACCACAGCTGGGGGAGGCCTGCCTAGGGGAGGCTCAGAGACCTGGGGCTGGGCCCTGGGAGTGTCCTGGATGAAGTTGGTCTGTGGGAGGCCACAGCAGATCTACCTTCCTGGTGTTTAAGAGATGCAAATGATGGGAACAATGGAGCCCTTTTCCCCAGGCCATTTGTGGCAGATCCTGGGCTCCAGGGAGGCAAAGCTCCTCTGCCTCTGCCATGGTAAGATGTGGTCCCAGGACGGCCCCAGGCACATAAACCTGCCCACCTGGGAGGCCCAGGACTCGGCCACAGGGCGGCTGCACTGACCCCTCTACTCCCCACCCTGGCTTTTTCCAGGACAAGCTCAGTGGGAGCAGGCCCCGGTGAGTACTGGGGCTCCTCTCTCCCCTGCCCTCCCCTCTTTTCTCTCTCTGCCCCTCCTCTCCTGGGCACAGCCATCCCAGGAGCTGTGCTGGCTCTGCCTGGCCCCTCTCTGCCCAGGGAGACCATTCACAAGCCTCCACTTCCTGTCAGCACTAGGGCTCCCCGAGTCCCGGCTTCCCCAGGGCACCAGCTCATGCAGTTATGTGCCCACGGGCACCAGCTCTGCCCCCAGCCTCCTTCTCTGCTGCCCTGGTACCAGGGCACCTGTCAGTCACACTGTCATCCATGTGAATGTCCCAGAACACAGCATCTGTCTCACACAAACTCCAGGGCCCCTTGGGCAGAGTTGACTAGAATGTGCTTGCAGGCTGGGGCCACCGCTCCCACCCCCCAGATGTGTGGGTAAGTGACACAGGGGGTCAGAGGGGCCCAACAGACTGGGACCCCTTGCAAGTCAGATTCCCCCTAAGTGACTCTGCACACCTCCTGCCTCCCAGAGCCCAGCACTGCTGAGTCGCAGGGGCCTAGCTCTCCCATCTGTCTTGGCCAGAATCAAGGGTGCAGGGGACAGGGGATGGGCATAGGTGGAAGGGTCCCTTGTTTCCAAACTGCCTACCTCAGTGGCCCTGCGGCAGCATTGGCAATGCCTGTGATGAGTGGTTCCTTTGAGTTGAAGCACTGGAGCTGTCAAGGGTGGGTGGTTTATTATACTGGGGAAAGGTGGGCAGGGAGGAGGTGAGGCCAGCTTGTGTGTCCAGACTCCCCAGGTTGGAGAGAAGATGCTCCCAGCCCTTCCCTTCTGCCTGCCCCAGGGACTTGGAGACACAAGGTGAGTCTGGCTACTGAGGTTGGGGTGGGGAGGCAGCGGCCAGAGCCTGCGCTGAACACCCTCTCCCCTCCATTCCTGCTGTGCTGAGCATCCCTTCCTCCAGGCCCAGGAGGAGGACGAGGAGGAAAATAAGTATGAGCTGCCCCCCTGTGAGGCTCTGCCCCTCAGTCTAGCCCCTGCCCATCTTCCTGGCACTGAGGAGGACTCCTTGTACCTGGGTGAGGGCTGGGAGGTGGGAGGCAGGAAGACCAGGTGCTTGGGCAGGGCAGGAGGGTTCCCACAAGACAAGAGGGCATAGGCCTCGCCTCTCCTCCCCTGCCCGCACTGAGGCAGCAAACGAGGCCTCAGCTGGCAATCATCAGGGCCTCTTGGCTGGGCAGGGAGAGAGAGAGAGAGATGAAGGAACGGAGGGAGGGAGGGTGGGAGGGAGGAAGAAGAGTGGGAAGGGAAGAGGAGGGGTGGTGTAACCAAGGCAACAGTGGGGGCCTGGCATTCCCCTTCTGAGATCCCAACACTTCTTCAGGCCAAGGGCGGGGGTGCTGGGAGAGCCCCGGCTGCCGCTGGCATCCCACCCCCACTGCTCCGCTCCTCGGCCAGGTGGGGGCAGGGAAACTGCCCGCCTCCAGTTGCCATGGAGACTGGGCTGTCAGGAAGCCAATGAGCAAGGGGAGCGAGGGAAGGAGGAAGAAATGGAGGCTGGTCGGGGGGGAGGCGGGAGGAAAATGGGAACCCACCTGGGAGTAACCCACCAAGTCACAACGCATGCGATCTTTTCCAGATCACTCTGGCCCCCTGGGTCCATCAAAGCCATCGCCACCCCTGCCTCAGCCCACCATGGTGAGAGGCCTCTCCAGAAGTCCCTCCTTCCCCACCCGCCCCATCCCAGGCTGCCATTTCCCAGTGAGTAAATCTTAGAGTCATCTCATTTGCAAGATTCCCCCACATTTGCATTCAAGGGGCCCCTGAAAAATCAGATGCCAGATGCATGAGAAGCCAGAGCCCTGCCGCTGCTGTCAGTCACTCCTCCAACTCGCCTGGCCTGGTCCTTCCAGCCTCCCCTTCAGCTTCACCCACGGTGCCCTTCTCATCTCTCTGAGGGGGAGGGGAGGGGCTCAGCTGCCCTTCCCTTGGATTCTGGGACCTGAGGACCCCTCCCCACCTCCAGAACAAACAAATCCCTCCTCAGCTGTCAGTCACTGCCAGCTCCCATTCCCACCATTATCCCAGTGGGACTTTATGGATTTTGAAAGCTACTACCTTTATCATACATTTCACTAGAATTTTGGTAAAAAGCAGGGTGCTATTCGCAACAAAGAAAGAGCCACAGGGTAGAAGCAAAGGGAAGAGTCATCCCTTTTGTACATTTTTTAAAGCTACACAGATATAAGTGGTCTCATCCCATTCTATCCCGCCCCATCCTTGCCCTCCTGGAAGGAAACTGGTGCCTCAGTTTCCTTCCCCCATCCGCCCTCACCGGCCCCACTGTGCCCACAGCTGAAGGGAGCACTGAGCCTGCCGGTGGCCGGGAAGCAGGGACCTATCTTCGGGAGGCAAGGTAATGGGGACGTCCTCTCTTTCTGTGGCTCCACCCTGGGACGGGGAGTCTTCCCGCCACGGGGTAGAGCTGTGCTTGCCTGACATGCCCTTTCACGGCACTCCCCTGGCTGTGCCCCTTTTTAACCTACTAATCCTCTAAGGTAGGCAGGCAGGTGGCGTTGCCTCTAATGAAATGAATGAGGAGACTGAGGCCCAGAGATACGAAATGCTGTGCCTAAGATCACACAGAAGCAGAATCTGCTCTTTTTTTTTTTTGGCTTGGCTGCTCTGATTTTTTTTTTTTTTTTTTTTTTTTTTTTTTTTTTTGAGTCGGAGTCTCGCTCTGTTACCCAGGCTGGAGTGCAGTGGCACGATCTTGGCTCACTGCAACCTCTGCCTCCCCGGTTCAAGCAATTTCTGGCTAATTTTTGTATTTTTAGTAGAGACAAGATTTCACTATGTTGGCCAGGCCGGCCTCAAACTCCTCACCTCAAGTGATCTGCCCGCCTCGGCCTCCCAAAGTGCTGGGAATTATAGGCATGAGCCACTGTGCCTGGCTGCTATGATTTTTTGAACAGTCCAAAGTTATTTGGAGCCAGGCCTGGCAAGTCAATTGGGAGGTCAGGAAAGGTGACACCATAGGGCTGTGCAGAGAACCATCAGGGGATGAGAAAAGCTTTCTCCTGGGGCTTCAAAGCTGGCTCTGAGATGCCCTCCTTGGGGGCGCCCTAAGGAGACTCTGCTCTTTCAGCCTTAGTCCCACTGAATTCCTTTCTGCTCCCTGCTGTGCATGACAGGTGGTTCTCTCCTTTTCCTTCCAGAGCAGGGTGCATCGTCCAGAGTGGTGAGCAGCCCCTCCATTTCCCCTCACTTTCCAGGATTCTGGTTAAGAAACTGGCACGGGTGGGGTGGGAGCTAGGGAGGGCCAAGAAATATTCCTGAAACCAAGGGAAAAGGCCCAGAGCAGGGCCCCTGCCCCTCAGTCACAGGCCCCTGGCAGGCAATGCGCCAGCTGTCCTGAGGGTGCCGCCCAGGGATCCTCCTCACACTCTCTGAGAGCTGGGGCCCATGGGCGCCTCTGAAGGGGAAGGTGCTCGTGGGATGCCCCCTCTGAGACAGAGGAGAAATTGCAATCATTCAAGCTAGCTCCCAGAAAGAGGGTCACCATGTGAGGAGGGAGTGAGGTGCCTGCTACCCCTTCAAATCGATGGCTTCTCCCGCAAAACCCCTAGTCCTAAATGGAGCCTCAGGACTGGTCAAACCCATGGTCTCATACACCCCTCCCTTCCTTAGGTGCCAGGCCCTCCAGAGAAACCTGATGAGGACCTCTACTTGGAATGTGAGCCCGATCCAGGTGAGCCCCTCCCTCAGCTCCAGACCCCTCCTGCCCGAGGCCCTCAGCAGCTCACAGCACAACACACTCTCCTGGCTCCATCTGCTTCCCTTGCTGCTTCTCACCACCCCCACCGACATGCATTTGCCTTCAGTCACCGCATGGACATCACGGGGAGCAGCAGCCTTTGGTCCAGGTTGACCCACACTGTGCCAGCAAGGGAGGTGCTCCCCTTAGAGCATGGGCTGGGTGGGGCTCCCCAGCTGCTGCGGCCAGGACAGCATCTGCCTCTAGTTGGAAGCACTCCCAGAAAGTCCAGGCTGTAGAGAAGCAGCAGGCCCTGCAGCTATTCTCAGCCCCACCCTGGCCAGCATGGATTCCCTGCCTGGTGCCCAGCCGAGCCCAGCCTGCCCTCCCTGTTTCAGTCCTGGCTTTGACTCAGACTCTCAGCTTCCAAGTCCTTAGGCCCTCAGGCTCTCTGCCCAGGACATCAATGGTGCCCAGGTAAGTGCCCCACCAGGTGTGCACCTGTATGTATGTATGTGAGACACAGAGAGAGACAGCACCCCAGTTCAGGCTTCCCCAGCCCTGACCCTGGGATGGAATCTCCTTGCACTGTCCTCCGGTTGTTTGCAGTGGTGGCAGGGGCAGCTTGGGATGCTGGGTTCACTGGCTCTTTCTCTTGAAAAACATAAAGACCCTGAGTTCTGTCCCCCAATTTGCTTCCCACAGGCTTACCACAGCGCCCCAGGAAACTCGGAATGTAAGAGGCTGATGGTCAGGGGAGAAGAGAGGGAGGCAGGGAGGGAGGCTCGGGGTGGGACCTGGGGCCCAGCTTCTTCTGATCAGACCTCCTGTATGCCAGGGAGCAGCAGATGCCACCTCTAAAGGTGAGTAAAGTCTGGTCCAAAGGTAGTGAGTTATCCCAATTGATTGTTCACAGGCAGTTACAGATCAAACTCCTTGTTCTACCCTTTCCCCACTTCTCACTACTGCACTTGACTAGACTTAAAAAAAAAAAAAGTAGGTGAATGCAGGCATCTTCAGCATGAATTCAGCCGGTCCTGCCAGGGCCTGCCCCAGCCCCAGCCCTGCAGGCCAGACTCCCTCAGGCCCCAAGTTACTGAGGATGTCCCTGAAGCTCTGACTCCAGCTGAGATCAGGCCTGAGGGGACCCTCTTGGGCATTTTCCAGGGTCTGCACCAAATCAGGAAGCTCCTAGTCTGTGCCCCAAAATCACGCCTCATTTGGAGGTCACACGAGGCCTGGCTGGTGGGTCCTACCAGGGCACTGGATCTGGAGAGTGGAGGAAGCACTGGGTGCCCGGGTTTGGGCTCGGGCCCATGTACGCCTCCTCCTACCCCCTGCCCCCGCAGCTGTCCCCTAGAAGCCGCCTTTGACCACCCCCACCCCACCCCAGCTCAATAATCTGCTTCTTCTAGCAGGAAGGAAATCGTCTCTTCCCTCTGTAGCCCCCACTGGGAGCACCTCAGCTGCTGAGGTGAGGAGGGGCTGGGAGCAGGCTGTAGGGAGAGGTTCCGGGAGCAGAGCCTGAGAGTCCTCACCCAGGAACCCTCTTGGGCTGAAGGGTGCACCACTGCAAGAACACATTGAACACACGTGTGCAGCACCCCGCCGTGCCCCACACAGGGACACCTCTTTGTTCTGCCTGCGGGGGACTCAGTTGAGCAAAGGCGATGGGAACACAAATAACTGCACCCTGGGTCCTCGGCTCCCCATGCCTGATCGAGTGCCCTGGCATGTCTCTGAGTGACTGTGTGTGTGCACAGGACGATGATCTGCTGGCTCAGCCTTGGTACTCAGGGAACTGTGACCGCCATGCTGTTGAGAGTGCCCTGCTCCACTTACAAAAGGTGGGCAGCCACAGACCCCGGGTCTTCTCTGAAACCCCTTTTGCTCACAGGCTGTGGCTGGCCGAGCAGTGGGGAGCAGGAGAGCCAGGAGGGTTCTGGCCCCATCATGGGTCAGGGCGGTGGGAGGGCCATTGGAAGATGAGGTTGATGGCTGGGGTCTCCTCCACAGGATGGGGCCTATACCGTGCGCCCCAGCTCAGGGCCTCATGGCTCCCAGCCCTTCACCCTGGCAGTGCTTCTCCGAGGCCGGGTCTTCAACATTCCCATCCGGCAGCTGGATGGCGGACGCCACTATGCCCTGGGCCGGGAGGGCAGGAACCATGAGGAGGTGGGAGCTGGAGGAGGCAGGGGCCTAAGGAGGGACTGCAGAGCTGTACCCCGGGCCCAGCCAAGAGCATTTGCCTAGGGAAAAACCTTCATTTTGTATCTTTCTGGGGTGGGCAGAAATGACAGCGCCCAGAGCCCTGAACTCCTTCCCAGACGCCAGGCCCTCTGGTGGGGGAGGTGCCCCTCCTGCCATGGCTCAGTCTGCACAGGGTCGAGGTGGGGCCTTTGTGCCCTTAATGAACCCAGCTGGGAGGAGGGAGGGGTCCAGGATCTTCAAACTCTTGTCTACCTCCCCCGAGGACTCAACGTCGCACCCAGCATTTGCCAGGATGCAAACTAGAGACACCCATCACACAGCTCCCCACGCTGGAGGACCAGGGCAGAGGCGCACCCCAGAGTCAGTTTGATCTAGCCTTGGACATAAGAGTCTGGCCAGTGGCGTGCCCATAGGTGCAGCAGCAGGAAAGTTGCCTGAGGCCTGGAATGGGGCAGCAAAATGGCAGTGGAGCGGCATGGGGCAAACAGGAAGGAAGATATCTAGAAAAATGTCAAAAGTCCCCTTGTCAGAGTCCCACAGTTGCCTCAGGAAGTTGCTCCCAGCATGAGGCTCATGGGACTCACGGATGCCCTGCCTCCCTGGCCAGCTCTTCTCCTCCATGGCCGCCATGGTCCAGCACTTCACGCGGCACCCTCTGCCCCTTGTGGACAGACACAGCGGCAGCCGGGAACTCACCTGCCTGCTCTTCCCCACCAAGCCTTGAGGCCACAGCAAAGTACACACCGCCTTTGGCCCCAGTTTGCTTCTTGCCCCGCCCCACCTTGGGCTGTCTTCCTCTCTCCTTCCCCACCCCTCCTCGCCCTAGCCTTTCCCAGTGCCTGCAAGCAGCATTAATGGGGAAAGGCTGCCTGGAGGCCCAGGGAAGGGTCCTGGAGACCCCACCCCATGCTCACCTAGAGCCTCCCATTGCCCTCTCTGTTGCCTCTCCAAGGCTGACACCCTCTTCCTGGCCTCCAGGAATGCAGGTGTCCGCCCAGTTCACTAGGTCCTGGATGAAGGAACTGCAGTGGCCTAGACCAGTCAGGGGACAGCACAGGCGCTGCCGGAACAGCAAAGGATCCTCTCACATCTACTTGTGGGCCTAGAGCATCCTGAGAGGGACTGGCCTGCCTTGCACAAGTTTGCTTTCAATAAACATTTGTTGAATGCATTATTGAATCTGCTAAATGAAGCAGAGGTGGCCTGCACAAGGGAGGCCCCACGGTTCTCAAGTGTCACAGGGCAGACTAGCCTGCAGTTATGGAGATGCAGGAGCTAGGCCCAGGCAGAAAGGGCCAGCCGTTTCTACCCCAGATTGGGGCGTTTACTTTTGATGCTCTGTGCCGAGCGAGGCCAGGCTGAGTGGCTGATTTTTGTTTTGATTTGTGGGAGTTGGAGTGGGGAAGGGAGGGAGGCTCAGTGCTGTCTCTGACACCCTATTAAATGAGGAGAATGGAGTCCATTACCTACTCCTCCAACACCTACTTACTGTACCGTGCTCCCGGGGGAGTGATGAGCCTGATTTTGGGAGCTTGGTGTTGTCTAGAGGAGGGGAGACGGTGGGCCCCGGGAAACAACTAGATCTGATGCTCCAGTCTAGGGTCAAAGCTAGGGAAAGCTGAACAGCGGCGCTCAAAGAAGACAGGACGGCGGGCGAGAGCTTGGGGGGCGGTGGGAGGTGGAGGGGCACTTCAGGTCCCCAGGCGGCCAGGCGAAGCTCCGGGACAGGGCGCGGACCCCGAGGCCCAGGGAGCTCCGGGTGGCCGGCGGCCTGCAGGCGGGCGAGGGCCTCGGGCGGCACAGGGCAGGCCAGGGGGCGGGGGCGTCTCGGGCCCTGGCGTGGCGCCCGGAACACCCCGTGCCGGAAGCTCCATGTGACCGTGACTCCGCAGAAGCCGCGAGCGCAGCGAAACAAAGGGCGGCTCTGCGGCCGCCTCGAGCTCAGGCTGGCACCGAGGGCCCGGACCCCCATCCCACTTCGCACCCCCGGGCCTCCCGGCTCTGCTTGCCCGCCGACCCCGGGCTCTGGCAGGGCCGGGAGGCGCAGGAACCCCGCGGGGGATGGGGCCGGCGGGCGGGCACTGAAGACACTGGGATGCAAGCGGGAGGCTGGGGGCGGGGGGCGGGGTGCGGGGCTGCAGGGCGTGGACGGTCTCCGTCACTGCCGGCTCCTGCGGCTTACCGCCTCGGAACCTTCATTTCTTGCCTGTAATAAGGGGGAAGATAATCGTCCCTACGTAATCGTCCTCTGGTTAGGAGGCTTAAGTGAGACATGCCACGTAAAGGGATGCCTGCGTAAAGGGGTGTCTGATGGGGAGAAGGAAACACCAAATTCTGGCCAATTAGCTGCCACTGTCAAAATCGCTGGGAAGACACAGTTATCGGCCAGGGCACCAGGAAGGGGCACAGGCTGGGGCAGCTGGCATAGGGGTGGGGTGCGGGGGGCAGGAGGACACCGATGTGTGTATGTGAGGAAGGGACCAGCAGCGGAGGCCTCTAGCAGAAACAGGAGAATAGGACACCCCCCAGACATGCCCTCAGCCCCACCGGCCCAGCCCTGGCTCCCTCCAGACCCTGGCCTCTGTCCTCCACACCCTCCCCAGCCTCATCCCGCAGGCCCGCAGGGGCTGTGGAGGCTGGGGAGCTTGACACCTTGGGCCGGGACTCAGGGTACAGTCAGCCCCCTAGTATCCCCACAACAGCTCTCTACAGGTTCCACTTCCCTAGAGGAGCTCTCCACTCTGTGGCCACAAAGGCCTCGGGACTCAGGAGCCTGTTGTTACTGAGCCCCGCAGCCATGAGGCCTTTGGTGGGGGAGTAGAAGTTACAGCTCCTGAAGTTAATGGCCCAACAGGGACTCTGATTTTTCCCAGCTTAGGGACTAACTTCAAGGAACTAGCCTCCATTCCTCCCCTCCCTGGGGAGAAAGAGAGGAGGAGCAGCTAGGCAGTGGGACAGTCTGTAACCCAGGCTCTTGAGGACAAAAAGGAACCTGTTGCCTGCCCAGTGCCTCCTCAGCTTGCAGGCCTGAGCAGATGGCCCCTTGTCCAGGGAGCCTTCACCACTCCCCCAGCCTGGGCCCAGGTACTTAGGCCATCGTCTTTTCACTCCCAGGACAGACCGGCTACTACTGCCCACTATTGGATATTCTGGGCCTGGAATACAGCAGGTGGCGCATATTTATTGAAAGAGTGATCAAATAGGTCAAGTCTATTCTGGATTCCTCTAAAGCTGATAACATTCTTTTATCAGGGCCTCCTTTGTTAAGTGAAAAGTCCAATCCAGTGCTGTCCAATAGAACTTTCTGTGATGATAGAAACGTTCTGTATCTGCATTGTCGAGTACAGTAGCCACCAGCCACTGGGGGTCATTGAGCACTTGGAATGTGACTAGTGTAACTGAGGAACTGAATTGTTCATTAACGATTTAATTACTTTTAAATAGCCACATATGGCCAGGGTTCCAAGTCTCATGCCTTCGCAAGTGTGAGGGGCAGTGGGGAAAGCTGGAGAAGTCGGCAGGGGCTAGGTCTGGAGCAGCCTGGGAGGCCTCCATAAGGCCCTGGGGAGCCATGGAGGCTCTGAGCAGGGGTGGATGCAGGAGGGATGATGGTATCCTAGGAGCATCACTCTCGTTGTGTAGTGCTGAATGGGCCAGAAGGGCCGCACAGAGGCCGGGGGAACATTTAGGGGCTACAGGTATTCTGATCATTCGGGTGAGAGATGACTCCCCTTGATTTTTCACCATGCCAGCATCCCTCCAAGCACCCCATCCCCATTTCCTCCCACCCAGTAGGCCAGACTCTAGAAAATTCTAGGCAGGGTCACCGACTAGGGGATTAAGTCTTTGAGAAGTGCCGTTTGGAGGCTGGGTGAGGTGGCTCACACCTATAATCCTAGCCTGCTGAGGCCAGCAGATCACTTGAGGTCAGGAGTTCGAGACCAGCCTGGCCAACGTGGTGAAACTCTGTCTCTACTAAAAATACAAAAATTACCCAGGCCTGGTGGCACATGCCTGTAATCCCAGCTACTCGGGAGGCCAAGGCAGGAGAATTGCTTGAGCCCAGGAGGTGGAGGTTGCAGTGAGCTGACATCGCACCACTGCACTCCAGCCCGAGAGACAGAGCAAGACTCCCATCTCAAAAAGAAAAAAAAAATGCCTTTTGGTGAAGAAGCCCGTGTATTACAAACAGACAGTGGGTTACCTGTCTCCAGAGGCTGGGGAGGGTCTGTAGGACAGGGGAGCTGAAGGAGTGTGTAGCTGAGAAGCGCATGAAAGCCTCAGCAAAACCACACCTGCCGGGGCTCAGAGCATGGTCTAAGCAACGTTCTGCCAGGCTTTCAGCTTTGGTTTCTGAAGAGGCAACCTGATCTTTGGTGAAAACACAGACAGAAGGACCCAAGTTTCATTCTGGCTCAGCTACTCACTTCCTGCGTAACCTTAGCCTCAGTCTCTCCACTTTTAAAATGGGGCTAATAATACATATGTCTGAGGATTGTTGCGAGGATGAGAAATGATGTAAATAACATGTATAGGCTCGGCGCAGTGGCTCACAGCTGTAATCCCAGCACTTCAGGGGACCAGGGTGGAAGGATCACTTGAGCTCAGGAGTTCGAGAATAACCTGGCCAATAAAAAAATCCCATCACTACAAAAAAATAAAAAAAATAGCTGGGTGTGGTGGCGTGTGCTTGTAGTCTCAGCTACTTGAGTCTTCGAGGTTGAGGCTGCAGTGAGCCATGATCACGTCACACTGCACCCTAGCCTGAGCAACAGAGCAAGATCCTTTCTCAAAAAACAAAACATGGATTTAACATATACTTTGGCACCATAGAAAAAGAACGAGATCATGCCTTTTGCAGAGACATGGATGGAGCTGGGGGCCGTTATCCTTAGCAAACTAACACGGGAACAGAAAACCAAATACCGCATGTTCTCACCTGTAGGTGCCCGTGCTAAGTGATGAGAACACATAGATGTGTAGAGAGAAACAACACGCACTGGGGCCTATCGAAGAGGGGAGGGTGGGAGGAGGGAGAAGATCAGGAAAAACAGCTAATGGGTACAAGGCTTAATACCTGGGTGATGAAATAATCTGTACAACAAACCCCTATGACACAAGTTTACCTATGTAACAAACCTGCATGTGTGCCCCTGAACTTAAAAGTTAACAAGATCCATATACTGGCTGAGTGCAGTGGCTCACGCCTGCAATCCCAGCACTTTGGGAGGCCGAGGCGGGCAGATCACGAGGTCAGGAGATCGAGACCACTCTGGCCAACATGGTGAAACCCCGTCTCTACTAAAAATACAAAAAAAAAAAAATTAGCTGGGCGTGGTGGCTTGCACCTGTAGTCCCAGCTACTTGGGAGACTGAGGCAAGAGAATCGCTTGAACCCAGGAGGCAGAGGCTGTAGTGAGCCAAGATCATGCCACTGCACTCCAGCTTGGGTGACAGAGCGAGACTCTGTCTCAAAAAACAAAAACAAAACAAAACAAAACAAAACAAAAACCCATATACTTAGCCTAATACAGAGCTTGACATGTAATAGGAGCCATAGGATTGGTACCTAATAATATTAATAACTGATTTGGCAAAGCTTGGTTCAGGTCACTTTTGTGCCGCATTTTTAAGGACTCAGTCTTTCCCAATATACACAATACTTATGACGTCTTTAGGCACTGTAGGTACTGTAATAATTATTGTTGTTTTTTTTTTTTTTAAATTTTTTTCAGGGGGCTTTCTGGTAAAAACTGGAAAGGCTGCTAGACGAATACTAGAAGAGCTGTAACATTAATAATTATTGTTTTGTCTGCCCACCGGGCTTTCCTGTTCCCCTTCGGGTAGCACAATCCACTTCCCCCACTATAGATCAGGCATGTGACCTAGGTCTGACTGGGACCAAACAGGGCCCATGAAAACCTCTTGATGTTGAGAGAGAGAAGCCAGCCCTCTTTCCAAATCTGAGCTGCAGATGGCCACCTTCCCTGCCATGTGGATAGCGCAGAAGTGAAGCAAAGACAAAGAAAAAGAGTCTTGGAGACTTTGGGTCCTGCCCCAAAGCCACAGTATTTGCCTTAGTGCCCCTCCCAGTTATGTGAGCTAGAAATTTCCTTTTTGGCTTAAGCTAGTGGGAATATGGCTTCTGATCTTTGTAAAGAAGACTCCAGGCCGGGTGCAGTGGCTCACACCTGTAATCCTAGTGCTTTGGGAGACCAAGGAGGAAGGATTGCTTGAGCTCAGGAGTTTGAGACCATCTTGGGTAACATAGTGAGACCCCGTCTCTACAAAAAAATAAAAAGAAGAATATTAGCAGGAGTAGTGATGTGTGCCTGTCGTCCTAATTACTTGGGAGGCTGAGACAAGAGGATTGCTTGAGCCTGGGAGTTCTGGGCTGTAGTGTGCTATGCCGTTCTGGTGTCTGAACTTAGTGGCATCAGTATGGTGACCTCCCAAGAGTGGGTGATCACCAGATTGCCTAAGCAGGGGTGAACCTGCCCAGGTAGGAAACAGAGCAGATTAAAACTCTTGTGCTGATCAATAGTGGGATCATATCTGTGAATAGCCATTTGCGCTACAGCCTGGGCAACATAGTAAGACCCCATCTTTTAAAAAGAGAAGAAGAGGAAGACTCCTGCCCAGTACAGGCACTCATGTCCTTGAAGTTCAGGGAGGTCAGGAGATTCATCTGAGCACAGAGCAGTTAGTGGTAGAACTATTAATAGAACTTAGACTTGTCTGGTCATCTCTGAATTTACCATAAACTATACCATACATTCCACTGTTCACTCACAAATAATAATTGAGTGCTTACTATGTGCCAGGCACCAAACCAGCATCTCATTTTTCCTCTGCATCTGCTGAAAGATTCTCCCTCCCCAGCTTCACTACCGGTCTCTAGGAACCCTTGAGTCAGGGGAAGACAGCCAGGTAAAGAAACAGCCTTTCTCTACCAGGATAGAGCCCAGCACACTCACTGTCTTCCCAGAATCAGTACTTCCAGAACTCTTTAAGTGCTAAGGATGCAAGAAGAGCCAGCGAGCTACCCACCCACCTACCCTCATACTTACCTGCCTACCTACATTCTGTGGTTCTGCCCAGCATGGAGTAAGTCCTAGCCCTGTCCCAGGGACCCCAGTTGGGCCCCTGCCTGCACACCTCTCTGAGCAACTGTGCTCCTGTTGCCCTCATGTCTGCAGTGATCATTTTGGGGGATACTGAAGTTGTTTTCAAAGTGCTTTTGGGCTGGGCACAGTGGCTCATGCGTGTAATCCCAGCACTTTGAGAGGCTGAGGTGGGCAGATCACTCAAGCTCAGGAGTTCAGGATCTGCCTGGGCAACATAGTGAGACCCTGTCTCTGTAAATAAATAAAAGTACTTTTGATCTAAATTCTCCTGAGTGTTCCCTTTCTTTACTTTGCAAAGCTGGTTGAAGAGAAAGAGAGGTGGCAGCAGCAGAAGGATGTCAGGACACTAGTTTCCAAGTCTGGTCCTCAGAACACCCATGGACCATGATGATGATCACCATGTCATCATTGGTGACAAAAAAAAAGAGAAACACAACCTGTGGCATGAGCTTTTTTTTTTTTTTTTTTTTGGAAACAGAGTCTTGCTCTGTCACCTAGGCTGCAGTGCAGTGCTGCGATCTCAGCTCACTGCCACTGGCATGAGCTTTTTCTGTGCAAAACTATTCCATTTAAGGGCCAACTTTTAAATGGAAGTCAAGTTCTTCCTCCTTTCTTGGTGTTAAATTATATTTTCTTGGCTGGGCGAGGTGATGGTGGTTGGTATTCTCCACACTTTGGAAGGCCGAGGCGGGTGGGTCACCTGAGGTCAGGAGTTCGAGACCAGCCTGGCCCACGTGATGAAACCCCGTCTCTACTAAAAATACAAAAAATTAGCTGGGTGTGGTGGCGGGCACCTGTAATCCTAGCTACTCGGGAGGCTGAGGCACGAGAATCGCTTGAACCCGGGAGGCAGAGGTTGCAGTGAGCTGAGATCGCACCACTGCATTCCAGCCTGGACAACAAGAGTGAAATTCCATCTCAAAAAAAAAAAAAAAAAAAATATATATATATATATATATATATACACAAACACGTATATATACACATATATGTGTGTATATATATTCTTTCAAGTCACTTGATTTTGCTGGCCCTGAGTTTACTCATCTTTAAAATGGGGTGAGACGGGCAGGGTGGTTGGCCTGAAGGATCCCTAAGGGCCTTTCCAACTCCAGTATTCCTACTGGGGCCAAATGCACGCTGCCTGGGACTATGCCTCTCTCATAACCTGGGCCACCTCCCAACTCCCACCCTACTCACCCCAGCACCCGCTCCCCTATGCCCCCCACCAGCCCTTCTACTTAGCTCCACAATGTGTGCCCTCTTAAGTGTCCTCTGGGGAGAAGTGCCCCTTCACCACGCACTCTGGATTCCCAGGAGATACAGTGGATAAAAGGCAAACATGGGTTTCAGACATTCTAATGTGGATTTGCCCAGCTTCCATGCAGCCAGGAAGTTGGAGGGACAGAAGGTGGGAGATGAGGAGCAAAAGCACAACAGGCACCAGGGTAGGGGCTGGGTGGGGAAAGAGCATTGAAAGAGAGGGAGGTTCTGGCCGAGTCATAATAGCATAGATTCCTAGGACATCTGAGCTGCTGGGCTCCGAGGCTGCCTTGTCCTGTCTCCTCACGTTATAGATGAGGAAATTAACGCCCACGGAGGGGAGAGCAATCTATGAATGGAGGGGAGAGGGTAACTACATTTTTCATCTAGCAGCTCCTCAGCTAAGGGAAAGTCCTGCCCGTGGGAAGGAATCAAGGAAGAGAGATTGGGAAACCGAGGCCAGAGCACTAAGTTAGGACTGACCAGGACAAGGGCCCCAGGCTCCCGTGAGCCTGTGTTCCTGCTCCCCCACCTGCTTTCTGCTCCAGTCCCTTCTCCGGTCTCCTTTCCTTTGCCTGTAGACCTCAGCTCTGCTCGCAGGACATCCCAGATAGCAGCCCTGATGCTCAGAACAGACTTTTCTCCCCAAGGCACATCCACTTTTGCACCCCAAGAGGATCCAGGGATAAAGAAGGTACCAGGCAATCCCAAACACTGGGGCTGGGTCCCAGGGAGAACAACTGAGCCAGGTGTCTCACCTGTGAACCTCCCGTCACCTTCAGCCCTGAGATGCAATGGCAATAATCCATGGCCACTTTGGAAGCCTCTCTCATATACTGTCAGCTTGCATCTGCGGCACCTGCAGCTGTTTGTAGGGGCTCATTTTTATATTTAATTTTTTAGAGACAAGGTTTCTCTTGCCCAGACTAGAGTGCAGTACTGCAATCATGACTCACTACAGCCTTGAACTCCTGGCTCAAGCAATTCTCCTGCCTCAGCTTCTTGAGTAGCTGAGACTACAGGGCACGCTGCCATGTCTGGTTGTTTTTTAAATTTTTTGTAGAGACAGAATCTCACTATGTTTTTCAGGTGGGTCTCGAACTTCTTGGCCTCAAGCAATCCTCCTGCCTTGGCCTCCCAAAGTGTTGGGATTACAGGCATGAGCCACTGCACCCAGCTGGAGGATTATTTTTAAAGCAATGATGCCATGACCAGAGAGAAACCAGCCCCACAGTTCCCAGATCAGCCTGGGAGATGCCCACCAACTTAGGAAGGCTTCCAGCAAAGAGGCCTTGGGCAGGCTGGGTGATCTCCCAAGCCCTAGGCTGTGCCTGCCCTTGATTGCACAGAATGTTCACTGCCTGGGAAGCTGGGAGCTGGGACAGCTGGGTGACCTGGAAATGGAGGGGCTGAGGAGCTCCAGGCTGGCCTGCTCCTCCTTGCCACCCTCTTCCTGATAACAACAGACAAGGCCGGGAGGCTCCTGGGAGCCTGCTGCCTAATTCCCAGGGCCTGGCAGCCAGCCCTGCAGCTGATGCAAGGCCAGGGGTGGGTGAGCTCAGCCTGTTCCCAGCACCCAGAGCCTCTTTGCACCTGGTATGCCCTTGAAAATGCATCTGTTCATGCCCCCTCTGCCTCAGCCTCCTAGGGTCCAGCACTATTCCTTCTGAAAGCATAGGAGGGCCACCTAAGGATCTGGAAGCAGGCCTTGCTTGGGGGATGGGGTGGGAATTAGGCAGCAGGTTCCCAGGAGCCTCCTGGCCTTATCTGTTGCTATCAGGGAGAGGGTGGCAAGGAGGAGCAGGGCAGCCTGGAGCTCCTCAGCCCCTCCATTTCCAGGTCATTTCTGAGCTTCTCTGAGTCAACCCCGCACCTCTGCATGGGCAGCCTAAGAGCAGTGCAGGGACCAGAGCCCTGCCTCCAGGGACCTCTGCAGTGGAATAGAGGGGCGGGGCTCCCTATGGGCTCTGCCCAATGTAGGAAGGCTGGGGCCTATCACTCTTCAACAGCCCTCAGGTGTCATCAGCTCAGGACCAGGATTCATTCAGCATCTGCTTACTAAGAGCTCTGTAATGAGAATGTGACAAATAACAACTCGACGCATATCAAATGCATGCCTCATCTTACAAAGTGCTCTTGTGATTAGTGTTTTGAGGGATCCTAGTGACGATGCTGTAACGTAGAGAGGCCCTAGGTGGAGAAGCTGAGGCCCAGCGAGCTGAAGTGGCAGCACCAGTAGTCACACCACAGGGTCTTCCCATATCCTCCTGCTACTTTAGTCCTGCCCCATACACATGCACTGAGCAGGAGGCAGGCTTCCCGCCACATGCTCGACTGTCACAGGACACCAGCTGGGACAGGGAGCAGAGAACAGTGTTTCCCATGGGCAGTGGCAGATGTAGGAGGCTGGGAGACCAGGACTTGTGGATTTAGGGTAGTGGCATGCCAGAGCCACGCCTGTCTGGGAGGGACTGGAGACAGGCTGAGGAGCAGGGAGGGTACCTGGAGCACTGGAGCTGTGCCTGCCTTTACTATAGCTGTTTGCTTAGACAATACTCAACTGTCCTGCTGAGCTCAGGCTGGCACCAGTGGGATTGGGTCTATTGCCTGGGGATTGAGGCTGGCTACAGGACCGGCTCCTCCAGTTCTGGCCAAGGACCAGTGGCCATGGCCATCACTGGCCTCCTTGCTGATGCCAGGATTGAACAAGGCCTTTCCAGTCTGCCCATTGTATCTGGGGCCTTCCCTTTCTCTTCAACCCCGTCTTACCGTCTCTGGGGGACCATGCACCCACCTTCATGACTCCCGGCCAACCCTCCCAGCAGCTCTTGCAGCATATGCAACTTCTGCTGGTGGTGAGCTCAGGCAGCTGGACCCATGGGCAGGTGAGAACATGGGGTCCTGCGCAGGAGGCCAACTGCACCCACCTCTCCCAGACTTAGGCCTGACAGGGAGGCCTGCGGTGCAGATAAGGGCTCGCTGGAAAAAGCGATGAGGAGGCCCGGCCTGCTGAGCACTCCAAGTCCTCCTACCCTCCTGGCCTTTCACTGAGAGGAGATCTAAAGAATAAAATTTAGCTGGGCGTGGTGGCTCATGCCTGTAATCCCAGCACTTTGGGAGGCCGAGGCGGGCAATCACCTGAGGTTTGGAGTTTGAGACCAGCCTGACCAACATGGAGAACCCAGTCTCTACTAAAAATACAAAATTAGCCAGGTGTGGTGGCACTTGCCTGTAATCCCAGCTACTTGGGAGGGTGAGGAAGGAGAATCGCTTGAACCCAGGAGGTGGAGGTTATGGTGAGCTGAGATCATGCCATTGCACTCCAGCCTGGGCAACAAGAGCGAAACTCCATCTCAAAAAAAAAAAAAAAAGAATAAAGTTTAACTCCTGACTCTGCCCCAACCCTCAACCAATTCCTAGAAACTTCAATCACTTGAATCACTTGAATCACTTTTTCCTTTTTTTCTTTGAGACGGAGTTTCACTCTGTGCCCAGGCTGGAGTGCAGTGGCATGATCTCAGCTCATTGCAGCCTCCGCCTCCCGAGTTCAAGTGATTCTCCTGCCTCAGCCTCCCGAGTAGCCGGGATTACAGGTGCCCGCCACCACGCCCAGCTAATTTTTGTACTTTTAGTAGAGACAGCATTTCACCATGTTGGCCAGCCTGGTCTTGAACTCCTGAACTCAGGTCATTGGCCCGCCTCAGCCACCCAAAGTGCTGGGATTACAGGAATGAGCCACCACGCCTGGCTCACTTGAATCACTTTTAAGTTTGAATGCTCTTTATTTGTTACTAGATGTTACAATCACATGGTACTACATTTAAAAAGTGCAAAAGAGTATAATACAGAGAAAATCAATTCTCCCCCCACGCACCTGTGGCTCAGCTGTCCCGTTCTCCACCCTCCAGGGGCAAGCAGTGCTACCAGTCTTTTGTATGTCTTTCCAAAGATAAGGCTCCATTAACCACTGAATTTTTTTATTATCTGAGCTCACACAGCAAGGTCACAACTCGCTTAACTCTTTTGCTTGGGATGAGGAAGGACAAACTCCTCTGCTTTGAATATTCCTTGAGAACCAAAAGGAAATGACCAGAGACAGGCTCTTCCCATCACAGGCCCCCGCTCCAGTTCTCTCTCCCCTCACAGCCCTCCACCTGTTACCCCACTGGACGCCCAAGGCAGAAGTGAAGAACAGATGGTATTGGCCTCCTTGTTTCTTAGGAAAGCTGAGGATCCAAGAATTAAGGAGACTCAAGGTCACAGCTAACTGGGGCACCCTCAGTTTTTCATATCATTGCCCCACTTCCCTATTATCTTCTCTTCGCTTTGTAAATGACCTTGAGTTCTTAAATATGTCACCACAACTTGTCTATGGAGATCTCAAGGACAGGGTCAAGGACTCTTCTTCTCGGGTCATCTCTTGTGAGCTGGATTTCGAGCTGGGCCCCAGAGAAGCCCCTCAGCAGTGGCTGAGGACACTGGCTGAATGCAGTGAGAGAGGGAGGGGGTCTGCTGTTCTTCCAGGGGCACCCGGAGGCCCTGCAGTTTCTCCCAGGATACACACACACATCCCTGGCCACCAAACCCACTGGCCCACGGGCCCTGTGCTTCATGGGTTCTTTTTAGTGCAGTTGGCTCTGTTAATGCCCCTGCTCAGAAGACCAAGGCCGTGGGTTGGCTCCCTGGGGGCAAGGCCTCCCGTGGTGAGACATTCTGTTCCTTGGCCATGAACTGAACAGAGTGTTGCACATTACAAAAGGATGACAAAAAGAGACTGTCCCTCTGTGAAATGGAAAATGCACAGTTCTCTAGCAGAAAGGGTGACTCCTCCTGCGATCCCCTCCTCCTCCCAGTTCCTTCTCACCCCACCTCTATGATCCGTGGGGTTTTTCTGAGATGAGCTCTCATCTATTATATGTTCACATTCTGTCTTTGACGTAAAAGCTAACTTCAATAAAGCAGGGCTTGGCTGGGCACAGTGGCTCACACCTGTAATCCCAGCACTTTGGGCGGCCAAGGAAGGTGGATTACCTGAGGTCAGGAGTTCGAGACCAGCCTGGCCAACATGGTGAAACCCCGTCTCTAATAAAAATACAAAAAAAAAAAAAAGTTAGCCAGGCATGGTGGTACATGCCTGTAATCCCAGCTACTTGGGAGGCTGAAGCAGGAGAATTGCTTGAATCTGGGAGGCAGAGGTTGCAGTGAGCTGAGATCACACCACTGCACTGCAGCCTGGACGACAGAGCCAGACTCCGTCACAATAAAAATAAAAATAAAAATAAATAAAATAAAGCAGGTCTCTCTCTAAACATCACAGAGTGCCTGGAAGAATCAGGTTCTCAGGAAACAGGATAATAAGAAGGCTTCAGAGGGTATGAGCTGTGGCTGATTAGTAATGCAACAGGGACAAGAGGAGACTTTTATTTATTTCAGAGAACAGAAAGTAGCTGCCACGGCTGTTTTGTGAAACCAGGCTCAGTTCTAGGGTGGGTTTGAGGACATCACTGGGGTGAGAGACTCTGGGAAGGGACCCATGAACCAGAGAGGCTCTGACTTGAGAGGATCAGAAGCCCCTGCTGCTGGAGGGAGAAGAACAGGTCAAGTCACAGGGCTGGAATCAGAGAGGGGATTCCCAAGGATGGAGAAGGGTGAGAGGATGGCAAATCTACGGTATAACAGGCCATGGGTCACAGAGAAGGGATCTGGAGGCTCCATTTGGTGTTTCTACCACCTGAAAATTTGTGTACTCACCAAAGAACTCATCTGTTCTAACACCTGGGACCCCTTCCTGCTTCCTCATTCTGCCCAAGGTGTCACTGTACTGAAGGGCCAGGGTCTCACCTGACACTCACCAGGCTCCCCAGAGACCAAAGCTCTACTGCAGCTGTCAGGCCCCACCTGCCTACCTGGAATTCCATCCATGGTCTCCTGCCAAGTGCTGCTCCCCACGGCACCCTCATTGCCTGTTCCCTCCCGATTTTCACTGCAGGTGGCTGTGTGAGGGGGAAGAGGAAGAGTGCTGGATTACATTGGATGGATTGGCTGTTCAACCATTGGCCACTAAAAATGGCAGCCTCTGTCAGGTACAATGGCTCATGCCTGTAATCCCAGCACTTTGGGACACTGAGGCAGGAGGATCACTTGAGCCCAAGAGTTTGAGACCAGCCTGAGCAACATAGATACCCCGTCTCAACAAAAAATTTTTTTTAAATATTAATGGCCGGAAGTGGTGGCTGACACCTATAATGCCAGTGCTCTCGAAGGCCAAGGAAGGCAGATTGCTTGACCTCAGGAGTTCAAGACAGGCCTGGGAAACATAGTGAGACCCCATTTCATTAAAAAAAAAAAAAGATAAAAGTAAATTTAAAAAAATTAATCAGCGGTGCTGGTGTGCGCCTGTAATCCCAGCTACTCAGGAGGCTGAGGCAGAAGGATCACTTGAACCTGGGAAGTGGAGGCTGCAGTGAGTCGTGATCATGGCACTGCACTCCAACCTGGGCAACAGAGTGAGATCCTGTCTCTCAAAAAAAAAAAAAAAAAAAAAAAGGCAGCCTTTCTTTAATATAGCCATAATGACACCAGGCCTCCAGAGTAACTGTTGACAAAGTGCCAGCAGAATCACCCACCTATAGCATCAATTCAGTCTATCAACAACACTAGAAACAGAAACACAAGGGTTCACATTTTATTTTTTTAGAGACAGGATCTTGCTATGTAGCCCAGGCTGACCTTGAGCTCCTGGGCTTGAGTGACCCTCCAGCCTAAGCCTCCCAAGTAGCTGGGATTACAGGTGTGCTCCACCATGCCTGGCTGGGATCATGTTGATTAAATACATCCTTACTTGATCTCTGAGACACCGCCCTTTCTTGGACCTTCTTTTATGTCACTGGCCCCTCCTTCCCCATGTATATTTCTGGTTTCTCTTCATTTTCCTGATGTCAAAATACTGCAGGGCCCCAGGAGTCAGTCCTTCTCTTCTCTGTTCTTGTTCACAATCCAGGTGACCTCATCCAGGCTCATGGCTTTAAGATCAATCTCTCTATGCTGACCTCTCCCAAATTTGTATCTCCAGCCCTGACCTGTCCCCTGAACTCTGGGTTTGAATATCCAACTGCCTCATCAACACCTTGAACTGGGTGTCTAATAGACATAGCTGGCACAATATCCAAAATTAAACTTTTATTTTTACCCCAGACCTGCTCCTTCTGCAGCCTTACCTAGCTCAGTAAATGATACCTTCACCCTCTCCATGCTCAGACCAAAACCAGACAAAGGACTCTTCCTTGACCTGTTTCATTTACTCACAATCGACATTAATATACCAGCAAGGGCTAGACGTGGTGGCTCCTGCCTGTAATCCCAGCAGTTTGGAAGGCCGAGGCAGGAGGATCACTTGAGTACAGGAGTTCAAGGCCAGCTTGGCCAACATGGCAAAACCCTGTCTCTACAAAAAATACAAAAATTAGCCGGGCATGGTGGTGCTTGCATGTACACCCAGCTACTAGGGGGGCTGAGATGGGAGGATCACCTGAGCCCAGGAGGTCGAGGCTGTAGTGAGCTAAGATTGCAACCACTGCACTCTAACCTGAGTGACAGAGCAAGACCCTGTCTCAAAAAAAAAAAAAAAAAAAAAATCAGCAAACCCTGTTGGCTCTACCTTCAGAATATACCCACCACTGGCCCTGCTGCCACTAATCCTAGCCACTGAAGTCTTGACCACAGCCTACCAGGCCTTGTGTGATCTGGCCCACTGCCACCTCCCTGGCTCCATCTCCTGCCACTGACTTTTCCCTTGACCCCTCCCGCAATGGCCTCAGACACTGCAAGCCCACTCTTGCCTTGAGTGCATTGCTGACTTCTCAGCCTGGAATTCTCTCCCCCAAACACTCACAGAGCTGGCTGTTCTATTTCCTTCTGGTCTCTGCTCAGATGTCACCCCTCAGTGAGGCCTCCCCACACTACTTTAAGACAAGGAAATCTTCCCACACTCCACATTCTAGATTCCTCCTCTTTGCATTTTCTTCGTATCATATATGTGTGTGTGTGTGTGCACATGAGTGCACATATATAAAAATAAAATGTCACAAATTTCCGAATTTCCTGAACTGGGCAATGATCGCTCTAGCTATTTCCCGCTGGATAGGGGCAAAGAAGTCTCACTCCGTCCCTCAGGCTGGAGTGCAGTGCTGCGACCTCGGCTCACTGCAACTTACACCTCCCGGGTTCAAGCGATTCTCCTGCCGCAGCCTCCTGAGTACCTGAGATTACAGGCATCTGCCACAATGCCTGGCTAATTTTTGTATTTTTAGTAGAGGTGGGGTTTTGCCATATTGACCAATCTGGTCTTGAACTCCTGACCTCAAGTGATCTGCTCACCTTGGCCTCCCAAAGTTCTGAGATTACAGGTGTGAGCCACTGCGCCTGGCCTTTTTTTTTTTTTTTTCTGAGACAGGGTCTTATGCTCTGTTGCTGAGGCTGGAGTGCAGTGGTGGGATCATGGCTCACTGCAGCCTAAATCTCCCAGGCTCAAACCATCCTTCATCCTCAGCCTCCTGAGTATATGGAAGTACAGGTGTGCCACCATGCCTGGCTAATTTTTTAATTTTTTGTAGCGATGGGGGGTCTCACTACTCACTATATTGCCTAGACTGGTTTTAAACGCCTGGGCTCAAGTGATTCTTCTGCCTTAGCCTCCCAAAGTGCTGGGATTACAGGCATGAGCCACTACGCTTCTTCTTGGCTATTTATTATGTCCCTCTCCTCCCTAAACCATAAAAACTCCATGAAGATGAAGAATTTGCCTGAATTATTTCCTGCTAGAGCCTAGCAGGTAGAACAGTGTCTGGTACATAATTCCTGTTGAAAGAAAAGCTTCAGCTGAATTAAATGTAAAAGCTGGGCAAAGAACGATTCCCGAATCAGGCAGCCTCCTGAGCTAGAGTAGGCCCACAGACTGCGGTGTAGCCACGTGGTGGAAGAAGATTTATGGATAGAAAAAGGAAAGAGACATACAGCAAACGGAAGCGAGGTACAGAAACAGCCGGATTGGTTACAGTTTTGCGTTTGCCTTATTTGAACACAGTTTGAAGAGTTGGCCACATTTGATTGGCCAAAACTCAGTGATTGGCCCAAGAGTAGATTACGGTCTGTTTATGCTTCCATTTAGGCTGCAGTTCATGATGTACAGAGAAACCTTTAGGCCAAACTTAAAATATGTAAGGAGGCCAGGCGCGGTGGCTCATGCTTGTAATCTCAGCACTTTGGGAGGCCGAGGCAGGTGGATCACCTGAGGTCAGGAGTTCAAGACCAGCCTGGCCAACATGGTGAAACCGCGTCTCTACTGAAAATACAAAATTTAGCCGGGTGTGGTGGCATGCACCTGTAATCCCAGCTACTTGGGAGGCTGAGGCAGGAGAATTACTTGAACCTGGGAGGCATAGGTTACAGTGAGCCAAGATCATGCCATAGCACTCCAGCCTGGGCAACAGAATGAGACTCTGTCTCAAATAAATAAATAAATAAGAAATAAGAAAAAGTGTAAGGAGGCAGCTTTAGATTAAACTTGATTTAACATTTCCTAGATACTAAAACTGTTGAATGGATGAGGCTTAAAGAGGCTAGATTAGTTTCCTAAGGCCACATAATTTAGTAAATGTAGAAACTCAGTGTTAACTAATTTTCCCAAGGTCACAGATTAAGGAGCAAAGGCAAAGCTGGGGTTCAAGCCCAGGTCTGAATTAAACATGGCATGAAGCCACAGAGCTTTCCACCTCCCCCTCCCCGTCCTCCCAAGGCCAACACTAGTCAATGGCTCCACTCCCAGATGTGCTCCACAGCCACCTTCCTGTCCCGCACCCTGCCCTTCAGCCTCTCCCTAGTGGCAATTCATTATCCGGAAAGGTTTATGTTCATCCTATAATTATAATATAATACATGCTCAGCCTAGAAAACAAGAAAGTATGTTTAGAAAGCAGGTAGGAGGCCAGGCGTGGTGTCTCATGCCTGTAATCCCAGCACTTTGGGAGGCTGAGGTGGGCAGATCATGAAGTCAGGAGTTCAAGACCACCCTGGCCAATATGGCGAAACCCCGTCTCTAATAAAAACACGAAAATTAGCCGGGAGTGGTGGCACATGCCTGCAGTCCCAGCTACTCAGGAGGCTAAGGCAGGAGAATTGCTTGAACCCAGGAGGCAGAGGTTGCAGTGAGCCAAGATCGTGCCACTGCACTCCACCCTGGGCAACAGAGCGAGACTCCGTCTCAAAAAAAAAAAAAAAAAATTAGCCAGGCATGGTAGTGGATGCCTGTGGTCCCAGCTACCTGGGAGGCTGAAGCAGGAGGATCACTTGACCCCAGGAAGTCGAGGCTGCAGTGAGCCATGTTCATGCCACTGCACTCCAGCCTGAATGACAGAGCAAGACTCAGTTTCAAAAAAAAAAAAAAATTATAACCTGGCTACTAGTCACAAATCCTGGGTTCTAATCTTCTAATCGCAACAGGAAGGAAGTAAAGGCATGTATAATGGGCATAGAAAGACAGGCAGGCTTTGGCCAGAGAAAACAAAGAGAGGTGGTCTCTCTCAGTGAGTCTGGAGTTGGTTCCTTCTGATGGGTTTGTGGTCTTGCTGATTTTAATAATGAAGCCGCGGACCTTCGCTGTGAGTGTTACAGCTCTTAAAGGTGGCACGGACACAAAGAATGAGCAGCAGCAAGATTTATCGTGAAGAGCGAAAGAACAAAGCTTCCACAGCATGGAAGGGGACCTGAGCGGGTTGCCACTCCTGGCTGGGGGTGACCAGTTTTTATTCCCTTACTTGTCCCTGCCCATGTCCTGCTGATTGGTCCATTTTACAAACCTCTAGCTAGCCACAGAGTGCTGACTGGTGCATTTTTACAGAGCACTGATTAGTGCATTTTACAAACCTCTAGCCAGCTACAGAGTGCTGATTGGTGCGTTTTACAAACCTCTTGTAAGACAGAAGAGTTCTCCAAGTCCCCACTCCACCCAGGAAGTCCAGCTGGCTTCACTTCTCACCAGCAGGGGACAGACAAGCAGGAAGGGACAAGGAGATCAAAGGGCAGGAGTGGAGGCAGGGTGGGGAGGAGGGGGAACTGGGACCCTGGGAGCAGTGACAGGTAAGATAAGGTAGGAGGAAGGTGTAGAGAGCTATGAACAATAGCTCAGGCTGAGGAATTTGGACCCCACAAAGGAAGCCTGAGAGTGGGTTGGAGACGCTGCAGGTGGGGAGGCTGCTTAGGGATGATGAAGGGTTTTTAGCAGAGATAACTCAAAGAGCAATGCAATGTGGAGGTTACAGGACCAGGAGGAGTCTGAGATCACTCCCAAGGTGAGTGGCCAGTGACTGGGTGAAAAGTGGTGGTTCTTTGGAGGCTCAGGAAGAGGGAAAGGACAGGCTGGGCTCAATTCTGGTTGTTGAGAATTGGCTGGGAGCAGGTCTATGAGCTATAATGTCCCAGAGGAGACTGTCAAGATTATCAAGACAGATGTTTCCATGAGGAGACGCTGGTGAGGGAAAAAGGCTGGAGGAAGAGGCACAGGACACCTCTCCAGAGCAGACTTTCCACTGCCCCCAGACCAAGCCTGCACTCCCCGGCCAGGTGTGCAGGGCCCTCCACATCCCAGGCCTACTCACCTCCTCCTGCCTTCTCTCTCACTCAGGGAGGCCCTCCACTCCCAGGGGACTGTGCCTCCTCCAGCACTAACTCTTCAGCCACTCCACTTTGCTTGCCTCCATGGGCTGGGCTGCCATCTTCCCTGATGGTCTCCTGCTTCCCAATCCTCAGCTGCATCATCAGTCCTGGAGCACCTGATGCCTGGAGCCACAGCGACGGGCACACAGCGTAATCCGCACAAACAACCCGTGACTTGACTTCCCTTTTCCACTCTCCTCTCACCGCCCAATCCCCAGCTCTGTCAGCCTCACTCCCCGCTGATGGCCGAGCTTGTCTCAGAGTTGCAGGTAACCTTGGCGTTTGTGCCAAACGTTGCTGACCGGGGCAGACTTAGCTGTGTAAGGCTGGTCCAGACTCCTCCAGCAGTCACATAGATCAGCTTTAATGTGCCCACAAATCCCTGGGCTTCTTGTTTAAATGCACATTCCAGTGGGTGAGCCTGGGATAAGCGGGCGATCTGTGTTTCTAACAAGCTCCCAGGTGATACTGATGACCACACTTTGAGTAACGAGGATATGGAGGACTTTTGGATCCAGTTTTCTCATTCACCAAAGAGGGCTCTGACCACTTCACTGGGTTACCATGGAATCAAATGAGTTAGAGTTTGTGAAAAGAAAACAAAAACCAAAGGTGCCGGGCAAATGTCAGATTCACCATCTATCCCATGTCTTGCTGCCAGGATGAAGGTGATAAAATATACAAAAGGCCTTGATTGCTTAACAGATGCCCAACAAATGTTAGGTACTCTCCCCCAGAGCCTTCAAGGTTGAACTCAGCCGCTGGGTGGGCTCTCAGCTCATGACTTCATTCCTCTGCTCACTCCACTTATTGGATCTGCTCTCACTCTGTGTTGGCCTTGATCACATCACATCTCCCCATCCCCTCCCGTCAGCCCCATAATACCACTTTTTTTTTTTTTTGAGACAGGGCCTTGTTCAGTTGCCAAGGCTGGAGTGTGGTAGTATGATCATGGCTCACTGCAGCCTCAAATTCCCACCTTAGCCTCCCGAATGTCTGGGACTACAGGTGCAAGCCACCACACCTGGCTAATTATTTGTGTAATAGAAATGGGGTCTCAGCCGGGCATGGTGGCTCACACCTGGGGTTCGAGACCAGCCTGACCATGATGGTGAAACCCTGTCTCTACTAAATACAAAAAATTAGTCTAGCATGGTGGCACATGCCTGTAATCCCAGCTACTCTGGAGGTTGAGGCAGGAGGATCGCTTGAACCTGGGAGGTGGAGGTTGCAGTGAGCCGAGATCACACCACTGCACTCCCGCCTGGGCAACAGTGAGAGATACTCTGTCTCAAAAACAAATTTAAAAAAAATTTTAAAAATAAATAAATAAAAGAAATGGGGTCTCAATCTGTTGCTCAGGCTGGTCTTGAGCTCCTTGGCTCAAGTGATTCTCCTGCCTCGGCTTCCCAAAGTGCTAGGATTACAGGCATGAGTCAATGCACCCGGCCCACAGACTGCTTTTGATGTTCGTAACAGAGTTCCATGCTGATGCCAGCCTTTTCTGGGTGTGGTTTTATTCTGCCTGATTTGTGTGTCAGCTTGACAGCCACAGCCATCTCACTGCCAGATACAATAGGATGAATGTCACAGTCATTACCAGCAGCGGATGATTAAAATGGTGACTAATTGGGTACCTGTGCCAAGGGAGAGGTAGGAGTTGAAAATAATTCCTAGGTTTCAAGCCTGGGAGGTACAAGAATGATGAGGTCAATTTGGAGCATTGAACCTTGGGGCCAACATGGGCGAGACAACGGAGCGGAAGAGTTCCTCAGGCGGGTGGAAGTGTGGGACTGAAGGTGAGGGAGAGGTCGGCGGGGGTTTACAGATACCCATAGAGATGTAATCACTGAATCTGCGTAGAGAGAAAAGAGCAGAAGACTGAGGATTAGACATTTGGAAACATCTCTGTTTATTCATGTAGCCAAAATAAATTCCAGGAAAGGGTCATTTTGACCAGGTTCTCAAGCAGGCCATGTTTCTTCCCAGGCCCCAAGTGGCTCCAATCCTGGCCCTAGCATGGAGGGGTATAGGGCGGCAGGCAGAAGGGCAGTGGGGTCTGGGTCTCACTTTCACAACAGGTCTCAAATTTAGACTCGTGATGTTATTTCCAAATAGGATTATATCATACCTACAGTCACAGACAGAGAGGCCCTGTCCGGCTCCCTCATCCCATCCAGGTGCAGTGAGCATCAGGTTTCCTGTGGACATCAGCTCCTACCCAGGAGCTGGGTAGGGTCCCTTTTCTAGGGATTGTCCATCTCTATCTCTGTGACTGTGTGAGCCACCGTGTGTATAACATGTCTCCACTGTCCCTGCCACACCGATGGTCCCTCTTGGGACAGGGACCTATTCCCACACCAATCATGGTGCTGTACCCTTCTGGCCAAAATTAACTGGTAGAGGGGAACACCTGACTCAAACTGGACCAACATGTCACTTATAGGGGGTCAATGTGCCACTCTCCAGGGGTGTTGTTGCCCCGTTTGAGAGTCAAATGTATTTCTCTACGTAAAAGTTAAAATAACAACAACAAAAAGGTGACAGAAATCAATGAATATATCCCCATCTGGAATCCACTAACATGCTGGTGGAGGAATTTGTAAATAGACATAAATAAGTAAGAACAAAGGGAACCTGTGAGGAGACATAGCAACATGATTTTGGAAGCTAGAAATCAGTGATTACTGAAAAGACCTGAGGATGTTGAATACTGTCAGCTGCAGGAAAAAACAAGTGGTAACCAAGTGTTAACCCACAGAATTCCCTAAAAGGCTCCAGGTACCTCCTGAAGGAAGCTTAAAGATGAGTCTAAAAATGAAGACTCATTAAATGTCTGTTTTAGAAACAGTTAGGGCCGGGTGCGGTGGCTCATGCCTGTAATCCCACCAATTTGGGAGGCCAAGGCGGGTGAGTCACCTGAGGTCAGAAGTTCGAGACCAGCCTGGCCAACATGGTGAAACCCAGTCACTACTAAAAGTACAAGAATTAGCTGGGCGTGGCGGCATGCACCTGTAATCCCAGCTACTCAGGAGGCTGAGGCAGGAGAATTGCTTGAACCCAGGAGGCAAAGGTTGCAGTGAGCCAAGATCGTGCCACTGCACTCCAGCCTGGGTGACAGCGCAAGACTCTGTCAGAAAAAAAAAAAAAAAAAAATGAAGAAGAAGAAGAAGCAGTTAGACCCCAATCCCTCCCCATTGCCCTCCAGTGAGTGACTGTCCCTCCTCCTCCACCCCGGCAAAAGACACTAGCGGCTTCTACTAGGAAAGGACAAAACTGAGGTTTTCTGTACTAGGAGTCATCAGTTACAGTTGAGGGCTCGGATATCTTACTGGAGAAAGGGGTTGTAAGTAGGATCACCCTTCACACTAAATGAAAATACCGACATCTCTTGTCCCCCACTCAGTAACCAGAACTCTGGCAGTCACATTTATTCTATCTGGGCAGGAGATTGGAAGAAACATTTCCAGGAAATCTGACCAAGCCAATTAAAAAAAAAAAAAAAAAAAAGCCCTGCAGATACTGACATCAGTGAACTGGCCCAGCAGGATCATCTACTGTGGAGTCCCCAGTGGACAAGCCCCCATGTGTCCATGGGGCTTCCAACTGGTTTTTCTGCACCCCGCTCTTTTCTTTCTTCTAAGTTTAATCTTTTTAAAAGACTAGTCAAGTGCAGTAATGAGAAGGGAGGAAAGAGTAGAACAAGGAGTTTGATCTGTAACTGACTGTGAACAATCAATTCAGATAACTCACTACCTTCAGACCAGTCAACGTATCCCACTCTTTAAGAATGTATGCAGACAGCCGGGCGCGGTGGCGCACGCTTGTAATCCCAGCACTTTGGGATGCCGAGGCGGGCGGATAACGAGGTCAGGAGATCGAGACCACGGTGAAACCCTGTCTCTACTAAAAATACAAAAAATTAGCCGGGCGTGGTGGCGGACGCCTGTAGTCTCAGCTACTCGGAGAGGCTGAGGCAGGAGAATGGCACGAACCTGGGAGGCGGAGCTTGCAGTGAGCCGAGATCGCGCCACTGCACTCCAGCCTGGGTGACAGAGCAAGACTCCGTCTCAAAAAAAAAAAAAAAAAAAAAAATGTATGCAGACAAGAAGTTCCCGGGATGGTGACAAAGTGAGATCCCAAGATCCTCCTAAATAGAAGGCCTAGGCCAGGTGTGTAATCTGGCCTGTAATCTCAACACTACCGAGGCAGGTAGATCACTTGAGTTCAGGAGTTTGAGACCAGCCTGGCCAACATGGTGAAACCCTGACTCCACAAAAAATACAAAAATTAGCTGGGCATGGTGGTGAACACCTGTAATCCCAGCTACTCAGCAGGCTGAGGCAGGAGAATAGCTTGAAGAGGGGAGGTGGAGGTTGCAGTGAGCCGAGATCGTGCCACTGCACTCCAGCCTGGGTGACAGAGTGAGACTCCATCTCAAAAAACAAAACAAAACAAAACAAACAAACAAACAAACACAAAGGCCTAAAGAGCCACGCATACAGCTGGGATCAGGTTAAAGACCCTGGGAGAGATTTTGCCTCATGTTTGAGAGTCAAAGGTATTCCTCTATGTAAAAGCGGAGGGAACGGCAGGGCAGGGGAAAAAATAAATAAATAGAAAAAAAAAACAACCAGATGCAGTGGTTCACACCTGTAATCCCATCAATTTGGGAGGCTGAGGCAGGTGGATGACCTGAGGTCAGGAGTTCGAGACCAGCCTTGCCAACGTGGTGAAACCCTCTCTACAAAAAATTTTAAAAATTGCCTTGGCACGGTGACTCACACCTGTAATCCCAGCACTTTGGGAGGCCAAGGTGGATCACCTAAGGTCAGGAGTTTGAGACCAGCCTGGCCAACGTGGCGAAACCCCATCTCTACTAAAAATCCAAAAAATTTAGCCAGGCATGGTGGCGCACACCTGTAATTCCAGCTATTTAGGAGGCTGAGGCAGGAGAATCGCTTTAACCCAGGAGGCAGAGGGTGCAGTGAGCAGAGATGGCACCACTACACTCCAGCCTGGACAATAGAGTGTGACTCTGTCTCAAACTAAATAAATAAATAAATATTAAAATAAAAAAATTAGCCAAGTGGTGGCCCACCTGTAGTCCCAGCTACTTGGGAGGCTGAGACAGGAGAATTGCTTAGACCTGGGAGGGAGAGGTTGCAGTGAGCTGAGATTGCACCACTGGACTCCAGCCTGGGAGACAGAGTGAGACTCAGTCAAAAAAGAAAGAAAAAAAAAGAAAAGAAAGGAAAAGAAAAGAAAAGAAAGGAAGGAAGGAGGAAAAGAAAGAAAGAAAGAAAGAAAAAAGGAAAGAAAAGGAAAGCACAGTGTGGGCCCAGATGCAGTGACTCACATCTGTAATCCAAGCCCTTTGGGAGGCTGAGGCAGGAGGACTGCTTGAGCCCAGGAGTGTGAGACTAGCCTGGGCAACACAGTGAGAAGACCTCATCTCTACAAAAATAAAATAAAATAAATAAATAAATAAATACAACATGGAGTCAGGAATAAGCAGGTGCTACAAGGTGGCAACTTTGAGAAGCAGAGTCTGGAGGGAAACTGGAGATGAGTGGCAGAGCAAAGCATGGACATCAGGGCTGGACCTGTCCATTCAGTTATTTGTCTGGACAATGGGGTGAACCAAAACTTCTTTTTTTAGATGGAGTCTTGCTCTTGTTGCTCAGGCTGGAGTGCCATGGTGTGATATCGGCTCACTACAATCTCCACTGCCTGGGTTCAAGCCATTCTCCTGCCTCAGCCTCCGGAGTAGCTGGGACTACAGGCGAGTGCCACCATGCCCAGCTAATTTTTGTATTTTTAGTAGAGACAGGGTTTCACCATATTGGCCAGGCTAGTCTTGAACTCCTGACCCCGTGATCTGCCTGCCTCGGCCTCCCAGGGTGCTGAGATTACAGGCATGAGCCACCACGCCTGGCCCCAAGACTTCTTTAGAAGGCCCCAAACCCTGCTCCACCAGCAACTCTCTTGGGGCACACACAACACTCTAAGTCTTTATTAGTAAGGGCATTTCTCCCGGCACCTAAGGAGAAGGTTCAGATTTCATGTGCCTTGAATAACACCTTGTGATAGTGAGGGTGTAGAGAGGCAAGAACTCTTCCCTGAACTGTCAGTGAGAATGTGTAACTAGATGGGCCTCTCTGGCAGGCAACTTTAATACACACAAAACACTTTCGGAATTTACATTTCCTTTCACACAGCAATTCTTCTAGAAATCTCTATTGAAGAAATAATTAAGGATGCTAGCAAACTGTTTATACTAGCGAAAAAACTAGATATGACCTTACTATCTAACAATAGAGAATTTGCCAATACATTTATATGATGGAATTACATTCAGCTGGTAGCATCCACTGCAGTAGTTTTAAAACAAATTTTGAGTGGGTGTGTCAATAAGTAAAATTTATTTTTATTATGGAGTAACCATCTTGGTTAGATTTTTTTTTCAGGTTTTTTTTTTTTTTTTTTTTGAGACGGAGTTTCGCTCTGTCACCCAGGCTGGAGTGCAATGGCACGATCTCAGCTCACTGCAACCTCTGCCTCCTGAGTTCAAGCCATTCTCCTGCCTCAGCCTCTCGAGTAGCTGGGAGTATAGGCATGCACCACCACGCCTGGCTAATTTTTGTACTTTTAGTAGAGATGGGGTTTCGGGATTTTTTCGGGGTTTTTTAGTAGAGATCTGCCCACCTCGGCCTCCCAAAGTGCTGGGTGGGATTACAGGCATGAACCACCGCGCCTGGCCCGTTTTGGTTAAGTTTTAAGTGGTACAGAAATTTAAGTTAAGTTATTATGCATACTGTGAAAGTTCTTGATAATAAAAGGAAATTTCAGTTTGTCACAAATACAGTAGTTTTTCTAACTTGTTTATAAATATATCTCTTCAAAGATAGAGGCTGTGCTGCCCACAAATCTCCTGCAATGCATTTGTTTCATTTTTCAAATAAACTCCACACAGGTAGTGCATCTACTGTTATATACCAGATTATAATCTGCATTATGCATTGTGTTTTCAGGTATTGAATTATTAGTGTGTTTTTACTACAGCCAATTATATTTACAATATCATTCAACTAGAACATACGATTATAGTATAGATGTTACTTAAATCATATTCATAAGGCTATGAACATATTAACGAAGTACATTACACATATATTTGTGAAATTCTGATACCCTGGAATAGTAATAGATTGATACAGAATAAACCAGAAAATCTAATAATCTGGCTTATTCTATACATAACCATGGTCTTGGTCTATGTGTCTGGTCTACACATAGTTATTGAACTTTTACTGTATTATAAAAATTTGAAGCATACCAAAATTTTTCAAGGAAAAAAGTAAAAAACAAAAATAAAACAAATTTGATCTAAATTCCTCCACTCAGAATAATTCACTGTTGACATTTAGTGACTATCATTCCAGATGTTTCTATGTAAATATACAAATAAAAATGAGAATGAAAGATTGCGTGTGTGTACATGTGTAGGCGACAAAGAGAAACAGTTTACAGAGAATGGAAATACCCATGATAGCAGTACAAAAAAATGAGATCACATTTTCTTTTTTTTTTTTTTTGAGATGGAGTCTCTCTCTGTTGTCCAGGCGGGAGTGCAGTGGCACAATCTTGGCTCGCTGCAACCTCCACCTCCTGGGTTCAAGCGATTTCCCTGCCTCAGCCTCCCAAGTAGCTGGAATTACAGGCGCTCGCTATCATGCCCAGCTAATTTTTGTATTTTTAGTAGAGACAGGGTTTTGCCAAGTTGGCCAGGCTAATCTCGAACTCCTGACCTCAGGTGATCCGCCCCCCTCAGCCTTCCAAAGTATTGGGATTACAGGTGTGAGCCACTGTGCCCGGCCCACATTTTTTTTTTTTTTTTTTTTTTTAGACAGAGTCTCACTCTGTCGCCCAGGCTGGAGTGCAGTGGCTTGATCTCAGCTCACTGCAACCCCTGCCTCCCGAGTTCAAGCAATTCTCTGCCTCAGCCTCCTGAATAGCTGGGATTACAGGTGCCTGCCACCACGCCCGGCTAATTTTGGTATTTTTTAGTAGAGACGGGGTTTCACCATTTTGGCCAGGCTGGAATTTAACTTCTGATCTTGTGATCTGCCCGCCTCGGCCTCCCAAAGTGCTGGGATTATAGGCGTGAGCCACCGCACCTGGCCCTTTCTAATTTTTAAAAATGTTTTTACTCTTTTGTACTAACACTTAGCTTAAAATAGGAACATATTGTACAGCTTTACAAAAATATTTTCTTTCTTTTTATCCTCATTTTATAAGCTCTTTTCTTTTCTTTTTTTTTTTTTTTTTTTTTTTTGAGACAGAGTCTCCCTCTGTAGCCCAGGCTGGAGTACAATGGCACGATCTCGGCTCACTGCAACCTCCACCTCCCAGTTCAAGCGATTCTACTGCCTCAGCGTCCTGAGTAGCTGGGATTACAGGTGTGTGCCACCATGCCCGGCTAATTTTGGTATTTTTAGTAAAGACGGGGTTTCATGATGTTGGTCAGGCTGGTCTTGAACTCCTGACCTCGTGATCCACCTGCCTCAGCCTCCCAAAGTGCTGGGATTACAGGCATGAGCCACAGCACCTGGCCTTCTTTTTTCTTTTTTGAGACAGGGTCTCACTCTGTCATCCAGGCTGGAGTGCAGTCGCATTATCAGGGCTCACTGTAGCCTCAACCTCTTGGGCTCAGGTGATCCACCCACCTCAGCCCTCTACCTTCCACCCAGTGGCTAGGAGTACAGATGAGTACCGCCATGCTGGCCTAATTTTTAAAGTTTTCTTTGTAGAGACAAGGTCTTGCTATGTTGCCTAGGCTAGTCTCGAACTCCCAGGCTCAAGCGATCCTCTTGCCTCAGACTTCCAAAGTGCTGGGATTACAAGTATAAGCCACCATGCCTAGCCAAAAATTTTTTGTTTTTTTGGTTTTGTTTTGTTTTTTTGAGACAGGCTCTCCCTCTGTTACTCAGGCTGGAGTGCAGTGGCTCAATATTGGCTCACTGCAACCTCGACCTCCTGGGCTCAAGCGATCCTCTCACTTTAGCCACCCAAGTAGTTTGGGACTATAGGCACACACCACCACACCTAGCTAAGCTTGCTTATTTTTTGTAGAGATGAGGTCTCACTCTGTTGCCCAGGCTAGTCTCAAACTCCTGAGCTCAAGTGTAATCCCAAAGTGTTGGGATTACAGGCTCACACCACTGTGCCTAGCCCAAAAGTTTTTAAAAATAAAATTTTTAAAAATAGAAAAAAGTGACCAGGCATGGTGGCTCACACCTGTAATCCCAGCACTTTGGGAGGCTGAGGTGGGAGCATCATTTGAGCCCAGGAATTTGAGGTTGCAGTGAGCACTCTAGCCTGGGCGGTGACAGAGTGAGAACTTGCATCAAACAAACAAACAAACAAAAACAACTAAGACACAAACACTCATATTAGCCTAGGCCTACACAGGGTCAGGATCATTGATATCCCTGTCTTCCAACTCCACATCTTATCCCAGGCAATAGGAATTTTTCAGGTCTATTATAATCTTACGGGATCATCATCATATATGCAGTCCATTTTTTATCAAAACATTGTTATGCAGCACATGACTGTATGTATTAGCCTGTTGTCACATTGCCGTAAAGAAATACCTGAGACTGGATAATTTATAAAGAAAAGAGGTTTAACTGGCTCCTGGTTCTGCAGGCTGTACGAGAAGCATGGCAGCTTCTGCTTGCCTTCTGGGGAGGTCTCAGGGAGCTTTCAGTCATGGTGGAAGGCAAAGGGGAAGCAGGTATTTTACATTTTACATGGTGGGAGCAAGAGGAAGAGAAAGAAGGGGAAAGGTGCCACAAACTTTTAAAAAAACAGATCTCATGATAACTCACTCACTGTCACAAGAAGAGCTCTGAGGGAATGGTTCCAAACCATTCATGAGAATTTTGCCGCTATAATCCAATCACCTCCCTCCAGGCCCTACCTCCAACACTGGGAATTACAATTTGACATGAGATTTGTTGGAGACACAGATCCAAATCATATCACTGTACTTCTATCATTTTCATCTTTCATCATCTATACATTCTTTGAAATCATAAAATATTTACTGGGCTCTCTTTTCCACAAAGTAATCCTTCTTCTGATGTATGTTTTTCATTTGCTTTTTGCTTACGTGTCTTAGTCCATTTTGTGCTGCTATAAAAGAATACCTAAGACTGGGTAATTTATAAAAAGCAGGAAGTTATTGGCTCATGGTTCTAGTCCAAGAGCATGGTGCTGGCATCTGCTAAGAATTTGATGAGAGTCTTCTTATGGCATCATCCCATGGCAGAAGGTGGAAGGGCAAGAGAGAGCAAGAGAGAGTGGTCAGGGAAGGGAGCCTAACTTGTCCTTTTATAGGTAGCATATTCCTGAGATAATAGCATTAATTTATTCATGAGAACAGAGCCCTCATGACCTACTCAATTCGTAAAAATCCCACCTCTCAACACTGTTGCATTGGGAATCAAGATCCCAGTACATGAACTTTGGGGGACACAATTAAACTGTAGCAGGTGGGAACCATTTATGATCTAGGAGCAAAGTGAAGGCATGGGGTTGGAAGTTTCACCATTCAGGGAACAAATTTACTTTTTTCGCTGCCATGGTTAACATTTGGCATTTAGCCTTCCAGACAGATACATACATAATTTTTCCTCACAAAATGAGATTACCATATACATGCTATTTTTTTTTTTTTTTTTGAGACAGAGTCTCACTCTGTTGCCCAGCCTGGAGTGCAGTGGCACCATCTCGGCTCACTGCAATCTGCGCCTCCCAGGTTCAAGCAATTCTCATGTCTCAGTCTTCTGAGCAGCTGGGATTGCAGGCACACACCACCACATCCAGCTAATTCTTGTATTTTTAGTAGAGATGGGGTTTTGCCATGTTGGCCAGGCTGGTCTCGACCTCCTGACCTCAAGCGATTCACCTGCCTCAGGCTTCCAAAGTGCTGGGATTACAGGCATGAACCACTGTGCCCAGCCTTACATGCTATTTTGTAATCTGCTTTCTTCATGTCGTACATGCCATGCATGTTTTTATGTCATCAAATATACTACTCTCACATTATTTAAGTAGCATTCTATTGGCACAATATATCACATTTTGTTTAATCCAATCCCCTATTCATGGACATTTCTTTTTTTTTTCTTTTTTTTTTTTTTTGAGACGAAGTCTCGCTCTGTCACCCAGGCTGGAGTGCAGTGGAGCGATCTCGGCTCACTGCAAGCTCCGCCTCCCGGGTTCACGCCATTCTCCGCCTCAGCCTCTCCGAGTAGCTGGGACTACAGGCACCTGCCACCACGCCCGGCTAATTTTTTTGTATTTTTAGTAGAGACGGGGTTTCACCATGGTCTCGATCTCCTGACCTCGTGATCCGCCCGCCTCGGCCTCCCAAAGTGCTGGGATTACAGGCAGCGTGCCACCACACCCAGCCGCAGTTGAGTCTTAAAAGCACACAGTTACGTGAAAAAAGTTAGTCACAGAAGACTATATACTTGACTGAATGATTTCATTTGTATAAAATGCAAAAGTTCCCTGGAACTGAAACATATTATGTGGGAAAATATACACGAAGAATAACACTCAGGAAAAGAAGGGAATTATTACTAAGTCAAATTCAGGATGGTGGTTTTCACAGGAGGGAGAGGAAGACGTGACTGAGGAGGGGCACAAAGGAGTCTTCCGAGTCACCAGTTAAATTCCATTTTCTTTTATTTTGAGACAGGGTGTTGCTATGTGGCTAGCTTGAACTCCCAGACTCAAGGGATCCTCCTGCCTCAGCCTCCCAAGTAGCTGGGACTACAGGCGAACACCACCAAGCCTGGCTTCTATTTTCTTAAAGCTGGTTAATAGGTACATGTTTTCATTTTTGTTATTAGTGAAACTACATACATGTTAAGTACATTCTTTTGTCGGAACAATATTTCAAACTAATAACTGGAGTGATTACTCTCTTTTTTTCCTCATCTTTTAAAAGATGGAGTTGTTTCTCTTTTTCATTTTTGGAGAGTTTTAAGGTGGGGATAAGAGTAAAAAATAAAATACTTTTTTTTTGAGACAGTGTTTTGTTCTGTCGCCCAAGCTAGAGTGCAGTGGTGCCATCTCAGCTCACTGCAACCTCTGCCTCTCGGGTTCAAGTGATTCTCGTGCCTCAGCCTCCCGGGTAGCTGGGATTATAGGCTCCCGCCACCACGCCCAGCTAATTTTTGTATTTTTAGTAGAGACGGGGTTTCGCCATGTTGGCCAGGCTGGTCTCGAACTCCTGACTTCAAGTGATCTGCCCGCCTCAGACTCCCAAAGTGCTGGGATTACAGGTGTGAGCCACTGTGCCCGGTGTTTTTTTGTTTGCTTGTTTTCGAAACGGAGTTTTGCTCTTGTCACCTAGGCTGGAGTGCAGTGGCCATGATCTTGGCTTACTGCAACCTCCACCTCCCGGGTTCAAGCGATTCTCCTATCTCAGACTCCCAAGGAGCTGGGATTACAGGTGCCCGCCACCATGCCCAGCTAATTTTTGTATCTTTCGTAGAGATGGGGTTTTGCCATGTTGGCCAGGCTGGTCTTGAACTCCTGATCTCAGGTGATCCACCCATCTTGGCCTCCCAAAGTGCTGGAATCACAGGTGAGAGCCACCACACCCGGCCGAAAAATACTTTTATCACTCCCTCGCTCCAGCCGTCTATGACTTTCTCCAGGGGGTAAATAATTCACATACACAGCCTGTGAAGGCACTGGCATTATGGACCTTGGGTTTCCAAACAACATTGAAGAAAGCGAGTCCACAGAAAACTGATAATCAAGAAGCTTTATTACTTCCAGGATTGCTTATTTTTAAAACCCCTGAAAGGAAAATGGCTTTAATTCAGAAACTGGCTTGTGGAGTGGTGGTGGGGCAGCGGCGAGGCAGGGTTGATGAAACGGCAACTGGAGGAAGAAGCTACTGTGAGGGGAGGCCCACCCGCATCTGGTGCCCCAGTGGACTGGCGCCACCTCAGCTGGCATGACGCCTGCTGGAGCTGTGGGTGTTTCTCCTGTTCAGGAGCTCTGGATCTGTTGATGCCCGCATATGTGAATTGGGCCCCAGGGCTCTATGCCATGGCCCAGAAGAGGCTTCATGTCAGAACTTGATGGATGAGGGTGGGGTGGGGGTGGGTGGGAGGTGGGGCAGGCACTATGCCAAGAAAGGTCAACAGAGTCTTGTTGTGCCTGGGAGAGAATTTGGACTTTATCCTGAGAGAAATGAGGAACTGTTAAAGGGTTTCAGCCAGGAAAAGGCAGGATAATTTTTTTTTTTTTTTTCCAATAGAGTCTTGCTCGGTCACCCAGGCTGAAGTGCAGTGGTGCATTCGTAGCTCACTGCAGCCTCTGCCTCCTGGGCTCAAGTGATCCTCCTGCCTCAGCTTCCCGAATAGCTGGGACCACAGGTGAATGCCCCCACATCTGGTTTATTTTTTATTAATATTGTTTTGTAAAGATAGGGTCTCACTGTGTGCCCAGTCTAGTCTCAAACTCCTGGTCTCAAGCAATCCTCCTGCTTCTACCTCCCACAGTACTGGGATTATAGGTATGAGCCACTGCACCCTGCCCAGGATAAGATTTGATTGAGAAAATACATAATGAAAAAATGCTAGGCACAGTAAAACTTCAGTGACTCATTTAAAGGAAGCTATACTGTATTCATCACATCAGCAGCTACATAGATTATGACAATGTCCATATGTAGGCAAAAGATATTTTCATTCTACAGACAATACTTAGGACATATAAGGATTTAGGAACATTTGGCAAAGACTCTGTGCCTTAACCCCCCACTCCCCTAGGACTCAAGACTCACAGGTTAGGCATTGCTGATCCAGTTAATGGCAATGCTAAATTGTTCTTTTTTTTTTTTTTTTTTTTGAGATGGAGTTTCGCTCTTGTCATCCACCCAGGCTGGAGTGCAGTGGCGCAATCTTGGCTCACTGCAACCTCCACCTCCCAGGTTCAAGCAATTCTCCTGCCTCAGTCTCCGGAGTAGCTGAGATTACAGATGCCTGCCACCACGCCCAGCTAATTTTTTGTATTTTCACCATTTTGGCCAGGCTGGTCTCGAACTTGTGACCTCATGTGATCCACCCTCCTCAGCCTCCCAGAGTGCTGGGATTACAGGTGTGAGCCAGTACCCCCAGCCTGAACTGCTCTTTTTGACAGCAATAAACAAGTTCAGCTTCATCCTTCCTTAGGTTGGTAAGACCATGTCTCCAACATCAAGGGAAAGCATGCCTTCCTATTTGTTATAAGGGACACACAACCAAGTTGCCATTTAAATACATGTGAAAAATAAAAGGGGATCTAATGCCCAACATGTATTTATACTATTTAGGACTGTTAGCAAGACTCTATTGCCCATGTGATTTTATAAATAGTATTATGACAATAGTTTTGAATTTGTCTGCTGCACATTGACTCATTTAATCCTCACAACGTCTGCTGGGGTAGGTGCTGTTATTGCAGTTGGCATAAACTACAATTAATTATGTAATTTCTTGTTGAATATTCATGTTCTGCAATCACTTTCATGAGAGCAGGAAGCTCGTCTTGTTTATCCTTGTATCCCTGGTGCCTACAACAGGGTCTGGTATGTGGTAAGCATTCAAAATGTATTTACTGAATAAATTTCGTATTCCCCTTTACAAGTGAGGACAGAAAGGCTTAGAGATGTTAAATAGCTTACCAACCTTTAGGTCACCAGCTAATCCAAACTCACATCTGTTGAACTTTATCTTCTTACCAGCTCTCAAGTAGTCTAAGGTTTTATAAAGATCACATAGCTTGGTCGAGTTCCTAGCTATTAAGTAGAAAGCTATTGAGAGATTAACAAACACCTTTTTAAAGATTCTTCCTTTGTTTTTAACCATTCTGAAAACATAAAACAGAATTCAGAGGAGAGCAGTAGTGGAATGGTTGTGTTTAAACTTGCCATGTTTCATAAAGACATTACATTGAGAAATTCATACCTGGCATTTGAGAACAAAAGCTGGCATAGAACTTGGAGGAAGTATTGTTAGGAATTCACCCAACTAAATCTTCCTACGCTTATTATCTATAAAGCTCATGTTTTATTAAAATATAGCTCATATGACTTTATAGCTCTTTCTCCTCAACTGAAATCTTTGGTGGGGTGGGGGGCGGCCTCCAGCTTTCATAGGCTACCTGGTATTGATCATTCTTACCTTACTTGGTTAAAATAGTTGGCCAAGGAAGCCTGGGTCCTGATCAGCCCCTTCACCACACCCAGTCCTGCCTCGGTGCAAATTTCCTTACAAAATGCCCAATACTCCAAGGCCTCTGGAAGAAGCATGGAAAACTAAGATTACTGTTTTCCATAGGAAAGGTATTGAAGTAACTTTCACAAGCTACCTATGGTAAAAGAGGGAAAATAAAGACTTGGAGAAAGGGCTGTAGTGGGAGTAAGTGACAAGTCCTGGCCTATTCCCATTCCATCCCATTTCTAGGCAGGAGTCTAGCCAAGCTGCCAATCGGGCCCTCGCCAGACAAGACAAGAGCAACTGATGTGTGAACATGCAGGTGTTACCCTGCCCAAGAGATGACCCCAGACCTTGTCTTGTCTCTGGGTTCCATCACCCCGAGTGTGAAGAGAATGGGAACTCCAAGAAACCAGCCTGAGACTTCATACCTTCTCTCTCACTGCAATGTGGGTAGAGGCCCATGTGCAAAGGTCTCAGGAACTTGAATTCCCTGTAGTTTTAGTAACTAATATTGGTATAGATTTTGATGGTACAACATTTTTTCACATGCATCTTTCCACTGAGGTTGATATACAAATATTACTATCCCCAAATTAGAGATGAACAAACAGATTGCATTACTTGTCTTAAGCTGTATCACTCCCTGCATATCCAGCCTCCTGGTGGACTACTGTTCAGTCATGAGTCTGGCTTTTCTCCCTCTTCAAATCAATCTCTGTGACTTTTACATGATTAGTGCTCAATCTTTGGTGGACGCTATGTGGAGAATCTAAGCAACACTTTGGGTTCTCTTTCCAGAAAAAAAGCACATCTATACACACACACACACACACACACACACGTCTGTTAGCTCTCAGGACTTCTGGTGATCCCCTGACGACCACAGACACAGGGCTGAGAATTCTTCTTTTATAAATAATGTATGTGAGACCAAAGGGACATAATAACCAAACACAATGTGTAAACCATGATTGAATCCTAGTTCAAAAATTCAGCTATGGAATACATTTCAGGGACCACCATAGAAATGTAAATACGGTATATATATTAGGTTTCATTATGGAATTTTCTCAGGTGACTCAAGGGTAATTTTCTTTAGTGATAATAGTGTTTATTATTATCAGAGTATCCTGATTTTTAGGAGATGCCTAAGTATTTTGGGGTGAAGTAATATGAAGTTCTCAACATATTTTCAAATGGTTCAGAAAAAATATAGAAAGATACAAGATTGAGCCACATGAAAGTTGCCTACATATATTATATATATAATATATATTTTATGTGTATATATAATATATTTTTGTATATATATTGTATTTTATATATTATATATAATATATAATATATTATATAATATTATATATCATATGATATATTTTATATATGATACATATAAAATATATCATATGATATATAATATTATATAATATATGATATATATCATATGATATATATGATATATATAGAATATATATCATATGATATATATGATATATATAGAATATATATCATTGATATATATGATATATATAGAATATATATCATATGATATATATAGAATATATATATTATATGTAATACATATAATATATGATATATATACAAAAATATATTATATATACATATAAAATATATAATATATATATAATATATGTAGGCAACTTTCATGTGGTTCAATCTTGTATCTTTCTAGATATAATATATAATATTATATATATTTTATATGATATATATTTTATATATCTCATATGAGATATATTTTATATCTCATAAATATAAATATATGAGATATATTTTCTTATCTCATATATTCTTATAAATATATGAGATAGATTTTATAATCTATCTCATATGAGATGGATTTTATAATCCATCTCATATGAGATAGATTTTATAATCCATCTCATATGAGATAGATTTTATAATATATCATATGATATATATATAGTTTATATATATATATATATTTTGCAGGGAATGGAGTTTCGCTCTTATTGCCCAGGCTGGAGTACAATGGCAGGATCTCAGCTCACTGCAACCTCCGCCTCCCAGGTTCAAGCGATTCTCCTGCCTCAGCCTCTCCAGTAGCTGGGATTACAGGCATGCACCACCATGCCAGGGGAATTCTGTGTTTTTAGTAGAGACAGGGTTTCTCCATGTTGGTCAGGCTGGTCTTGAGCTCCCAACCTCAGGTGACCCACCCACCTCGGCCTCCCAAAATGCTGGGATTATAGGCGTGAGCCACTGTGCCCGGCCGATTTAACCTAATTTATAAAGGAAATATTGTAAACTATTAAAAGTAGTTTAATCTGGGTGGTGGTATATGGATTTTTTTTTTTTTTGAGATGGAGTCTCGCTCTGTCACCCAGGCTGGAGTGCAGTGGCGCGATCTCGGCTCACTGCAAGCTCCGCCTCCCGGGTTCACGCCATTCTCCTGCCTCAGCCTCTCCGAGTAGCTGGGACTACAGGCACCCGCCACCACGCCCGGCTAATTTTTTGTATTTTTTGGTAGAGACGGGGTTTCACCGTGGTCTCGATCTCCTGACCTCGTGATCCGCCCGCCTCGGCCTCCCAAAGTGCTGGGATTACAAGCGTGAGCCACCGCGCCCGGCCTATGGATGTTAATTGAAAAGTTATTTTAACTTTTCTGTACATTAGAAAATTTTGCATGATACATAAATTTTCATAACAAAATGTGGGGGGAATAGTTTCTGTTTCTTCGTGATAGCTCTTAAATCTGCCACTATATTAGTTACCTATTGTGGTGGAACATAAAAAATTACCCAAAAATTTAGTGGTTTAAAACTACAAACATTTCTGGGTATAATCAAAAGAATTGAGAGCAGGGACTCAAAGAGACATCGCATACTCATATATTCATAGCATCATTATTCACAATGTGCAAAAGAGGGAAGGAACCCAAGTGTCCCTCCACAGATGAGTGGATAAAGAAAATGTGGTATATACATGCAATCAAATACTATTCAGCCATAAAAAGGAACAAAATTCTGACATGTGCTACAATCTGAATGAACCCTGTAGATAAGCCAAGTAACAAAAAGACTAATGCTCTATGATTCTATTTATATGAGATAGCTAGAGTAGTCACATTCATAGGGACAGAGAGTAGAATGGTGGTTGTCAACAGATGGGGAAGGGGAAATGGGCAGCTATTTTTTAATGGGTAGAGTTTCAGTTGGTAAAGATCAAAAAGTTCTGGAGGTAGATGATGGCGATGGTTGCACAACAATGTGAATGTATTTAAACCACTGAACTGTACACTTAACAGTTGTTCAAATGGGCCAGGCACAGCCTAGGTGTGGTAGCTCATGCCTGTAATTCCAGCACTTTTGGAGACCTAAGTGGGAGGATCACTGAGGCCAGGAGTTCAAGACCAGCTTGGGAAACATAGTGAGACCCCATATTTACAAAAATTAAAATTAAAAAATTAGCTGGGCTTGCTGGCATGCACCTGTAGTCCTCGCTACTCAGGAGACTGAGATGAGAGGATCACTCGGGTCCAGGAGTTAGTGAGCTATGATCATGCTACTGTATTCCAGCCTGGAAGCCTGGGCAACAGAGCAAGTGCATTCCAGCCCGGATGACAGAGCAAGACCCCAGCTCAAACAAACAAACAAACAAACACCACCAACAGCAAAAAACTAAGAAGCCTCAAAATTCCCTTCTAGTTACTACATATAGGTCAAAGTTCAGTATCTCTGGGTGGCACAAAGGTCTTCTGAGCTGGTGACTTATAAACTAAAAGACAATCCATCCAAAATAGTGGCTGAGAAGAATAGGTTAACATGATTACAGCTCTCATTCGGCAAAAGGAGGAGTGGGAAGCATGCAGTTATCACTGCACCAAGTCCAGCTGGGGAGGAGTGGCGGCTTCTAGCCACTGGTGTCACTGGCACCTTGGGTTCTTGTAATCTCCCAGGATAGAAATAAAGAGAGATCACCAGACACAGCAGCAAAGAAAAAGTTTATTTTAGCTTGTGCACAAGGGAGCCAGCACCAAGAAAGGAGAAGGAACAGGCTCCTCCCCAAGGGTGGTCTGTGGGTTAGTCTTTTTTGTAAGGGTCACATCAGGGCAGTAGAGGAGGGATTTTTCTAGTGCTTGTGCAGTGCTAAACATGCTGCTTCATACATTGTATGTAGCATTAGATTTTAAATCTCTACCCCTGGGCATTATTTTTAGCATTAAAATAAGAAATGGGTAACTATAGGTTGTAGTTTAAGTCTAACTGCCCATGCAGGGCTCCAGAGAAATCCCTAGCCCCCTGAAATAGGAGCTTGTGGTTAAGGGTTAATGGCTTCTTGAATCTTTTGTTACCGATTGGCTGAGAGTTAGATAAGCTAGAGCTTGAGTGAGGAGCTGTTCTTTGTTTGTTTGTTTGTTTTGTAGGGATAGGGTCTCACTAGGTTGCCCAGTCTGGCTTTGAACTCCGGCAATCCTCTGGCTGAGGCCTCCCAAAGTGCTGGGATTACAGGGACCAGCCACCACACCTGGCCCATGAGACAAGAGCTTTTACCCTCTTCCTCCAGACCATCTTAAAAGAGAGAACCAACCAGCCTCCCTGTCCACTGGCAGTGGGGTAAGCTGCCTGGTTAGCCCATCTGGCAGCCCTAGGTTCTCCCATCTGGGAGAAGCAACCTAGTGTATCGTCCTTTGTGGCCATGGCTCTGCCTTCTCTCAGGTTCCTCCCTGTCCCTTGTGCCCTATGGCCACATCTGAGTGGGCATGGAAAGTATGCTTCTTGGAGCTGCACAGCGTTTATACTCTGTTTACTGCTGGTGCCGATTTAGGGCCTAGGGTATGCCTTAGGGAGTTGAACTACCACAGATTGTGGCAGACCAGTCTTGAAATTTCTTTGGCAGTCTTGAGATTTATCAAGCTGTGCTCTATGACTTGTGGGCTTTTATCTAAAGATGTTATAATTCAATAAATAACTTAAGAAAGGTGTGTCTTGGAAGCAATGGAATACATATGTCAAGGGGATGGCCGGGCACAGTGGCTCATGCCTGTAATCCCAGCACTTTGGGAGGCCAAGGCAGGTGGCTCACTTGAGGTCAGGAGTTCGAGATCAGCCTGGTCAACATGGTGAAACCCCGTTTCTACTAAAAAAATACAAAAATTAGCCAGGCATGGTGGTGGGCGCCTGTAGTCCCAGCTACTCGGGGGGCTGAGGTGAGAGAATCACTTAAACTCTGGGAAGCAGAGATTGCAGTGAGCCAAAATTTTGCCATTGCACTCCAGCCAGGTGACAGAGCGAGACCCTGTCTCAAAACAAACAAACAAATAGCATATGAAGAGGAGACAGATGGGCAGAGCAGAGACTGCAACTGCCAGATGAGGGTCTCTAGGGTTAAAAGAAATAATCTTGGTTCCAAGTGGAAGCAAAAAGTTTGGGAGCCTAGTCAGTTTTCAAGGAAACTTTTGTGTATGGTTGTTGTGTGTGCTAAAAACTACATTATTTTAAAACCATCAGAACTAACCTATAATGTTAGAAGTCAGGAAAGTGATTACCCGTGAAGGGAATAGTGACTGGAAGCCTTGTGTTATGGCTGATGTTATGTTTCTTGATCACATAGGTGTGATCATTTCATGAAATTTTGTCAAGCTGTACTCTATGATTTGTGTGTTTGCATGTACATGTATCACCCATATTTTTGTGTGTGACTCTGATTTGTTTATTCTTATTGCTGTCTAGTATTGCATCATGTTAATATTACCACAAATTATGTATCCATTCCACTGTTTGATGGGTGTTTGGGGGTAGTCACCAGTTTAATAAATAGAGCTGCTATGAATATTTTCAGGTTTGTCTGTTGATGAATTTACGTACATGTTTCTGTTGGGTATTGTTCCAGCTACCTATTGCTGCATGACAAAGTGTCCCAAAATGTAATGGCACCAAACAACACTCATTTTATTATACCCATGGGCTCTGTGGGTGAGGAACTTGAACGGGGCATGGAAGGGATGGTTTGCTCTGCTTCACCTTGCCTGGGGCCTCAGTTGGGAAACCCAGATGGCTGGGGGTGACTTGAATGGCCAGGGCTGGAGTCATGTGGAGACTTCCTGCTCACAAATCTGGTGTCTGGGCTGGAATAACTCGAAGCCTGCACTCACCTGAGACTAAACCTCAGAGTCTCTCTCCCTAGCCTGCCCCTGTGACTTAGGCATCCTCACAGCAGGGTGGCCTTGATGTGGTCAAACTTCCTACCTGGAGGGTCAGGAATCTAACAGCAAGTATTCTAGAAAGAAAATGGGCCGAGTGCGGTGGCTCATGCCTATAATCCCAGCACTTTGGGAGGCTGAGGCAGGTGGATCACCTGAGGTCAGGAGTTCGAGACCAGCATGGCTAACATGGTGAAAACCCTTCTCTACTAAAAATACAAAAAAAATTAGCTGGGCATGGCAGTTGGTGCTTGTAAACAAAACTGCACATACCCAGCACTGGAATTTCTGGGCCACAGAATTTCATATGCTCAGCTTTAGTGCTGCCAATCAATTTTACAAAGCAATTATATCGGCGTTACCACCGTGAGCGGTGTATGAGCACTTTGGTTGGACTACATTCCTTCGTTTTTCATTTTAGCTATTCTGGTGGCTGTGCAGTTAGCAGCACACTGTGACCTTAATTGGCAGTTCCTTTGGATTTTCCTGATGCCTAATGATACAAGCTATAGTGGGCTGAATGGTGGCCCTAAAAGGTATCAGGTGCTCAAACTTCAGGAAGTTGTGAATGTTGCCTTACATGGTAAAGTTTTTGCAGACGTGATTAAATTAAAGATTTTGAGATGAGATTATTCTGGATTATCTGGTGAGCCCTAAATGCCATCACAGGTGTTCTTATAAGAGAGAGTCAGAGGGAGATTAGACATTCACATAGAAGGTGAGGGCAAGGCCGGGTGTGGTGGCTCACACCTGTAAGCCCAGCTCTTTGGAAGGCTGAGGCAGGTGGATCACTTGAGGCCGGGAGTTCAAAACCAGCCTGATCAACATGGCAAAACCCCATCTCTTCTAAAAATACAAAGATTAGCCAGGCATGGTAGTGTGCACCTGTAGTCCCAGCTACTTGGGAGGCTAAGGCATGAGAATCACTTGAACCCGGGAGGCAGAAGTTGCAGTGAGCCGAGATCGCGCCACTGCACTCCAGGCTGAGTGACAGCGAGACTCCATCTCAAAACAAAAAAAAAAGAAGTTGAGGGCAAGATGGAGGAGTGATGCAGCCACAAGCCAAAGGAAGCCAGGAACTACCAGCAGCCCCCAGAAGTTAAAAATGCCAAGGAATGGATCTTCCTCAGAGCCTCCAGAGGGAGCAAGGCCTTGCCAATACCTTGATTTTGGACTCCTTGTCTCCAGAACTTTGAGAATAAATTTCTGTTGTTTTTAAGCCACCATGATTGTGGGAATTTGTTACAGCAGCCCCAGGAAACTAACACAAGCATATTTTTATTTGTTTTTTCATCGTTATTTTATCTTCCTTTATGAAGATAAAATATACTCACTCATGTATATTGCCTATTTGTTACTGGGTTGTCTGCCATTTGTTTATTGATTTTTAGGGTTTTAAAAATATATATTCTGGATATAAATTGAACTCGTTCAAGTTCTCTGGGAAGCAGAGATTGAGGTGGAGTTAGATGTGTCAAAGGAGCCAGGTGTGGTGGCATGGCCCTGTAGTCCCAGCTACTTGGGAGGCTGAGGCAGGAGGATCGCTCAGGCCCAGGAGGTGAAGGCTACAGTCACCTATGATTGTGCCACTGCACTCCATGCTGGGCAACAGAGCAAGACTCTGTCTCTTTTAAAAAAAATGTTTTTCAGGCCAGGTGCGGTAGCTCACGCCTGTATTTCCAGCACTTTGGGAGGCCGAGGCAAGCGGATCACCTGAGGTCAGGAGATTGAGACTGGCCTGGCCAACATGGTGAAACCCCATCTCTACTATAAATACAAAAATTAGCCGAGTGTGGTGGTGAGCACCTGTAATCCCAGCTACTTGGGAGGCTGAGGCAGGAGAATCATTTGAACCCAGGAGGCAGAGGTTGCAGTGAGCCGAGATCACGCCACTGCCCTCCAGCCTGGACAATAGAGTGGGAATCAGTCTCGAAATAAAAAAAAAATTAAACCTGGAAGCCAGGAGCGGTGGTACACGCCTATAGTCCCAGCTACTCAGGAGGCTGAGGCAGGAGGATCACTTGAGCCCAGGATTTCGAGTTCAATCTGAGCAACATAGCAAGACCCCACCACTAAAAAATGAGAAATTAATAAAGAAGAAATTAAAGCAGAGAAATGTTAAAGAATATTTATTAATTCATTAAAAAAACAAACTCATTACATGTTAACATCAGAGTGATGAGGCAAGGTACGGTGGCCCACACCTGTAATCCCTGCACTCTGGGAGGCTGAGGCAGGTGGATCACTTGAGGTCAGGAGTTCAAGACCAGCCTGGCCAACATGGTGAAACCCCATCTCTACTAAAAATACAAAAAATTATCCAGGAATGGTGGCAGGAACCTGTAATCCCAGCTACTTGGGAGGTTAAGGCAGAAGAATCACTTGAATCCAGGAGGCGGAGGTTGCATTGAGCCAAGATCACACCACTGTACTCCAGCCTGGGCAACAGAACAAGACTCCATCTCAAAAAAAAAAAAATCAAAGTGATGATGCCATCTGACATCATGTAGCCTCTGGAAAATTCCACTGCACAATCATAACAGCATGGGCAGAGTAAAGAAGGCCAATAATATCTACCTTAGTGTTATTAAGAAAATGGCTTTGAACTCACGAACCTCCTAGAAGGGTCTTGGGGACACCCTGGTGGTTCCCAAAGTACATTTTGGGCACTGCTGTCTAGATCATTCTCCTCAAAGCACTGGCTTCTTATCCCTTCAGTATTAAGTTTCAGTATCTTGGCCTTTTACACCCGTGTCCTCTTCATCTGTCCTCTAGCCCTCTAGGACTCACCTGTCTGAGCCCTCCAGCCCAGCAATTGTCTGCCATACCCTGCCTGCCATCCTTCCCCAGCCTCACCCCCACTCCTCTTGCCTCCTTTTCCACCTGCCCCACGGCTCATGACCATTCCTACCACCAGACTCCTGAGACATTGCGATTAACACACATATTTACATATGTCATATATAATTTTCTTTTTATTCTTTTTATTGTACAGAAAAACCATAAAATGCATATATTCTGGAATTTTGTGCTAAAACTATCATGGATATTTTTTGTATAGATCCTGCATCCTTTTCAATTTTTTTTTTTTTTTTGAGACGGAGTTTTGCTCTTGTTGCCCAGGCTAGAGTGCAATGGCACGAACTCAGCTCACTGCAAACTCTGCCTCCCTGGTTCAAGCGATTCTCCTGCCTCAGCCTCCTAAGTAGGCGGGATTACAGGTGCCCACCACTACACTCAGTTAATGTTTTGACTTCAAGTAGAGACAGGGTTTCATCATGTTGGCCAGGCTGGTCTCGAACTCGTGACCTCAGGTGATCCACCTGCCTTGGCCTCCCAAAGTGCTGGGATTACAAGTGTAAGCCACCATGCCCAGCCCTTTTTCAATTTTATCCAACAAAAATAATCATAGTTATTTAAGCAGTTTCATTAAATAAATCCACAAAGTTAGCAAACATCAAGACAAAGCACATGTAGACAAAAAAATCCAGTGTCAAGTCAGCATAAAATGTCTAATTAACAATTGGACAAAAACTTCTAATATTTGAATTCATTTTACTGTTTACTGTAAATAGTAACAACAATATAAAGAAAAATAATATAAATAAAAACTATGATTCAGAAAAAAATGGCTAGTTGCCGTTGCTCATACCTGTAATCCCAGCACTTTGAGAGGCCAAAGTGGTAGGACTGCTTGAACCCAGGAGTTTGAGACCAGCTTAGGCAACACATATGAAGAGCTCATCTCATTTGGCCGGGCACAGTGGCTCACGCCTGTAATCCCAGCACTTTGGGAGGCTGAAGTGGGCGGATCACGAGTTCAGGAGATCGAGACAATCCTGGTTAACACGGTGAAACCCCGTCTCTACTAAAAATACAAAGCATTAGCCAGGCGTGGTGGGGGGCGCCTGTAGTCCCAGCTACTCGGGAGGCTGAGGCAGGAAAATGGCTTGAACCCGGGAGGTAGAGGTTGTGGGGAGCCGAGATTGTGCCACTGCACTCCAGCAGCAGAGTGAGACTCTGCCTCCCCAAAAAAAAAAAAAAAAAAAGGTTGCAACAGAAACTGGAATGGGTCCGGAATCAAATTGGATCTGACAATAAACTGGCTTGGATCCAGTTAGAGGCCTTGGATGTTTAACTTGGATCAGATAGAAACTGGCAATAAGTGGCAATACTGCAAGTGTACAATCTTTGGCTTTCAAAAATTGGTAGGAATTTTTGTGTTCTATCCCATTTGTTTCTTTTTCTTGTGTGCTTAGGTAGAGAAAAATCACTGGCTAAGTTGTTCAAGAGGATCTGAGAGCCAAAGCCAAGATTCAATGTAAAAATGAGATCCTTAATTTCTGAATAACTGAGTGCTCCATTTTCCAGCCATGCCTACCTATACATGAATAAGTATTAGGCCCTGGAAGCAGCAAACGCTTATAGAAATGGTAAGATCTTACTAAAGGTAATTTAAAGTTAGAGTGGGACATTCCAAATGAACAACATTGCACTCTAAGAAGTGCATTTAAAAATGAGGGCTTCCAATTTAATCTCACGCAGGGATGTCTACTGATGTGCAGAAGTTTTGAAAAAGATTTCAGGCTGGGCACGGTCACTGACACCTGTAATCCCAGCACTTTGGGAGGCCAAGGCGGGCAGATCACCTGAGGTCAGGAAGTCGAGAACAGCCTGGCCAACATGGCAAAACCCCATCTCTAATAAAACTAAAAAAATTAGCCAGGCGTGTTGGTGGACACCTGTAGTCTCAGCTTCTCAGGAGGCTGAGGCAGGAGAATCGCTTCAACCTGGAAGGCGGAGGCTGCAGTGAGCTGAGATCGAGCCACTGCACTCCAGCCTGGGCAACAGAGCAAGACTCCATCTCTAAATAAATAAATGGGCCAGGCACAGTGGCTCACGCCTGTAATCCCAGCACTTTGGGAGGCCAAGGTGGGCAGATCACCTGAGGTCAGGAGTTTGAGACCAGCCTGGCCAACATGGTGAAACCCCATCTCTACTAAAAATACAAAAATTAGCTAGGCATGGTGGTAGGTGCCTGTAATCCCAGCTACTCGGAAGGCCGAGGCAGAAGAATCACTTGAACTCGGGAGGTGGAGGTTGCAGTGAGCTGACTTGCGCCATTGCACTCCAGCCTGGGCAACAAGAGTGAAACTCCATCTCAAAAAATTAATTAATTAATTAATTAACATAACAAGTCTTACCTTTGTTCATTGCCATCTTGTTTTAACTGGGTCTTCACATTCTTCTTCCTTGGTTTGGGCAAATGATGCTACAGTATTTAGATCTGAAGTCTCAGCTCCATGCTTTTTTTTTTTTTTTTGAGACACAGTCTTGCTCTGTCATCCTCTCTGTAGTGCAATGATGCAATCTCAGCTCACTGCAACCTCTGCCTCCTGGATTCATATGATTCTTGTGCCTCAGCCTCCCACGTAGCTGGGATTACAGGCATACATCACCATGCCCAGCTAAATTTTTTGTATTTTTAGTAAAGATGGGATTCGCCATGTTGGTCAGGCTGCTCTCAAACTTCTGGCTTCAAGTGATCTGCCAGCCTTGGCCTCCCAAAGTGCTGGGATTACAGGAATGAGCCACCGCCCCCAACCGGCTCTGTGCTTTTGAGATATAAATTTTCTACCTTGTTCCACCTAAGAATCATCCCTTTAGAAATGCAAGTTTAGGGTTGCTTAGCTAACAATTGTTTAGGGCATTGAAATAGGTAATTGAAAGACTGGTAGTTTGAATGGGGAAAAGAAAAACTATTTGAAAGCTGGCAAATGAGAATTTGTTAAGGAAGCTGTAAGTTCTGCTTCTGTCTGTGTGTCTGTATGTCTATATGTGCTATGCATATGTGATAATATTTGGTAAATAAAGTTAGTTTTTAAATTATTAGTAAAATGAAATTGGAAGGCCAGATGTGGTGGTTCACACTTGTAATCTCAGCATTTTAGGAGGCTGAAGTGGGCAGATTGATTGAGCCTAGGAGTTCAAGACCAGCCTGGGCAACACAGCAAAACTCTGTCTCTGTAAGAAATGCAAAAATTAGCCAGGCATGGTGGTGTGTGCCTGTAGTCCCAGCTATTCAGGAGGCTGAGGTGGAAGAATCACCTGAGCCTGGGGAGGTTGAGGCTGCAGTGAGCTATGATCACTCCACTGCATGCCATCCTGGGCAACAGAGTGAGACTCTATCTCCAGAAAAGAAAAGAAAGACAGAAAAGAAAAGAAAAGAAGAGAAGAGAAGAGAAGAGAAGAGAAGAGAAGAGAAGAGAAGAGAAGAGAAGAGAAGAGGAAAGAAAATAAAAGAAAATTGGAAAGGCTTCAGGATTGTCAGTTAAATATAATTGTTTTTGCCTGGGTCTACTGACAGACAGGTTTACATTGTCTCTATTACATGTTTTTTTAATTTGTTTTTCGTTTTTGTTTTTGAGATGGAGTTTTGCTCTTGTTGCCCAGGCTGGAATGCAGTGGCGAGATCTCAGCTCACCACAACTTCCGTCTCCCAGGTTCAAGTGATTCTCCTGCCTCAGCCTTCTGAGTAGCTTAACTACAGGTGTATGCCACCACACTCGGCTAATTTTTGTATTTGTAGTAGAAACAGGATTTCACCATGTTGTCTAGGCTGGTTTTGAACTCCTGACCTCAAGTGATCTGCCTACCTTGGCCTCCCAAAGTGCTGGGATTACAGGCGTGAGCCACCCACGCCCAGCCTATTACATGTTTTAAGGTCATAAAACTGCTACTTCTGTAATATTTCTTAAACTTGCTTGATTTGTCTGTGAGCTAAAGCTGTAAGGTCTGGCTGCTGGGCTCCCTGAAACCTTGCACACATCTTAGTGTATGATTGTATTTGGTTTTGAGTCTCTGGATTCTAGGGTCTGTACAGATGACCATAGTGAGACCTGCAGAAATATGCATGTCATCAGTGTTTGGACTACCAGCTGCAAGGCAGAGCCAAACCCAGTATGGCCTCATCATCTCTGGCTCAGCTGTGCTACCTGGCCATGCTGGATGGGGTTTGATCTTCCAAGAATTTTCTTCACAGCTCTTTCCTGTCCCAAGCTCTATGCCTGATGTGTAAATTCAGGACCCAAAAGGGCACAAAAAACCAATAACTACTAAATATAAGGAAAACAACTCTGTATACAGCATGTATAAAGAAAAGCAAGATATATTTGGAGAGATAAAAGTTGATAAAAAGGCATTAAGATGTGTGTTTGTTGAGAAAAAATAAATTTGTGCATTTAAGAAGTTATTTAAAGTTTTTTTGTTTGTTTGTTTTTGTTTTTTGAGATAGGGTCTCACTCTGTCACCCAGTCTAGAGTGCAGTAGAGCAATCATGGCTGACTGCAGCCTTGACCTGCCAGGCTCAAGCAATCCTCTCATCTCAGCCTCTTGAGTATCTGGACTACAGGTGTGTGCTGCCAACCCAGCTGATTTTCTTTTTTTTTTTTTTTTTTTTTTTTTTTTTTTTTTTGAGATGGAGTTTTGCTCTTGTTGCCCAGTCTAAAGTGCAATGGCGTGATCTCGGCTCACCACAACCTCCACTTCCTGGGCTCAAGCAACTCTCCTGCCTCAGCCTCCCAAGTGGGATTACACACATGTGCCACCACACCCAGCTAATTTTGTATTTTTAGTAGAGACGAGGTTTCTCCATGTTGGTCAGGCTGGTCTTGAACTCTCGACTTTAGGTGATCCACCTGCCTCAGCCTCCCAAAGTGCTGGGATTAGAGGCATGAGCCACTGTGCCTGGCTTACCCAGCTGCTTTTCAAACTTTTTTTTGTAAAGATGGGGTCTCACAATGTTTCCCAGGCTGATCTCAAATTCCTGGGCTCAAGCGATCCTTCTACCTCAGCCTCCCAAAGTGCTGGGGTTACAGGCATAAGCCACTGTGCCCAGCCTTAAAGGTTGTTTTTAAATGAAGAGAAAAGATATCAATAACATTAAATGAATGTAGAAAGTTGGGAAGAGAAAGAGAATAGAAAAAACTGTGTAAGAGATTACAAAAGGTTTATGAAAATCTTGTGGGTCAAAAGCTGATTGAAATTGGATGGATTTATTTATAAGGTTTTAATTATTTATTTACTTTTAGAAAACTGATGTTTATTTTCCATCAACCTTATTTCCACATTGCTTAAGAGACTGTGGAAGAATAGCTCAAGCCCACTCAGTGGTTGTTCCTACCCATTTAGTGGCCTGAGCAGTGGGAGCTGCAGACCAGTCTTTTGTGGAAGGCTGAGCACTCCAGTCTTCAGTAGGAACCTGCTAAACAGGCACAGAGGGCACCTGCCTGCCTTCAGACCAGTGTGCAACTTCAGGCTGAGCAGCAGTGAATACAGGAGGTGGAGCAGTCTATTTACTCTGAAGTTCCGTCTTGATCACAGCTTTTTCAGCAGCTCTTCCTTCTCAATCTCTTCAGGATCTCTATAGAAGTAGAGATCAGGTATAACCTCCCTTGGGTGTCCAATGGAGATGGTGCCACGCATGCTCAGAACTTCCCAGGCCAGCCTCCACCACATCAGACCCACTGAATGAGCTCTCTTCTTGTTGCATGTAATGGCAATGTCCATACAGTGCAGAGGAGAATCTGTGTTAACACAGAGCTATGGTAGACAGGTTAACATAAAAGGCCTATGTAGGAGGCCAGTGGTCAGCCCTGGGACCAGTAACCACCAGAAGACATGGCCCCCAGGAGGCTGTCTGGAGATGGTTAGTGAAAGTTCCAGGAATGAACAGCCAGCAATAGGAGTGGCTCCAATGTCAGCAGCAAACTTCAGCACAGCCAACCAGCTAGTATTCCTGGGGGATGATGCTGACATCAGCAGGGTTTTCAACAGCACAAGCTGCCAGTAGAAGCTTCTCCAGAATTATGATGTCGATGCCATCACTTTTCCTTTTATAGATGTGCTGTTCCATTTGGAAGTCAAGGTTGGTGCTACCTAAGTGGCTTCCTGCTGCAAGGAACTTGAGGACACCCTCCTCCTTAATTTCCAGAACATCAGTGCTCCAAACATTGTAAAAGTTTCCCTTTAAGTTATGACAGGGCTGGACATAGTGTTTCATGCCTGTGATCCTGGCACTTTGAGAGGCTGAGGTGTGAGGATTGCTCAAACCCAGGAGTTTGAGACCAGCCCTGGCAACATAGTGAGACCCCATCTCTATTTTAAATAAATAAATTAATAAAAAGTTGGCCAGGCGCAGTGGCTCACGCCTGTAATCTCAACACTTTGGGAGGCCGAGGCGGGCGGATCACTTGAGGTCAGGAGTTCAAGACCAGCTTGACCAATGTGGAGAAACCCCATCTCTACTAAAAATACAAAAATTAGCCAGGTGTGGTGGCGCATTCCTGTAATCCTAGCTACTCAGGAGGCTGAGGCAGGAGAATCGCTTGAACCCAGGAGGCAGAGGTTGTGGTGAGCCGAGATCGTGCCATTGTACTCCAGCTTGTGCAACAAGAGTGAAACTCGGTCTCAAAAACAAAAAAAAGTTATGATGGGAATCCAGAACAATGGATCTATGGACCCTTCTCTAAGAAGTGAGGAAAGGTAAGGTTTCATTAAAGTTAGCTTTAGTATTGATAATACACTATACGGAACTAAAATGTGATTTTCTCTTTTGAGTAAGAATTTTGTGTAGTTTTTTTTAATTTTTATTTTTATTTATTTTTTTTTTTTACAGAGTCTTGCTCTGTTGCCAAGGCTGGAGTGCCATGGCATGATCTCAGCTCACTGCAACCTGCACCCCCTGGGTTCAAGCAATTCTCGTGCCTCAGCCTCCCAAGTAGCTGGGATTACAGGCATGCACCACCATGCTCAGCTAATTTTTGGTAGAGATGGGGTTTCACCACATTGGCCAGGCTGGTCTTGAACTCCTGACCTCAAGTGATCTGCCTGCCTCGGCCACCCAAAGTGCTGGGATTACAGGTGTGAGCCACCAAGCCCAGCCTGTGTAGGATTAATAAGAGATAGTAAAATGTTTTTGTTTATCTTTGAGTAAACTGCAAAACAAAACAAAAAAAAAAGGAAGAGAAGAGACAGATTCTATCTCAGGCTGTCTTTATTAGGTCTTTTGATTGTTAAAAAAACAGATTTTCCATCAAAGAATAAAGGTTTTTGCTTTTTAAAACCTTTTAATTATCACTTTGGCTAAATAAATATTATTTTACAGTGATCTGTGATCCTATTGTTGTTGTTTGTTTGTTTTTGAGATGGAGTCTCAGTCTGTCGCCCAGACTGGAGTGCAGTGGCAAGAACTCAGCTCACTGCAAACTCTGCCTCCCCTGCTCAGCTATTCTCCCACCTCAGCCTCCCAAGTAGCTGGGATTACAGGCACTCACCACCACACCCAGCTAATTTTTGTATTTTTAGTAGAGACGAGTTTTCACCATGTTGGCCAGGCTGGTCTCGAACTCCCCCTCAGCCTCCCAAAGTGCTTGGATTACAGGCGTAATCCACCATGCCCAGCCTCCTATTTTGATTGTTTTAAATTTTTGACAGGCTTCTCAAAATCAAATTTTAAATTCAAAATTAAGTCTTTTAGGCCACAAACTAACTTTGCAATGCTACAGGAGGCCACTGCAGCATCCAAAAGAGAGATAATAAGCAGGCTTATTTAATATTTTAAGTGACATGGGAAGCATTGTCAAATAAGAAATGATGTTTAACTTTCTTTTTTTGTTGTTTTGCTTTTTTGCTTTTTTGAGATTGAGTTTTGCTCTTGTTGCCCAGGCTGGAGTGCAATGGCACAATCTCGGCTCACCACAACCTCCACCTCCCAAGTTCAAGCGATTCTCCTGCCTCAGCCTCCTGAGTAGCTGGGATTACAGGCACGCACCACCACACCCGGCTAATTTTGTATTTTTAGTAGAGATGGGGTTTCTCCATGTTGATCAGGCTGGTCTCAAACTCCCGACCTCAGGTGATCCACCCTCCTCAGCCTCCCAAAGTGCTGGGATGACAGGCGTGAGCCACTGCACCTGGCCTGATGTTTAACTTTCAAATTACGTTTTGGATATGTTATTAATGTATGTTTCAAAATTGGCTGGGCACAGTGGCTCATGCCTGTAATCCCAGCACTTTGGGAGGTGAAGGCAAGAGGATCCTTGAGCTCAGGAGTTTGAAATCAGACTGGGCAACATAGGAATCTCTTCTCTACAAAAATAAAAAATTTAGCCAAGCATGTTGGCATGCACCTGTGGTCCCAGCTACTCTGAAGGCTAAGGCAGGAGGATTGCCTGAGCCCAGGAGGTCAACGCTGAGCCACGGTCATGCCACTGCACTCCAGCGTGGGCGACAGAGCAAGATCCTGTCTCAAAAAAAAACAAAAACAAACAACAACAACAAAAAAAAAAACAAAAAAAAGAGGCATAGTGTGGTGGCTCATCCCTGTAATCCCAGCACTTTGGGAGGCTGAGGTGGGTGGATCGCCTGAGGTCAGGAGTTTGAGACCAGACTGGCCAACATGGTGAAAACCCATCTCTACTAAAATACGAAAAAAGTACCTGAGCAAGGTGGCGGGCACCTATAATCCCAGCTACTAGGGAGGCTGAGGCAGGGAATAGCTTGAACCTGGGAGATGGAGGTTGCAGTGAGCCGAGATCGCACCATTGCACTCTGGCCTGGGCAACAAGAGCAAAACTTAGTCTCAAAAACAAACAAACAAAAAAAACAAAATAAAACTGTATGAGATTCCTAAAATTCTGATTTGTCTTGGTCTAAGTCACAGTTATGGCTATTATGTTAGATTATTATAGTCCACAGAAATAACCAAATTTCCTTGTCAATTGGGTCTTTAACTATGACCATTTTAAATTGTTTCCACGGTTAATTACTTAATTCTGATGCATTTTCTGAAAGCTCTTTACGAGCAAGTAAAATCGTAGAGTGTTGTGTCTTCAAGGAGGTTCATGGAAAGAATATAAAGGACCCTGACAAGCACATCTTTTTTTAAAAAAAAGTCAGAGTCTCATTCTGTCACCCAGGCTGGAGTGCAATAGCATGATCTCGGCTCGTTGAAACCTCTGCTTCCTAAGTAGCTGGGACTACAGGCATGTGCCACCATGCCCAGCTAATTTTTGTATTTTTTTGTAAAGACAGGATTTTACCATTTTGCCCATGCTGGTCTTGAACTCCTGGACTCAAGTGATCTGCCCGCCTCAGACTCCCAAAGTGATGGGATTACAGGTGTGAGCTACCATGCCCGGCCATTGCCAGATTTTCATGCTAAATCAGCCAGTACTGAAATTGTTAGGATATGCAGTTTGAATGAACTCCATCGTCCAAGTCAGATTACCTGTGATAACCCAGTTTTTATTTATTTATTTATTTTGAGACAAGGTCTGGCTCTATCACCCAGGCTGGAGTGCAGTGGTGCAATCTCGTTTCACTGCAACCTCCTTCGTCACCCCTTCCCCACACCCCACCTAAGCCCCGCAAGTAGCTGGGACTATAGACGTGCACCACCACACCTGGCTGGTTTTTGTATTTTTTGTAGAGATAGGGTTTCACCATGTTACCCAGGCTGGTCTTGATCTGTGAGCTCAAAGGATCCGTCTGTCTCAGCCTCCCAAAGTGGTGGGATTACAGGTATGAGCCACCGCGCCAGGCCAACCCAGTTATTAAACAGTACTATTCACCTGAATTGGAAAAACAAAATTGGTATTGAAGAAGATATACATCCAATTTTAAGCATAAACTCATGGAGAGCCTGGACAGCTGCCTCATCCTTCCTGAATCCTTAAAGCTTCCACTCTTAAAAGCTCTGTACTCCATGACACATTATGGTAGAGATTAAACGATCCAAATAGAAAATGTGTGTGCACGTGTGTGTGTGTGTGTGTGTGTGTGTGTGTGACTGTTTTAAATTGCTAAAATGGTTTTTGACCAATGTTTGGTTTGTCAAATCCATAATCCTGGGGAAACAATAAAAACTTCAGGTATACTTCTGCTACCTGATTGGCCATTTGAACATTTATAGAAGGAGTTCATTCAATTGTCATTCGGAATGCATATTTTCTGGTTGTATAGAAGCTTTCCCATGAAAGAAGTCTGATGATATAACAGTAGCTAAAAGTTTATTAGGAAATGTGTTTTTTTCAGGGGGCATTCCTGGAGAAATCTCCAGTGATAAAGGTATCAGTTTCATTGAACAAATTGTAAAACAGTTAAATAAGAAACTACGGATAAAATAGTACTAGGCAAAGCTAAGTAAATCAACTGGATTGCCTTGGTCAAAGGTATCGCAGATTGATGACAATTAGATCCACTTTCAGCAGAGAACATAAGTTGACCCTTTATAAAACAGTCAGTGGAAGGCCTATGCCCCTAATAATAGAAACTCATGGCTAGGCACTGTGGCTCACGCCTGTAACCCCAGCACTTTGGGAGGCCGAGGCGGGTGGATCACCTGAGGTCAGGAGTTCCAAGCCAGTCTGGCTGACAGGGTGAAACCCCATCTCTACAAAAATACAAAAATTAGCCAGGCATGGTGGTGCATGCTTGCAATCCCAGCTGCTTGAGAGGCTGAGGCAGGAGAATCCCGTGAACCTGGGATGTGGAGGTTGCACTGAGCTGAGACTGAGCCACTGCACTCCAGCCTGGGTGACAGAGCGAGCTCTGTCACAAAAACAAACAAACAAACACACACACACACACAAAAAAAACAAAGCAAAACAAAACAAAAACTCATGTATCTTCTGCTCCTAAACTTTGATATGGCTAACTGTGGCTTTAATGCATTATGCCAAAGTGCATTTTCACCAGGTAAAGAAGGTTTTCATGATCCACTGACTGAGGACAATTAAATCCTTCATGATCTACAACATAGAGATTGGGTCTTCTAGAAACAACACACCTTGCCACCCACACTACAGCAAAACTTTAGGACCTTGAACCTTGGGTCTGTAATCTCACAACTCAGAAGGGCCCCTCCAGACTCTTGGAACTGTATATCTGTTGGAGACCTCAAGATAAAGCTAATCAGGGAAGTTTCTCCCCAGAAGCAGATGGAATTCTAGACGTGGAAAGCTTTCTCAAGATGACAGATCAAGACTTCTTTGCCATCATGAGACTCTTACCTCTCTTAATTTTTTCCTTGCTTATGCCTTTATGAAGACTAGAACTAGAAAAAGTCTTGTGTGGACCCATGGGGTATACTTTTATTTGTGGAGGATTTCACCGCTAACCTTAAGCATGAGCAACCTTACGCCTTGATGGATAGAGGATGAAGGGCCAAAGTGGGTGAGGAATTTTCATGGTACCTTTGTAGCTCCATAATCAGTCAGAAACAGAACATTGATCTATTTCTTTTCACCTACATTATAGGTTGAAGCAAACATTGCCAGGAGGCCTTCACCCTTCTGAATGGGCATAATTTGTTAGGTTGCTTTTTCCATGATTTGGGGTAAATGAGGCAATGATTAGAAATTTGTCCCTCATAATAGACTCTATAGCAGATTCTACTATAAACACTATGCTAAAGACTTCTTAAATTTTTTGCTAAAGTTGTGCTACATAATAGAACTGCTCTAGGCTACTTACTGGCTGAACAGAGAAGAATCTCTGCAGTTGCTGACTACATATATATACATATATATACAGAGAGAGAGAGATAGAGGGTCTCACTATGTTACCCAAGCTGGTTTCGAACTCCTGGGCTCAAACAATCCTCTTGCCTGGGCCTCCCAAAGTGCTGGGTTATAGGTGTGAGCCACCATGCCCAGCCAGTTGCTGATACTTCTTGTTGCACATGGATGTATACATCAGGTACTATAGAGATTCATTTGCAGGGGATTAACAAACTGGCTGCTTGGTTGAAACTCGTAGACCCTTTATCGAGCTTATTCTTTAATCTATTTAATTTTAGTTGGTTCAGTTCATGGGGACCCTGGCTAAGCAGCATACTTCAGACTCTTGGTATTGTCCTTCTGGTAGTCGTAATAGTCATCTCCCTACTGAACTATATCCTCTCAAAAATTGTAAATGTTTACATGCAGCCATCCACAGAATGTCAAATGGTCTCTCTTCAACTGGGATGACAGAATCTCAAAGAAATACACAACCATGAGGACACTATAACCTATGAAAGACATGTTGAGACCAGAAACCCAAAACGATCATAACTGAGAGTAGCAATTAGCGAAGTTTTGGTCACACTCTCACTTAAATGACAACATGACCAAAAGGGGAGAATTGTTCAACAAAATTATGGGAGGCCATTGTTTTGGATTGAACTCATGCACTAGGCCCCAGCAGACTATATTGGATCTAACCAAATGGAGTCACTCATGCTAAATGCAACAGAATCAAACTAAAACTTTAAGGAAGCATATGGATCCCCAAAGAGACCAGATTTTTTTTCTCCAGAAAAGAAGGGATTATAGTATGATAAGGAAGTCCTCTCTGCTCTAACCTTTACAAAAAGGGAATCTAAATTCCTCCTTCCCACCTTATAAAACACACTGTTCCACTATTTCTCAGTGGGATTTGAAACCAAGTAAGTCTCTTTGCTATGGTGACAAAGTGACAGCAATACATAAAGTTTGGTCAACCTCTTCATTTTAGGAGGTTGACAAAAAGGGAGAAATTGTTCAATTAAGTTCAACCTAAAGCTGCCTGCTTACATATTTTAAGTTTAGTCTGTATACATATTAAACTGCAACCTAACTGGATGTGTAAACAGACAGTACCAATCACTGAGTTTTAGCAAATCACAGGTGGTCAACTGTTCAAACCATGTTCAAATAAAACAAACACCAATCTGTAACCAATACGGCTATTTCTATACCTCACTTCCATTTCCCTTTTAAATTTTATTTATTTATTTATTTATTTATTTATTTATTTATTTATTTTGAGACGGAATCTTACTCTGTCGTCCAGGCTGGAGTGCAGTGGTGCAATCTTGGCTCACTGCAACCGCCACCTCCCAGGTTCAAGAGATTCTCCTGCCTTGGCCTCCTGAGTAGCTGGGATTACAGATGTGCGCCACCACGCCCAGCTAATTTTTGTATTTCTACTAGAGAAGGGGTTTCACCATTTAGCCAGCCTGGTCTCAAACTCCTGACCTCAAGTGATCCACCCGCCTTGGCCTCCCAAAGTGCTGGGATTACAGGCGTAAGCCACCATGCCCGGCCTGACTTCCATTTTCTGTATGTCATTTTCCTTTTTTTGTTTTTGTTTTGTTTTTTGTTTTGTTCTGTTTTGTTTGAGACAAAGTCCTGCTCTATCATCCTCCAGACTGGAGTGCAGTGGGATGATCATGGCTCACTGCAACCACCACCTCCTGGCCTCGAGTCATCCTCCCACCTCACCCTCCTGAGTAGCCAGAACTATAGGTGCACACCACCACGCCCGGCTAATTTTTGTATTTTTTTGTAAAGACAGGGTTTCAACATATTGCCCAAGCTGGTCTTGAACTCCTGGGCTCAAATGATCCGCTTTCCTTGGCCTGCCAAAGTGCTGGGATTAGAGGCGTGAGTCACCACACCCGGCCCATTTTCCTTTTCCTGTCCATAAATTCCTCTCTGACCACATGGCAGCACCAGAATCCCTCTGGTTCAGGGAGTTACCGGATTCATGAATCATTCTTTGCTCAGTTAAACTGTGTTAACTTTAATATGTCTAAAATTTTTCTGGCTGGGCATGGTGGCTCATGCCTGTAATCCCAGGCGGGTGGATCACCTGAGGTCAGGAGTTCAAGACCAGCCTGGCCAACACGGTGAAACCCTGTCTCTACTAAAAATACAAAAATCAGCTGGATATGGTGGCGGTGCCTGTAATTCCAGCTACTTAGGAGGCTGAGGCAAGAGAATCGCTTGAACCCGGGAGGTGGAGGTTGCAGTGACCCGAGATCGCACCACTCCACTTCAGCCTGGGCGACAGAGGGAGACTCTGTCTCAAAAAAATAAATAAAATTTTATTTTAACATGTGTAAGAGGCTGGGCACGGTGGCTTATGCCTATAATCCCAGCACTTTGGGAGGCCAAGGCAAGTGGATCACCTGAGGTCAGGAGTTTGAGACCAGCCTGACCAGCATGGAGAAACCCCGTCTCTACTAAAAAATACAAAAATTAGCCGGGCATGGTGGCAGGCGCCTGTAATCCCAGCTACTCAGGAGGGTGAGGCAAGAGAATCGCTTGAACCCAGGAGGAGGAGGTTGCAGTGAGCTGAGATCGTGCCATTGCACTCCAGCCTGGGCAACAAAGCAAGACTCCATCTCAAAAAAAAACACAAAAAACAAAACGTGTAAGAGGAAAGGTCTCATACTTACTAATATAAAGGAATTGAGAACCAAATGCTCTGTTCACCTGTCCTGCTGCTCTGGAGATGTCACCTCTCCCCTACTGCTTTTGAGGCCCAGGTTTTCAGTTATTCCCAGTCTTCTTTGTCCTGTTGTCCTTGCCTTCCCTCAAGCACTCATGACCAAAGAATAAGTAGGCCAAATAGATAACGTTCTTTAAAAAGAGTACAGACTTCCTGCCCTATTCATCTCCACTTTCCAAATACCTTTTGGCTTCAGTTTATCTCATTTTTGCAGCTTTACGACCGAACGAAAACTGTGCATGAAGGAGCAGGCAGGTTCTCACTTTGTGAAGCGTCTCCTTGTGCCTCGAGCTGGGGGAAGGGCTAGAATTGCAGTAACAACAAGAGCACCCAAGAAATCGGTCTCAGTTTCCTTCCCCATTTTCAGAGGACTGTGGAGATCTCAAACAAAGCCAGCTAGGTACAGATTTCTTTAGAGCTTTGGGTTCTTTCCTGTACCAAACATTTTAAATTGTCATGTAAATTATAAATTTGTCAGCTTTATCCTTTATGGCTTTTGGCTTTTCAGTCTTGCTTGGAAAGAAGTTTCCTAATCCCAAGACTTTTTTTTTTTTTTTTTAAGTTCTTCTTTATTTATTTCTGGTACTTTCATGTTGTTTAACTCCTCAATCCATTTGAAATTTATTCTGGGGCTCTCCCCCAAATTAATGGGTTAATTAATCCCTCTAATAGCATTTCTCCACTTCTTTGAAATGCCCTCTTTAAGAAGTAAAATATTCTTCTATTCCCATAGTTGTTTCTGAATTGGATTCTGTTCCATTGATTTATTCCACAGATTCAGAGTCAGCACCACATTGTTTTTATTCTTATAGCTTCAAGGTATCTTTTGATATCTAAAAGGACATCCTCTTGTTTTTCTTATTTTCCCAATTTTTCTTGGTTGTTTTATACTTCAGTTTTGCAACCTAGAGCAAGTTATATAAGTCTGCGTCTATTTTCTCACCTGAAAAGGTTATGATTGTGGGCTCTGCAGCCATATTGTCTGGGTACCAGTAAGGGTCCACCCAGGGAAGCAGAGTCTTCTAGGTCTCTCTGGCAGAAGGAATTTAATACAGGGAATTGGCGGCACTGGAAATGGAAGGACTGAGAAGTCTAATGGAAGCACAAGAAGCAGCTACTATACAGGGAGTTACATAGGAGGAGGTAGTGCTGCTAGAGCCCAGAGTGGGGGCCATCTGGTGGGATCTGAAACCTCATGGAGGCTGCCTGATGGGAGCTAAGATCATGGAGGGAGGGCTTGTAGAGAGCCACCTAAGGACATAACTGTTGCCAGAGACACTACAGGAAGAAGAGAAAGAGAGACAGATACCCTGGCTTCTCTCCACCTCTCCCCTCTCTCCCAGCTTTCCATTGGCTGAACCAACCTGGAAGCCAGAGAGCAAGGGAGCCTGGGAAACGTAGTTCTCTGTGATATAGCACAAAGGCTCTGAAAGGCAGAGAATTACTCGGAGGGGAAAAGGCAGTTGACCACAGCCGTTTATTAGTTGTGTGACCTTGAGGAAGTTAGGTAACCTCAGTTGCCTTAGTTTCCTCCTCCAAAAAGTGGAGATGAATACTAATAGTACTTTCCTCACAAGGCCACTGTGAGGATTAAATGCATTAGTATGTGTTACGTATTTTGTATTATTTAACTTAATAAGTGTTATTTATTATTATTGTATGAAATGAAGATAGCAATACCTATCTTGCAGAGTACTATAAAATGTTTGCAGGCCAGGCGTGGTGGCTCATGCCTGTAGTCCCAACACTTTGTGAGGTAAGACAGGAGGATCACTTGAGGCCAGGAGTTTAAGACTAGCCTGGACAACACAGTGAGAGCCAGTCCCTACAAAAAAATTTAAAACTGGGGTAAGGGGGAGGGTTTCAGATTTTAAAAAATTGAAAATTAGCCTTGGCCGGGCATGGTGGCTCACGCCTCCCAGCTACCTGGGAGGCCGAGGCAGGCCAATCACCTGAGGTCGGGAGTTCGAGACCAGCCTGACCAACATGGAGAAACCTCATCTCTACTAAAACTACAAAATTAGCTGGGCATGGTGGTGTATGCCTGTAATCTCAGCTACTTGGGAGGCTGAGGCAGGAGAATCACTTGAACCCGGCAGGCAGAAGTTGCAGTGAGCTGAGATCGTGCCATTGCACTCCAGCCTGGGCAACAAGAGCAAAACCCCATTTCAAAAAAAAAAAAAAATTAACCATAATTAACCATGCGTGGTGATGCATGCCTGTAGTCCTAGTTACTCAGGAGGCTGAGATGGGAGGATCACTTGGGCCTAGGAGTTCGAGGCTGCTGTGAGCCCTGATTGCACCACTGCACTCCATCGTGGGTGCCCAAAAAGAAAGGTTTGCACCATGTTGTGCACATACTACTGGGTACTTCATCAATGTTAGTCCCCCTTGTAGCCCAGTGCGCTCACTAATGTCTGTAGCTGATAATAACAATGGCCTTGACCTGGGGAGGAAGCAGCCTCCCCAGAGTAGGGAGGGACATTCTTCTTGCACTACCAGAGATCTAGGAGGACTCTGGAGAGCTGGGACTTCAGTAGTCCAGGCAGTGCACACCCCTACATCAGCCAATATGAACACACAAAGAGATGCGTTTGGAGTAACATCTTCATTCTTTTCTGGAGTTTCTCTTCTTGATCCCATGGTGTCCCTTCTTTGATTTTAGCCTGATTTTTTTTTTTTTTCGCTCATGCTGATAATTGTCTGTTTTTGCACTCACATACATGCTGCCAAGTTCATGAGCATACAACTTCCTGTGTGCATTAAATACTTTACCACTTATTGCCCCAACTGATCCTCCCAACAAGCCCCCTGATGCAGCCAGGGAAGCTTCACTATCCCCATTGAACAGTAACAGAAGCCAAGACTTTGAGGGGACAGGTGTCTGACCCAAAGGCCCACAGGGAGTAGGCTGAGTAGTCAGGACTTGGGACGAGGCCTTCTCACTCTAGCTCAGGACTCTTTCTGCTAATATCCCAGGCTGCTTCCACAAGCGTGTGTGAGTTAATGCACACACACACACACTCACACTAATACACCCACCCCTAAACACACACATAATAGCTTCAATATCTCCGAAGGAAGGGTTCATGCCTTATCAATTTCCTGCTACAGATAAAGTACCTGGCAGCTGAAATATAATAAATGATTGCGGAATTGAGTTGACGTTGACTGCTACACTGGACCCCCTTGGGGGACTAACAGGGAGCACACAGATGAGGACCACAGCCAGAGCCAGAGCTAGAGCCAGAGCCAGAGTCCAAGTCCATCTTAAGAGAACTCAGAGAAGACTTTGGCCCTTGCTTCTGGCTCCGTCCATGCCCTTCGTAGCACCCACGGAGCAGAGGGGCCTGGTCACAAGGAGAGGCTGAGATGCCCAGGGAAATGGATCTGGCCACCTGAGCTGAGACTTCTCTGAAGGTGAGTCTTAACTGACCCCGCCCTAGTAGTGGTGAATCGCGTGCCCTGCCCTGTTCTCTGCTGCCCCTGAGCAGTGTCTGAACCAGGGGCACCTTTTAACACCACAGATTCTGCCGCAGGGCGTGGAACACCTTCTTCTAGAGGGGCGTGTGAGAACTCTGGCAGGCAGGAGCTTGCTCTGAAACTACTGTGCTAGTCAACCAATTGCCTCAGCTGGCCACCCAGGGCCTGGCATCCACACTGGTCCCTGGCAGGCCGTTCTGCACAGAGGTTTTCACACATATGGGCACAGAGCACTGGCAGGAAGTACGGGACATTAGAAATTAGAAGCCCAAGCTAATAACACAGATCACTATCAGGGCTTCACTTTTTGCCAGCCACTTCTACGTAAATATATCTGGTTCTACCCTTCACTCAGCCAAGGCATGGGCACTACTGGCCTCTGACTCAGCTCTCTTCACTGGCCTCAGCTGTTAAACTTGCTGCCTTCTGATATTTTGCAGATGCTAAGCACTCAACTGGTTTGTTGTGGCTTTGCATCTGTGCTCTTTCTCATAATCCTTAGATGGGAGGCCACTGTGTCCTCTGGGTCTGCAGGACTTCTGGGGCAAGGGCGCGGGGCAGGCCCAGCACAGGTGTCCAGGGAGCTGCCCACACTGCCGCTGTGTGCTCTTGGGAGTCCTGCTGGCTGTTCCATTCTCCTCTCTGCCCACAGAGCTCACAGTGCCCTTGCGAGTAAGCAGGAGAAGGCAGAGTCATGAATTAGCAACTGGAAAGGATAAATGCCAAAGGCCTTGCTATGAAATCCAGGACCCTGCACCAGCTGCCCCGAGGTCCCTCTGGCTCATTTCCTCCTCTTCTCTCCCCACGTCACTCCTCATTTTTCCTGGAACATGCCAGGCCCACTCCTGCCCCAGGGCCTTTGCATCACATGCCATCCAGATAACCTGGTGCTCCCTTCCGGATTCCTGCTTAGCTTTTTGTTTTAATGTCTTTTTCCTTTTTATTTTTTTGAATCATGGTCTTGCTTTGTCACCCAAGCTAGGCTGCAGTGGTGTGATCATGGCTCACTGTGGCTTTGAATTCCTGACCTCAAGTGATCCTCCAGCCTTGGCCTACCAAAAGCTGGGATCACAGGCATATGCCACGGTGCCCAGCCCTAATGTTACTTACTCATTGAGGCCTTCCTTAGCTGCTGTCTCTACAGTTGCAAGCCCCCACCCCTCCCCAACCACCACCATCTGCTTTTTCCTTGGTACCTCTCACCGTCTATCTTATCTTGTTAACGGCTGGTCTCCCCACTTCAGTGTTTTCATCTGTTTGCCTGTTGCTGCATCACCAGCACTGCAACAGTGCCTGACACACAGCATGTGCTCAGTGATAACTGTTAGATGCATGAATGAGTGGGGCTGGACTGTGAGCTGATGAGGTTCTTGCCATGGCTACCTCCGGGCAGCCATGTGGTTTGGCCCAGTTCCACTCCCTTCTGGGCCTGACTCAATTCATCTGGGTAATGAGGAGGGCACAGGAGCTGCTGCGTAAGCTGCCCTGCAGCAGTAATAATTGATGAGTCCAGGCAGTATCCACTTACCACGCCAAAGAGGTCCAAGCAGCAGGCAACAGGGGAAGGGAGGCAGGAAGCAGCTGCCAGGATGACTAATTGGGATCTCATGTCATTGGCTCCACGTGCCAATCCTTACAGACCTCAGCAAAGCTCAGGACTATTAGCTCCTGAGACTCACGCAGTCTCCTGGTCTGACCTGTCCCTCAGCGACACTCGAAAAATAACTCAGCCAGGCGTGATGGCACACGTCTCTATTTCCAGTTACTTGGGAGGCTGAGGTGGGAAGATCACTGCAGGTTGAGGCTGCAGTGAGCCCTGATCACTCCGCTGCATTCCAGCCTGGGCAACAGAGCAAGATTCTGACTCAAAAAAAAAAAGAAAAGAAAAAAGAAAAAGAAAAAATAACTAATAACTTCATCTTACAGTGGTGACACGGAGGCCTAGAGCAGGAATACAGAGATGTGCCAAACTTTGTACAGAAATTTTGCAAAACTAGATTCAGCTCTCATTCCGCAAATACCAGGACCCCTCCTGCACCAGGCACTGTTCTAGGCAAGAACAGAGCAATGAAGAGGGGAAGCTCCTCACCTGACTGTGTTTCCTCATGAGGGCTGAAGCGCCTGCTTTCCCTTCCACCTCCTGCTCTCCAGCCTCTTAAGTCCTCTCACTCTGGGGTCAATCTAATTGGATAGAACCCTTTCATCTCAAAACCAAAACAACAGTGACCCATGCACACCCCTAGTAGACCAATGGGACTGTAGCACTGATTTCACCATATGCGCCTCCTGCATCCCAGGGACGTCAACTCTGCACTTCAGTCCAGCTTTCAGGAAACTCCAAATCTCTCCCCCATCCCCACCACCTTCCTGTCTATGGTCCCACTGTGAGCCGATAGAGTTCTCACCACGGCTGACACCAGGCAGCCATGTGGTTGTGGCCAGTCCCACTCCCTTCTGGGCCTGATTCAGTTCATCTGGCTAATGAGGAGGGCACATGAGCCTTCTGTGCCTGTTGGGCCTGCTGCCTCAGTGACCACCGCCAATTGTGTGTTCCCCTTATTCAGCACCTTCATACCTTCTTTTGGTTTTGCCCATCTGAGCTGAATCAATTCCTCCATCTTCACAGGGAGGTAGCCTTCTCTCAGTCCCCAAACCCTTGATAAGGGAACGCACCACCACCTCGCAGGCCTGCCTGACTTGAGTGCAACACAGTTCTCCACCTAATTATTTGTTGTCCCGGATTGCTTCATGTATGTATGTCTGATCTCTCCATAAGACTGTAAACTTACTGAGGGCAGAGACGACTCTTACCTTTCCATATCCTACACGCTTTAGCCTGGTGCCTACCCACCGGGCAATCGATCAGTGATGAGTTTACCTGGATTTACTAATTTGTGATAATTACAAAGAATACATTTGGGAAAATGTGTATTTGTTTACAGATGTTAAAAGGAAAATGTAAAATACAAGATTGTATGTACAGCTTGATAATCACAGTGTCAATTACTTGTTCATATGGGTAAAACTGGAAGGCAATTGATAAAAAAAAAGAGTGGTGTGAGGGCTGTTAGATTATCAGAGATTTGTTTAAATAATCTGTGAATATTGTTACTGCACTGTTTATGCATTTAAAAAGTCTTTTTTTTTTTTAATCCTAACCAGTAGACCACCAGGGATAAAATGATTTTTAAAAACACATAGAGGGCTTTAAGAGTCATTGAAACATCCCACTCTTGGATGTAAGCTCATTAAGTCTTTCTTAGTCAGCGACTACTAGGGAATGGGAACAGGGTGGGTGGGGGGCTTGGCAGTCTTTTAGAGACTTTACTCACGGAATATTTATACACAAATAGCTGAGCAAAGGAGGAAAAATACTCAAAGTTGATTTTTTTGCCTGCAAACGTTAATTCCATGGGGAAAGGACAGAAAGATAAACAGTTTAAAATAACCAAATGAAATCATGTGAGCTTGTAAAGATTTTTTTCTCTCTCTCTCAAGAAGGATGGGATGTCCATGAAGTCTCCTGGAGCTTCCCGGATTTTTTGTGCTCTGAAGCTCCAGCAGTAGGGAGTGGGGCTGAGAGAGGGAGATGGGTGGTATGCCCATCCCTCCAGGCAAGGACTGCCCTGGCACAGCTTTCCTCTTGATTCCCTGACCACTCTTTACATGTTTATTTTATGTCTATCAGACTATGGGCTCTCACAGATGAAGACCATACTCTTCCTGCAAAATGCTCGGTCCCACAGCACATGTAATATCTAAGAGGAACCTGAGAGGTCACTGGTCTAATCCCCTCAACAGACAAAAGAGGACCAGACTCAGAGAGAGAGGCACGTGCCATAGCGACACAGCCGGTTTCTTTGGAGGTCTGGTCTCAGAGAACTCTGGACTGCTCAAGCCTGTCCTTGACAGTGGCACTGCTCAGCCTGGACATTTAGAGTGTCCTTCTGATACAAGTGTATTGAGTCTCTACCCCTGGGCTAGAAAGATGGCAAAACAAGGATGAGAAAAGGCCAAAAAACCAAGCTCCCTAACATTAAGGATATTATAATTCATAGGGAAAGATAGGGCACGTTCACAGACAACTAGAATACAAAGCAGAAAGTGAGGATGAGTTGCAAGAGGCACACACCTAGTCGGGAAAGAGCCCGCTGGGGAAATGGACCGAAAAACACTCCACTGGCATTAAGCCAGCCCTTGAATGGGGATCAAAATAATGCAAATGAGGTCAGAGGCACTGAATCAGTTCATTTATTTAACAAATACTGACTACCATGTGCCAAACAAGGATCTAGGTACTCAGGAAACACATCTCTACTAGCCTCATGGAGCTTACATTCAAACAAGGGTAGGGGACAGACAGTAAACAAAATATATAAGTAAAAGTAGGTTAGATGGGCTGGTGGGAATATAAAATGGTGCCGCCATCGTGGAAAACAGTATGGTGGTTCCTCAAAAAATTAAACATAAAATTACCACTTGATCCACCAAGTCCACTTCTGGGTATATACACAAAAGAATTGGCCGGGTGCAGTGGCTCATACCTGTAATCCCAGCACTTTGGGAGGCCGATGCAGGCAGATCAGGAGGTCAGGAGTTCAAGACCAGCCTGACCAACATGGTGAAACCCCATCTCTACTAAAAATACAAAAATTAGCCAGGCGTGGTGGCGCACACCTGTAGTCCCAGCTACTCGGGAAGCTGAGGCAGGAGAATCGCTTGAACCTGGGAGGCAGAGGTTGCAGTGGGCCGAGATCTTACCCCGGCACTCCAGCCGGGGCAACAGAGAGAGATTCCATCTCAAAAAAAAAAAAGAATTGAAAGTAGATACTCATGTTCATAGCAGCATTATTGCATTATTCACAATAGCCACAAAGTGGAAGCAACTCAAATGTCCTTTGACAGATGAATGGATAAACAAACTATGGCATATACAGACCGTGCAATATTATTCAGTCTTTTTTTTTTTTTTTTTTTTTTTGAGATGGAGTTTTGCTCTTGTTGCCCAGGCTGGAGTGCAATGGTGCAATCTCGGCTCACTGCAACCTCCGGCTCCCAGGTTCAAGCGATTCTCGTGCCTCCAAAGTAGCTGGGATTACAGGCATGCACCACCACGCCCAGCTAATTTTGTATTTTTAGTAGAGGTGGGGTTTCACCATGTTAGCCAGGGTGGTTCAAACTCCTGACCTCAGGTGATCCACCCGCCTCGGCCTCCCAAAGTGCTGAGATTACAGGCGTGAGCCACCACGCCTGGCTAGTCAGTCTTAAAAAGGAACAGAATTCCAGCTGGACACGGTGGCTCATGCCTGTAATCCCAGCACTTTGGGAGGCTGAGGCACGTGGATCACCTGAGGTCAGGAGTTCAAGACCAGCCTGATCAACATGGTGAAACCCTGTCTCTACCAAAAATACAAAAATTAGCCACGCGTGGTGGCATGCACCTGTAGTCCCAGCTACTCAGGAGGCTGAGACAGGACAATTGCTTGAACCTGGGAGGCAGAGGTTGCAGTGAGCCGAGATTGCACTGCTGCATTCCAGAATGGGTGACGGAGTGAGACTCCGCCTTAAAAAAAAAAAAAAAAGGAACAACATTCTGACACAAGCTACCACATGGATAAACCCTCAAAGACACTGTGCTAAGTGAAATAAACCAGACATAAAAGGACAAAGATCGGATGGGCTCAGTGGCTGGCCGGACGCAGTGGCTCATGCCTGTAATCCCAGCACTTTGGGAGGCTGAGACAGGTGGATCGCCTGAGGTCAGGAGTTCGAGACCAGCCTGGCTAACATGGTGAAAACTCGTCTCTACAAAAATTAGCAAGGTGTGGTGGCAGGTGCCTGTGATCCCAGCTACTTGGGAGGCTGAGGCAGGAGAATCGTTTGAACCCAAGATTGCACCACTGCACTCCAACCTGGGCAACAGAGCAAGACTCCAACACAAAAAAAAAAAAGAGAGAGAGAGAAAGATTGTAGGATTACAGTTACATGAGGCACCTAGTGTAGTCAAATTCATAGAGACAGAAAGTACAATGGTGGTTACCAAGGGCTGGAGGGAGTGGGGAATGGGGAGGCAGTGTTCAAAGGGTACAGAGCTTCAACAGTTGAGGAAGATGCAAAAGGTCTGGAGATGGATTGTGGTGATGGTTACACAACAATGTGAACATAATTAATGCCACTGAACTGAACACTTACAAACTATTAAAATGGTAATTTTTCTGTGGTGTGTATTTTACCACAGTGAAATAAGTAAATAAGTAAATAAAATAATAGGGAAGGGAGTAGGTTAGATGGTTTAAGTGTTATGGGAAAAAAATGAATAAATCAGGGAAGAGGGATGGGGTACCGGAGTGAAGCATCAATTTTAAACAGAGCAGCCAGGGTGGCCAGGGAAAGTCTCACTGAGAAAGCAGCATTATGAGTAAAGACCTGAAGGAGGTGAGGGAGTGAGCCATACTGCAATCTGGGGGAAGAGTGGTCCAAACAGAGGAATCAGCAAGTGCAAAGTTCCTGAGGCAGGAATGGCAATGGGGCCACTGTCCTAGAGCCATTTTCTTTTCTTTATTTTATTTATTTATTTATTTATTTATTTATTTATTTATTTATTTTGAGATGGAGTCTCACACTGTAGCCCAGGCTGGAGTGCAGTAGCCCGATCTCGGCTCACTGCAAGCTCCGCCTCCCGGGTTCACCCCATTCTCCTGCCTCAGCCTCCGAAGCAGCTGGGACTACAGGCGCCCGCCACCACGCTTGGCTAATTTTTTTTTTTCTTTTTAGTAGAGACAGGGTTTCACCGTGTTAGCCAGGATGGTCTCTATCTCCTGAACTTGCGATCCACCCGCCTCAGCTTCCCAGAGTGCTGGGATTACAGGCGTGAGCCACCGCACCCAGCCATTTTATTTTATTTTATTTTATTTTTTAGATGGAGTCTTGCTCTATCTCCAGGCTAGAGTGCAGTGGTGTGATCTCAGCTCACTGCAACCTCTGCCTCCCGGGTTCAAGCGACTCTCCTGCCTCAGCCTCCCGAGTAGCTGGGATTACAAGCATGTGCCACCACGCCTGGCTAATTTTGTTTTAGTAGAGAAACCCCCTCTAGGTTGGTCAGGCTGGTCTCGAACTCCTGACCTCAGGTGATCCACCCACCTCGGCCTCCCAAAGTGCTGGGATTACAGGCGTGAGCCACCGTGCCCAACCAACTCTGTGCCTCTTTGACCAATTCCAGTGGTACCAGGGAAACTGCTTATGAGTGAAATTTAGAAAAACCTCCCCCAGCAGTGGGGGAAAATGCACAGTGCATAGGGCTTTATTTGGGTGGAGAGTTGGGGGAGTTAATTTATTAACCTTGTAGTGAAGTCACCTTAGATTCTAGTGGTTATGCTTCTCTCAGGAATATGATCATTCAGACCATAAGAGCTGGATGTGACCATGGTTTCATTTCTCTGGAAATGATTCTGCCAGAACAGGAACTGACAATTTTTTCTCTGTGACCTCTGGGTGAGTTCATGTTCCATGAGAACATTGGGCTTTGCGTTTCTCATTACACTGCTCTCACAGCTCTTGGGTTTGGAAGAGGTCACTCATCAAACTTTTTATGACTTTAGCCCTCAGAGAACCAAGGATAAAGGTGAATAAAGAACGCATCCAAGGTAGAAAGCTCCAACACCCCGAGATGTTTACTTTCTATAAAACCTGGAGTCTCATGCCAGAGGGATTACAAAAAAATAAAGCCAGGGTAGCCAAGTGCAAACTGTAGAGTTATCAACAGGGCTGTGAGATGAAGTCTTTTGTTCAAGGTCCTTTAATTGCCAGATGCAAAAGATAGTAAAATAGATTCTTTTATTCTTGAAACTGCCAGCCTCGTGGCTAATGCCCACTACAGCTGCATTAAAGGCTCTGAGGATCTCTGCCAAGATGTGATGATGGCCAAGAACCAGTGATGATTTCAGGGGACCTTTCTCAACCTGCCAGCCCTGCCATCTTGGCCTAGCCCACAGGCCACTGCCTGACTCAGTCTGATTTATAGCTCCCATGGGATTGCTGTCAAAAAAAGGATCCTATGGGATTCTTCCATAGAGGCTAATACTCACAGAACGCTTTAGAAAATGAGCTTAAAGTTTAATGTTGAGGGATGTTGTGGGCCTAAGGGTGGTCCTGGAGGGACCTTCTCTGAAATTCTGTGCTAGGAGCTAGGACTTAATGTGTCTCAGGCACACTGTTATGGAAACAGCATAGGATCAAGGGACAAGAAGTCCGATATCAGTTTTTTTTTTCAGCTTTATTTCAGTATAACTGGCAAATAACAACTGTACATATTTAAGGTGTACAACTTAATGGTTGGTTTTTTTTGGGGGGGTGGGGGTGTTTTGTTTTTTTTTTTTCTTTTATTTTGTTTTGAGACGGAGTTTTGCTCTTGTTGTCCAGGCTGGAGTGCAATGGCACGATCTTGGCTCACTGTAACCTCTGCCTCCCGGATTCCAGCAATTCTCGTGCCTCAGCCTCCCAAAGAGCTGGGATTACAGGCGCCTGCCACCACATCCGGCTAATTTTTGTATTTGTAGTAGAGATGGGGTTTCACCACATTGGCCAGGCTGGTCTCAAACTCCTGACCTCAGGTGATCCACCCGCCTCAACCTCCCAAAGTGCTGGGATTACAGGCATAAGCCATGGTGCCCAGCCCCTGTTTTTTGTTTTTTTAGAGGCAGGGCCTCTTTCTGCTGCCCAGGCTGACTGCAGTGGCACAATCTCGGCTACACTGCAACCTCCACCTCCCAGGCTCAAGTGATCCTCCTGCCTCAGCCTCCCAAGTAGCTGGGACTATAGGTGAATGCCCCACACCTGGCTATTTTTTGATTTTTTGTAGAGATGAGGTCTCACTATCTTGCCCAGGCTGGTCTCGAACTCCTAGGCTCAAGTGATCCTCCCACCTCAGCCTTGAAAAGTGCTGGGATTAGGCTGGGTGCGGTGGCTCACGCTTGTAATCCCAGCACTTTGGGAGGCCGAGGCGGGCGGATCACGAGGTCAGGAGATCGAGACCACGGTGAAACCCCGTCTCTACTAAAAATACAAAAAATTAGCCGGGCGTGGTGGCGGGCGCCTGTAGTCCCAGCTACTCGGAAAGGCTGAGGCAGGAGAATGGCGTGAACCCGGGAGGCGGAGCTTGCAGTGAGCCGACATCGCGCCACTGCACTCTAACCTGGGTGACAGAGCAAGACTCCATCTCAAAAAAAAAAAAGAAAAGTGCTGGGATTACAGGCATCAGCCATCATGCTGATCCAACTTAATGTTTTGATATAGGTATACATTATGAAACAATCACCACAATCAAGACCATTAACATATTCATCACCTCACATAACTATCTATTCATTATTATCATATTATTATTATTATTTTGAGACCGAGTCTTCCTCTGTCACCCATGCTGGAGTGCAGTAGCGTGATCTTGGCTCACTGCAGCCTCTACCCCCAGGTTCAAGTGATTCTTGTGCCTCAGCCTCCCAAGTAGCTGGGACTACAGGCATGTGCCACCATGCCTGACTAATTTTTGTATTTTTAGTAGAGTCGAGCTTTTGCTATGTTGCCCAGGCTGGTCTTGAACACCTGGCCTCAAGTGATCCACCCGCCTCGATCTCTCAAATTGTTGAGATTACAGGCATGAGCCACCATGCCTGACCTATTATTTTTTATTTTGTTTTGTTTTGTTTTGTTAGAGTCTCACTCTGTCGCCCAGGATGGGGTAAAGTGGTACGATCTCAGCTCACTGTAACCTCTCCCTCCTGGGTTCAAGTGATTCTCCAGCCTCGGTTTCCCAAGTAGCTGGGACTACAGGCGTGCACCACCATGCCCAGCTAATTTTTGTATTTTTTAGTAGAGACAGGGTTTCACTATACATTGGCCAGGCTGGTCTCGAACTCCTGACCTCAGGTGATCCACCTTCCTCAGCCTCCCGAAGTGCTAGGATTACAGGCATGAGCCACCACACCCGGCCCTACTATTATTTTTTTTAAAGGAAGTCTGAGGTTTACTCATGGATTCACCTCTGTGCTGGATAACTTCTGTTGCCTAGTCCACTGGGGAGCCACTCCCTACTCTCTCTCTTCAGTGCCCAGGAGGCTGACCTGTGTAGAAAACCTCAGCAGGCTCCCTCGCCCTCTGGCTTCCAATAAGGCCAGCGAGGGTATCCTTTAGGGGATCAGAAGGAGGGAGGACAGAGGGGTTGGGTGTTAATTATCCTGAGTTCTTAGACCTAGGAGGTCTCTGTGCATGACACTGCAGGCCTCTCCAGTTCTGGTGACCTGGCCCTCCTTCCTCCCTCCGTGGCAGGCCTATGTAGCTCCCCACAACACACTGTCCCTGTGGCTTCCCTGCACCCTGCCCCTACTTTTGTAAAGAGTTCCTTTATTAGGTTCTGCTGAAATTACCCAACTGGAGTGTGCCCTCTGTTTCTTGCCAAGACCCCGACCAATGCAGCCACCAATGAGTCCAGTGACCCTGGTCACACCACTTAGGCCCTGTGGCTTTGGTTTCTTCATCTTTATTTATTTTCAATTTTTTTATTTTTAAAAAATTTATTTTTATTTTTATTATTTTTGGGTTTTTTTGAGATGGAGTCTTGCTCTGTGACCCAGGCTGGAGTGCAGTGGCAAGATCTCGGCTCACTGCAACCTCCACCCTCCAGGTTCAAGTGACTCTCTGGCCTCAGCCTCCTGAGTAGCTGGGATTACAGGCATCTGCCACCACGCCCAGCTAATTTTTGTATTTTTAGTAGAGATGGGATTTCACCATTTAGGTCAGGCTGCTCTCGAACTCCTGACCTCAAGTGATCTGCCCACCTTGGCCTCCCAAAGTGCTGGGATTACAGGTGTGAGCCACCACGCCCAGCCTAAAATGCCAGTTCTTACACACTTGCTTCATGGGGCTTTCATAAGGATTATAATAGATATAAAGCACTAAACAAACATAATCTTATTTAAAAAAAAAAAGATAATGTGCTTTCTAAGTTTCACAATTCCAGAATGCCTAAAGATAACAAGTTGTCTTTTATATCAAGATGCTGCTGCCAATACGCAACTGCTCAAATATGAACTTTGAGCAGTTTTTCTAAAATTCACAATGGTTTTTATTGAGTACCCAAAAGGCTAAACTAGATTTCACCCTGATAAACATAATCATATTACATGACTCAATAATATTAAATCCTAAAATCTATCCCAAACTCAGGCAGATAAGACAGCTAAGATAAAAACATTTTTAATATTTTGCACCCAACAGGGTAGTAATGATTTGTATTTTATTAGAAAAACTCTAAATAAAGACATTAGCATATTTTTCATTTTAGAAAAACAAAAACAGCTTCGTTATCGCCATTGGCTACCAAGATATGGTACTGGAAAAAATATATTGCTAGATTTAAAAGATAGGTCCCCACTTTAAGTGCAAGTTTTGATGCATTCTGTGTGACCCTAAGCAAAGCATTTAATCCTTCTAATGTTTTTTTATCAGGTCTGTATTCAGGTGAGAGTCTCTCACTTAAATATGAGATCAAAGTGAAAGTCCTTTGTAACTGAAATTGGGCTATTTGTAATTGATCCCCCAAGGCTTCTTTAAATACTGTCATCTCTGATTATTCTTATCTGATTAAGATATGGAGAGGAGGCACTGAGGGCTGCCCTGATTTGAGATTCACAGGGGAATGGCCCTAAGTCTTTGAGGAAGACAGTGAGGGGACCAGGCAGAAGAAGGGCCAGAAGTCCCAACTGAATTGACCTAGCAATTTTTTTTTTTTTTAAGAACCGAGTCTCACTCTGTCGTCTAGACTGGAGTGCAGTGGCGAGATCTTGGCTCACTGCAACCTCCGCCTCTTGGGTTCAAGCGATTCTCCTGCCTCATCCTCCCGAGTAGCTGAGACTACTGGTGTGTGCTACCACACCCAGCTAATTTTTGTATTTTTTGTAGAGATGAGGTTTCATCATGAGCCAGGCTGGTCTCGAACTCCTGACCTCAGGTGATCCACCCACCTCGACCTCCCAAAGTGCTGGGATTATAGGCATGAGCCACTACACCCACCCTGACCTAGCAGTTAAGAGGTTTTAGCCATGCTATGTTGGCTACGGTCTAGACACAGAAGTGAGCTCAGGGGTGAGTAAGACAAAGGTCTTGCCTTCAAGGACTTTACTCTATAGCTAGGGAGCTCAGTGTAACATGAGGAAAATTAGTGCAGTTCACACAAAGAGCTTTTCAGGATGCAAGGGAGAGGCTGAGCCTCAAGTGGAGCCTGGGTCCGAGACGGGACATGGCACCTGTGCAGGGAGGAGGCTGGTTGTGGGGTGGGGCAAATGACCCTAGGAAGGTAGGACTGGGTGGGCTGCCCGGGTCTTCAAAGTCAAGCTTGATAAAGTTTGCATTCAATGCATTAAGAAATAGAAGACCACTGTGCATTTTTTAGCAAAACAATACCAAGGTAAGACCAGGCAAGGTTGCTCAGCCTGTAATCCCAGCACTTTGGGAGACTGGGGGCGGGGGGTGGGGGGAGGTGGTGGATCACCTGAGGTCAGGAGTTCGAGACCAGACTGGCCAACATGGTGAAACCCCATCTCTACTAAAAATGCAAAAATTAGCTGGGCTTGGTGGCGGGCGCCTGTAATCCCAGCTACTCGGGAGGCTGAGGCAGGAGAATTGCTTGAACCTGGGAGGTGGAGGTTGCAGTGAGCCGAGATCACGCCACTGCACTCCAGCCTGGGCGACAGAGCAAGATTCCATTTCAAAAAAAAAAACAATCCCAAGGTGAAAGTAGATTTTTAAGAAAATAGGTTTTGGCCCGGCATGGTGGCTCACGCCGATAATCCTAGCACTTTGGGAGGCCAACTTGAGCAGATCATCTGAGGTCAGGAGTTTGAGACCAGCCTGGCCAACATGATGAAACCCCATCTCCATCAAAAATACAAAAATTAGCTGGGTGTGGTGGTGTGGGCCTGTAGTCCCAGCTACTCAGGAGGGTGAGGCAGGAGAATCACTCGAAACCAGGAGACAGAGGTTGCAGTGGCCCGAAATAGTGCCACTGCACTCCAGCCTGGGCGACAAAGCCAGTCTCTGTCTACAAAAAAAAAAAAAAAGTGGGGGGGCGGTGTGGGGGTGGAATAGGTTTTGCAGAGATAGGCAGGATGAAGGGGCAGGAATGTAGGGGAAAAAAATAACACCAAGCAGATTTTTTGTCACTCCTTTAAAGACAACTAGATACTTGCGGTGTAGCCCATGAATTAGGATGGGTGGTTTTACTCCTCTCACAGAAAAGTCCTTCCCAGAATAATATTTGTTCTCCCTTTATCATATTTTTGTAAAACAAAGGTGTAAAATAGGCCGGGCGCGGTGGCTCACGCTTGTAATCCCAGCACTTTGGGAGGCCGAGGTGGGCGGATCACGAGGTCAGGAGATCGAGACCACGGTGAAACCCCGTCTCTACTAAAAATACAAAAAATTAGCCGGGCGTGGTGGCGGGCGCCTGTAGTCCCAGCTACTCGGAGAGGCTGAGGCAGGAGAATGGCGTGAACCCGGGAGGCGGAGCTTGCAGTGAGCCGAGATTGCGCCACTGCACTCCAGCCTGGGGGACAGAGCGAGACTCCGTCTCAAAAAAAAAAAAAAAAAAAAAAACACAAAGGTGTAAAATAAAGCAATACTCTTCCTTTAAACATCGTTTATCTACCCTTCAGAACAAGAAGCTTGTGCTATTGTGAGGTGAGTGTCATGGCACTACAGGTCCCAAATCACATGGGGACTCTGCTCAGCACCCTACAGATTCACAAGATTCCCACTCCTCACACTCCAGCTACAAAAAAATATATTGTATAGACATATACATGTGTGTGTATGTGCATTTTTTAAAAAGCATTCGTGCTTATGCAATATTAACCCACTGGTATTTCAGAGATGGTGACAGAGGTCCGATCTGGCACCCTTAGTTTCTTTGGGAATCAGCGTTCCTTTATCAACTCACCCTGCAGACTTGGTTTAGCAGCAGAAACCTATCCGGCTCTCCCAGGCACCAGCTTTGGCCCTTCCTGCACAGCCTCGGAAGTGCCTGGATCACCTCCGTCAGCAGCTAAAGACCTTCTGTCTCAAGTCCAAGTTGTTTTTTACCTTTCCTGGGCTGAGTCATTAAAGGAAATGTATTAGTTTACTTTTTCAACTTCTCTATTCTCTAGAATTTAGCTTCCTTATTTTACACACGACAGGATAAAGGAGTTATACTGGGTATTTTGTAGCAGATTGGGGGTGGGGGGCGAGGGTGGGGGGAGACAGAAGGAGGGCCTAATCTGTAATAGAAAAAGAGAGAATGATTCTTGTATTAATGTTTGTTTTTCACTTATTTATTTTTCCTGCATGATCATGTTCACCATCATGTCCTGAAAGGCAACACCTACGGGCAAAGAAGATGCGGAAGGGCCTGCCCCACCTGATCGCCATCGTCCCTGCCCTGTGGGGGCTGGCAATCCAGTTGGGCAGCCTGCACAGAATGACCTGTATTTTCTGGGCCAGGACAGAAGTCAAGAGGAAGGGGAGATGCCCAAAGGCCAACGTAGTCAGAGAAGGTTTAGATGAGAAGAGGCCCTGAAACGTGGTTGGGACCTGGAAACAGCAGAGTGGTGGGTTCTGGGCAGGGAGATGCCCAAAGTCAAGCTGTGGCAGGGCATGATGGCTCATGCCTGTAATCCCAGCACTTTGGGAGGCTGAGATGGGCGGATAACCTGAGGTCAGGAGTTCAAGACCAGCCTGGCCAACATGGTAAAACCTTGTCACTACTAAAAATACAAAAATTAGGGGGGCGTGCTGGCACGTCCCTGTAATCTCAGCTCCTCAGAAGGCTGAGGCAGAAGAATCACTTGAATCCAGGAGGCGGAGGTTGCAGTGAGCCGAGATCGCGCGGCTGCCCTCCAGCCTGGGCAACAGAGTGAGAGACTCCGTCTCAAAAAAAAAAAAGAAAGAAACAAAAAGAAAATGAAGCTGCGGAGGCCAAGACTGGCTGGATGTGTCTGAAGAACGTGGCATGTTGGGGGGCTGGGAGTGCAGAGAGGGGGTGATAATCTGGGAAGGCAGAGTCTTGTCACAGAGCAGGCACTTGAAACCCAGAGTCTTTCGCCAGCTTCAGGGGTCCTGAGCCCTGAAACTGTGCTTCAAATGGGGTGTGATTGTGTAAGCTTCTGCAGGGATGGCCATAGGAGCCAAAGGAGTTTGGGGAGAGATTTATGTGCCTTGGCTAAATGTTCTGAATTTTACTCTGTGGAAGCCAATGAGTTTGAGAGTGGAGAAGAAGCGAGGTATCATGAGAAAAACAGTTTTTAGATGTGAGTTTTGTTGTTGCTATTCTTTTAGTTTTTATTTTTATTTATTTATTTTTTTCTGAGATGGAGTCTTGCTCTATTGGCCAGGCTGGAGTGCAGTGGCACGATCTCAGCTCACTCCAACCTCTGCCCCCAGGTTTAAGCAATTCTCCTGCCTCAGTCCCTGGAGCAGCTGGGACTACAGGCGCACGCTACAACACCCGGCTAATTTTTGTATTTTTAGTAGAGATGGGGTTTTGGCATGTTGGCCAGGCTGGTCTCGAACCCCTGACCTCAGATGATACGCCCGCCTCAGCCTCCCAAAGTGCTAGGATTACAGGCATGAGCCACCCCGCCCGGCCTAGTTTTTATATTTTAAAGATTAATCCAGCCGGGTGCGGTGGCTCACGCTTGTAATCCCAGCACTTTGGGAGGCCGAGGCAGGCGGATCACGAGGTCAGGAGATCGAGACCACGGTGAAACCCCGTCTCTACTAAAAATACAAAAAAATTAGCCGGGCCTGGTGGCAGGCGCCTGTAGTCCCAGCTACTCGGAGAGGCTGAGGCAGGAGAATGGCGTGAACCCGGGAGGCGGAGCTTGCAGTGAGCCGAGATTGCGCCACTGCACTCCAGCCTGGGCGACAGAGCGAGACTCCGTCTCAAAAAAAAAAAAAAAGAAAGAAAAGATTAATCCAGGAATGGTGAGTTAGAATGGGGAGGAACTCAGACAGGGAACTTTTAAGTTTCAGTCCCTTTTGGTATAGGCATGACGTGGAAAAGACCCCAAAACAATGAAGGAATGGGCAGGAGAAACATCAGAAAAGATGAATTGGCAAGATTTTATGACTGCATGTGATAGGAGAAAAAGAATGTGCTAGTGACCCAAAGGTGACTAAGATTTTAGCTTAGGCAAGGTGTAACTAGGTTTCTGCACAACACTAGCTTATTTCTATAAGTTACTGTTTTTGGGGGTTTTTTTTGTTTGTTTTTTTTTTTTTGGAGACAGAGTCTTGCTCTGTCACCCAGGCTGGAGTATGGTGGTGTAATCTTGGCTCACTGCAACCTCCATATCCCAGATTCAAGTGGTTCTTGTGCCTCAGCCTCCTGAGTAGCTGAATTACAGACATGGGCCATCATGCCCAACTAATTTTTGTATTAGTAGAGATGGAGTTTTTTCATGTTGCCAGGCTGATCTTGAACTCTTGGCCTCAAGTGATCCATCTGTTTCAGCCTCCTAAAGTACTGCGATTAGAGGCATAAGCCACCACTCTCGGCCTAACTTACTGATTTTAACAAGACGTTTTGCTTACAAATTGTACCAATCACAATTTCTGGAGGATCATTTTCTTGAAGGATCAATGTGCCTTCTCAAAAGGATGTATGAGTGATCAATAAACTGAGCTCCTTCCTAGACAGAAAAGTTATGCCAGGATACCCTATCAAGCTGACAGTGTCCAAATAGGTCAGTTTCCAGGAAGAAGTCACGAAAGGCCTTAGGGATTCATTCATTAGTTTTCACTATTATATCCTTCTTTTATTTTTTATTTTTATTTATTTATTATTTATTTATTTATTTATTTTTCTTTTTTTTTTTTGAGACGGAGTCTCGCTCTGTTGCCCAGGCTGGAGCGCAGTGGTGCAATCTTGGCTCACTGCAAGCTCTGCCTCCCAGGTTCACGCCATTCTCCTGCCTCAGCCTCTCTGAGTAGCTGGGACTATAGGCGCCCGCCACCACGCCCGGCTAATTTTTTGTATTTTTAGTAGAGACAGGGTTTCACCGTGGTCTCGATCTCCTGACCTCGTGATCCGCCCGCCTCGGCCTCCCAAAGTGCTGGGATTACGACCGTGAGCCACTGCCCCCAGCCCATATATCCTTCTTTTAAATTATTATTATAAAGACAATGCATACAGTAGAAAAAATAGAAGAAAGGATTTCTACTTTTGGCTTTGGCAAATTGATCCCTGAACAATCCTGCTGACTGAAGTAACAAAATGCTCAAAAAAGTTTAATATTTGTTGAAAGCCTACTACCATCAAGACAATTTTGAATTTTAAAACAATTAGGTTTTTTTGTTTTTTTGTTTTTGTTTTTTTTTTGAGATGGAGTCTTGCTTTGACTCCCAGGCTGAAGTACAGTGGTGCAATCTTGGCTCACTGCAACCTCCAGGTCCCAGCGATTCCTGTCTCAGCCTCCCAAGTAGCTGGGATTACAGGCACGAGCCACCATGCCCAGCTAAACAATGACTTTTTTAAAAATTGAGACGAGGGTCTCACTATGTTGCCCAGGCCGGTCTCAAGCTCCTGGGTTCAAGTGATCCTCCCACCTTGGCCTTCCAAAGTGTTGAGATTACAGGCATGAGCCACTGTGCCCAGCCAAAGCAATGATTTTTAAAGGCAAGCTATAATAAGGAAATTAATTTTTTAAAATTCCAATTTCACTTAGTTGAGGAAATATTAAAACCTTTATTAGCTTGAAAAGAAAATAAGTGGATTAGTAAAAAACACTGCTTGTTTCCAGATACCTGTTTAGTTTTCACTGGGATGTTTTGGCTTTGGGTCAACAGAGTTTGCTCTCATCTGTATGGCTCTGAGTGGTGCCTGTGAGATGGAGAGAACACCACAGAGGAGATCCCCCGAATCACCTAGGCCAAGTTGTCACCTTTTGCTCCCAGAAGTGTGGCCACTGTGGTACAAGCTGACAAGCTTCTCCCTGGCCCTGCCTCAGAGTCCCTTTCCAACAGGTCTGATAGACCCCAAAGATGAATGCAGCAGGACCTGAGGCTTGGGACTACATGGAAAGATGGAGAACTCCTCCGGAAAATCAATCGAACATCATAAAGTTGACAATGTGCAAACTTTAGGACCCAGAAATATCCCCAGAGAAACTCTCGACCATGGACCCCAGTAGTCACACACAAAAATGTTCATAGCAGCATTTGCGTGGCCAGGCACAGTGGCTCATGCCTGTAATCCCAGCACTCTGGGAGGCCAAGGCGGGTGGATCACAAGGTCAGGAGTTCGAGACCAGTCTGGCCAACATGGTGAAACCCCGTCTCTACTAAAAATACAAAAATTAGCCGGGCATGGTGGCGGGTGCCTATAATCCCAGCTACTCAGGAGGCTGAGACAGGAGAATCACTTGAACCTGGGGGTGGAGGTTACACTGAGCCAACATTGTGCCACTGCACTCCAGCCTGGGTGACAGAGCGAGACTCCATCTCAGAAAAACAAACAAATAAACAAAAAAAATAGCAGCACTTGCCAGTAATAGCAAAAAATCTCAAGGCCAGGTATAATGGCTCACGCCTGTAATCCCAGCACTTTGGGAGGCCAAGGTAGGTGGATCACTGAGTCCAGGAGTTTGAGACCAACATGGTGAAACCCTGTGTCTAAAAAAAAAAAATTAGCCGGGCATGGTGGCACACGCCTGTGGTCCCAGCTACTTGGGGGGCTGAGGTGAGAGGATCACTTGAACCTGGGAGGCAGAGGTTGCAGTGAGTCATGATCCTGCCGCTGCACTCCAGCCTGAATGATAGAGCAAGACCCTGTCTCAAAAAATAAAAATAAAAAATGGCAAACAACTCAAATGTCCATTGATAGGAGAATGGAGAAGAAAACAGCAGAAGGGTCACACAGTGGAATATTAGACAGCTACAGCTGCAGCAAAGAGATGTCACATACATCATGTAGAGAGGTGAGAATAGCAAACTGAAGAATACATGCAGTATGATTTATTTTATATAATGTTCAAAAGCATGCAAAAACAGCATATTGTTTACAGATGCACATTTTGGAGATAAAATTATGAAGAAAAGCAAGATAATTATAAACAAAATTTAGAAGGGAGCTGGGATGGAGAAGGGCATGCAAAAGGGCTTTAATGGTGTTGGTTGTAATCTGTATCTTAAACTGGGTGTGGGTAGTAGGGTGTCCAGTTTTTATACTCTGTTCATGTGATCTCTTCTTTTGCAAGCATTTAATGTTTAATTAAATTTTGAAAAACTAGATATGGCAGAGGTCTCCTGCAAAAAATGCAATTACAGAACTTTATCTTCCTAATCCCAGAACTCAAAACTCATCAACTCTCTCTTTGTTTAACAGTCAGACAAACAAACAAAACAAAGGACCAAGTTTACATATAGAGCAAATATAGATGGAGAAAAATGACCCAAGTGCCCGAGTTTCTGTCTTCTAGATCACATTTGTCTTTTAGCAATTTTTTTTTTTTTTTTTTTTTGAGATGGAGTCTCACTCTGTCGCCTAGGCTGGAGTGCAGTGGCGCCATCTCAGCTCACTGCAACTTCCGCCCTGCAGGTTCGAGCAATTCTCCTGCCTCAGACTCCTGAGTAGCTGGGACTACAGGTGTACACTACTGTGCCCAGCTAATATTTGCATTTTTAGTAGAGATGGGGTTTCACCATGTTGGCCAGGATGGTCTCGAACTCCTGACCTCAGGCGATCCACCTACCTCCGTCTCCCAAAGTGCCGGGATTGCAGGTGTGAGCCACCACACCCAGCCTAGCAATTTTTAAGAATATTTCATTTAGGCCAGGCACAGTGGCTCACGCCTGTAATCCCACCACTTTGGGAGGCCAAGGCGGGCAGATCGCCTGAAGTCAGGAGTACAAGGCCTGGCCAAAATGGTGAAACCCCATCTCTACAAAAAATGCAAAAATTAGCTGGGCATGGTGGCAGGCATCTGTAATCCCAGCTACTTGGGAGGCTGAGGCAGGAGAATCGCTTGAACCCAGAAGACAGAGGTTGCAGTGAGATCATGCCACTGGCACTCCAGCCAAACTCTGTCTCAAAAAAAGAAAAAAAATTCATTCATTATTGTAGTCACAAATACTTCTTCAGCATCTCATAAACCAGGCAATAAAGATAAACAAGGACAGATGCTGCACAGCAAAAGCACTGGAGGCTGGAGGAGCACAGGGCAGCCACAGGCAACTGGGCCTTGGGACATGTACTTCATTTATTTATTGTATTTTTTGTAGAGATGGGGTCTCGCTGTATTGCCCAGACTGGTCTTGGACTCCTGGACTCAAGTGATCCTACCTCGGCCTCCCAAAGTGCTTGGATTACAGGCGTGAGCCACCACTCCCACTGGGATACGTACCTTAGAGCAAGCAGTGGTCCCTAAACTTTTTGGCACCAGGAACCAGTGTGGAAGATAATTTCTCCACAGACAGGTTGGTAAGGGGGATGGTTTGTGGATGATTCAAGCACATTACACTTATTGTGCACTTTCTTTCTTTCTTTCTTTTTTTTTTTTTTTTGAGACGGACTATCACTCTGTTGCCAGGCTGGAGCGCAGTGCCGTGATCTTGGCTCACTGCAATCTCCACCTCCTGGGTTCAAGTGATCCTCCTGCCTCAGCCTCCTGTGTAGCTAGGACTGCAGGTGCATGCCGCCACACCCAGCAAATTTTTGTATTTTTAGTGGAGATGGGGTTTTACTGTGTTGGCCAGGCTGGTCTCGATCTCCTGACCTTGTGATCCACCTGCCTCAGCCTCCCAAAGTGTTGGGATTACAGGCGTGAGCCACCACGCCCAGCCTGGGCACTTTATTTCTATCATTATTACATTGTACTATGTAATGAAATAATATACAACTCATCATAATGTTGAATCAGTGGGAGCCCTGAGCTTATTTTCTTGCAACTGGATGGTCCCATCTGGGGAGGATGGGAGACAGTGATAGATCATCCGGCATTAGATTCTCATAATGAGCACACAACCTGGAGCCCTCACGTGCTCAGTTCACAATAGGGTTCCAGCTCCTATGAGAATCCAGTGCTGCTGCTGAGCTGACAAAAAGCAGAGTTCAGGTGGTAACGCAAACCATGGGGAGTGGCTGTAAATACAGATAAAGCTTTACTTACTGGCCTGTGCTCACCTCCCAATGTGCAGCCTGGTTCCTAACAGGGCACAGACTGGTATTGGGGTGGCGGATTGGGGACCCCCTGCTTTAGAGAGTAATAAGAGCAGATGTTTGTTGCATGGCAGGCCATATTCTAAGCATTTTACATATTCCATACAACATGTAGGAATTCACTGGATCCTCATCTTGCAACAATCCTAATGAGGTAGGTGTTATCATGATCCCCATTTCACAGAAGAGGAAATTGATAGGCACAGAGGGGTCGAGTGACCATCCATAAGGTCACACAGCTTGTAAGTGCTGAGCCAGGATTCAAAGCCTGACACACTGGTGTTCCTGACCACCCCACTCTGCTGCCCCTCATGCTTCCCTGAGAAGGTGACACTCTGGCTGAGACCTGAGCGATGAATAGCAGTCAGGTAGCAATAGAGGAAGGAGATGGATGAAAGGTCAGGCAGAGGGGGAATGGATGAAAGGTCACCTGAAGGTCATACAAGGAACTAAAATAAACATTTAGCCGCACAGAGTGTGAAAGATCCATCCAGCTGAGAACAGTCCTCCTTCGTTTCTTTTCTTTTGGACCTTGGCTGAGAAGGGCAGTGCAGGGATGAGGTGAGGTCTGGGGGAGGTGGTTTGAGCTCTGTGGTCATTTTCTCTGGGTGAGAGGCAGACCTTGGTGCCAGGATCTGAGGGCTTCTAAAGGCCCTGGCAACAGCTACCAGGGCTCCTGGGAAAGTCCCCAGGCATCCAGGACCCTGCAGGCTTGGCAGCCCCTCAATCCCCTCTTGGCCTTGTTTCCCAAAGGACCCAACATCAATCAGGCACAAGAACCTAAAGCACGACCTAGCAAACAGCTGGCAAACTATTTTTAAAATCCAATTTAAAGTTGTATATGTATAAGCTCCAGTGGATTTCTCTGGGGAATTCTATCTTTCAAGTGGAAATTTTTTTTTAAGTCAAATAAGGTAATCTCTATTTTGATTCCCATCAAACCCCAGTGCGGGGCCCTGCAGCCAACGGTAAGTGCTAATCCACTTTAAGCACAAGCAACTCAGAGCTTGAGAGTCAGCGAGCCTCCAGGATCCACAGAGAAAGGTCAGGACTGCTGATATTTATCGTGTTAACACTGTTAGTGTGTGTTTGGCTCTGTCCAGCACAGGAAAAGAAAGAAAAGACATGAATTTTGGCTGCTGGGGTGGAGGAGAGCCAGGCTTCCGGGATCTGCCCATAAGTTGTGCAGCTCCCTAAACCTTAGATTCCCTCTAGCTCTCTTCCAAAAACATAAATATATAAATAGAGGAACCAAAAGAGACAAGAGGAGAGAGCAGGGTTCTGAGGCAGGAAATGGAGCAGAGAGGAAAGGCAGGGCAGAGGAATGGGGAGGCAGCAGGCCCAGCACTCCACAGCCTTCTAAGCTAAGCTCAGTCACTGCCTTTTTTGTGATTCTGCAGTCACCAAGCTTAGGCCTCAGGCGCCGATGGAGAGATAAAGCATCTTGTGCCAGGGCCAGCAGCACAGTGTACCCCGCAAGGTCGGCAGCTCTTTGCTTCTCCTAACAAACACCTTTTTCTGCATTCAGCAACCCAGATTTATTTGTCTGGGCTTTTCATCTTTCTGAGATCTAAAGTTACAAATTGGACAGATAGAGCTAGAGAAGGATTTCTCCTGCATTTTCTCTCCTACAGTGCGCTCTGCAAATGTCATTGCTCCTGCCTCACGGTTTTTGTCTAAACACAAACAAAACACAAACTTTAGGATAATCTAAAAGGACCCTTGGCTACCTGGGGGGTCAGATCTGCCGTGGCTACCCTTTCCCCCACCCTGCCCCCACTAGAGTCATGTTCCAAGCAGGCCAAGGTATTGAGACATTGGAAGGAGAGAGCAATGCTGGACAGACATCCTGGGGTGGAGAGGAGAGGGTCCCAGAGTGAAGGGAGAGAACTGGAAGGAAGCTCCTGACAGAAACGCTTTGTAATTTGCCTACTGTGAAGGGGCCCACAGAGGTTACAGGAGGCTGCTTTCAGGAAAGAAGGCAGTTCCACTGGGAGGGGAGAAGGGCAGGGAGCCCTACCTGCCCCTTCTGTCTGCAGTCATGATGTATGTGGTCATAGTTTCACCAGGAAGTTCATGTTCAAGTCTAACCATTTAAAAGGTCATTCTTGGCTGGGCATGGTGGCTCATGCCTGTAATCCCAACACTTTGGAAGGCTGAGGCAGGCGGATTGCTTGAGCCCAGGCATTCAAGACCAGCCTAGGCAACATGGCAAGACCCCCATCTCTACAGAAAAATACAAAAATTAGCTGGGCGTCGTGGCACACACCTGTAGTCCCAGTGTCCAGCCAGGAGCACAGAACAGTCATCTGTGACCACACTCCCTCCTGGTTTTCCTCTCCCGGGTCTGATCACTCCTTCTCAGCCTTACTGCCGGGTTCCTCTTCTTCCGCCCAACCCTTAAGGGTAGGTGATCTGTAGAGTCCCACTCATTTGGTCTACACAATTTCCTCATATCAAGTTTCAACTGCCACTTTCTCTGATGTTGCTGTCTTCAAAAGCAAACTGCTCCACATCTTATCTACCTCATCCATCTTCAACCCAGAATTCTTGGAGCACTAGATCCATAGATCTACTCAATGTGTTCACATGCAGCATGTTCCTCAACTTATCATTTTCTTTTTTTATTTTTATTTATTTATTATTTTTATTTTTATTTGAGATGGAGTTTCGCTCTTGTTGCCCAGGTTGGAGTGCAATGGTGTAATCTCGGCTCACTGCAACCTCCGCCTCCCAGGTTCAAGTGATTCCCCTGCCTCAGCCTCCTGAGCAGCTGGGATTACAGGCATACACCACCACATCTGGCTAATTTTTAATTTTTATTACAGACGGGGTTTCTCCATGTTGGTCAGGCTGGTATCAAACTCCCGACCTCAGGTGATCCACCTGTCTCGCCTCCCAAAGTGCTGGGATTACAGGTGTGAGCCACCACGCCTGGGTTTTGGTTTTTTTTTGTTTTTTTTTGAGACAGAGTCTTGCCCTTGTCACCCAAGCTGGAGTACAATGCGCGATCTTGGCTCACTGCAACCTCCGCCTCCCGGGTTCAAGCGATTCTCCTGCCCCAGTCTCCTGAGTAGCTGGGATTACAAGCTTGTGCCACCACGGCCAGCTAATTTTTTGTATTTTTAGTAGAAACACGGTTTCACCATGTTGGTCAGGCTGGTCTCAAACTCATGACCTCAGGTGATCTGCCCGCCTCGGCCTCCCAAAGTGCTGGGATTACAGGTGTGAGCCACTGTGCCTGGCCTCAACTTATTATTCTCAAAGCTGAACTCATTATTTTCTTCCCCATCCTTTTCTGGTCTTGAACTCTCTCTCTCCTTCTGAGTGTTCCCTTGGGCAGAATCGCCATCCACTCAGCCACCCAAGGCAAACGCCTGGGCTGTCTCCTTAATCCCTCCTTCCTTCTCATTCGTCTCATCCAATCAGGCACCAGCGCTGTCAGTTTGTCTTTTCAATAACTTTTCCTATCTGGGGCTGCCCCTCCACCCCCACCATCACCTCTTAAATTTGAGCCCTGCTTTGTTGCAGAAATCTTCTTACTGGTCCCCTCGACTCTAGTCTCTTATCTCCTCTTCATCTTCCAGGATGCTTCCCTGGTGGTCTTCAGAAAAAAGAAACAATTTGGTCACAATGCTTTCATTAATGCAGCTAAAAAACAAGGTTGTCCTATGTCAGAACAAACCATAATCTCCCATCTGAGGGATTCCTCTTCTCCCTCTTTGTTGTCTGTCCATGTTCCTTGTCTGCTTTCAAAATATTTATTTTCGCCGGGCACGGTGGCTCACGCCTGTAATCCCAGCACTTTGGGAGGCCAAGGCGGGCGGATCACCTAAGGTCGGGAGTTCGAGACCAGCCTGACCAACACAGAGAAACCCCGTCTCTACTAAAAATACAAAAATTAGCCAGGCATGGTGGCGCATGCCTGTAATCTCAGCTATTCGGGAGGCTGAGGCAGGAGAATCGCTTGAACCCGGGAGACAGAGGTTGCAGTGAGCCGAGATCTCACCACTGCACTCCAGCCTGGGCAACGAGCAAAACTCCGTCTCAAAAAAAAAAAAAAAATCACGGCAGGAGGCCAAGAGGCAGAGCCTGGCAGTGCCAGTGTTGGTGGCAGCAGTAGGCCTGGCATGGGCAGGGTTCCAGGGAGAGCGCAGAGTCTGTACACACCAGGCCACGCCCACAAGGGCTACCCATCACGTAACTTATGACACATAGTTCCCAAGGCCCAGCCAGACTGCAGACACCATAAGTGTAGTCCAATCTCCAAGTAAGATTCTCAAACTAAAGGAATGCCTAGGACAGTATTGCCCCTGGATATAGAGTATCTCAGGACACTGAAGCTTAGGCTGGGACTGTGACAGTATCTACGATATGTGTGGAGGTGGGGGTGTCTATTGTGTATACTTTGCACATTTATAAAATAAAAAGTTCAGTGGTCCATCAGGTGACAAATGACTTCAGAAGAATCAACACAATGAAGCATGGGTTGGCGTCCTTCTTTTCACAGAGGGCTCTGCGGTGGTAATGGCACCTCTGAGGCAGGTTATCTGGTATTTGGGAGCTTCCCCATAGAAGGTGTGCCACAGAAAATTCTTGCTTTGGCCAGGCATGATAGCTCATGCCTATAGTCCCAGCACTTTGGGAGGCCGAGGTAGGCAGCTCGCCTGAGCTCAGTTGTTCGAGACCAACCTGAGCAATATGGCGAAACCCTCTATCTACAAAAAATATAAAAATTAGCCAGGTGTGGTGGCATGCACCTGTGGTTCCAGCTACCAGGGAAGATGAAGTGGGAGGATTGCTTGAGCCTAGGAGGTTGCAGTAAGTCAAGATTGCAACACTACATACAGAAAGACCATGTCTCAAAAAAAAAAAAAAAAAAAAAAAAAAAAAAAAAAACAAAAAAAAAGCCTGCTTTCCTTGCACAGGGGGAGCTCACTAGGATGAACCACTACTGCCTGGCTCCTATAGCCTGCTTATTCACCACACTCCATACCCTAGAGATAACTCACATTTGCTGCTAATCTTTTTTGGTTAACTTGCAGAAATAATTCTTACAAATTTTTACAATTTCAAATAACACGAGTTAGTACAGGAAAAGTAGAAATCCCACCCACAGAGATACTCATTGTAAAGTTTGGCGTGCAAATTCCCAGAATTTATTCTATGAACCAAAAAAATATACACTTGTGGCTGGGCATGGTGGCTCATGCCTGTAATCCCAGCACTTTGTGAGGCTGAGGCGGGCAGATCACTTGAGATCAGAAGTTTGAGACCAGCCTGGCCAACATAGTGAAACCCCGTCTCTACTAAAAATACAAAAAATTAGTCAGTTGTGGTGGTGGGCGTCTGTAATCGCAGCTACTTGGGAGGCTGAGGCACCAGAATCACTTGAACCTGGGAGGCAAAGGTTGCAGTAAGCTGAGATTGCACCACTGTACTCCAGCCTGGGTGACAAAACGAGACTCCATATCCAAAACATATAAATTTGGTTGTTTTTTTTTTTTTTTTTTTGAGGCAGAGTTTCGCTCTTGTTGCCCAGGCTGGAGTACAATGGCACAAAATCGGCTCACCACAACCTCTGCCTCCCAGGTTCAAGCGATTCTCCTGCCTCAGCCTCCCAAGTAGCTGGGATTACAGGCATGCACCACCACACCTGGCTAATTTTTTGTATTTTCAGTAGAGACGGGGTTTCACCATGTTGGCCAGGCTGGTCTCAATCTCTTGACCTCGTGATCCACCCACCTTGGCCTCCCAAAGTGCTGGGATTACAGGTGTGAGCCACCGCGCCGGGCTTTCCTTTCCTCCCCTCCCCTCCTCTTTTCTCCTCCCTCCCTCCATCCCCCCCTTCCTTCCTTTCTTTATCTTTCTTTTTCTTTTGACAGAGTTTCACTCTTGTTGTTCAGGCTAGAGCGCAGTGGCGCGATCTCGGCTCACTGCAACCTTCACCTCCAGGTTTCAAGTGATTCTCCTGCCTCAGCCTCCCAAGTATCTGGGATTACAGGCACCACCACCACACCCAGCTAATTCTTGTATTTTTAGTAGAGACGGGGTTTCACCATGTTGGTCAGGCTGGTCCCGAGCTCCTGATCTCAAGTGATCCACCCACCTTGGCCACCCAAAGTGCTGGAATTACAGGCATGAGCCACCGTGCCTGGACTAGAATAGCTTTCTAGAGGTGGGACTGCAGAATACTAGGGAATGTGAATTTAAATTTGTGGGAGATACTAGCAAGGATTTTTTTTTTAATTTTTTTTTGAGACGGAGTCTCACTCTGTCGTCCAGACAGACTGGAGTATAGTGGTGTGATCTTGGCTCCACTGCAACCTCCGCCTCCCAGGTTCAAGTGATTCTCCTGCCTCAGCCCCCCGAGTAGCTGGGATTATAGGCATGCACCACCATGCCCAGCTAATTGTTGTATTTTTAGTAGAGACGGGGTTTCACCATGTTGGTCAGGCTGGTCTCGAACTCCTGACCTCAGGTGATCCACCTTGGCCACCCAAAGTGCTGGGATTACAGGCGTGAGCCACCGCACCAGCCCTAGCAAGGATTCTTAACTTGCAATATATGGTTAAGTTTCAGAAATTATACATAAAATGTTTGTCTGTTTGTGTGTGTGATTTCTAGGGAGATCCATAGATTTTGTCGGATATTTAAAAAGTTTCAAGTCACTGGGGTACAGGGGGCTGGCACTTCACTACAGCAGTGGACCATGTGTAGTATATTTGCAGGTTTTGAGCAATTTTATCAACCAGGTACTTGTTCAGCAAGGGTCACTGTCTGTCCAGCTACCGGACCACCTGCAAGGAGAGCAGATGACAGCATTCCCAAGTATCTCCTGTCCCTAGAGTAAAGGTGAAGATCCATACAGACCACAGTCATGGTAACACCTCCTCTTTAGGTCTGATTAATTTACTAGAGTGGGCAGGGCACGGTGGCTCAGGTGGCTCATACCTGTAATCCCAGCACTTTGGGAGGCGGAGGTTGGCAGATCACCTGAGGTCAGGAATTCGAGACCAGCCTGGCCAACATGGCAAAACCCAGTCTCTACTAAAAATACAAAAATTAGCAGGGCATGGTGGCAGGCGCCTATAATCCCAGCTACTCGTAGGCTGAGGCAGCAGAATCACTTGAACTCGGGGGTGGAGGCTGCAGTGAGCTGAGATCTCGCCACTTCACTCCAGCCTGGGTGGAAGAGCAAAACTCTGTCTCAAAAAATTTTTTTTTTTTTTTTTTTTTTTTGCTAGAGTGGCTCATAGAACTCAGGGAAGCACTTGCTTATTTTTACTGGTTATTTTAAAGGATACAAACAAACAGCCAGATGAAGAGATACATAGGGTGAGGTCTGGAAGTGTCCCAAGTGTAGGAGCTTCTGTTCCCATGGAGTTGGGGTGTGCCACCCTCCTGGCACGTGGATGAGTTCTTATTCACTTTCCTGTCAGCCTCCACCTGTTCAGCTCTCCAGAAACTCTCTGAACCCAGTCCTCTCAGCATGCCTTGTCCCAGGGTATGGGGTAGGACCCTCTCTGGAATGAGGGTCTTATGACTCATGATCAGAAGGGCAGGGCAAGATTAGAGTCCTGCCTTGGGGCAGATGAAAGAGAGGCAGGAAAAAGTCAGAGAGATTCTGTTTCCTGAGGCCTGCTCCTGAGTCCCAACACTCTCAACATTATAACAAAACACTGTATAACAAGGGCTACGGGAGTTATGAGCCAGGAACCATGGATAAAAACATATATAGATTCACACAGTTATTAACATCACATCTATCAACGAGGTTGAACATTTTTTTCATATGTTTATTGCAATTTGCATTTTCTCCTTGGTGAGCTACCTACTTATTTTATGCTATGTATGTTTTCCCACAGTAAAAGAGAAGGAAATGATTTACAGCTCTACATAGTATCCTGGAGAGACAGTCATGAAAATTGTTGAGAAAAAAAAATCCATGTTTCTCTGAATAGTAAGATGTGTACGTGTGTGTTCACAGAAAAAGGAATGGGAGGATATAAACCAAATTGTTAATATTAATGACCTCAGGGAGTATGCAGTATTTATTGTTTGGCTATAAGAAGGGGCATGAATTTAGAGGTCAGACCAGGCTCAAGTCCCTAGCTCCACTACTGATTTGATGTGTGACATGGACGAATAACATGCCAGTTTCTTCATTTGTAAAACAGGAAGAGAAATAGAGCTGTTGTGAGTAGTAGATATTACAACAGTGCCTGTCACAATAAAGTGCAGTTATTGTCATCATATTATTATCTCCTTCAGTGTCTTCTTCACTGTACCATATCTATTCTTCCATTCAGGACTTCTTTACTGGGACTGTAAAAAGATTTAAGTATCAAAAGAGAAAAACATAGAAATAAAAACAAAATACAAAAAGCCTAATAATGAGGGGGTTCACATAGTACTTGTTTCTGATCCCACTAGAACTAGCTTGCCTCTGAGGCCATCCGAGATATCTAAGCTTTGGCCCTAAAGGACTGGCACAAATTTGGAGACATGTGGCCTACATTTCTTTCTTCTTGGCCTGTCTTCACATAGAACGTGCTCTTAAAACACACAGCCTAGGAGCCTCCTTCTCAACATCTCCACACCTTCACTTGCTCTTTGCTATCCCTACTGTCACCTTCCTCTTTTCTCCTGCCACATCAACAGCTTCTTGCACTGTAAATGTTTTCTGGAACTCTCCCCATGACTGACAGGCTGATAAGGAGTTATTTTATTTGCTGTTTGAGTCATAAATACCATTTTTATCCAATCCCAACTTTGCCTTTTTTGTAGGGTTACTGCTACATTAATGTTCTCTGGCTTGAGAAATCTGAAGCCTTTAGGCAGTGATTAGATTTTTCCTACGTGCTTTACAACACTTCACATTCTACAAATTCATTAACGATAAACAGGAAATAAACCAACAATTTCTCCTGGTTTAGTTCACCCTTAGGACACTCATCTACGAAATCAGAAATCTTATTCCTGTCAGAACAGGATGGCCATGTGCTTCCTTGTTAACAAAGAAGTCTTAATTTTATTAATTACAATGCTTACGACTAAAACAAAGCAGGACCTCTTTCCATCGATGTCACATGATCGCCAGAGTCTCTCATTTCTCTGCTTCCTTCTGCCATCTTTTTTTTTTGAGACGGAGTCTTGCTCTGTCGCCCAGGCTGGAGTGCAGTAGTGCGGTATCGGCTCACTGCAAGCTCCACCTCCGGGGTTCACGTCATTCTCTTGCCTCAGCTTCCCAAGTAGCTGGGACTACAGGCACCCGCCACCACACCCGGCTAATTTTTTGTATTTTTAGTAGAGACGGGTTTTCACCGTGTTAGCCAGGATGATCTGGATCTCCGGACTTCATGATCCACCTGCCCTCGGCCTCCCAAAGTGCTGAGATTACAGGCGTGAGCCACCGCGCCCGGCCCCCTTCTGCCATCTTTATATTCATTCACTTTTCGTTTCCTTCCCTTCCTTTCTTGTCTCTCCCTCCTGAACATTTCTAAGCACCTTGTGTGTGCCAGGCATTCAGTAACAAAGCTTGAGCAAAACAGTCCACCTTCTCATTATCATGGAGCTTACAGGCCTAACTGGGAATTGGAGACATCATCAAATAATCACCAAATCTATAATTTGAAACTGCACTTAGTGCCATGAAATAAAACACAGGCCCCTGTGACAAATCTGTGTAGATGAAGGCTTCATCCAGGAAGTGGTAGCTGAGCTGGAGTGAGAAGGATAAGGAGTTAGCCAGGCATCTCCCCACATTTAGAGCGCCGAGTGGGCAGAGACCAGGATTGTCATAGCATTTGCTCCTGGGTCTGACTCACAGATGTGCTCATAAATATTTGTGGAAGGGAGGAAGGGACAATACGAATAATATAAAATAAATGAAAATGTGTCCTGCTTTGTTTTGATACTATGCAATTAATAAAATTAACTGCTACTAACTAAAAAACAAATTCAAGTAGAACACAGAAAGGAGAGTGTATCTTCTGCAACAAGATAAGGTTGCAGAAGTAGCAGCCAAATCACACTGGGGACTTGAGTATGTAGAGATTTTAGTCTGTATCCCGACAGCAATTGAAAGCACTGAAAAGTAATTCATAGGAAATATAGTTAATTTTTTTACAGCTTGCATTAAAACACATTATGTACTAGATACTGTGCTAAAGACTCTACTTGCACTATTTTAATCCTTGAAACAATCCTATGATGTACTATTAATATTCCAATTTTACAGAACGAGGATACTGATGCATAGAGAGGTCGTGACTCCAAACCCCTACTCTTACTGTATTACACCTACACACTATTCACAAGTGAGAGAAGTAGGTAAGCAACTATGTACAGCTGATTCTCATTTCCTTGGCAGGCCTAGCTCCACTGTGGAGTTGGTAGCACAGGGGTATCAGGATTTAATGAGTCAATCATTGACTTCACGCTCCTTGTTCTGACTCCCTAATAAAACAACCTTCTAATTATATTCTGGCTTCTCATATAGATTTTTCTGCTGGGAGATAATGCACTGACCAGCCTACACACGCATTTTGTTCCAGTTGACAATTTTATTACTCATTGTAAGTTAATAAATTGGCATTCTGCTTAAAAAAATAACAAAAAAATTAATAGTCTTATACAGTTACTTTCCCATGAAGGGTTAGCTTGAAAAGTAAAAAGCAACGAATAAAAATATCATGTCTCTTTTGTGGTCGAACCTTTTCTTGCTGCCTGCTTTGAACGACCGTGGATGTGGTCACTGAGTCTGGGGATGAGCCCTTTCTTTATCTTCTTTGTCGCTGCCCCCAGCACAGCCCAAGTGCTTCCTTTGTTTCCCGCTGAGCCTTTAGCAAATCCCACCTTTTCTCCTGCACCGGCGGAGAGGATTGTTCTTGGGAACGCACCTTGTTCTACTGCCTCCAGCAGCAGGCAGCTGGAGACTGTTACTAAGGGTCTCCTTCACCTCCCCAGCGTAAAGTGCATCCCATGTCCGGAGCAGGCCGTTCCCTGAGAACCTCATTAAACCCGGCGTTCTTGTCACGCGCTCCGCTCAGGGCCACCAGGCCACCAGCCCCTGACCAGACCTGCACTGAGGCCCAGCCCCAGAACAAGCTGCAGAGACCCCCGCCCCCAAGGCGGGCTCCCTCCAAACGGGACTTCTTACTCCTTGCTGGCTCAAGTTTTGTTTCGCTCTTTTTCCCTGTAATTCCTTTATTGGGCAAAACTGGGACAAACGCAGGTGGACATTTTAAAGTGAAAGCTTCACGAAACAGCCCATTCCACGCCGTCGAGAGATCTGCTTAAGCACATTCAAGGGAACGAATAGCCCCCACCCACCAAAAAAGAAATGTTTGTTCCATATTCTCCTGAACAGAGGATTGAAACATCGATTCCGCCCCCCCCAACCCCCCCGCCCTTCAAAGGCACAGGAAGGCCACAGGGCAAGGACGGCCTTGGGAGCGGCCTCCTCTCTAGAGGGAAAGGCTGGAGCGCTGCCTCCACTTTAAGTCCACGAAGCACGAAGGGTGAGGATCGCTCAGAAACTTTAGCTCAGGGGAGCGGGGAAGAGGGCGATTGTTTAAATCGATGGCAGCACCCTCATTAATCTGCTTTCCGGCCATCTTCAGCAGAGCCATTCACCAGGAAACGACTAGAAAGTGGGCCGGCGCCCCTCACATTTCCCGGGGCCGGCAACGAGCCGGGCGGGGACGCCGAGGGAAGGCCGTGAAGAGCCCTCGCTGGCCGGCCAAGATGGCCACCTTCACATGGCCGACCGCCACCGGCTCCCTGCCACCCGGCATCTAGAGGCGGAGCGGCCAGAAAGACCCCAGCCGCAGTACAAATCCTCCGCGATTCCCGCCGCCTCCGCTGGGGGACGCGACCTCCGGGAAAGGTATCCCGGCCAACGGTCGGAAGGGAGGTGCCATGTCACAGCACAGGGGAGCGAGTCCAGCAAGCCCCAGTCGCTTTTTCTCCCACATCAAACAAGGAAGAGCAAAACCCCCCGCCTCCCCGCGTCTGCATTTTTCCCGTGGCTCTAGCGGCTCAAGATAGCTGAACGGTCTCTGGAGGGCCGGATTGCCACAGCACCTCCCGCGTCCGCGCAGTGTGGTTCAGCCCGGACTCCGCGGGTCGCGCTGCCCTTCCTCCCCCGACCCCGCGCAAGTGGTGCATTGGCGCGCGGCGCCGAGGGGCGGGGCCCGAGCCGGGCGCGCGCGGGCGCTGCTCTATAAATATCGGGCCGCACCGCCCGCCGCTTCGTTCGCTCCGCGCCGCCCGCCTGCTCCGAGTAGGACGTTGTCCGCAGCTTGTGCATTTCGCAGCCGCTGCCGCCTCGCCGCTGTTCTTTCGTAACGCCACTTCCACTCACCGACACCAACATGAACGGACAGCTCAACGGCTTCCACGAGGCGTTCATCGAGGAGGGCACGTTCCTTTTCACCTCAGAGTCGGTCGGGGAAGGCCACCCAGGTGAGGGGACGGCCTGAAGCGAAGCGTGGGGCGGGGCGGAAGGCAGCGCCAAGGACCGGCTGGCTGCGGCCGGCCGGTGGTGGGGCCCGCGCGGGTCGTCCTCGTCCGCCGGGTGGTGGGAAGAGCGGCGACCGCGCGCTTTCCTCGTGGCGCCGCCAGGGCCTGGCGCGTGGCCGCCGCTCCTCTTCCCCCTCCCCTCCCCACCCCACCCCTCCCTTTCCATTCGGTCGCGCGCCTAGGCATGCGGAAGGTTCCAGAAAACATGAAGGGCGGGGGCTGTGGTCGCTAGTGAGTTCTGGCCGGGAAGGGAGGGCACTGTTAACCCCTCCCGGCCCCTGCTGTCTGACAAACTTGGAGTGGGCGACCCGCCCCGCGTGCTCGCGTCCGGCCCTCGGGAGCGCGCGCCCCGCATTGCAGCGGCGACCACGTGTTTACCGCATGTGGTATCTGGGCGAGGGGGAGCCGTTGGGCCTCCCCGGCTGTCCTGGCCCTCGGTTTGAGGGGTGGGGGGCCTATGCATCGCGACGTCGTCTGGATCCACTGCCTCAGTGGTTAGGTCTTGACCACACACTGGAGAATACGCACATGCCCTTCGGCGGATATGGCCTTGCCTCCAAGGTGACGGCCTCTGACTAAATATAGTGCACGTCGAAGAAGGCAGTCCTTATTTGGACCCCTTGTGAAAAGGATGGGAAGCATGAATTAGGAGCTGCTATTGCTTTGGGTTCGCATTTAAAGTCTTAGGTGCAGGGTTTTATTTGAGGCTTTGTCCGCTCAACCGCCATTATGGGGATCAATTGGCACGTGAAGGAGGAGTAAAGCTATTTCCAGGAACTGAAAATCTCAGCTTGAGCATATCGGCTAGTAAAAATGATTATTTGGCTCTTTAGGCTGTTTCTGCCCTTAGGATGACCGCAGTAGCTATCTATCTGGTAGCTTTAGGGTCTGATCAGTTTACTGTGCCCATAATGAAATCCCACAAGTAACTTAGTGGTATGAGAGGACAAACCCAGGATCTTGATGAGTGCTGAAGGTTAGTTGTTATACCAGTTAGTAGTAGACTGAAGTCCAGAGCCTGCAGTCTGGCTTCCACATTATGTTTGGATTCTGTTTTAGGTGGTTATAGAAAATTCAGAAAAACGAACTTGAATTAGGGAGATATTTGTTTCTTCTCCCTCCTAACAATAGATGGCAAAGCAGGGAGACATGGATTCGGAATACGTTTGAGCATTTTCTACACTGTTGAGCTTTTGTTTCTTGTGCAGCTCCTAACAGGAAAATCAGATAATTGCCATTTTAGTCACAAAATGCTTTTCCTTTAATTATTTAATTGAATTATCTTGTTGCTCATTATAATTGGTGTTCCTTAAGGTTAGGGAAACTGGTCTACCTGTGGCCTCAGTTCTACCAGACACCCAGGTGCAGAGGGGTTTGGTACAGTTGTGGAAGTGAATATGATATAGAGCAAATTCTGTTCTTTAAAGGAGATAGGACTAACAGTCACCTTTCTGGTGGTTACATTTATAATGCAAACTTTGAATTTTAGGAGTAAAGTGCATATACAATGAATTAAGATGTATTAAGCATGTTTTTTAAAATCTCCAAAGATTTTACAGATAGTAACGGGGAGGGAGCTTGCATACATACATACATACATACTTTGTTTAAAGTTAAAGAAATTGAGCCAGGAGTTTCTCTTTTCCAGATAAGATTTGTGACCAGATCAGTGATGCTGTCCTTGATGCCCACCTTCAGCAGGATCCTGATGCCAAAGTAGCTTGTGGTAGGTTCAGAATGTGCTTATGAACTGGTGGAAAGATAGCATAAAAATTATTTTTATAGAAGTGATGTTTGAGTTGAATGTCTCTTTTTATTAGAAACTGTCGCTAAAACTGGAATGATCCTTCTTGCTGGGGAAATTACATCCAGAGCTGCTGTTGACTACCAGAAAGTGGTTCGTGAAGCTGTTAAACACATTGGATATGATGATTCTTCCAAAGGTGTGTTTTAATGATTTTGCTCATTTTTTCTAGGTAACAGCTGTGAGGTTTGAAGAAACTCCTAGAATGTTCCTGCTAATCCTAAACTCCAGTTGTATTTTACTATACACTAAGCCCTATTCTGTTCATTTTCTAAAAGGTCTGATGGTTTAGGTATATTTGATTTCTTCAGCAGTGTTTAGAATTCCAGATAATTGCTGTAAACAGCAGGTATTTCTAGGACCTAAACAAGATGATGTGTTTTTTGTTTATAGGGTTTGACTACAAGACTTGTAATGTGCTGGTAGCCTTGGAGCAACAGTCACCAGATATTGCTCAAGGTGTTCATCTTGACAGAAATGAAGAAGACATTGGTGCTGGAGACCAGGTATCTTGGTGTAGAGGCTGTTTTAATCTCTTCTAACATTAAATTCTGGAGCTTGATCACATTGGTGACTTTTTCTTCTTTAGGGCTTAATGTTTGGCTATGCCACTGATGAAACTGAGGAGTGTATGCCTTTAACCATTGTCTTGGCACACAAGCTAAATGCCAAACTGGCAGAACTACGCCGTAATGGCACTTTGCCTTGGTTACGCCCTGATTCTAAAACTCAAGTAAGTGATGATCATAAAGCTTGGTTGTCTCATTTATTACATCAGCACAGAAGATCCATAATTTTGGTGTTAGCTAACTGAAAAAGATAGCATTTGTTTTCCTGTATTGTAACTTCAGGTAGAGAAACAAATACAGAGCTATTGTTTGGTATCCTGTTCTGATGACCTGTGTTGCCTTCAAGGTTACTGTGCAGTATATGCAGGATCGAGGTGCTGTGCTTCCCATCAGAGTCCACACAATTGTTATATCTGTTCAGCATGATGAAGAGGTTTGTCTTGATGAGATGAGGGATGCCCTAAAGGAGAAAGTCATCAAAGCAGTTGTGCCTGCGAAATACCTTGATGAGGATACAATCTACCACCTACAGCCAAGTGGCAGATTTGTTATTGGTGGGCCTCAGGTAATGCCATTTTGTTGCATTTTTCTGGATTTTTGATGGTTACTTAAAATTTTGGCTACTACATTTTTTTCAGGCTTTCTGAAACCTACATGTGAATCATCGGAGGATATTTGCTGAGTGAATTCAGAATAGGCAACCTAATCCACTTGGAAAGCACTAGGCGTAAAGTAACTTAAATCCTGTAATTTCAGGGTGATGCTGGTTTGACTGGACGGAAAATCATTGTGGACACTTATGGCGGTTGGGGTGCTCATGGAGGAGGTGCCTTTTCAGGAAAGGATTATACCAAGGTCGACCGTTCAGCTGCTTATGCTGCTCGTTGGGTGGCAAAATCCCTTGTTAAAGGAGGTCTGTGCCGGAGGGTTCTTGTTCAGGTATACACTCTTTATATAACTGGAACGATTAAAAGTCATGTAAGTGGGAGGGTATTTAGTAGTAATCTATTTAACTACTTGTTTTATACCAGTGTATTATACAAGTATATGGGTCTTTGCAATCACTGATTCTTACGACATTTGAATCCTTTTAGGTCTCTTATGCTATTGGAGTTTCTCATCCATTATCTATCTCCATTTTCCATTATGGTACCTCTCAGAAGAGTGAGAGAGAGCTATTAGAGATTGTGAAGAAGAATTTCGATCTCCGCCCTGGGGTCATTGTCAGGTAAAGATGGTAAAGCCTATTGCTAGTCAAGTATTGAGGGTGTGGGTGTGTGTTATATATACTTAAGGCTGAGGAGGTGAAGGTGTGAAGGAAGACTCCTCAAATGGGAATATATTTTAATTCCTGGAACAGTTTTGAACTGCTGCCTTAGTGAAGACTTAGTTATTTGAGAAATTTAAAATTACGGTGCTCCATGGCTTAGGCTAACCACTCTAGAGAATCTTCCAGATTTGATATTTGAGCTTTGTGCTCGTCTTACCTGAGGGTGTTAAGAAAACAAAGTGGGATGCTCAAGGTTTGTTACAATGTAAAAACCATGGTAGGGTGTGGGCGGCGGGACCTTGGTAAGTATTGTGTGATCTCAGATGAGCTTTTCGACAATTGAAATTTCTCAGAATAATGACACGTTTTCGTATTTGTTGAGCCAGGGACGGAAAAACAACTATAGTTACTAATAAGGACTGTGCAAGGAGTTTGGACACGAGGGAAGTAACACTTTTGCCACAAATTTTTTTCCTAGCATATCCCAGAGAACTCATTTGCCAGAGCTCTTGAAAATGAGTCTTGCTGATTGTTTTGCTTTATTTTAATTTAATGCTACATATTAAGTTACGGACTTGTATATTCCAGGGATCTGGATCTGAAGAAGCCAATTTATCAGAGGACTGCAGCCTATGGCCACTTTGGTAGGGACAGCTTCCCATGGGAAGTGCCCAAAAAGCTTAAATATTGAAAGTGTTAGCCTTTTTTCCCCAGACTTGTTGGCGTAGGCTACAGAGAAGCCTTCAAGCTCTGAGGGAAAGGGCCCTCCTTCCTAAATTTTCCTGTCCTCTTTCAGCTCCTGACCAGTTGCAGTCACTCTAGTCAATGACATGAATTTTAGCTTTTGTGGGGGACTGTAAGTTGGGCTTGCTATTCTGTCCCTAGGTGTTTTGTTCACCATTATAATGAATTTAGTGAGCATAGGTGATCCATGTAACTGCCTAGAAAACAACACTGTAGTAAAAATAATGCTTTGAAATTGAACCTTTGTGCCCTATCACCCAACGCTCCAAAGTCATAATTGCATTGACTTTCCCACCAGATGCTGAAAATGTCCTTGTAATGTGCACGTAAAGTACTTGTAGTTCCACTTATAGCCTCTGTCTGGCAATGCCACAGCCCTGTCAGCATGAATTTGTAATGTCTTGAGCTCTATTATGAATGTGAAGCCTTCCCCTTATCCTCCCTGTAACTTGATCCATTTCTAATTATGTAGCTCTTTGTCAGGGAGTGTTCCCTATCCAGTCAATCTTGCATGTAACGCAAGTTCCCAGTTGGAGCTCCAGCCTGACATCAAAAAAGGCAGTTACCATTAAACCATCTCCCTGGTGCTTATGCTCTTAATTGCCACCTCTAACAGCACCAAATCAAAATCTCTCCACTTTCAGCTGTCTTTTGGAGGACGTACGTAATAAGGTTTTAATTTAGTAAACCAATCCTATGCATGGTTTCAGCACTAGCCAAACCTCACCAACTCCTAGTTCTAGAAAAACAGGCACTTGGCAGCCTTGTGATGTCATACAGAGAAGTCACAGGGCAGTACCTGAGGGTCTGTAGGTTGCACACTTTGGTACCAGATAACTTTTTTTTTTTCTTTATAAGAAAGCCTGAGTACTCCACACTGCACAATAACTCCTCCCAGGGTTTTAACTTTGTTTTATTTTCAAAACCAGGTCCAATGAGCTTTCTGAACAGCTGGTGTAGCTACAGAGAAACCAGCTTCCTTCAGAGAGCAGTGCTTTTGGCGGGGAGGAGGAAATCCCTTCATACTTGAACGTTTTCTAATTGCTTATTTATTGTATTCTGGGGTATGGCGTAAGTACAGAGAAGCCATCACCTCAGATGGCAGCTTTTAAAAGATTTTTTTTTTTTCTCTCAACACCATGATTCCTTTAACAACATGTTTCCAGCATTCCCAGGTAGGCCAAGGTGTCCTACAGAAAAACCTTGGGTTAGACCTACAGGGGGTCTGGCTGGTGTTAACAGAAGGGAGGGCAGAGCTGGTGCAGCTGGCCATGGAGAAAGCTGACTTGGCTGGTGTGGTACAGAGAAGCCAGCTTGTTTACATGCTTATTCCATGACTGCTTGCCCTAAGCAGAAAGTGCCTTTCAGGATCTATTTTTGGAGGTTTATTACGTATGTCTGGTTCTCAATTCCAACAGTTTAATGAAGATCTAAATAAAATGCTAGGTTCTACCTTAACTGTGTCTGTTACTCATTTGTTAAAGTGCTTTGGGGCCATGGGTACATGCCTATAATCCCAACACTTTGAAAGGCTGAGGTAGGAGGATCACTTGAACATAGAAGTTGGAGGCTGTAGCGAACCATTATTAAGCCACTGCACTCTAGCCTGGGTGACTTCAGACTTTGGCTCTTAAAAAATGCTATCATAATGGCCAGGCGCGGTGGCTCACGCCTGTAATCCCAGCACTTTGGGAGGCCAAGGCGGGGCGGATCACGAGATTTAGGAGATCAAGACCACAGTGAAACCCCGTTTCTACTAAAAATACAAAAAATTAGCTGGGCGCGGTGGCAGGCGCCTGTAGTCCCAGCTACTCCTGAGGCTGAGGCAGGAGAATGGCGTGAACCTGGGAGGCGGGGCTTGCAGTGAGCCAAGATTGTGCCACTGCACTCCAGCCTGGGCGACAGGGCGAGACTCCGTCTCAAAAAAAAAAAAAAAAAAAAAATGCTATCATTAATATGACCTGAGAATATGTGTATTTTTAACCCTGAATTGTAATCCATAATTAGCCATAATTCAGGAAAATAACCTCAATCCCCAGACCCAGTGTGTAGGCATTTTTTAAAAGCCTAAGCAAGATTTGGTCCTCCTAGTCTACTTGGGCCAAAATTGATGTGTCCTTAATGCAGCAGCCATTCAATGCCATTTTTAAGTTTTCAACTAAGGGCTTCAAACCATTAAAGGCATAAAAACCACTAAAAGTATTAACCTGGAAGTGGTAATGTCCAAGTCCTGGCAATTTAAGCCTTTTAATCTGCATACATTTTTAAATTATGAGCTTAGTTTTAAGGGCTGTATGATGTTTCCATTTGAGAAGTTCTGAAACATTTCTAGTCGATAATCTTGCAGAGATAAATATGCAAATGAAATTAACTGAAAATGCTATAAATTTCCAAAGGCTTAAATTTTGTTTATGGCAGGTTGTGTAGAAAATCCATAGACCACACTGCTCTTGAACCTAGGAGCTACATGCATGGAGAATAGCCACTGGGAATACATTTCTAGCAACATCTGAATGGTAGTCCAGCTTTTTACTCGTCCTGCAAATGTACAGCCAAGGAGTGCTTGCTTATGCCTGTTTGCATGGAGGCTTAAAAACTTGGAAATCTGGAGGCCGGGCACAGTGGCTTACGCCTATAATCCCAGCACTTTGGGAGGCCAAGGCATGCAGATCACAAGACCATCCTGGCTAACAGAGTGAAACCCCGTCTCTACTAAAAATAAAAAAAATAAGCCAGGCGCCTGTATTCCCAGCTACTCAGGAGGCTGAGGCAGAATGGCGTGAACCCTGGAGGTGGAGCTTGCAGTGAGCTGAAATCGTGTCACCGCACTCTAGCCAGGGCAGCAGAGTGAGACTGTCTTAAAAAAAAGCCTTGGAAATCTGGGTATGGTAGCTTACGCCTGTAATCCCAGCACTTTGGAAGGCTAATGGCGGGTGGATCACCTGAGGTCAGGGTTTGATACCAGCCTGGCAAATGGTGAAACCCCGTCTCTACCAAAAATACAAAAATTAGCTGGGTGTGGTGGCAGGCACCTGTAATCCCAGCTACTCAGGAGGCTGAGGCAGGAGAATCACTTGAACCCAGGAGGCAGAGGTTGGCAGTGAGCTGAGATGGTGCCACTGCACTCCAGCCTGGGCCAGAGCAAGGCTCCTTCTCAAAAAACTTGGAAATCTGTTGGGAAGTAGGGGGAAGGCAAGGTTAAAACCTATGCAGGTGTATCAATTAGACTTGTTCCAACTTGAGAACCTGAATTTTGCATGTAATTGAAATGTTCCAGAACAAGTCTGGCAGTTTCATAAGGGAGTTTTTAGATGCCAATACATTGCAGATAACCATATTGGCTACATTAGGGGAATGAGCATGGATAGGTGCCTCTAAGTTGGTAGAATAGCATGAGAAGTTTTCAAAAGTAACCGCTTTAAGGTTATGTTCAGTATTTGCTAAGTAAACAAAGATTCCCCAACCTTCAGGGAGCCTGTGGACTAAGGGGATAGTGTTGTCCTGCCCAGCCTAGGGGAAAAGTATCCCGAAGGTTAATAAGGTGGTGGATGAACATTAGGCCACAGAGAGCAGAGGGAAAGCATAACAGCAGGGGATGATAAGGGTGATTATAGTTTAGAAAGCATGAAAGTATGACTTAAGGGAATGTCTTTAGGTTGAACATTCTGTATATAACCTGCCTTTCTAAAAAGTCTCAAAGGGGATGGATACCCATCAGGGGCAAAGATCCAAATCCTGAGGGTAGAATGAAGATGTACACTAAAGTCTTTTGGCTAAAAGGACATTGATAGCCCATTTTTAGAATGGCTACAGTTGCAACCCAACTGTACCCCACTGAACAGCTTTTATTACCAGTATTTACATGACCACTTTTTCTTTCCACTTCACCCTACCCCAACATCTTCCTTGGGAAAATTGGTCAGAAAGGTGGTATACTAACAGTTTGGGGAAGGGCAGCATCCTTGCCCATATTTAGAAAAATACTTTTTCAAGTGTCTTCTCCCAAATAACTCTTGGGACTTTTGTTACCAGTCAAGTAGGTACAGTGAGTTTGGCAAACAGAAGGAAAGAGCTAAACTTGCTGGCAAACAACATAGTGGCAAGGTATCTTCTATCATGTTACTATGAGAGAAGATCTGCAAAAGGATTGAAAATCAGCATCCCTCTCACCCATTCTTACAAAGTAATCAGGGGACCCTGTGCCACAGCCATTGCTTGCCCATATAATACCTTGAATGAATTAGGGATTTTCCACCAAACCCCATTTGGCCTCCTCAGTGGTGGGGGAGGGTGGCAATCTGCTTGACAACTAACATGTCGGCCCTGTCCTGGTCTATCCCTAACTAGATGCTAATACAAACGTTGAAAATACAGATATAGGTAGTGATGAAAACAGATTTGGCTGGGCGTGGTGGCTCACACCTGTAATCCCAGCCCTTTGGGAGGCCAAGGCAGGTGGATACTTAAGGTCAGGAGTTTGAGACCAGCCTGGCCAACGTGGGAAACCCCATCTCTACTAAAAATACAAAAATTAGTTGGGTGTGGTGGTGGGCACCTGTAGTCCCAGCTACATGGGAGGCTGAAGTGGAAGAATCGTTTAAACCCAGGAGGTGGAGGCTGCAGTGAGCCAAGATTGTGCCACTGAACTCTAGCCTGGGTGACAGAGTGAAACCCTGTCTTTAAAAATTATAGATTCACGCCGCGCACGGTGGCTCACGCTTGTAATCCCAGCACTTTGGGAGGCCGAGGTGGGCGGACCGCGAGGTCAGGAGATCGAGACCACAGTGAAACCCCGTCTCTACTAAAAATACAAAATTAGCCGGGCGTGGTGGCGAGCCTGTAGTCCCAGCTACTCAGAGAGGCTGAGGCAGGAGAATGGCGTGAACCCGGGAGGTGGAGCTTGCAGTGAGCCAAGATCGCGCCACTGCACTCCAGCCTGGCGACAGAGCAAGACTCCGTCTCAAAAAATATATATATATATATATAGATTCAAGAGGTATCCAGGAGGTAAAACTGATGAGACTTGGCAATTATAGGAAATGCAAGGAAAAGGGAAGAGTCAAGGTTGATGACCTAGAGATAACAGCTTGGCTAAGGTATAGCGCTGCCATTCAATAATAAAGAATAAGCAAGTCTGAGGTGGGGATGAATGTAAGTTCTGTTTAGGATGAACTGAGCTTGACAGCCCTGTGGGATATCCAGGTGGAACTTAGACCTATACGTCTAGGGCACAGGAAAGAAACCTAGCATGGTTGGAAATCCTGGAGTAGACACAATCATCTGAAGTATGTATACTGAAAAAGCGTTGCTTAGGAAAGAACCCCAGGAACACTGTCCAAGGAGGAGTGGGGGAGAGTATGGGAAGAGAAGCCTGCAAAGAGATGCAATCATTTACAGAAGTTACTGAGACTGCCAATTTACTACCAGTCTCTGCTACAAGTCCATGAGCTCCCAAAGCAGAGATCCTTCTTTATAACCCTGCATTCTCACTTCCTACCTCAGTGCCAACCCTTTGGATTTTCACTGAACTGAGGAGCTTCCTGAGTTACCCTTGTACACCCAAACCTACAAAATGTCTAAGCATTCCCTAATCCCTTACTAAATTTGGTTAATTCTTACTTTACCTCCCCTTCTGCTCACCAAAGGCTAGAATAATACCAAATACTAAGCTTATTTTTAGAGAAAATCTAGCAATCATCTAGATTTCCTTATTTAACTTTGATGCTGCTATTCTGACTGCTCTCATAACTGCTAGTGAAACACTTACTGGGTGTATATAGATAATAGGAACAAAGAAGGAACCAAAATTGCAATGAAGATAAATTACTTTGTGTGCATTTACAACCTGACCACCATCCAATTATACTTTTAATTAAGAAAACACATTTTAAGCTGCATTATTTCAGATTATCGGTGATTCTGAAAATTACAAGTGGCAGGGTGCAGGACCTTAAGCCAAATAGACGTTAAGTTCAAACCATCAGTCCATCCCTCACTAGCTATATGTCTTTGGGCAAATTATTTTACCACTCAGCCTAATGTGATAATGCAGGTAACACTGCTCATGCAGTGTGTAGCACATAGCAAACACTTGGGAACAGTTAGCTATTCATCGTGGTACATTAAATTGCTTTTCCCCAAGAGCCACTTTATTTATTTATTTATTTTGAGACGAAGTCTTGCTCTGTTGCCCAGGCTGGAGTAAGGTGGCTCAATCTCGGCTCACTGCAACCTCCGCCTCCTGGGCCCAAGTGATTCTCATGCCTGTCTCCTGGGTAGCTGGATTACAGGCACCCGCCACCATGTCTGGCTAATTTTTGTATTTTTAGTAGAGATGGGGTTTTGCCATGTTGGCCAGGCTGGTCTCGAACTCCTGGCCTCAAGTGATCTGCCCACCTCAGCCTCCCAAAATGCTGGGATTACGGGTGTGAGCCACAGAACCCAGCCCCCAAAAAGCCACTTTAAACCTTATCCTAGGAGGACAGTTTCACATTGCTTCTAACCTCCTCCTGGCCTCTTAATCTTGGGTTGTTGAATCTTATTTGCTTTATTTCCTTGGTTCCTCTAAGTTGTAATCTCGGAGTTAAAAACAGCTTTAGACCACCCCCCTAAAAAAAAGCAAAAAACTTTTGAGAATTTTTTTCAAATAAATGTCCATTGCATAGAATGGGTCTGTGACTGGCTGCTTCTACATCTGCACCCAACATCTGGCCCCCTTCAGAACTCTGAGTGGACAGGATCAGGATTTGACTCAGGAGGATTAGGATGTGAAGAATCCATGTTTGAGGGACTCAGTTCTCCAACTGGCTCAAAGGGTCTCAAGTTTGCGTAAGTCACCTCCTGGGCCAGCTGCTCCAGGGAAGGGCGGCCTAATATCAGATTTCGAAGTGAGATACAAGTCATCAGGAAGCTGAAAAACAGGAAAAAGCCGACCAAGTTCAAACTCCTGTTTCACCAGAAGAATTTCAGCTAAAGCCCTTAGAAGGCACCTGGTCCTCGCTCCTCCCACACAGGCATATATGGGAATCTCCCCGCAAGTGACCCTTCATCTCCCAGCTGGGAGGGTACCCCACTCTTTATACAGTCTGGTAGAGGATTCCAGGATAGGGTAAGAACAGCCCACAGAGGCTGGAGATAAGCTGAGGCAGAACAAGAAAGCAGGCCATCAGATATAGGCCACTTATTCTTCCAGTAAATCAAGAAGAATGGCAGGAAAAGATATCTAGAGCTAAACTGTCCTTTCCTGTATGACAGTCTCTAGAGTTACTCTCCCCAGGGGAAAGTTACCAAGCTTGCCAACATATGATGGCAATGACAAATACTGTTGTGAACTTACCTGCGGCGAAAGACATAGAGCTTTCGCAACAAGAAGCGGAAGAATCGCTCATGGAAAGGAGTATTTCGCCGGCGTTCAATCTCCTGAAGCCTTTGTTGGCGTCTAAGAAAGGTCTGAACCAGAGGTGTTGGCTCAGGGCCCCCTTTTACTTCCCCTTCCAACAGAGGCTGCAGCTCTGGGGGTAGAGGCCCTGTTTCTGCCCGGAAGACAGAAAAAAGAGGAATCACTGAGATGGATCACTCTCTCCCCTTAGAACTCCCCTTCTGCCAGCTAGAGACTTCAAGTTCATTCTTGAATGGCTAGAACATCATTCATAACCCTGACTTCTTGAAACCAGAGGCTATCTCAGCCCAAATGTTCATACACTCACCACTTCCATTCTCCACCTTTTCCTTTAATTCTTGAAGATATGCCAGGTCTTGCTCCAGTGCAAGCTCTGTAGTGTTGACATAGATGTACATGTAGCAAGAAGGGCTAGGTGATGTTGTATACACCTTATGGTACTCACCAGCAGGCAACTGACAAGGGAGAAGAAATGGATAAATTTCATCAGCTTTTCTCTAGCCAGCTTATGGCCTCCCTACTCTATGACTCTTGGCTTCTTTCTATTCAATTGTGTTTTGGAATCGAAAGTAACTGACCTCTAGAATCCTGGACGAGGCTATTCACAGTCCCAGGGGCCCTTGTTTTTTGAGCTCCACTGCATTACTGCTATGGTAAAATATTTTCAGTTTATAATAAATGAATCTTGCTCATCTAAGCTTTCTGCCATTGTTTTTTAAATTGTTAGAGATGGGGTCTCACTATGTTTCTCAGGCTCACTGTGAATTCCTGGTTTCCCGCCCCAGCCTCCTAAGAAGCTGGGATTACTGGTGTGAGCCACTGCACTCAGTTCTTTCTGCTGTTGTTAATCCCAGCAAATACCTGCATTTTTTCTCCCTCTCGAAGAGTCTGGTTCTTCTGTTCTGCCACAAGCTCCACAGTCACTTCCCCCTGCAGCAGCTGGATGCTAGTGTTGCCCAGGTCTTCACTCACAAAATTCTCCAAGTGCAGTCCTGCCAGACCAACAGAGTTCATCATCCCACCCCATGGCAGAGTGAACTCACTCCCAGCCAGAACAGAGACATCACATTTTTACCACCATCATCCCCTTAGGTTTCAAAAACATTCCCTCTCCCCTCCTACCACATGGAATGTCCCTGGCCAAGGAAGCCAGAAGGAAAGACAGAAAAGCCTCTCCTCACTTTCCTCCATACCAGGGAAATCTGCAATGAAGACCACCTCAGTGTGGTTGTCCAGGCTGCTCTTGATTTCCTGTAACTTGGCCCTCCAGGGAGACAGGTCCATCAAGAGTGGCTGCACCCAGGATGTGCGCTGAAAGGGGGACCAAGCGGCCTGCACGATGTCCACACGAGGGTCAAAAATCCTTAGGAAAGGAAACCATGTTCTAAGGACATCACAGCCACCCACCTACCAGAACTTCCAGTTCTCTCCCTTTCATCATCATTCCTAAGGACAGGGAATAGAAGGAGAAGAAATGGCCTGTGTCAGCCTGTTATTGCCAGTCCAGGGCAGAGAGAGAAGGCAGAAGAGCTCTGGAGCACTGGGAATAATGGGGGTTAGTGGCTACCTGAGAAGGCATTGTGTCAACAGTGTCCAAAAGAACAAGTCAACTCACTTTTCTCCTGGATGATGGTGCCCCCTGCTGGAAGCAACCAGCTATGCCCACAACCAGATCAATGGGGACATGCACTAGAGGAAGGACAGCTTTTTAAGCAAGACAATACCAGGAAGCAAGGGCTGTTCATCTTGGTAAAAAGAACTGTGCTTCATTTTTTTCCCACTCTCTGCTCCCCTTGCCCACCTCTGCTGGAAGCGGTCATTGATGGAGACCCAAATATCAAAGTAGATCTGGGGCTCAGTGACATTATACTTGGGAAGCAGGCGGCTCAGGCAAGTGGCATATTGCTTCAGCATGTCTGCATGATCCTTCCATCGCCGACTCTGTGTAAATACCTGCCCCAAACCCCCATATTAGTCCCACCTCATCATTATCAACTTCCAAGACAGGTCATGCACTGCCAAGGGCACAATGAGATCCCTGCCCGCTGCCTATTCTGGCTAGAAAAAAATGGAACTTGCCTTTGGGAATGAATTTTTCATTGTTGGGCTAGTGGTGCTTACTTTTCCTGAATCTAATCTCAGTTCAAGGAAATGAATGCATTGCCCTATCTCAATCCACACAAAAGATAGTTCAATCTGGCTCTTGAGAAAAGGCAAAGCAGATTCAAATTTGTTTTGCTTTATGGTGTGTGTAAGACAAAACCAGACCCCAAAGCACAAGGGGGCTCTGAAGAACAGTAAATTGTCAGCATCAGACATCTCACCCCAGGGTTAAGGTAGCCCAGTTCGCCAGTGCGGCCATCACGGTAGGTGATCTTCACGTGCTGGTGGGAGCGGGAGTGTACCATCATGTCCCAGGAATAGCCATACAGCCCATTTGTCCAGTTGTTATAGCCCTGGGAAGGCAGCGCAGAGGGGAATCAGCTCAATGCTTCCCACACTGACCCCATCCCCTACCAAGAAGGGGCTGCAAAACCAGCCCCATTCTTTCCCAACTGTTGTCATCCATTCCTTTCTAAGCCCCGCCTTTGCTGTACACTCCACAGCCCCTACAAACCTGGGTGAGAAAATGAGAATAGGGCAGGAATAGCTGCTCCAAGAGGTAGAGCAGGGTGAAGGCAGCTCCCAGCTGATGGCGCAGCCCTGGCTTCTGGCCACTTTTGCCCCGGCTCCTCTTATACACACAGGAAACACTGGGCTGAGGGGCTACCTTGAGGGGCAGCAGTTCTTGCAACCTTTGGGGGCAGTAGGACACCAGCTTCCGAGGCCACTCAGGGGAGCAGAAGAGAGGGCTGCTGGCCAGCATGACGTAGGAGAACATACCTAGGAATGCAGGGAGAAAATACATATTTCAGGAGTTTGGTTGGGCCTCTTCAACCCTGTTCCCTTAGGAGACTTCTCCCAGGTGTTCCACTGAAAAGGAAAGTAGTTCTTCTTTTTTTTTGTTGAGACAGAGTCTTTCTCTGTCACCCAGGCTGGAGTGCAGTGGCGTGATCTCAGCTCACTGCAATCTCTGCCTCCTGGGTTCAAGCGATTCTCTTGCCTCAGCCTCCCAAGTAGCTGGGATTACAGGCATGTGCCACCATGCTCAGCTAATTTTTGTATTTTTAGTAGAGACGGGGTTTCACCATGTTGGCCAGGCCGGTCTCGAACTCCTGACCTCAGGTGATCCACCCGCCTCGGCCTCCCAAAGTGCTAGGATTACAAACCTGAGCCACCACGCCCGGCCAGAAAGTAGTTCTTAACTGTAAGATATTTGTTCTTCCTGGAGATTACCTACTGTACAACATACTAACTGAGCCCAGAAGCTCCAATCCTCTTATCCCCATTTATGCCTACTTCATAGTGACTGCCCTGTGTTCAATTTAGCTCCTGCTCACACCACCCTCTCCCACTCCCAAACAATGCCTCTGGCTAGTCCCTTCCTGCAAAACTGTGGTTCCTGTTTCCTACCAGGCTACAGGTACTGACCAATGCTGAAAAGCTGGGAATTCATGCAGTGGAAGTAGGACACAAAGAAGAGGCCAATGGATCTTGAGGCATCAAAAAAGAGCAGGAAACCAGCTGAGAGGTCAAGCAGCAGCCCACCCCAGTGCACGACCAGCAGGCTAGTCAGCTCCTCAGACAACAGCAGTCTGCAAACACATGGAGAAAGTTCAAGCACCAGCCCACTGGAGAACACATCAAAGTACATTCACAGCACGAATGTGCCTTGGCTACTCCAGTGGCTGGGTATATGCCTAAGGTACGTAATCCACCCATGAAGACACACTCCTCTAGGTTGTTTGTTGTTGTTGTTGAAACGAAGTTTCACTCTGTCGCCTAGGCTGGAAGGCAGTGGCATGATCATGGTGCACTGTAGCCTCAAACTCCTGGGCTCAAGCAATCCTCCTGCCTCAGCCTCCCAAGTAGCTGGAACCACAGGCACATGCCACCACGCTTAGCTGTTTTTTTAATTTTTTTGTAAAGACAGGGTCTTATGTTGCTCAGGCTGGTCTTGAACTCCTGGGCTCAAGCAATCCTCCCACCCCAGCATCCCAAAGTGCCGGGATTACAGGCATGAGCCACCATGCCCAGCCCCCTCTACATTTTCACACACTTTAGGTGTTCAATGTTTTCTAACATATCCTATGTAATAAGCAAGGGCAGATCTCCTAGGACAAAATTTGACTGAGATGTGTGTGTGTTGTGGAAGGGAGGTTCCCCACGGAGGTCATGAGTGAGAGGACACTTTAAAAGGTGAATGCTTGGCTAACATCATAATGAAGTCAAACTTCAGGAACTGGAAAATAACAGGGAAGAAGAAAGAGAATAAAGTAAAACAAAAGGAAAGAAGAAATGGGAAGAAGACAGAAATCAGAAAGGTGACCCTTTGTTTTGTGGAAGTGGTAATAATGGTTTTGTCAGAGCCTGAACAGTGAGTGCCCATCTTCTCAGTACATCAGCTGCAGGGCTCTGATGGGAGGCTAGAGTGGCAAGGCAAGGACACAGGCACCATCCAAGGCAGCTGCTGAGGGCACTGGCTCACTCACCAAGTCGGCCAGTTCTGGCTCTTTCCTTTCCTTTTTAAATTTCTTTTCCTTTCTTGCCCATCTATACCATGTATCTCCCAAGAGCAGCTAGGGCTCAATCTTTTGATACCACTGACTCTGCTTCTGCTGAATAGGGAGATGAGTGGACAAAGGAAGGCATATGGCAAATTCAGGCAAAGTAGGAACAGGTGCCATTACTGAGAGAGATGAGTCACCTACTCTGTTACCCATGCCTCAAAGAGGCCTCCACCATGACTGCCACTCACTTGAAGGGACTGAAGAGCCAGTGCCGGGACAAATATTCCATGGAATAGCCTTCAACCCAGTCTGCATCCAGCTTTTTCACACCCGCAATGAAGTACACAATGAAGATCTGAAAATAAAATGTAACACAAAGTTCAAGCAAAAAGAATCTTTTCTACAGATAGGCAAGAATAAAATATGGAGCATATAGTTAGGACAACTTGAATCCATGCTCCTGAGTTACAGTCCTTGACCTGAATATTACAGTCCTTGACCCAAATAATCTACTTATATATTTTTTTTAAATATATAAGTAAAATAAATACTGATCTGAGTCCAGGGCCCAAGGAAGAATAGACCCCGTCTTCTATTCATTCATCTCAGAAATTCACCTCATCCAAACAGCATTTATTGACATCCAACCAATGCCAGCGACAGTATCAGGCACCAAGGAAGAAGTCATAAAGCACAGACTGAATCCTTTCTCTTTGTCATGAGGATTCCAATCTAGCAGGGACAAAGCTCTAGTCTTTCCTTGACAAATGAGAGAATTCAGAGATTAAGGGATTAGAAAAAACGAGAAGCCAGCCTAGCTTTCCAGCAAAGGGTAAAAACTAAAAACAGAAGATCCAGGGAGGCAGCGGAGAGTGTAGTCTGGCAGTGGGATGGCCATGCTGACCACATGGCTGTCAAGGAGCTCCTCCTTCTGTCCTAAAATGCTGTACCTGGCCACGCAGCACTGCATAGTTCCAAAGGGGCACGTGGGCATTCCTCCTACGCGCATTCAGCAGACCGTCCACAGACCTATACCGAGGGAGGTAAACATTGAGGGGGGAGCTGCTTAATGCACCTACATCTCCATCTTTCCTTTTATACACGATAATCCTATCTATCCTGGGCACATCTCCCATATCCTCCCTGGTTATTCTGAGACCTTTTAGAATTATATGAGCAAATTCTAACGTGATTATACAAGTCATAGAAGAAATATTGCTACTAAGTTATAACAGCAAAAAGTTCAGTATTTCTTGTTAGCTCACAGTTGAGTTTGTTCTAATGGATCAAATCAGGAAAAAAGGACTACAATACTATAAAATTACTGAAAAAGGGGAGGAATTTGATGGAGTGTTTGAAAAGCTATGTGTGTGTAAATAAATATGCAGTGTATTATCTTTAAAAAAAAAATCAAAACACTCAACAGCAGAGTAACACACAACATAAACTAACATTTCATAGACCTGCATGCCAGGATCCAGTATAAGAGGGTCCCTGCTAACAGCTTGTATTCTGGAAGAGAACTGATAGACCCAGGCTACTAACACCAGATGTACTCTGGGGAAGCAGAAGCAAAGCAAGTTTTCAAGAAGTAGAAGCTGGGAAAGGGGCAGCTTACACTGTGGTCAAGAGCACTGGACTCTGCAGTCATGAACACCTGGACTCACTTCTGTTTCTTAACTGTTAGCTGACCTTAGGCAAATTCTTCACTCATCGATAATACTTAGCTTCTTTATCTTTAAAATGTGAACAGGCCAGGCTCAGTAGCTCATACCTATAATACCAACATTTTGGGAAGCTAAAGCGAGAGAATCGCTGGAGCCTAGGAGTTTGAGGTTGCAGTGAGCTATGACTGTACCACTGCATACTGGCCTTGGTGACAGAGCAAGACCCTGACTCCAAAAAACATAAAATGTGAACAGCACCATCGACCTTATAGGGTTTTAATGAGGAAAAACTCTAAATATTTAGTATAGTGCCTGCGATGTGGAAAACCCTGAAAAAATGATAAGTGATTTTTTCAAAACGCATAAAGTCATAAAAATGGAACTTTTGACTAGCCTGAGCAACATAGTGAGATCCCATCTCTACAAAAAATTTTAAAAATTAGCTGTGTGGTGGCACACACCTGTTGTTCCAGCTACTCGGGAGGCTGAGATGGAAGGATCACCTGAACCCAAGAAGGTTGAGGCTGCAGTGAGCTATGATCACGCCACTGCACTCTAGCCTGGGCGACACAGTGAGACGCCATCTCAACAAATATTCCCACAACGGAACTTTTCAGAGATATTCTATCAAAACTGCCTCTTAATTCTCTATGATCAGAGCTGGCCATTCTGAATGAGTTTCAAGTTTTACCAAAGGGGTTTTGTTTGTGTGTATTAACAAATAGGCCAGGCACAGTGGCTCATGCCTGTAATCCCAGCACTTTGGGAGGCCGAGGTGGGAGGACTGCTTGAGCCCAGAAGTTCAAGACCAGCCTGGGCAACAAAGCAAGACCCCATCTCTATTTAAAAATAAATAAATAAAAAGAAAAATAAATAAAACTTAATGGCTGTTAATGAATTCAATGTTTGAGATTTTTTTTCCCCATACTCATGTTATTGACACCTATTTTATTGCTTTTCACTCAACACATAAAGAATCCTTAACGTCAACTGCCCTACCACCTTATCTCCAAATCCCTTCTCCACCTCCCCTTAGAGACAGTCACCTAAGCCAGAAATAGGGAAGGGCTACCTCCTCCCAGAACAGCAATGCTGAGCAGCCCTCTTCTCCTGACATGATCTCTGCCTCACAGCAACTTCTACTTTTGGCTCTAACTCTGCCCTTCTGGACTCACACAGAGAAAGTCTGCTCCCTCTTCTACATAACCACCCTTAAAGTATCTGAAAACAGCCATGTCTGGCTTTAGTATTCTGTTTTTCTCTCTAAGAGGGTTACAAGAGGTGAATAAATCAAGGCACCTGGGGAGATATGGAAAGACTGAAGGGGTGGGAGGGAGCCATTTTGCTTTGTGTCATCCCAAGTGCTCCAACTAGTTGGCCCTTCCCCTCCCAAATCCACCTAGATCAAAGTGACCTTGTAACCATACTTTGCAAAGTGTGACTGAAAAATTCCAGAACCTCACTGGGCCCCTATCTCTGATAACCATCCTGACCCAGCCAACCCCCACCCCTTTGTGCCCCCAGACTCATACCAGTAGTGGTTTGCATCCATGAATGTCAGCTGAAAGGCCAACAACCCATACAGATAGGAGTGGTTGTTCCATGATGTCTTGTCCAGGAGAAACACATACCAGTATGGCAGCAGGAATAACACACAGCTTATCCGGTAGCACAGGCCCAGCATCATGCCCAGTGCCCCTGGGATTTGTAGGGAGAGGATTAAGAGGTCAAGAGATCACCACAGGCCCAGTTTCCCTGGACCAGGATATGGTTGGAATTAAGAAAAATCAAGCATTGTATAATCAGATAAAACTAAATGAAAATTAAATGTTATTTTAATATTTTAAAAAGAATTATGGGATCACAGCTTAAGTGACACACAGGTCAACAGCATGAAATTGAACACAGCAGAAGTGAAATAAGGTGCCAAAGACTTTGACCATTCACCAGCATGCTTCTATTTCTGTGTTTCTGGCGGGCCAGTCAATATTTCCATCTCTCCCACAGTTCCCCTCACCCAGAAACATGATGCTGTAGACAAGATACATCCAGTCAAGTGGCAGTGGGCGTAGGGCATCCAGCAAGGGGAAGCGGCACACATCCAGCCCATCAAGGTATTTTCGGTCCAGGGAGCTGAGCCCCCGCTCCTGGGGAATGTCTAGCACCATCAAGAACCCTAAGAAGGCAATAGGGGAGTTGGTCATTGGGCCTCAGCTAAGGAAGCAGTAGAATACAGTGGAACATAGTTGAGAGTGTGCAGCTCCAGGGTCAGACTTCTTTTCTAATCTTGGCTCTGCCATTTATTCGGTATTAATTATTGAGTGCCTACTCTGCACAGTACTACATCTGTTGTGCCATCTAGAACAGCCCCTGCAGCTCAGTTAACTAATTCCCCATTTGTGAGAAGGGGAATACATCACAGGACTACAGAGAGGATTAAATTACAGAAATGCACAAAATGCTATAAAAACTGTTAAGGTCTTTTTTTTTTTTTTTTTTTTTTTTTTGAGACGGAGTCTCGCTCTGTCACCCAGGCTGGAGTGCAGTGGCGCGATCTCAGCTCACTGCAAGCTCCGCCTCCCGGGTTCACGCCATTCTCCTGCCTCAGCCTCTCCGAGTAGCTGGGACTACGGGCGCCCGCCACCACGCCTGGCTAATTTTTTGTATTTTCAGTAGAGATGGGGTCTCACCGTGGTCTCGATCTCCTGACCTCGTGATCCGCCCGCCTCGGCCTCCCAAAGTGCTGGGATTACAAGCGTGAGCCACCGTGCTCGGCCACTGTTAGGGTCTTGACAGCAGTAAAGATCCATCCTATTGAGCTTCAGAAAGTGCTCTGGGAGGCCGGGCATGGTGGCTCACACCTGTAATCCCAGAACTTTAGGAGGCTGAGGTGGGCAGATCACTTGAGGTTGGGAGTTCGAGACCAGCCTGACCAACATGGAAAAACCCCGTCTCTACTAAAAATACAAAAAAATTAGCCAGGTGTGGTGGTGCATGCCTGTAATCCCAGCTACTTGGGAAGCTGAAGCAGGAGAATCACTTGTACCTGGGAAGCGGAGGTTGCAGTGAGCCAAGATCACACCATTGCACTCCAGCCTGGGCAACAAGATCGAAACTCTGTCTCAAAAAAAAAAAAAAAAAAAAGAAAGAAAGAAAGAAAGAAAGTGCTATGGGAGTGCTTCTCAACCTTTTCTGCTTCCTGGCACACTCCAAAAACAGTTGCATTTCATCAACACCCTGGGAATAAACAGGAGAGGTTACTCAGATCAGGAAGCCAGCTTGAGATAAGGCAGGGTTTCTCAACTTCAGGACTAGTCACATTTTGGGCTGGTTAATTATTTATTGAGGGGGATTATCCAATGCACTACAGGACATTTAGGAGCATCCCTGACCTCTATAGAGATGCCAGCAGCCACCTATTCTTCCTCCCCCAAGTTGTGACAACTAAAAATGTCTCTAAACATTGCCAAATGTCTCCCAGGGAGCAAAACTCCCTCCAGTTGAGAACTACCGGGTTAAGGGGACTAATATCTCTGCACATCTGTAAACCATTCCAAGCACACCATGCTGTGGCCTCAGTTAAGAAGCTCTTGATTAGGGAGTCACAGCCAAAATGTATGGTCCCTGTGGCCCCCGCTCTGTTTCTCTGAGTCTTCTGGGCAACTTCATGCCACAAGCAAAATGGGTCACTGCTGCCTCGCCTCTACATATCATATAGCATTTCTAGCTGGGTGCGTGGTTCACACCTGTAATCCCAGCACTTTGGGAGGCCGAGGCAGGCGGATCACCTGAGGTCAGGAGTTCGAGACCAGCCTGGTCAACATGGTGAAACCCCGTCTCTACTAAAAACACACACACACACACACACACACACAAATTAGCCGGGTGTGGTGGTGGGCGCCTGTAATTCTAGCCACTCGGGAGGCTGAGGTAGGAGAATCGCTTGAACCCGGGTGGCAGAGGTTACAGTGAGCCAAGATAGCGCCATTGCACTCCCGCTTGGGCAATAGGAGCGAAAGTCCGTCTGAGAAAAAAAACAAACAAAAAAAGCATTTCTGGCCACCAAGTAAATCCTAACTGTAGGAGACAAAGCAGGTTTAATCCTAAACTTCGCAAAGACCTCTTCTTTTATACCAATGTCTTCAGCTCTGAGGAAAAGGGAGCTAAGTCAACTTGCAACCAAAAAATAGGCGACTGTCATTCTCTACTCCCAACCGAATTGCTCCCAGCCATAAACTGGACTCACCAAAAAGAAAACGAAAGACAGCCAGGCTTGCAGGGTCCGTTGGTCTATTCAACAGGGTCACCAGCCTCCGCCAGCTGGACAAATCTGTCCACTCAAAACCCAAGAGTTTCCCCATTCGGCTGTCCTGCCTGGGCCCTGAGATCAGTTCAGCCTTGTCTTTCTGTACTTTATCTGCAACCAACAAATGGAGAAAATGTGTGTGCGGGGGTGGGCTCCACCTCAAATCACAGAAATCACAGCACCAACAGCCCAGAGCTTCCGCCCACCCGGGTTGGCTCAATGAGGTTGCCTCAATGATCTGACTATAGGATACATCCCTGCAGTGCAGCCCCTTCTCCAAGATCCCCCAATATCCCAGAACCCCTCAGACTACAGTCCCCTAACCGCAAAGTGTTCCCGAATGTCATCATCATCCAGAAGCCGCAGGCTGCAAATGTCTCACAGCACGCCCCCTTCCCCACAGAGCCCCCCCCTCGCCTCACATGGAGACACTGAGCTTCCTCCCGCCCCCGCCCCTCTGAGACCAGCGCTCCTAGGAACTCTCCGCCGGAGGGCGGGGTCCTAAGCCTACCTGAGCTGGGTGAGGTCCGCGCGGACCGGGCAGACACCGCCATTGCTCTGCGGAGGAGGCAGGTAGGTCACAGTAGCCGCGTCTGAACGGAGGCCGCCAGGAGAATTTGCTTCCCTAGGCTCCGCCTCCCGACGCGTCAGCAGCTGTGCGGCCGGCCGCAAAGCGCTAGCACTGTCGTAAATACTACCCCTGACCAGCGGCGCCGGATTCCTTGCTTGGCGGCAGGGGGCGGAACAAGGAGCCTTGGAGCGGGGCAAAGATACCCCCTAGTACCGTTGATCTCCAGGCGCACTGCTGGATTCGCCTGTTACGCCTTCCGAGGGGGCCTCTGCTTTTTAAACACTGAAAAGAGTCTGAGTTCCCCAACTTCCTTGGGTCCTCCCCGGCCCCATTAGTCCTCTCCGTCCCTCCGTCCCTGCGGTGCTCTCTGGTGTGAGGGATCGGGCGCAAAGGGCAAACTTTTTGTCAGATTGTCGCCGAGTTGAGGACGCGCCTGGAAGGGTTGCCTGGGTTTTGAGCTGTTGCACGACCCCTTCACTTTCTTTTTCAGGACCTGCAAAGAACCGAGGTTTCAAAGCAGTAGGGGGCGGGCACTGCTCTTACTTGTAATCCCAACAGTTTGGAAGGCCAAGGCGGGAGGATCGATAAAGAAAAAAAAAAGCCAACAACAAAAAAAGAAAAAACACTTAAAAAAAAAAAAAAAAGCTGTGTGTCGTGGCGCGCTCCTGTGGTTTCGGCTACTCGGGAGGCTGAGGTGGGAGGTTCGCTTGAGCCCAGGGGTTCGAGGCTGCAGCGAGCTGTGATCGCACCACTGCACTCCAGCCTGGGCGACAGAGTGAGACTCCATCTCAAAAAAAAAAAAAAAAAAAAAGCAAGCCGGGTGCGGCAGCAAGCCTGTAATCCCAGCACTTTGAGAGGCCGAGGCGGCCGGATCACTTGAAGTCGGGAGTTCAAGACCAGCCTGGCCAACATGGTGAAACCCCGTCTGTACTAAAAATACAAAAATAATCCGGGCATGGTGGTGTGCGCCTGTAATCCCAGCTACTCGGGAGGCTGAGGCAGGAGAATCGCTTGAACCTAGGAGGCGGAGGTTGCAGTGAGCCAAGATCGCGCCACTGCACTCCAGCCTGGGCGACAGAGTGAAACTCCATCTCAAAAAACAAACAAACAAAACAAAAACAAAAAACGAAAAAGAAAGAGAAAGGAAAGAAAAGGCGGGAAGAAAAAAGAAAGAAAATAAAAAGCAGCCGGGGAAACAGGAACAACATAACTGAAGAGGGGATACAGAGCAAGGGCAGTGAGTAGAGTATGGCCCATCAGGGAAGGTTCTCAGAGGCGAGTCTGGAACAGAATTGAATACCTAAATCTCTCCACTGGGATTAGCCAGCAGGAAAAGAAGGCACCCCAGAGAAGCAGTTCTCAAACAGTTTGGTCTTGGGAATCATTTACAGTGTTAGAAATTATAGAAGACCCTAAAAGCTTTGTTAATGTGGGTTATATCTTTCAATATTTGCCGTATTCGAAATTTTTTTGGCCGGGCGCGGTGGCTCACGCCTGTAATCCCAGCACTTGGGAGGATGAGGCGGGTGGATCACGAGGTCAGGAGATGGAGACCATCCTGGCTAACACGGTGAAACCCCATCTCTACTAAAAATACAAAAAATTATCCGGGCGTGGTGGCAGGCGCCTGCAGTCTCAGCTACTTGAGAGGCTGAGGCAGGAGAATGGCGTGAACCCAGGAGGCAGAGCTTGCAGTGAGCCGAGATCGCACCACTGCCCTCCAGCCTGGGCGACAGAGCAAGACGCCGTCTCGAAAAAAAAAAATTTTTTTTGAGGCCAGGAGCAGTGGCTCACGCCTGTTAATTCCAGCACTTTGGGAGGCCGAGGCGGTTGGATCACTTGAGGTCAGCAATTTGAAATCAGCCTGGCCAACATGGTAAAACCCCGTCTCTACTAAAAATACAAAAAAAATGAGCCGGGTGTGGTGGCGGGCGTCTATAATCCCAGCTACTCAGAAGGCTGAGACAGGAGAATCACTTGAACCCGGGAGGTGGAGGTTGCAGTGATCCAAGATCGAACCACTGCACTCCAGCCTGGGTGACAGAGTAAGACTCTGTCTCAAAAAAAAAAAAAAGGCCGGGCACGGTGGCTCACACCTGTAATCCCAGCACTTTGGGAGGCTGAGGCAGGTGGATCACAAAGTCAGGAGTTCGAGACCAGCCTGACCAAAATGGTGAAACCCCGTCTTTACTAAAAATACAAAAATTAGCCGGGTGTGGTGGCACGTGCTTGTAATCCCAGCTACTGGGGAGGCTGAGACAGGAGAATCGCTTGAACCTGGGAGGCAGAGGTTGCAGTGAGCTCAGATTGCGTCACTGTACTCCAGCCAGGGCGAAAGGGCAAGACTCCGTCTCCAAAAAAAAAACAAAACAAAACAAAAAAAAAAGCTTTCTAGCTTGTACTATGAAGGAAAAAAAATGCCATGTTTCTGTCGTCTCAGCTATTCCCAGCTTTTCTGGAGGCTGAAGCAAGACAATCACTTAGTTCAGGAGTTTGAGACTAGCCGGGACAACATAAAGGGATCCATCTTAAGGGAAAAAAAAGCTATCAAGCCATTAAAAAACATGGAGGAACCTTAAATTCATATTGCTAAGTGAAAGAAATCAATGTGGAAAGACTACAAACTATGATTCCATCTACATGACATATATATATGTATTTTTTTGAGTCAAGGTCTTGCTATGTTGCCCAGGATGGTCTTAAACTTCTGGTCTCAAGCAATCCTCCTGCTTCAGCCTTCCAAAGTGTTGGGATTACAGGCATGAGGCAGTGCGTTTGGCCCCAACTGTATGATATTCTGAAAAGGCTAAACTATGGAGATAATAAAAAGATCAGTGACTGCCAGGGAGGTGGAGTTGGGGGGAGGAAAGGATGGTAGGTGGAGCACGGGGGAGTTTTACAGAAGTGAAACTATTTTGTATGATGTTGTAATAGTGTCATGGTGGATACATGTCATACTTGTGTGTGGAAAAGAGTAAAGCCTAATGTAATTTATGGACTTGGTTAATTATAACATATCAATATGGACTATTTTTTTTGGTTGCTTGTTTGTTTTTTGAGACGAAGTTTCCCTCTTGTGGCCCAGGCTGGAGTGCAATGATGCGATCTCGGCTCACTGCAACCTCCACCTCCCAGTTTCAAGCAATTCTCCTGCCTCAGCCTCCTGAGTAGCTGGGATTACAGGCACCCGCTTCCACGCCCAGCTAATTTTTTGTATTTTTAGTAGAGACGGGTTTTCACTATGTTGACCAGGCTGATCTCGAACTCCTGACCTCAGGCGATCCACCCGCCTCTGCCTCCCAAAGTGCTGGGATTACAGGCATGAGCCACTGCGCCCAGCTGGGCTATGTTAATAATATACCAATACTGGCTCATCAGTTATAACAAATGTACCACACTAATGCAAAAAGTTAATAATAGGAAAAATGGGGAGCCTGAAGGGGGATGTGGGAACTCTCGGTACTTTCTTCTTCTTCTTTTTTTTTTCCTTTTTTTTTTTTTTTTTTTTTTTGAGACAGTCTGCCTCTGTCGCCTAGGCTGGAGGGGCAATGTCGCAATCTTGACTCACTGCAGCCTTGTCCTTCCGGGCTCAAGTGATCCTTCCACCTCAGCCTCCCAAGTAGCTGGACTACAGGCATGCACCACTGTGCCTGGCTCATTTTTTTTATTTTTTGTAGAGACGGGGTTTCACCATGTTGCCCAGCCTGATCTCAAACTCCTGAGCTCAAGTGATCCTCCCTCCTTGGCCTCCGAAAGTGCTGGGATTAAAGGCATGAGCCATTGCTCCCAGCCTGGAATTCTCTGTACTTTCTGCTCAATTTTTCTGTAAGCCTAAAATTGTCCCCCCAAAATAGTCTGTTAATTAATTAATTAATTTATTTATTTATTTTGAGATGGAGTCTCGCTGTGTCACCAGGCTGGAGTCCAGTGGCACAATCATGGCTCACCGTAACCTCTGCTTCCCGCATTCAAGTAATTCTGCTTCAGCCTCCTGAGTAGCTGGGACTACAGGCGCGCACCACCACGCCCAGCTAATTTTTGTATTTTTAGTAGAGACGAAGTTTCACCATGTTGGCCAGGATGGCCTTGAGCTCTTGACCTCGTGATCCACCTGCTTCGGCCTCCCAAAGTGCTGGGATTACAGGCATGAGCCACCTCGCCTGGCCTAGTCTGTTAATTTAAAAACAACCATAGACTGGGCACAGTGGCTCATGCCTGTAATCCCAGCACTTTGGGAGGCTGAGGAGGGAGGATTATTTGAGCTCAGGAGTTCGAGACCAGCCTGTGCAACATGGTGAAACCCCATCTCTACAAAAAATTACAAAAAATACAAAAATTAGCCAGGCGCAGTGGCACACGCCTGGAGTCCCAGCTACTTAGGAGGCTGAGGTGGGAGGACTGCTTGAGCCCAGGAGGTTGAGGCTGCAGTGAGCTGTCACTGTGCCACTGCACTCCAGCCTGGGCAACAGAGCAAGACCCTGTCTCAAAGAAAGAAAGAGAGAGAGAGAGAGAGAAAGAGAAAGAAAGAAAAGAAAAAAAATAGGCTGTAATTGACTTACTGCTTGTATTCTTCATCAAAGAGTGCAATTGGACACTATCTGCTTTTTTGGGTTTGTGCATCAAAGGGATACTTGAAAGTGAAAAGAATGAGAGAAAGTATTTTAAAACCATATCTGATGAGGGTCTAGTATCCAGAATATGTAAAGAACTCCTGCAACTCAACAATGAAAAAGACAACCCAAATAAAAATAGGCAGAGGGGCTGGGCACAGTGGCTCACGCCCATAATCCCAAAACTTTGGGAGGCCAAGGTGGGAGGATAGCTTGAGGTCAGGAGTTTCAGACCAGCCTGGATGACATGGTGAAACCCCATCTCTACAAAAAAGTACAAAAAAGTAGGTGGGTGAGGTGTCCACCCCTAGCTAATTTTTTGTACAGATCTGGTTTCTCCATGTTGCCCAGGTTGGTCTCGAACTCCTGATCTCAAGCAATCCTCCTGCCCTGGCCTCCCAAAATGTTTGGATTATGGGCATGAGCCACTGCACCAGGCCAAAGGTTAGTTTAATTGCACAAGTGCTTTTTCTTGACAAACCATGAGACAACTCTTATATGCAGAAGTGCTATATGCATATTTCCCATTTCTTCACACAAAATATTAAAAAGACATGTACTGTAGAGTCAAGATTTAATACAATTAATAATTTGTACTGCTTCATCAAAGATATTCATTTTTTTTTTTTTGAGACCGAGTCTCACCATGTCGCCCTGATGGAGTGCAGTGGCACGATCTTGGCTCACTGCAACCTCCGACTCCCTGGTTCAAGCGATTCTCCTGCCTCAGCCTCCTGAGTTGCTGGGATTACAGGCACGCACCCACCATGCCCAGCTAATTTTTGTATTTTTAGTAGAGAAGGGGTTTCTCTATGTTGGTCAGGCTGGTCTCGAACTCGCGACCTCAGGTGATCCACCCGTGTTGGCCTCCCAAACTGCTGGGATTACAGGCGTGAGCCACCGCACCCGGCTTCATCAAGGACGTTCTTAATAGAAAGTGGCATTTTTAAAATTGCAAGTGCATGGCATTGAGGAATACAATGGCTACTACTACAATTTGATGCCATTGTCTTCATTCCTGCTTAGTTGCCAGCACTTTTACCCACCATTGCTTTTGCATCATCAGTACAAATGCTAGCCGTTAAAAAGGTAAATATCTCAGTATTATTACAGTAATTTTGTCTTTGAAGACCCCAGGAGTTCCTAGGCCACACACCGAGAACTATTGTCCTAAAGGAAAAGAATGGCAGAGGTAGACATATAAAAGGGACTATTGGTACCAGATGGATTTCTAGCGGGAGGAATCACTGGGCAAACTGTGTTCCTGCTGTTGAGGATATAGCTCACTTCTAGGTTATTCTAACAGGCAAGGCAGGTCAAGTCACTTTTTTTTTTCTGAGACCAAGTCTCACTCTGTCACCCAGGCTGGAGTGCAGTGGCGCGATCTTGGCTCACTGCAACCTCTGTCTCCTGGGTTCAAGCGATTATCCTGCCTCAGCCTCCTGAGTAGCTGGGATTACAGGTGCCTGCCACCACGCCTGGCTAATTTTTGTATTTTTAGTAGAGACGGGGTTTCACCATATTGGCCAGACTTCTCTCAAACTGCGGACCTCAAGTGATCTACCCACCTTGGCCGCCCAAAGTGCTCGGATTACAGGCGTGAGCCACCATGCCCAGACCCATCTTTCTTTCTTTTTAGAGACAGGGTCTCACTATGTTGCCCAGGCTGGAGTACAGTGGCTATTCACAGGTGCGTTCCCACTACTGATCAGCATGGGAGTTTTGACCTGCTCTGTTTCCTACCTGGGCCGGTTCACCACTCCTTAGGCAACCTGGTGGTTCCTTGCTCCCGGGAGGTCACCATAATAATGTTGAACTTAGTGCAGATACCCGATGGGCATAGCACACTATAGCCCAGAACTCCTGGGCTCTAGTGATCCTCCTGCCTCAGCCTCCCAAGCAGCTGAGACTACAGGCACCTGCCACCACGCCTGGCTTTTTTTTTTTTTTTTTTTTTTGAGACAGGTTCTCACTCTGTCACCCAGGCTGAGTGGCATGATCACAGCTCACTGCAGCCTTGACATCCTAGGTTCAAGCGATCTCCTCGCCTCAGCCTCCTGAGGAGCTAGGACTAGGCGTGCACCCCCATACCTGGCTAATTTCTTATATTTTGGAGAGGCAAGGTCTCACTATGTTGCCCAAGCTGGTCTCAAACTCTTGAACACATGTGATCCTCCCACCTTGGCCTCCCAAAGTGCTGGGATTATAGGCATGAGTCATTGCTCCCAGTCTGAGATGTATTTCTTAATCCACTGTCAAATACTGGCCCAAACAAATTCAGTTTGGCTTAGGAAATTTGTATCAACTCTTCTAGGACTGCTCAGTATTAATGCTTCCATTAAGTTCAGCATTTATGGTCTGTTATGTGCTAAGGACTGAAAAAGTTACAGAGAGGGGAAAATGACTCAATTGCAGCCTCTGTCTTCTAGGAGTTAAATGGTAAGGAAACATGATAATAATAAAAGAATTTAGAAATAATAGGATAGTAATAACAGTAATAGAATGTAGAAAGTCATAAATACTATTAAATGAGTGCAATGGGAGCATTGAGGAAGAAATGAATTACACTGGAGAAATCAGGAAAGCTTTTTTTGAGACAGGGTCTCCCAGTCTCACTTGGGCTTTGAAGGATGAGTGCAGTTTTGAAAGGAGAGAGGGAAATCACGTTCTTTTCAAACTTTTTTTTAATTTAAAAAATATTTTGGCCAGACCCGGTGGCTCACACTGTAATCCCAGCACTTCGGGAGGCCAAGGCAGGTGGATCATCTGAGGTCAGGAGTTCAAGACCAGTCTGGCCAACATGGTGAAACCCCATCTCTACTAAAAATAGAAAAATTAGCCAGGCATGGTTGTGCATGCCTGTAATTCCAGTTACTTGGGAGGCTGAGGCAGAAGAACTGCTTAAACCCAGGAGGTGGAGGTTGCACTGAGCTGAGATTGTGCCACTGCACTCCAGCCTGGGCGACAGAGTGAGACTCCATCTCTAAAATAAAATAAGATAAAATAAAATAAAATTAAAATAAAATCGGCTAGGCGCAGTGGCTCACGCCTGCAATCTCAGCACTTTGGGAGGTCGAGGCAGGCAGATCATGAGGTCAAAAGATCGAGACCATCCTGGCCAACATAATGAAACCCCGTCTCTACTAAAAAATACAAAAATTAGCTGGGCGTGGTGGCAGGTGCTTGTAGTTCCAGCTACTTGGGAGGCTGAGGCTGAAGAATTGCTTAAACCCTGGAGGTGGAGGTTGCAGTGAGCCGAGATCACACCACTGCATTCCAGCCTGGCGACAGAACGAGACTCTGCTTCAAAAATAAAATAAAATAAAATAAAATAATAAATATTTTGTACAGATGGGGTCTCATCATGTTGGCCAGACTTATCTGGAACTCCTGGCCTCAAGGCATCCTCCTGCCTTGGCCTCCCAAAGTGATGTGATTACAGGCATGAGCCACCTCGCCCAGCTGGAAATCAAAAGTTCTTAATAGTCTTGGGTGAACAAGAGTATTCTGTGTAGGAAACATACAGCTAATAGCCGGGCACGGTGGCTCACGCCTGTAATCCCAGCATTTAGGGAGGCCGAGGCGGGTGGATCACGAGGTCAGGAGTTCAAGACCAGCCTGGCCAAGATGATGAAACCCCATCTCTACTAAAAATACAAAAATTAGCCAGGCGTGGTGGCAGGCGCATGTAATCCCAGCTACTTGGGAGGCTGAGGTAGAGAATTGCTTGAACCTGGGAGGTGGAGGTTGCAGGGAGCTGAGATTGTGCCACTGCACTCCAGCCTGGGCACGAGAGTGAGACTCCGTCTCAAAAAAGAAAAGAAAAATACAGCTAATAAATGAGCTTGCTAACTCAGTACCTCCAGTTTTTCCTTTCAGGACCAATATACAAAGATTTGTGATATTTAACATTCATTTATCCATAAAACAGGCCAAAGTTTAGGAAAGAAATTTGTCTATAAATCTTTTCCAACAAAAATCAACTTTCTCTGTACTGTGGAGAAAGAAGCCTTCTTTCAGACTTCTCAGTTCAATATCTGAAACCTTTAGTGAGTTGCCTACATGTCTAGGACATATGTCATATACTACAAAGGGTACCAAAGTGAGGACTCAGTCCCTCCCTGCCTTTATAGGACTTAGAGTGTTGGAGGGGGTCAAATATGTATGACAAAGTATGTGAAAGATTCTTTAAAAGAAATAAAATGTGATGGAGATCAGAACAGGAACAAGTTAGCTTCAGTGGGGAAATCTCTAAAGCCTCATGGAGGCTATGTCTTAAATGTGAATAGAATTGTCATAAGCAGTGATGACTGAAGGCCTTAGGGAAAGATATAGAAGGTGGATGGTGTACGATGTTTGAGAAAGGACATGTAATTTGGTTGACCCGAGGGCTGGGAGGTGAATCTAATGGGAGAGAAGTTCAGAAAAGCAGGTTGAGAACAGTCTTGGAATGCCACGCTAAAAAGTTTGGGTTTTATCCTGGAGGCAGGGTGGAGCATACAATATGTATTTCTGGAAGATAGCAATCAACCACAGAGGGGTAGATGGGAAAAGAAAGGTGAATTTAGAGGGGATTGGAATTGTCCAGGGAAGAGATCATGCTGCTGGCATTAACCAGGAGGCAAGAGCTGGTGGACCAAGGAGGTGGTGGATATGAGAAGCATGACCAAGAATGAACCAGTTGCCTGATTTTTGTGCCCTTGTAAAAAATTTTTTAAAAAAGTAAGAACTAAGGCTTGGTGATGACCTTGCATGTGGAGGATGCTTTGTGGTTCCTAGCTTGAGAAACGGGTAGAATGGGAGTCCCATCCAGGAGGAGGAACATGGAGAAAAGATAAAGGGTTTGGTTTGGGTGCTGGAGGTGTCTGTGAACTGTCCAGGGCATTGGAGAGGCAGCATTGGTAGTTGAGGGAGAGGCCCAGGCTGGAGATAATAAATTTGGGGATTTTCCATAAATGGCTATTGAAGCTGTAGTGGCACTGCACTTCCCTATAGGGAGACAAGGGTTTTCTCAGCCTCAAAACAATTGCCATTTTGGTCCAGATTCTTTCTTGTGAGAGGGTGTCCTTTGCATTGTAGGATATTTTAGCAACATCCTTGGCCTCGACCCACCAGATACTAGTAGCACCCCTGCCCCCAGCTATAACAACCAAAAATGTCTCCAGACATTGTGGAATGACCCCTGAAAGGCAAAATCACCCCACTGAGAAACACTGCTCTAAAACGGAGTGGTTCTCTTCAGAAGTCGGAAGAAAGATTGCCAACGGGCCGGGCACAGTGGCTCATGCCTGTAATCACAGCACTTTGGGAGGCCGAGGCGGGCGGATCGCAAGGTCAGGAGATGAAGACCATCCTGGCTAACACAGTGAAACCCTGTCTCTACTAAAAATATAAAAAATTAGTCAGGTGCGGTGGCACATGCCTGTAGTCCCAGCTATTCAGGAAGCTGATGCAGGAGAATCGCTTGAACTCGGGAGGCGGAGGTGGCAGTGAGCCGAGATAGTGCCACTGCCCTCCAACCTGGGTGACAGAGCGAGACTCTGTCTCAAAAAAAAAGAAAAGAAAAGAAAAAGAAAGATGGCCAAGGGCAGAATCTCTGGGTTCTAGGGGCACATTCAGAGAGGAAAAGGGCACATTAGGAGACAGGTGGGATGGCCAGCAGCATAACAGGCTACAGAGAGAAGGTTTGGAGACAGAAATGAACCTTGGCAGTGGTGAGAACTTCATGATCCTTCAGGAATCAGGTTCAGTTGAGCCTCCTGAATGTACCTTTTCCTTGTTCTCCAGCCTTTTCCCTCTGAGATATAGGAGTAAACTGCCCACCTGGGGCATAAATCAGAAGACTGGGATATATGCCAAGGGTTATTATGTACCTGAAAGTTTGTTTGGTTGCCTTTTCAGGTGGTAATATTCCCTTTCTCTTAGTTTCTCATTCAGTTTTCTCCATTAGTCTCCTTTTTCTCTTTTCTTTCTTTCTTTCTTTCTTTTTTTTTTTTTTTTTTTGATGGAGTTTTGCTCTTGTTGCCCAGGCTGGAGTGCAATGGCACAATCTTGGCTCACTGCAACCTTCACCTCCCCGGTTTAAGCGACTCTCCTGCCTCAGCCTCCCAAGTAGCTGGGATTAGAGGAATACGCCACCACGCCCAGCTAATTTTTTGTATTTAGTAGAGACAAGGTTTCACCATGTTGGCTAGGCTGGTCTTGAATTCCTGACCTCAGGTGGTCCCCCTGCCTTGGCCTCCCAAAGTGCTGGGATTACAGGCGTGAGCCACTGTGCCTCGCCTTTTTTTTTTTTTTTTTTTTGAGATGGGGTCTGGCTCTGGCTCTGTGACCCAGGTTGGAGTGCAGTAGGGCACGATCTCAGCTCACTGCAGCCTCCGCCTCCAAGGCTCAAGCAATCCTCCCACCTCAGCCTCCCGAAGTAGCTGGGACTACAAGTGTGGTCACCATGCCTAGCTAATCTTTACATTTTCAGTAGAGATGGGGTTATGCGGTATTGGCCAGGCTGGTCTCAAGTGATCCACCCGCTGCAGCCTCCCAAAGTACTGGGATTACAGGTATGAACCACTGCACCCAGCCTATTCTTAATCCCATTTTGCAAATGAAGTGACTTGCCCAAAACTGCACAGCCAGGGGTAGTAGTGTAGAAGAGTAGGAGGTCAGATGTCACCCTAGTCTTTTGATCACACAGGGAATTGCTAGAAGTTGGGGCTTTGCTCTGGAGGCAGGGTGGAGCATATTTAAATATCCATTTTGGGAAGATAGCAATCAGCCACAGAGGAGTAGATGAGAAAAGAAAGGTGAGTTTAGAGGGGATTGGAATTGTTCAGGGAAGAGATTATGCTGGCATTAACTAGGAGGAAGGGGCTGGCATTAACTAGGAGGAAGGGGCTGGCATGGAAAGGAGGAGGTATATATGAGAGGCACTACCAAGATAAACCAAGATTTGGCCCATTGCTTCTTGGGCTACAACTCCTATAACCTAGCAGTTCAGCAGTTTTTCCTTACCAAGTCACTTCACTGAATATATATATACATTATGTTTCAGGCTGGGGCGGTGGCTTACGCCTGTAATCCCAGCACTTTGGGAGGCCGAGGTGGGCAGATCACTTGAAGTCAGGAGTTCGAGACCAGCCTGCCCAACATAGTGAAACCCCATCTCTACTAAAAATACAAAAATTAGCTGAGCGTGGTGGCGCATGCACCTGTATTCCCAGCTACTTGGGAGGCTGAGGCAGAAGAATCACTTGAACCCAGGAGGCAGAGGTTGCAGTGAGCCAAGATTGAGCCACTGCACTCCAGCCTGGGCAACAAGAGCAAAACTCCTTCTCAAAGAAAAGAAAAAGAAAAAAGAAAAAGACAGGGTCTCACTATGTTGCTCAGGCTGGTCTTGAAATCCCAGGCTCAAGCAATCCTCTCACCTCAGCCTCCCAAAGTGCTGGGATTACAGGTGTGAGCCACCGCACCTGGTCTACTGAGTTTTTTGAGTGCTAAGCACAGATGATGAGGTAACTGAGGCTTAGAGTTGTTATGCAAGTCTGTCCCAGGTCATGTAAATATTAAGGTATGGATCAGCCACCATGCCCAGTGATAAGCCACATTATAATATGTATTTTAACATTTTTTACTAATCACATAATTTACATTTTTCTACTGGCCAAATTTTAAAAGTAAGAGAAACAGGGCTGGATGCAGTGGCTCATGCCTGTAATGCTAACACTTTGGGAGGCTGAGGCAGGAGGATTGCTTGAAACCAGGAATTTGAGGTTACAATGAACTATGATTGTGCCACTGTACTCCAGCCTGGGTGACAGTGAGACCCTGTCTCAAAAAATAAATAAATAAATAAAAATAAATTAAAAAAATAAACAGGTGAAATTATTATTATTATTATTATTTTGGAGACAGTCTCACTCTGTTGCTCAGGCTGGAGTGCAGTGGCGCAACCTCGGCTCACTGCAACCTCTGCTTCCCTGGTTCAAGTGATTCTCTTGCCTCAGCCTCCCAAGTAGCTGGGATTACAGGCAAGCGCCACCACGTCCAGCTAATTTTTGTATTTTTAGTAGAGACGGAGTTTCACCATGTTGGCCAGGCTGGTCTCAATCTCCTGACCTCATGATCGGCCTGCCTCAGCCTCTCAAAGTGCTGGGATTACAGGTGTGAGCCACCATCCCCAGCCGAAATTAATTTTATTTATTTTATTAATCTTTTATTTAACTCGATATATCCAAACATTATTTCACCACATAATCAATATATAAAATTATTATTATCATTATTAGTGACAGGGTCTAGCTCTGTCTCCCATGCTGGAGTGCAGTGGCACTATCATAGCTCACTGATGTCTCACAGCCCTGGGCTCAAGTGATCCTTCTGTGCTAGCTCTCCAAGCAGCTAGGACTATGGACATGCACCACCATGCCTGGCTAATTTTATTTTATTATTTATTTATTATTATTATTATTATTATTATTTTGAGATAGAGTCTCACTCTTGTTGCCCAGGCTGGAGTGCAATGGTGTGATATTGGCTTAGTGCAGCCTCTGCCTCCCGGGTTCAAGCAGTTCTCCTGCCTCAGCCTCCCGAGTAGCTGGGATTACAGGCATGCGCCACCATGCCTGGATGATTTTTGTATTTTTAGTAGAGACGGGGTTTCTCCATGTTGGTCAAGCTGACCTCGAACTCCTGACCTCAGGTGATCTGCCCGTCTCGGCCTCCCAAAGTGCTGGGATTACAGGCGTGAGCCACCGTGCCCAGCCGATTTTATTTTTTTATTTTTTTAAATTATTATTGTTGTTATTATTATTATTATCATTATTTGAGACAGAGTCTCTCTCTGTCGCCCAGGCTGAATTGCAAGGGTGTGATCTCGGCTTACTGCAACTTCCGCCTCCAAGGTTCAAGCAATTCTCCTGCCTCAGCCTTCCCAGTAGTTGGGATTACAGGTGCCCACCACCATACCCAGCTAGTTTTTGTATTTTTAGTAGAGATGGGGTTTCGACATGTTGATCGGGCTGGTCTCAAACTTCTGATCTCAGGTGATCCACCGCCTCGGCCTCCCAAAGGGCTGGGATTACAGGTATGAGCCACTGTGTCCAACAGTTTTTTTTTTTTTATAGAGACAGCATCTTGATATGTTGCCCAGGCTTATATATAATATTTGCTGAGCGTAGTGGGTTATGCCTATAATCCCGGCACTTTGGGAGGCTGAGGTGAGAGAATCGCTTGAGGTTTGGAGTTTGAGACCAGTTTGGGCAACACAGCAAGACACTGTCTCCAAAAAAAAAAAATTAACTGGACGTGGTGGCCCTTGCCTGTAGTCCCAGCTAACTGGGGAGGATGAGGTGGGAAGATTGCTTGAGCCCAGGAGTTCAAGGCTGCAGTGAACTTGAACACACTGCACTGCACTCTAGCCTGGATGACAGAGTGGGACCCTGCCTCTAAAAAAAAAAAAAAAAGCTACATGGGTCCGAAGTTTATTTAAAGCTTTTAAAAAGGCATTTGTGGCCGGGTGCGGTGGCTCATGCCTGTAATCCCAGCACTTTGGGAGGCCGAGGCGGGCGGATCACCTGAGAGGTCAGGAGTTCGAGACCACCTGACTAACATGGTAAGACCCTGTCTCTACTAAAAATACAAAAAAATTAGCCGTACCTGGTGGCATGCACCTGTAGTCCCAGCTACTAGGGAGGCTGAAGCAGGAGAATCGCTTGAACCTGGGAGGCAGAGGCTGCAGTGAGCCGAGATAGCGCCATTGCACTCCAGCCTGGGCAACAAGAGAGAAACATCTCAAAAAGAAAAAAAATTATTTGTGTCTGGATGTGGTGGCTCACACCTATGATCCCAACACTTTGGGAAGCCAAGGAGGGAGGATTACTCGAGAACAGGAGTTTGAGACCAGCCTGGGCAACATGGTAAGACCCCCCATCTCTACAAAAAGTTTTAAAATAAATTAGCCAGACATGGTGGTTCGCACCTGTAGTTTCAGTTACTGGGGATGCTGAGGCAGGATGATCGCTGTAGCCCAGGAGTTCAAGGCTGCAGTGTGCTACGATCATGCCACTGGACTCTAGCCTGGGTGACAGAGGGAGACTATCTCAAGAAAACAAAACAAAATAAACAAAAAAAAGTGTTTGTTGGAGAAGCTGACATTTCCTCCTTGGAACTGATTTCTTCTGGAATGGGTCAAGAATGTTAGTTCCCTTCTGAATGTCCCTGTTATTGTTCTTCTGTCTTGATAAACACTGTCAAAGAAGAACAGATTTTCTCTGGAGCCAGGTTAGTGGAAAACTCCTTTGCCTTGGGCCCCCTGCTCTGGTCCACTGGGGCAGTCCTCTCATCACTGACTGGGATCAATTACCTCTGCGGTAGCCCCTAAAGGGAAATGCAAAATTGCTGAACTCTGGAAGGGAAGGAGGGTTTTGGTGAGCCATCATTATGGACACTGTGCTAGTGGCATCGCACTGCACATGCTATCTTTTTGCTTCTTTTTTTTTTTTTTTTTTTTTTTTTTTGAGGCAGAGTCTTGCTCTTGTCACCCAGGCTGGAGTGCAATGGCATGATCTCAGCTAACTGCAATCTCTGTCTCCCGGGTTCAAGCAATTCTCCTGCCTCAGCCTCCTGAGTAGCTGGGATTATAGGCAACTGCCACCACGCCTGGCTATTATTTTGTATATTTAGTAGAGACAGGGTTTCCCCATGTTGGCCAGGCTGGTCTTTAACTCCTGACCTTGTGATCTGCCCACCTTGGCCTCCCAAAGTGCTGGGATTACAGGCGTGAGCCACCACGCCTGGCCTCTTTTTGCTTCTTACCAGCACCCTCTGAGCTAAGCATCAGCACCTGCAAACTCCACAGAGGTGAAAAGGTTCCCTGAGGGGCCTGTAACTAGTAACCCAGAGCTTTCTGAATCAGAGCCCAGGATCACAGTATTCCAGACTTCAGGGGTTTTAGTGCTTTCTGCCACCCAGGGACCTGGGAACAAGTGTTATCCAGCAATATATTTTCATAACAGCATTTTGTTTCCCTGTGAGCTAGGCCTGGCATGGTTGATCTCAGTCTCTAGAAACTGGAGTCAGATATTCAAGACATTAAAAGGAGATGGCTGGTGGGGCATCACGGCTCCTAGGACTTTGGGAGGTTGAGGTGGGAGGATCGCCTGAGCCCAGGAGTTTGAGACCAGCCTGGGCAACATGGTGAGACTTCGTCTCTATTTAAAAAAAAAAAAAAAAAAATGGAGATGGCTGCCCTTTCTAGATCAGGAGGTCCAGCCTCAGGAAACCTCGGAGGGCTGCTTGATCTTTCTTTTCTAATTCCTGACAAGTTAGAAGACCTTTGGCTTCTGAGAGCCCTATTACTTTAAGTTTAAGCTCTCATTTGGGAAGCCACTGGGAGGACAGTGAAGAGTGCCCGCCTACCTGAGGAAACCTGAGTTAGGTGTGGCTGGAGCGACTCGAGATGCGAGGTGGGCGGGGGCAGGCTGAAAGTTGGAGCAAGCAGGAAGTGAGCCGAGGGCCACCCTGGGAGGAAGCCGACTAGGCGAATTCACCTGCTGACTGGCCTGGGCTGCTCTGAGACATGGTGAGCGAACTGGGAACTAGGAAAGGGCTGGTTTAAAGAGGAGCCAGAGGGGGCTCGGGACTGGGGGTTGGCTGTGTGGGGGGAGGAGAGTTGGTGGCAAAGTTAGAGGGCTGGGCCAGTGCTGCTGTGGCCTCTCTTCTTTGACAACTTGGCTGCAAATAGCTCTGAGCCGTCCTAGCAGGTGTTTCTACTCCTTCTCCCTCCCTCCCCTGACCTCTGTGCTGGTGGGGAGCTAGGCTTCCGTGTCAGCGCCGATGGGGGCTCCGAATTCCAGGCAAAGAGTTGTTGTGCTTTCCTCCTCCAGGGAGCCCGAGGCGGGTGTTGTGACACCACCAGGCAGCTCCTGGGCAGTTCCCAGTTCAGATTCCAGCCCAGCGGCAGGAGCTCTCCTCTCCGGCCTTTCACTTTATCCCCACACAGAAACACAAAGGATTTGTGTGTCCACTGAGACCTTTGGGTGTCCTTTCTCCATTAACATGGAGAAGAGAACTAAGGGTTTATAAGAGAACCAGAAGTTGGTTCTCTGTTATGATCTAGTTCTGACCCATGCCACTGGCCTGTTTTTGGAGGTCAAGGAGGGAGGAGCTTAATATTTTTCTCTCCTTGTTCAAAAACCTTGTCATGAAGCCTCCGAGATGAGACATCAGCCAGGGAGGACTAGTCCTCCATTTCCCCCAACGCCCAGGCGGGTATTTTTATTTAATATCTGCATAAGCAGGCGGTTGCTTGGTGCCTGCACGTGGTGCCCAGTGGTGGGGAAAGCAGAAGTGTGTGGCTCAACGGCTCCAGGCGCCTTCTGGGGTACTTGGTTGCCTGCTGTTATGGGTCACAGCAATGGCATTGCAGCCAGGGCCGTGCTCCAGCAGCTGGCTTAGAGGGGCAGATGGGTGGGGCTGGGTGAGGGTGTTCTGCTGGCCAGCACAGACACTTTCAACCAGGATCCCAAGAAATCAGGAAAGGGGGGTGGCTCTGGGAATTGTAAATAGTGGTGGGCTCTGCCCTGGAAGGGAACATTGTGAGACGCTGGCCCTGCTGTATTCTACAGCCCTCTCTAGGGAGCAAGGAAGCAGTGGGGAGGGATTTAGTGATGTGCTCCTTTTCCTTGTCAGGGGCCCTAATAACCCCAAAAGAAGTTTGATCTAGTCTGTTTAGCATCGCATCTCACCTTCTGGGGCTTACAAATGCATTTATTTTTTATTACAAAAGTAATACATGAAAACATTCTTTTTGTAAACATTTCAAAGATGCTTTTTGTAAAGCATTTTACAAAAAGCTGAAGTCTGCCTGAGGCCTTACCCTCCCTAGACCTCTGAGGCCAAGTCTCCAGTTCCCAGTTCCCCCACCACTTGGTCTAATTAACCCCGTGTTGCTGCGCAGGAGGAAGCCAGTGAAGGTGGAGGAAATGATCGTGTGCGGAACCTGCAGAGTGAGGTGGAGGGAGTTAAGAATATTATGACCCAGAATGTGGAGCGGATCCTGGCCCGAGGGGAAAACTTGGAACATCTCCGCAACAAGACAGAGGATCTGGAAGCCACAGTGAGACAGGGAGCCCACTGGGGGCTGGAGGAAATCAGGGAGAGAGGGAATTTCTTTTTGGTGGGGCAAAATGGACAGGAGGGCCAGAAGTTTGACATTTCTATTGCTTTTCACCTGGTTTGGGAGCTGATGTGAGCTGAGTCTCCACTTCTGAATCTGCTCTGCTCCACAGATTGTTATGGATCCCACGGAATGGATCCCATGACTGGGGCTTGAGGTGGCAGCTCGCCCATAGTGGCATGTTCTGAGACCGATAGCTCAGTCAGCCCATGCATTCTCAGGCTTCTCTACTGGGAAACTTGTTTTCCCTTTGAAGCCTGCCCATGACAATCATTTGGATCTGACCTTCCCAGGGCAGAAATATTGGCTCTGAGGAAACCCACCCTGTGGCCTCTAGCCTTCTCTAGGAGCTATTAGACAAGGGGTGGGAAATTGCTGGCGTCTTGCTGAGTTGGCTTTAAAAAGAAGGGGGAAAGAGCAGTGAAATGCTTTGATCCCAGGGTCCCCTGCTAGATGAAGGCTAAAATAATATCTCCCACACATCTTGCTAGACCTCATTCTTCTCTCTCTCCAGCCAGGGGCTGAGGCCAGCTGTTTCAGGGAGGAAGTAACTCCAAAATTGAGCAAAGTCTGGAGCCTCAGGTTCTGTGTTCAGCGGGGAGGCTGGCTCTGGCTTTCTGAGTCCTGTGTGAACTCTTGGCTCTTGGGTATTGCTCCCTTGTCTCCCTGGGGCTCATTGCCTGTTTCTGTAGCTTAATTGTAGCTTAATTTGGGGAGCATGGCTCCCGGAAATTTTTTTTTTTTTTTTTAGATAGAGCCTCACTCTGTTGCCCAGGTTAGAGTGAGTGCAGTGGTGCAATCTCGGCTCACTGCAACCTTCACCTCCCAGGTTCAAATGATTCTCGTGCCTCAGCCTCCTGAGTAGCTGGGATTACAGTGTGCACCCCCACACCTGGCTAATTTTTTGTATTTTTAGTAGAGACAAAGTTTTGCCATGTTGGCCAGGCTGGTCTCGAACTCTTGACCTCAGGTGATCCACCTGCCTTGGCCTCTCGAAGTGCTGGGATTACAGACTTGAGCCACCATGCCTGGACAAGCCCCAGGAAATTTAGTGTCTCTAACTCGAATTGCTGGGCATGGGGAAGAGTGGGTGGAGGAGGGGGAGTTCCCTTACTTCCAACCCTCTCTACTGTCCTGGTCCCTCCTCCAGCCTCAGCAGTCCCGATGGGGCAAGGAGTCCTGGAGCTGGGAGATGTGCCCACCTGGAGCCTGCACCCCTCAGTCCCAGGGTCTGCCCTCCCAAGGGCAGATTGTACTGCCAGTATTGTACCCTTGGGTGTAGGCAGGTGTCGAGGACCCCTCAGTGTGCATGACAGTGCAGGGGTAAGAAGAGAAAGGGGACCCCTAGTCATATCTAGGTGGAGACCTCCTAGGATCCTGAGAATTCTAAATTTCAACCCGGCCTTCCAGATTTTTAGGAAGGTACATTTGTCAAGGTAGGCAGATAGAGCATTTTTTTTTTTTTTTTTGAAATAGAGTCTCGCTCTGTTACCCAGGCTGGAGTGCAATGGCGCAATCTCGGCTCACTGCAACCTCCGTCTCCCAGGTTCAAGCGATTCTCCTGCCTCAGCCTCCCAAGTAGCTGGGATTACAGGCGCCTGCCACCACACCCGGCTAATTTTCTTGTATTTTTAATAGAGAGGGGGTTTCACAATGTTGGCCAGGCTGGTCGCAAACTACTGACCTCAGGTGATCCACCTGCCTCGGCCTCCCAAAGTGCTGGGATTACAGGTGTGAGCCACTGCACCCGGCCAGAGCATCTTTTATTTAGCAGTTTGTTACCTCAGCTTACAGTGTCGGTATTAAGATGTATGGCTTGAGCTGAACGTGGTGGCATGTGCCTGTAGTCCCAGCACTAGGGGGGCTGAGGTGGGAGGATTGCTTGAGCCCTGGAGATGGAAGCTGCAGTGAGCTGAGATTGTGCCACTGCACTCCAGCCTGGGTGACAGAGCCAGACACTGTCTCAAAAAACAAACAAACAAGGCCAGGCGTGGTGGCTTACGCCTGTAATCCCAGCACTTTGGGAGGCCAAGGCGGGTGGATCACCTGAGGTCAGGAGTTCAAGACCAGCCTGGCCAACATGGTGAAACTCCATCTCTACTAAAAATACAAAAATTAGCTGGACATGGTGGTGCATGCCTGTAATCCCAGCTACTCAGGAGGCTGAGGCAGAAGAATCACTTGAACCCGGAAGGCGGAGGTTGCAGTGAGCTGAGATCACGCCACTGCACTCCAGCCTGGGCAGCAGAGTGAAATTCTGTTTCAAAAAAACAAAAACAAGCAAACAAACAGATGTCTGGCTTGTAGGCTGGGCGCGGTGGCTCACGCCTGTAATCCCACCACTTTGGGAGGCCCAGGTGGGCGGATTACTTGAGGTCAGGAGTTCGAGAGTAGCCGGGCCAACATGGTGAAAGCTCGTCTCTACTAAAAATACAAAAGTTAGCTGGGTGCGGTGGTGGGCACCTGTAATCCCAGCTACTCAGTAGGCTGAGGCAGGAGAATCAATTGAACCCAGGAGGTGGAGGCTGCAGTGAGCCAAGATCGAGCCACTGCCTGAGCGACAGAGCGAGACTCCATCTCAAAAAAAAAAAAAAAAAAAAAAAAAAGTATGGCCTGTGGGCTGCACTTGTACTCTTATACTCTTGTTCCAGTGGGAGGAGCCACTGGGTCACTCACTCTGCCTTTTCCCCAACAGTCTGAGCACTTCAAGACGACATCGCAGAAGGTGGCTCGGAAATTCTGGTGGAAGAACGTGAAGATGATTGTCCTTATCTGCGTGATTGTTTTTATCATCATCCTCTTCATTGTGCTCTTTGCCACCGGTGCCTTCTCTTAAGTAACAGGGAACCTCTCCCACCTGCCCTTCTCTTCAGGGACAACCCTCCATAAATGTGTGCCAAGAGGGTCTCCTTTCCTGTCCTCCCCTACAGAGAATGCTGCTCGATCCTCCTACCCCTCTCTCCGAGGCCTTGCTGCCACGTTGTATGCCCCAGAAGGTACCTTGGTCCCCTGGAAGGAGAGAAAAAAGAGAGATGGACTGTGGCTGCATTTCTTGGGTCCTTAGAGTGGGCTGGAGAGACCTAGAGGGCCCAGCATGTGGCTGGGAAACTGTTGGTGGCCACTGGGCAATAAAGACCTTTCAGTATCCCTATATGTGTGAGGCACTTTCTCTCTTCCTATTTTGCCTTTGGCTTTTCTATTTCTTTTCTTCCCGAGGATACCTTCTGGCTGAAATTGTCTCATCTGAGGTCCAAGTTGTTGGAAGGGCAAAGAGTATATGTTTGGGGAAGAAAGATGGAGCCCCCCTGTCTTTATTCCTCTCGGTTCCATTCATTGTCACAGGTCTCAAGAACAAGAATTTTCTGGGAGTCTTGGCATATGGAAAGTTCAAAACCTTCATAGCATTTTGGGGTGGTATGCAAGATTTTTAAGTGTTCCCATTGGGTCCTACCATGGCCCTGTAGTACTCTTCTTCCGGAATTGTTAGCTGAGGCATGAAGCCTATCTGGACAGAGCATTTAAGAGCTGGTTGAAGGCCTCCTGCCTCTTCCACCAGAGCCATCTGTCTTCAACGACCCTGTAGTCTAGAGCCGAGGGGTGGAGGAAATGGACTGCTATTCCTTTCCTTGTGCTTCTGCATGTTCTATTTGTCTTTTCTCTGTCCTTGTCTTCTGGGACTTAGCAAGGCCTCTGGGTCTCAGTTGTCCCGAGGGGGCAAGCATCTCTCCTCGGCATCCCATGGCTGGGCACAGTCAGTCAGTCAGTGTCACAGGACAGGGCCAATGGCCCTTCTTCCCCTCTGTGCACAATGAGCCATTCTGTCTTCAGGCCCCCCTCCTCCCTACCAGGTTCCACCATCACTGTCACTTTTTCCAGTGCCCAGTCCGCCTTGGTTTGCAGGGAGGGTTATTGCTATCTCTGTTCCTGTTTCCTCCACAGGCTTTCCAGAATTGGAAGCAACCTGTTGTCGGGAGGAAGGGGAAGGGTTGAGAGTCAGGCTCTGGAAGAATCATGCTCTGAAATTTGGGGAGGGTGGAGGAAAGGTCAGAAAAGACCCTTGTGATATTTTTATTTTTATTTTTTCAGAGATAGGATCCCACTCTGTTGCCCAGGCTGGAGTGCAGTGGTGTGATCATGGCTCACTGCCACCTCCACCTCCTGGGCTTAAGAGATCTTCCTGCTACAGCCTCCCTTGTAGCTGGGACCACAGGTGTGTGCTACCACACCTGGCTAATTTTTGTATTTTTAGTAGATACATGGTCTCACTGTGTTGCCCAGGCTGGTCTCAAACTCCTGGGCTCAAGCAATCCTACCACCTTGGCCTCCCAAAGTGCTGGGATTACAAGTGTGAGCCACCATGCCTGGCCTTGGGGTAGTCTTTGCTACAACTATGTTGATCCTCTCTCTCCTGGATTCAAGGTGTAAGGAACTGAAGTGAAGCTTCTGCCTTGGGACCCAGGCTGTCCAAGGTGAGGGTGAGGGTCTGTGAAACCCTCTTGGTCTGGGACTTCTGTATTCACAGAGGCTCAGTCCCAGAGAGGGAAACTTTCAACGCTGTTGGTCAAGAGAGGCCTCATTTGAGGGACCAGGCCCAGTGGCTCACACCTGTAATCCCAACACTTTGGAAGCCCGAGGCAGAAGAACTGCTTGAGACCAGCCTGGTCAACACAGTGAGACCCTGTCTCTCTCTTAAAAAAAAAAAAAAAAAAAAAAAAAGAGGGACCTTATTTTAAGATGTCCGAGGCAGCTTATAGTAGTGGAGAACAGGTAGCTGGTGGTTTCTCTGCAGCAGTGAGAGGAAAGGATGGGTAGATTCGGCTCAGGAAGGCTCTGAAGTGGTAGCAGATACACCAGCCTCCCCCATCTTCTGACTGAGGAGGAGGTGCATGGCGGGTGCATGCCAGCACAGAGCTGCACTTGCCCTCATGGTGAGGAAAGACATACAGAAAGGCTACATACATACAAAGACATACAAAGCTAGTACTTTGCCCATGTGGGGCTGCTTTCTTTTTGAATAGAGGTGAAAGTCACATAACATACAGTTTATTATTTTAAAGTGTACAAATCAGTGACATGTATTCAGAATGTTGTGCAACCACCACTTGTCTTTAGTTTCAAAACTTTTTGGGTGCCTGTTTTTGGTTCTGGGTGAGATGCACTCACCAAGGTGACAAAGACTCTGCCTGGCTTGTTCATGGCGTCTCCAGGACCTAGTGTGGTGCCTGACTGTGGCACTCATGGGGTGTTTGTTGAGTGAATGAATGATGCCTCTTCAGCTAAACTCGACCTAGAAGACTCCAGGGCTCATTCCACTGTGCCCATTCCACAGATCCGGCCCCGAGGTATGCCCGTTCACCAGGCTGAGGTGTCATCCGAATTCAGGCTCCTGGGGCCCGGGAGGAGGCGACTCTACGGACCTAGGTCGCTGTGGCCCACCGCTTTCGATTTGACTTGGTTTCGGTCGCCGCTCGCGGAAGGCGCGCCCCCCGCCCTCGCTCGGCGGCCCGCCCCGCCCCGCCCCTGCGCTTCCTCCGGGGCAGCTGGCGCTGCGGCCGCTCCGCAGGCAGAGAAGCCGGGAGCGGGCGAGGCGTCGGCGGCAGCAGCGATGGTGAGGGCCCGAGCGGGGCCGGCCAGCCCTGCGACGGGCAGAGGGCGAGTGGCGGGGGTGGGAGAGAGGAGTCCAAAGTCCGCGGGCGGGGGCCTCCCCTGGGGCCCACGCGGGTCAGACCTGAGGCGGTGACCACCGCTGGAGAAGGACGGGGCGGACCCTCCACTCCCCGCGCGCCGCCTGGGAGGGAAATGCGTGAGCCCCGTCCTGGCTGCACCGCGCAGAGAGAGCGGGGCTCGGGCTCCCCATTCTCCTGAAGCAAAGCGGTTAAGAGCACCGACTTTGGAGTCGGACTCCGGGCTAGGATCCCAGCTCTGTGACCCGGGACAAGTCACTTAACCTCCCTGAGCCTTCTTTTCCGCACCCGTCAAGTGGGGTCAGTAATACCTGCCTTGTTGGGTCCTTGCGAGGTTAAAGGAGACACAATGGCAGAGACCCGCCTGGCACTCAGAACCCACTGCTAAGAAGTGGTAGGAAATGTAACGACCTCGTCAACCCTTTCCACAGCTGTGAGGAGCCAAGCCTGGCTCAGGAGTTGGAAACTTGAGCAGATGGGGGTGGCAGAGGCCATTCCAGCCCCATGGCAGGGTGTTGGAGGGCGAACTCCTCCCCTAGAGAAAGAGAAAGGGAGATGTTTACTCTGAAAGTTCCACCGAAGTTACCAAAGTGTGGCATAGGCCTGACTCCCTGCTAACCTCTACCTAGTGACACATTCGTAAGTTGAGTCATCCCCACTCCTGCTGCAGATCCTGGCCTCTGTCCTCACTTGCCATCACCAAGGCGAAGATGTCAGGAACAGCTGGTGCCAGTTTCTCCCTTTCCCTAGGGCTCCTGGGAAGGTGGACTGGGCAGGAAGTAGGCTTGGTGCTTTAAGATTTTGCCTTGGAGAAACTGACAGAGGTGTGATGGATATGGCCTGGCTAGGGGTCAATGCCTGGATGGCCTCATCTCCAGGGAACTTGGAGGCAGGAAGAGGAAGTGGGGCAGGAAGGTAGCACTGAGCTCTGAGGCCAGGCCAGGAAGCTGAGGAAGGCTCTGAGAATAGGTCAGAGCCCAGAGCCCACTTAAGGGTGTGCAGGGCAAGGGGTCAGGCAGAGGTAGGGGTGGGCTTCAGCCGGCCCTTAGCTCTTCGGGAGACGTTCCTGAAGTGAAGGCTGAAGGCAGGATAATTTATTGGGGGAGGAGGATACTGGGAAACCTGGGGATTGTCACAGGTACATTTGAGGCAGTCTGTGGAGGAGAGCCTGGGGAGGTCTCTCCTCCACCCATCCATCTCCTAGCCTCTTCCTGTTTCTTCTTTCACTCTTGCCCCTTTAGCTCTTTCCCTTCCTTCCACCCATCCCCTTTCCCTCCCTTTCACTTCCTTTCTTCTTCCTTTCACTTTTCTTTTCTTCTCTATGACTCATTCAACCAACAAGGATTTCTTGGAAATGTCCTTCATGCCAGCATGGTGACAAGTATAGGGGACAGAGCAGGAACAAAGCAGTGATGGGAAAGATGGAAATGGAATGAGTAATTACTCGAATTCATTAATCTTGTAGATGATCCTCTCTCCAAAGAATGTGTGTGTTGAGCCATGGGCCTCCCTCATATGCACACAAATTAAGTTGGTAGCATCAAAAGGTTTGGTGATTCTTTAGCCAGTCAGCTGAAGTGTCTGACCTCCTTGTACCTGCATCTAATTTAGCACACGGGTTACGAATGTGGTGCCTGGAGTCTGTGTTGGTTCAACTCCCAGATCTTCTACTCACTGGGTCTGTGATCTTGGACAGGTGATTTAACACCTCTGAGCCAAAGTTTCCTATAAAACTGGGAAAAGGCCAGGCGCGGTGGCTCACACCTGTAATCCCAGCACTTTGGGAGGCCAAGGCGGGCAGATCACGAGTTCAAGAGTTCAAGACCAGCCTGGCAAACATGGTGAAACCCCATCTCTACTAAAAATATAAAAAAATAGCTGGGTGTGGTGGCACACGCCTGTAGTCCCAACTACTCGGGAGGTTGAGGCAGGAGAATCGCTTGAACCCGGGAGGCGGAGGTTGCAGTGAGCTAAGATCGCGCCATTGCACTCCAGCCTGGGTGACAGAGTAAGGCTGTCTCAAAACAAAAACAAACAAACAAACAAAATAACTGGGTTAATAATATGGTCTTCAATGGGTTGTTGGGTGAGGATTAAATGAGACAGAGCAAATGAACAGCAAGCACCATAGTGCCTACCTCAGAGTATGTGCCCATTGGATCGTGGCTGTTATTCTTGCTCCAGATGTAAAACCTCAACAGCCTGCAGTGCCAGATGAAAATAAACCAGATGCAGCGGGGCGTGGTGGCTCACGCCTGTAATCCCAGCACTTTGGGAGGCTGAGCCAGGTGGATCACGAGGTCAGGAGTTCGAGACCACCCTGGCTAACACGGTGAAACCCTGTCTCTACTAAAAATACAAAAAATTAGCTGGGCGTAGTGGCAGGCGCCTGTAGTCCCAGCTACTCGGGAGGCTGAGGCAGGAGAATGGTGTGAACCCAGGAGGCAGAGCTTGCAGTGAGTGGAGATCGCGCCACTGCACTCCAGCCTGGGCGACAGAGCAAGACACCGTCTCAAAAAAAAAGAAAAAAAAAAAGAAAGAAAATAAACTAGATGCTAGTTACCAAAGGTCCATATAAAGTTCTGAGCTACAGGTTAGAAACAATTATGTGTACTATGTGTACAAGTTTGCCTTAGGGAAGAGCTTGCTTGGCTGTGCATTTTGTAAAACGAAGAGGTTTTATTGACCACATGTATTACACAATTCTTTTTTTTTTTGAGATAGAATCTCGCTCTGTCGCCCAGGCTGGAGTGCAGTGGCCCTATCTTAGTTCACTGCAACCTCCACCTCTCAGGTTTAAGCGATTCTCCTGCCTCAGCCTCCCGAGTAGCTGGGATTACAGGTGCCTGCCACCACGCCTGGCTAATTTTTGTATTTTTAGTAGAGACAGAGTTTCACCATATTGGCCAGACTGGTCTCGGACTCCTGACCTTGTGATCCACCTGCCTTGGCTTCCCAAAGTGCTGGGATTACAGGCGTGAGCCACCACACCTGGCCATATTGTACAATTCTTGAGATCTGACTGCTAAAAAAAAAAAAAAAAAAAAAAAAAAAAAAAAAAAAAAAAAAAAAAAAGAAGCTAGGGAAGTGTGGGCCACATCGATATAATAGCTCTTACTTATTGAGCATTTAGTATGTGCCAGGCATTGTGCTAAGCTTTTGATTTACAATATGTCACATAATCCTTAGCTAACATTATAAGAGAAGTCATTATTATCAGCACTTTACAGAAGAGGAAGTGGAGGTCAGAAAGGTCATATCCTCAGTCTCAGTCACTCAGCTGGAGAGTGGCAGAAGCAGGATTTCAACAGAGGGGTGCAAAGCAGAGCCCTGCTCCTAGTCTCTGAGCTGAGTGCTGATTTAGGGAGCCAATGTTATACCGGTACTTGCGCCCATTCATCTGACGACAGTTAGAACAGAGTTTCTTGGATACTAGACAGGAGATGGAGAGACAAGGAGAGTTAGGATAGGGAGGTTTTTTTGGTTTTGTTTCTTTGTTTTTTTTTGAGACAGGGTCTCACTCCTTTGCCCAGGCTGGGCGCAATCTTGGCTCCCTGCAGCTTCTGCCTCCCAGGTTCAAGCAATTCTCCTGCCTCAGCCTCCCGAGTAGCTGGGTCTACGGGCAGGCACCACTTTGCCCGGCTAATTTTTGTATTTCTTGGTAGAGGCGTGATCCGCCCACCTTGGCCTCCCAAAGTCCAGGGATTACAGGCATGAGCCACCGTGCCTGGCCCAGATGGTGTGGTTTTGAGAACTGCGTTTTCATAGGAGGAATCAAAGAGACTGAGCCCAGAAAAACCTGAGAGGTTTGAGTATCATAGAGGGGATATTCTGTATAGGGGGCAACAGTCTGTCAAGAACATTTCCTGTGTAACTGCCACTCTCTGGCAATTACACAACTGCCCCTCTCTCGCCCTGGCTCAAAATTCCAAGCCCTGCAGGCTTCTGGCCTCAGGTCTCAGAAATGCCTGTCTTACCCTTCTTCCTTTCTCCATGCTCTGCTTGTCACCCATCTCCAGCCTGGTGACCATCTCCTCACAGTCTTGCTGATGTACTTCTCCACCCCTCTGGCTGGCCTCTCTGCCATTTTCTTACTTCTATTTGTGCCTGTCTACCACCAATAGAGAAATTATCCTGAAGCACTTCTTCACTGTCACCCTTGGCTCAAAAACCCACACTAGCTCTTAAGTTTTATCAATCGCTTGGAGCCAGTCTTCTGTACCTGACCTTTTCTGCCTTCTGTCCTGCCCCGTCCCTCGCATCCTCTGCCTGGTCCTCACTGTCAGGGTGTATCCCTATCTCTCAGTGCCAGAATGTCCCCGCTCCATGTCATCCTTCAAGGGGTCACCCCCCCCATGGCACCCTCTCTGTGGCAGCTCTGACACTTACTATCTGTATCGCACAGTGTAACTCTTTACTCTTCTCTAATTGTATTACATGTGTCTTTTCCCCAGGGCAAAGTGGTCTCCTTAAGAATAGGCACAGTTAGGCCAGGCATGATGGCTCATGCCTATAATCCCAGCACTTTGGGAAGCTGAGGTGGGAGGACTGCTTGAGCCCAGGAGTTCAAGACCATCCTGGGCAACATAGCAAGACCCCATCTTTAAAAATATAGGCACCATTCATTCAGGAACTGTTTATCACATCTCTGCTGTCTGCAGACATTATGCTGAGTTACAGTGTGGCGTAAGGCAGTGTGGCCCTTGTCCTCTTGCTTACCTCCTTCCAGGGCCCCTGGAGCTTTATTTCTCACAGTGCTAGCAGAGACCTGTGTATATAGTCAGTGTCCTTTTTCCTCTGGTTGAGTGGGGGCCAAGGAGGGCCCGAGACTTGAGTCTAAGGCCTCTGTGTTCCCTGGAGCGAATGTGTTCTTTTAGGCCTGGGTCCATCTTGGCTCCAGGCAGGCCTGGCTTCGCATTGGGGGAGACTGGTCCAGATTACAGCTGGAAGCACAGCCAGCTCTTTGGAGAATGTGACCCAAATATCACCCCTTGTTGAAGAATAAGGTAACAACAGCTGTAGGATTTAGAATAGAAAATAAAAAGATAATATCCAGCATTTTCCCAGTCTCTAGCAGTGACTCTTATTTTCGAGTCTTTATCCATTCTCAAGATTTTGCCTTGGACTATTTAATTTTGTTTTTTGTTTTGTTTTGTTTTGTTTGCTGAGACGGAGTCTTGCTCTGTTGCCCAGGCTGGAGTGCAGTGGTGTGATCTCGGCTCACTGCAACCTCCGCCACCCAGGTTCAAGGGATTCTCCCACCTCAGCCTCCCAAGTAGCTGGGATTACAGGCATGCACCACCATGCCTGGCTAATTTTTATATTTTTAGTAGAGACAGGGTTTCACCGTGTTGGCCAGGCTGGTCTCGAACTCCTGGCCTCAAGTGATCTGCCTGCCTCGGGCTCCCAAAGTGCTGGGATTACAGGTGTGAGCCACTGTGCCCAGCCTGCCTTGGAGTATTTGAATGTGGGGAAGTTCAAAGGATTGAATGAAGGAGCCTCGTTGAATGCTATAGTAGTAATAATAGTGATGATGGTTGACTCAGGAAAAGGTGAGAGTGCAGTTTTCCTGCTCTCTTCGTTGTTCCTCTGTGGTTCCTGCTTAATGCTTCCTCCAGCCTGTGAGCGCACCCTCCCCTACAGTGGTTTGCCTGACCTCTCTTGAAGCAGGTTGCTTTTCTAGCTCATGGGTAAATATTGACCTATTTGGGTTTCAAATGCCTGCCCCTTGAAACTCATGCAGGGCTAGAAAAACATGCTGGGAGAACATCTCTTGAGAATAAGAATTGCTTTTGGTTAGGCTGTATCGTAACTGGCCCACTCACTGAGTCCTTGCTTGCAATGGTCAGCACTGTGCTGGCCTCCCGGTGGGATGGTGGTGGACAAAGGCAGGGCACTGCTCCCTGCCCTCCCTCTGGGAGTCTGTGGTCCAGCTGGGGAGATAGGACTCATGCACTGGGAATTCTTGGAGGCTGTGTACCAAGCAGCTGCAAGGATCCTGACGGAGGATTCTTGGCTGAGTGGGAGATGGCCTTCTGTGACCACCAGATCTCTTCTAACACTTAAGTTTTCTGCTTTTAAGTGGAATTCAGTCAAGTGCCAAAATGTCTATTGTAGACAATGGGTGACGTGGGCTGGCAGGAAAAGAAGCTTGCCCTTCTTGTAAGGAGGGGAAGGGAACAGGGATGGGCTGTGGGGAACTAGGCTAAGAGGAAGGAGTTTCTGTGGTTTGCTAATCCACTGGTATTCATCTCCCTGAAATGTCCCTGCTCCTAGGCTTCTGGCTTATACCAGGGCCTCCTGCCTGGGGTCTCTCTCTGTTATGTGCACCCAAAGCCCAGTGCCTTTCTTGCACATGACCCAGACTTTCTCTCTCCCCTGCCATTTCAACCTTCCCCAGCTTGGATCCAAGTCCTCCCTTCCCAGTCCTCTGAAATGAGCTGCTGTTTTCTGTTAGGCAAAGCTGCCGCCCAGGCTGGGAAATCCAAGAGTTTGTCTCATCTCTGTAAGTTGGACCCCAGTAAGGACCCCAGCTGAGTGGAAGGCTGGAGGCCAGAGGCCGGTACCACTGAGGTTCCCAGGCAGAGAGGGAAGTTGGGGCAGTGATATAGGGAGCAGGATCAGGCCAAGAGGCAGAACTGGCCTGACCAGTCAGAGGCCCAAGAAGGGAGATCTGAGCTTCTCAGTTTGGGGATAGAAGGGTTAGGCAGAGACTATGATGTGTGCTGCTTCAAAATTACCTTTCTAGCCTGTAGGGTAGGTCTCCTCCCTGTGTGTTCCAGCCAGGTAGCTTGGTTACCCATTCTTTGCTGCCTTCTTAGGCCAGTGGGAAGCCTTAGGGCAGCTGTGCATTGATTGGGTAGAGGCCATTCTGGAGCAGGTGAGAAAAGAATCAGCTTTGTGGGAGGGTGGGGTCCTGGGAAGATCCCACCTTGGGACAGCTTAGAGGAAGCTGAGCTGCTGGAAGCCAGGGCTTACCTAGGTCCTAGGCCCTGCCCTGATGTGCAAGGGGAGGAGCCTGTGAGACCTAAGGTGTGCCTCACTCACCCCGAAGGCCAGACCTTCACTCTGCACACATCATACCCTTACACAGAGGATGCTGTTACTCTCATGCTGTACCCACCTACAGGGGGAGAAGGAGGCTTCTAGATCTCAGGGGCAGATGAGGGCCAGGTGGGGGCCTCATGCAACCCTGACCTCGGGCTTGGTGTCCAGGCAGGAAAAGAGTTGGAGCGGTGCCAGCAGCAGGCGAACGAAGTGACAGAAATTATGCGTAACAACTTCGGCAAGGTCCTGGAGCGTGGTGTGAAGCTGGCCGAACTGGAGCAGCGTTCAGACCAACTCCTGGATATGGTGTGAGGCCTGGGGGAGCATGGAGGGGAGGGGAGAGGATTGGGAAAGTCTCTCTTGGGCTGTATTCAGGATCTCCAGGTCCTTGGTGGGGCTGAGGCTTTCTTGAGGGCCAGTGTGGGGCCTCTGGGTTTCCTCAGGCACCCATAGCTTAGACATGCAACAGATAGACCCCACCCATAGCTTAGACATGCAACAGATAAGAAGGCCTTGGTTTGAAGCTGTGGACCTTCCTAAAGGTAGAAGACTGGTATTGTTTTTTGTTTCTTTTTTACTTTGAGACAGAGTCTCACTCTGTCGCCCAGGCTAGTACAGTGGCACAATCATATTTGCTGCAGCCTCTACCTCCCAGGCTCAAGTGATCCTCCTGCCTCAGCCTCCTGAGGAGCTAGGACTATAAGCATGCACCACCATGCCTGTCTAATTTTTTATTTTTTGTAGAGATGAGGTCTCACCATGTTGCCCAGGCTCGTCTTGAACTCCTAGATCTAAGAGATCCTCTCACCTTGGCTTCCCAACGTGCTGGGATTACAGGCATGAGCCACTGTGTCCAGCCTGAGTACTGGCATTGTTAACTGAGGGTGAGACACTAGGGCTGAAAGTCAAGGGCCACACCGGTGTTTGAGATGAGTCAGGTTGGGAGGGTTCCACGGCAGGTGGTATAGAAAGAGAGCAGACAAGGCCGGGCGCGGTGGCTCACGCCTGTAATCCCAACACCTTGGGAGGCCAAGGCGGGCAGATCACAAGGTCAGGAGTTCGAGACCACCCTAGCCAGTATGGTGAAACCCCGCCTCAACTAAAAATACAAAAATTAGCCAGGCGCAGTGGTGTGCGCCTGTAGTCCCAGCTACTAGGGAGGCTGAGACAGGAGAATTGCTTGAACCCGGGAGGCGGAGGTTGCAGTGAGCTGAGATTGTGCCACTGTACTCCAGCCTGGGTGACAGGGAGAGACTCCTTCTTAAAAAAAAAAAAAAAAACCACCAAGAAAGAAAGTAGACAAGATGGGGAGGATGCAGGAGGAGACTAAGCCTTACTGAGATGGGGTTGGGAGGAGCTGGCTCCCAGGCCAAGAGGGTGCCAGCTAACTCCCACTTTGTGTGTGGGGGTATCCGCAGAGCTCAACCTTCACCAAGACTACAAAGACCCTGGCCCAGAAGAAGCGCCGGGAGAACATCCGTTACCGGATCTGTGTGGGGCTGGTGGTGGTCGGTGGCCTGCTCATCATCCTGATTGTGCTGCTGGTCGTCTTTCTCCCTCAGAGAAGTGACAGCAGTAGTGCCCCACGGACCCAGGATGCAGGCACTGCCTCAGGGCCTGGGGACTGACCCAGCTGGTCCTGAAGGAGAAGCCAAATGGCTGCACTGGCCGATTCTGGTCTTCAGAGGACCTTGGTGTTTGCTCTCCCTTGACCCACCCCAGTGAGTGCCAAAGGGCAGCCCCAACATGTGCACCCCTGCATTTC